>NC_138898.1:47743160-48343160 GCF_965194825.1 Balaenoptera physalus | reverse complement strand
CCGAGTCTGAGCGGGCAGAGTACCTGCCCATGAGAGCGCTCGGCCCCTGCAGCGCCCACAGGTGGAACCCACCAGAACAGCTGGCAAAGCAGCACCGGGGTGTGTGGAACCCGGCGTCTCGGAGCGGAGGGTGGAAGGCAGCACGGGCTTGGAACTGCAGGCTGATCCTTCGCCTACTGGCCGCTGGTGCTCAGGCGACTGGCCCAGAGTCGTAGCCCTGCCGAGGGCTGAGGCAGCAGGTCCCCCGTGTGTGGGAAAGCTCCTCCTCACCCCTCGTCCTCAGCCTGAAATCGCTTCCTCCAACAGGCAAAAGGAAACATTTCAGGGGAGATGTTTTTCTCCGTTAAAAATGGAAACAGGAGGACCAGGGACTAGGGGGAGCAGTCACTATAAATGATGGAAACTTGGGTCCCCCTACAGCGGATTCTGAACCGCATCAAGTGTGCTGGGGATTTACTTTGTAAACTGAGGTTTCTGACAGTTTTCACTACAGAAGGAAATGCCTGGGTCATTTTCTACAGAGAGGGCCCGAGGATGTGACTGCCCTCTTGAACCTGGCAACGAGTGACTGCCAGGGCTTTCCTTTGGTGACAGACTTAGCTGCCTGGTGTCAAAAGCCAGGTGACTGTATGAGAAAAAAACTGGGGGAAGGGTCAGAAGTTACCCCGCGGTCCCCCGAGCTTTGTGACAACGCTAATCTTATTAAAGTTGAGCGATGTCACCTAATAAGCTTTATTTTTGAACTTTTTGGAAGACAAATTAGAGGCACCTACCTGGACTTTTTAATCACTTAATAATGCCAAACAATTCCCTTGATTGGAGAGAATCAAAACTAAAGGCCACAGTAAATCCTTGTTGTTTACCTATTTTATATATAGTGGTGTGCATCTGTTAATCCCATACTCCTAATTCCAATCCCCTTCCCCTTTGGTGCCCAAAAGTTTGTTTTCTATGTCTGTGAGTCTGTTTCTGTCTTATTAGTAAGTTCCTTTGTACTATTTTTTAGATTCCACATATAAGTGATATCATATAATATTTGTCTTTCTCTGTCTGACTTACTTCACTTAGTGTGATTATCTCTAGGTCCATCCATGTTGCTGCAAATGGCATTTTTCATTCTTTTTTATGGCTGAGTAATATTCCATTGTGTATATGGTGTGGTGTGTGTGTATATATATATGTATGTGTATATATATATATATATATATATATATATACACATACATATATATATACACACACACCACATCTTTTACTGTATAGCACAGGGAACTATATTCAATATCTTGTAACAGACTATAATGGAAAAGAAAAGAAAAAAGAATATAGATATATATGTATATATGTATAACCGAATCACTTTGCTGTACACCTGAAACTAACAAAATATTGTAAATCAACTATACTTCAGTAAAAAAAAAATAAATAAAATTTTAAAATAAGACAAAAAAATAAAGGCCACAGCATATCTTTTGAAAACAGTTATGTAAAGTTAATTATTTAAGGGAGACCAGCGGACTAATTCAATGTTGGGAAAACAGATTCTGCCATGTTGTATGCACATGAGAAGGCAAATAATTAATTTTTACTTCAAATTATTTATTTTGAAAGAACAAATTCTGATCTCCCTCCAAATAGCTTTGTCTCTGGCTTTTGTTGTTGTTGTTTTTTTAAAACTAGCTGGCCTCCTCTTTTTGCCAGGAAGATTCTCTATCATTGTTAAATACACGAAGTCCTGAAGTTGCCCATCTTGGAGTTGCCCATATGAGAAGCAGCTGCTCTCTGCCGGCCTCTCCATCAGGGCAGAATCTCCACTCCAGCTCCCTGGAGGCCCACATCTGGCTGGTTGCTATGCCCCCAGCATCTCCTAGGTGTATCTTGCCCGCGCTAATTTAAGAAAGACCATTCAAATTTATTGACAATCCGTTAGCCATTGTCACTTCATGCCACAAACACAAACATTTTTATCCATCCATCCATCCATCCATCTGTCCATCCATCTGTCCATCTACAAACATAATTATTAATCCTATTATGTGCCAACCATGAGCCAAGATTATTAGAATAATACTTGGAAAATTCTATGAAGAGAAAGTATTGCGATTTTCACTTTAAAGCTGGAGAAACTGAGTCTCTAATAAGTTAAATATTAGCTGAACATTGGTATTTTCATGGTTCAACATAATAATTTGCCCAGAGTCGGGGTGGGTGGGAGGTTGGGGGGTACTGCATTCCTCCCACAAAATATTTGGAAAGAGGTGGAAGAAACTAGGAATGGGACCTAAACCCAGCTTGGGGTGGAGGTGTTTGCAGAGGCTGGGCCATGCACCTCTGGAGGTTGCTCATCTATGACAAATCAGGAATAAGCCCTCTGACGGAAGTAATAAACACAAATTCAATTTAAAAACGTAGTACGTTTCTGAAAAACTGTATCACCAACAGTTTGACTTATATCACAAGATTGAAATATTTCTCTGATGAGGTCTAACAACTGTAAATATTCATGCATAGACCCACTCAGCTCACTTAAAGCAAGCTCTTAAATTAACACGTTCTCACTTTGGTCAGCATCGTGCACCCAAAGGACTACAGACACGAGCTTGCCTGACAAGTTACACAGCCGGGATATTTTCTTGAGAATGAAGACAACATTCACACAGAACTAGGCTGGGAACCTTGGCTTCAGAGCGCAACAGATAAGGGCTAAGATGGTTTAGAAATGCAGTCCACAGTGATGGAATTCTGACACTTTCCAGAACAGAACGTAGATCAAGTAAGAAATTCAATATTCCGTAACGTGTATTTCATATAGTGAAGAGAAGTGCACTTAACAGAAATGTAGATAAAGATTTTTGATTACATTTTTGTACCATCATAAGCCCTCGGTTTTAACCGTAGCATCTGAGACACGGCACATAGCCGCAGAGCATCTGCAGTGGAAGGAAGAGAGAACAAAGGGGAGTGGGAATGCACGGGGTGACTGTGACTTGGTGTCTGAGAAAAACCCTGGAGAATGGAACCTCAGTCATTTAGCAGGTCAGGCAGTGAGGAATGAGGTGTATATAAGCACAAGGAAAGCAAAAAGTACAGCAAATTTTAATCACACGGTTAGCTGTGGAACGTATCCACAGCTGTCCTGGAACATATCCAATAGCAAAGTTTATATTAACTGACTATGAGGTATTTATACCATTTTTTTTTTCATACTTCAGTTAGTTTTGGAATCTGCCTTGTACCTACTATTTAATTAACTTATTTATTCACACTCATAAGCATCAAATATTTAGTACTCTCAGTGGTAAATTTTAGCTGTGTCTTGGGCTTAAATTCAATGGAGTCTAATATTTCCTTTTTTAACTACTCCATGTAAAATGTTAGATCACCCAAGGAAAGGGGAGAAATAGCAGTAGTTGCTCTTAAGGTATTACTTGCCTTCCACATCTTCCTAAAGAACAGGATTTGGAGTTTCTCCTTTATATAGAAGTGTAACTTAGGGTATTAATATTTGCAATTAAATATTCATCAGTTTAGGAAGCCTGTGTTTACCTGGAATGGAATATGTTTATTATCAAAGAGTCCTTTTTTCCAATCCTGTACATTAAATGTATATATTTTTAAAGAAAAAAAAAACAGCTGTCCCCACACACCGGCCTCACGCGAGGATTTGGGAGAAGCACCAGCATCTTCTCTTAGTGATGCTTCTGGGGAAGGCGCTGGGTTGAGACTGACATCCACAGGGCCTGGGCTTTGAAAGCAGTAAGTTCAAGGTCAGAGTAGATGGGAAAGGGCAAGAGCATGTCAGCCACGAGCGGAGCTGCTCCCCCTCCACCCCACCGAGTTCTGCGGGCTGTGTTTCAGCTACACCCAGAAACTGCTGAGGGCAAGTCACGGACATCCCAACACTAGAACACAGAGGTGTCTTCAGCTAAATGCTCTGAGGCGAAGGCAAGGCAGGGGAAGGCTATCCCCCCCGATGGGGCACGCTTGTTTTGAATTGGTGTGACATCATCTTTCATCGTTTTGAGTCAGAGGACTGTATTTAAATTCCTTCTAGAGAGACGCATTCAAAGTAAACTTAGGACAGGTATACTCTATATAAAATAGCGAAACGACCAGGACCTGCTGTATAGCACAGGGGGCTGTATTCAATATTTGGTAATAACCTATAATGGAAAAGAATCTGAAAAATATATATGTATAACTGAATCACATTACTGTACATCTGAAACGCTGTAAATCAACTATACTTCAATAAAACAAAACCCGAGGTGAACTTAGGAACAATTACACAAGTTATTCTTACGTGTTCCACCCCTATGCCCTGAAATCAGATAGGATGTCCCAGAGAGGTGGCTCCTTTGGGGAATCTCCACCTGCAGTCACAGAATCCGATCTGTCCCAATGCTTGAGGTGTAGGGGGCTCACCTGATACCAGGAGCCGGGGACACTGCAGCCCCCGTCCGTGCAGGAGGCCCTGCACAGTGTCCTGCGTGCTGATGCCAGCCTGCTGTGTGTCAATGAGATGGTCTTCCTGCTGCTGGAGACTCCTGGTCCTCAGCTCAGCCCTCGGTGAAGGGCATGGCCATGGGAGGCAGCGGGAGGGAGAGAGGATCCAAGCAAAAATACGAAACTCAATTCCACGATGGAAAGGCGGGGGCGGGCAGTGAGACTGTCAATTTAGCGTGTTCTGTCATCCCTGAGCCGAGCGGGTGCCTCTGGGGAGCGGGGAGAGAGGGGCGCACAAGGGTTCCTGCTCCCCCCGGCTCCACCTTGACGGAGGAAGACATACACAGATGCAGCTGATGTGGAGCAAAAAAGGAAGGAGGGTAAAGAATACACTCTGCAATCAAATGCAAGCTCACTAAATTATATCTGAGGGAGAAGAGGAGGGAACAGGACCGTCCTCTTACTATTAATATAAAGGTCGCTTGTGCAGAGCTGAGGACGCTGCCCCCGCAGGCAGGGGGAGGGGAGGGCAGGGGAGCCGAGACGGGGCAGCTCCATTCTCAGCAAAGAAGGAGCTGGGCTGACGGTGGGCTTGTTGGGAGACCGCCCAGAGTCCTGTGGTGAAACGGGGGGGCTCCGTTCTCTCCATTAGGGGAACGAGGGACCCAACGAGGGGGCAGGTCTGTGGCACCCCCCCGCCCTCCCGCCCAAAAGGCAGGAGCTGCATTCCATTCCCTTTCCAGGGACTGTTCTAGATTGAACACTCACGGACCAGAATCGAGATCAGGTCTGTGGACAGGATTAGTAGAAGTTTTCAGAGACTCCTTGCTCCAAATTCTGTTGAAATGAACAATCCTAGAAATACTGTAGCTGCTGAAAATGGGCTGAATGACGCATTAGGTTGAATCATGCAAAACTGCTGGCTTCTGACCTACAAAAGTGGCAGTTCCACATGGTCTAACCTGATTCAGAGTCTTGGATCGCTTTGGAAGGCCCACGGCCCACGACGCTCCCCCTGAGCTGGCCTGGCCACAGTCTCACCTGTGGTCGCTTCTTCATTTTCAGGCCACAGGCCACTTGCTCGCCAGGGAACTCGGCGGCCTGCAGCATGTAGTGCTCTCAGAGCCCTTCAAACAAACCCCACAAAGGAACCACTGAGAGCCTGAACCCTTAGTGCCGTTATGTCCCAGCCCCGCAATTCAAGGCCTTTACAGATAGGTTTCACATGAGTTTCCTAAGATCTCAGTGGATTTGTAAATATTGCTCCTACTAAGTCAAACATCTTACTAAGATACATTTTTCCTTTCTCGAAGGTGTCACCTAGTCCCCCTCCTAAGGCAGTTCCTACCAGGAAGGAAGAACAGACTGGTGGCGGATGGAGAAGGTATACTTAGGTGCTACAGCCATAAACAAGTAATGAGGCCCGTGTCCCAGCCAGGCAGCCAGGGCCAGGCCAGGCCTGGGGCACAGAGGTAAAGAAACAGCAGCACGGCAGCGAGGGCCGGGAGGCGGGCACTGGGATGGCTCTGAAAGGTGACAACAAGATGACACTGTTGACTCTGCCGCCCTAAAAGTGGAGGCGGGAAAGCCATCTAAACAGAACGAACAGAGCCCTGGCCATGTCAGGGCCATCGTGTCCTGGGGAAGGAGACGCTGTGCTCAAGGACCCAGAGGGCAGGGAGCAGAGTTACTGTCCTGACGGCCCTGCCCCACCTCCATCCTGCCAGAAGCCCGCGGCCTCAAAGCCTGTGTATCAGCCGGTGCTGGGCAGGGCCCTGGGCGCACCAGACCCCCGGCTCCAGGATGACTGCGGGGGTGGTGCTCGGAGATCCAATGCTGCCTGCAGGACCCTGGCAAGTTCTCGCCCTCCCTGAGACGTGGCCGCCTCTGTAAAATGGGTACATTACAGAACCCATCCCTTGGTACATGTGTTATATGTAATACCTATAATGAAAAGGTAGCTAAACAAATGCTGTTCTCCAACAACTACATTCATATATATTCCCTTTGTCCTTACAGAGTACTTTTTGTAAAGTGGGGCCTGAAAAATACATCCTTTGGGAAAGAAAGGCATGATATGGGGTCATTTTCCACTGGAAAATACCCCATGTGTGAGCCGGAGGAAGGGGATTACTTTTATGAAGCCAGCGTCCTTGCAGACCCTGTTGCACTGGTAACTTTTATGGACCATTGCATTGACCCTTCCTTTTCACAGATGTGGCAACTGAGGCCAGGACACCTGACCTGACGTGGCTCAAGCTCCTCTCCCAATTTATAATTTAGAGGCCTGACTACCATTGGATTAAGAAGCATTGAAAACACTGCAGAGCTGGCACTCGTCCTTAAGCAATCCTGATAACTCTTTATAATTAGGTGCCCCTGGACAGACGAGATGCCGGACTGGAAACATTTTTCTCATTTCTGTTTTCTAATGATAGAGACTGACCTGGGTGTGGGATTAACCCACAGAAAAGCTACCGGCAACAGTTAAAGTCCCTCTGAATCAACAGGCGCATGCACGGCTTCAGAGCAATGCAACACAGGTAATTTAATTTCATAAAAGGATCTTTCCAGAGTTTGTTTTTTTCCTCCCAGCGTATTGAAATGTACACATCGCGAGTACAAAGTACAAGGCACCGCCAGGCTGTAATTTTACTTCTGCACATATTTAACGTGCTGCTGGGGATGAACCATTTCATGGTTCCTGTGCTTTCGCAAATGAAATAAATCAATGTGTTAAGAGAGAGTGATTTTTTTTTTTTCTTGCCATTTGGGGGAAGTGCTCTTTACTTGTCTATTAACATGAACTTAATGAACCGTTTCACATTCACAACCCCTTAGAAAGGTCGTAATGCTTATTTCTTAATTAAATTTTTTGAAGTCCAATAATGCTAATTTTCTTTTATACCTCCGTGCAGGGAGCAGTGCTTTAAAGAAATTACTGAGGATAAACAACAGCACAGAATGAGGACTATTTCAGTTGGTTAAACATAGATGCTTGCAGGGCCCTATAACGGAAGATAAAGAGAAACGACCAGCAGTTTATTAAGGATAATCAAAGAACCAGGGATTTGGGGTTGCCATGGAATTCGGACCTAAATAAAGTTTATCATTTGGCGATGGCTTGGTGTGAGGCTTGCAAACAGGCAGCATCATCGAGCCAACATGCCTTAAGAAACAGGGGTCACTCAGGATGTAAGTTCCTTTCCAGAATTTCTCCTAAACGTTGCTGCTGAAACTTGCCAGCCTGTGTTGAAAGGCTGAGGCCCCCTACGATGCAGAGACAGGTACTTGAGGCTCACTGCTGCCTTGTTCTCAACGGTCTGATTTTTTTTTCCGTCCTAATTACAGCTGACAGCATCGCAGCTTTGTCAGCGTTACCTGCTCTCAATAGAGGCTCTCTCAGGCCCCTGGTCGCCGAGCTGGGAAGAAAGCAGGCTCCCCAGTTGGCAGGAGTCTTGGATCCTCGCCCCCAGCCACACTGTGCAATCACACTGTTTATTCCACTGTAACAATCAGACGCCGCGGACAGAGCACCTGGTCCTCCAGGCTGGCCCTTCCTTGGCAGCTGATGGGCAACCTCCCTGCCAGGTGGTCGTGCTTCAATGACATGAGCTAGCCATTCTAGGGTTAACGAGGACCCACTTTCTTCAGAACGCCCCGGGAAAATCAGTTATTCATAAAGGACGCTATGCCTTTTGTTGATCGCTGAACAATGTTGCTGAAAAGCCATTAAATTAAATTCTCTTTATTGGACCGAATGATGCAATAGCGATCGCCCCAGTGAGAAGTTTGCCCGTTTATTTACCAAATTTCTGAATAACTTATACATGGATCCTGGCTCTTTTTTACTGAGTGGCCAAATGCTTCTTCGGGACAGAACAGTGTTAGCTTTGCCTTCATTTTAATGTGGGTTAATGCTCACTCGCAAATAAAAAACAAACAAAAGCAGAATTTGAGTGGCCAGGGAATGAAGTCTCTCTCATTTTAACTGAGAATTCACATTCCACTTTTCTTTTGCAGGAGGACTTTCATATATATTGGCATGAATTTACATCAGATGCTTTTTCTTTCTTTTTCTTTTTTTTGGATCTCTCATATGATCGCCGTTTCCATGATAGAAAATGGAAGAGAAGGAAACAAGAGTAGGGCGTGTGAAGGGTCGAGAATCTCTAAATTGGGGAAGGGCTTAGGTGGGAGGTGGTCCTGGGGAGGTGAGTGTGGGTGGAATTTGATGGTGGCTCGGACGTCCCCTCCCGCCCTACCTAGAGCTGCTCGCGGAGGCCTCAGTGGGCAGCGGCGGGTCACAGTGGGACAGCAGTAAAAAGGAGCCCCCTCCCCTCCTCCCCCTCTGTTTCTCCCCTCCAGGGGTTGACAGGGGGTGGTCCCCGAAGGGGCCGTCTCTTCCCTTCCCGAGCTGGCTTTAGTGTCCTATGGTTAGATGCCCAGGCTGGTCTCATGGATTGAACATGCAGACAAAGCTTAAAGTGGAGGGAACATAAGGGAAACAAAGGTGAACAGAGATCCAACAGTTGTTTAAATAACCTTGTCCTAGGGGTTTAGCCTCAGCTGTTTGGGAGGTTGTTTTAAAACAGAATTTTTTTTTTTTTTTTAAATTTGGAGGTAGCATTAACAAAAACATCACAGAAAATTAGATTATCCTAAAGTACATATTGGTTATCAAAAAGAACATAAAAATTTCTATTGGATTTCACTTTCATTTAAGGAAAACAACCCTGCCTTTTCTCAGAGATGAAGGAGAGGGTCTGAACAAATTTAGGAAGACAGGTGTCAATTTAAGTTGATAGGCAAAGTCAAAGTCCTGCCTGTGAGTATTTTTAGCAATTAGGGACAGTGCAGTTGGGAAGTGGAGGACGTGGGTGAGGATGTGGGTGAGCACGGGGGCTAAGGCTGTGGATTCCTCTCCGCCAACGGCCCAGAGGCTCGGCCAAGTCACCCCAACTCCCTCTGTGCAGCAGCCCCACTGTGAGTCGTGACTGACTGTGTCCCCACACCCCAAGGTCTCGCCGAGGGTGGCTGCTCAGAGAATGTTCTGCGGGAGCTGCCCAACCCCCGGCATCTCCTCCCTCCTCCCCTGGTCTTGGCCTGACCCGGGCTGCGAGCACGCGCTCCGGACCCTGGGCCCCATCATGCAACCACTTCACTGGTTTCCTCCGCAGTAAAACCTCAAAGGCAAAACCAAACTGGAACCCAGGGCCAGAACAAAGCCAGCACCAGAGAGCAACTTTCTGTTATGTGGCTGATGAAACACCAAGAGCCCTGACTACAATTGGACACTGAGAAACAAATGTTTTAGTTTTGCTTCCTGATCATTTTCGACAAGCGCTTTGGCTTTGCCTTGGCATTTATCTTCCCGAGGCAGCCTGCTGCCTGGTCACAGTGTACGGCTCTCATGACATTCTCTCTGAATTATGAGACCCACCTGGAATGAGGCTCCCACACAAAGGTATGAGGATGTGCCGGTGACAAGCAGACGCTCTTTTGCAGCTCAAAAACAATGGCTGACACTTCTGCGTGAATAGACAGAAAGCACATCAAAGGCAGCCTTTTATGCAGAAAAATTGTGTGATGCCCACTTTAATCTCTCTGAAAAATCTATGCACAAACTGAACCCAATTTCATTTTTCACATAAATGCTGAGGCTTGATACAAGGACATTTCTTCCTTTGCAGTTAAAAGATGAGGTGACAAAGACGCGCTAGTATAGCCTTTGCCCTTTTTAAAGCTATTTCAATGGGCCAGGACACTTCAGCACTGATACAAGGGCAGGGACTTGACAATAGCTGCATTTGAAGCGTTCTGACTAAAACCAGTCATTGTTAGAGATTAAAGAAAGGCAGTAAGATCTACATTTTCCTTAAAGCTGCATACTTTTTATACCTTAACCCTTTGATCAATTGTCAAAGGTCTGAAAAGGTAAGATGGTGATATCGCAAGGGCTTACACAGTTACAGTGGCACAGGGAGGTGATCTGAAGGGGATCAGACTCGGCCCCTGGGTGGGGAAGGGTGCAGAAGCACCTTTCTGGGCAGGGATGGGGAAGCAGCTCTCCAGCAAGCAGATGCCTAGAACTGAGGCCACCCAGGCACTGAGTCTTCCAACGCTGCGTTATTTTGGGGCGACTAGGAAAGGGTGCCTCCGGATGCCTCCTGCCCTCCACCTTCCTCTCCTTGTACCTCTGGGTCCCTCTCCAGCCTCGGGTGCCCCAGACCAGGTGCCCTAGCTGTGAAGCTGGTGCTGTTTGCCCTTCAAGGTTTCCAGCCACCTTCCCGGCGTCCCTGCCTCCTCCTGCCGGCCGGGTTGCTAGTCTAAGTCCCACTGCGGGACATCCTCGTGCAGTGGAGTCTCTGTCTGCGGTCACACTGCCCGTGCCCCGGGTCCACCCCCGCCACTCATCCAGCCGCGTGCTCCACAGCACGGCAGCCACTGCTTCGGGCCTCGGGTTCCTCATGGGTGACGAGTGAACGCACCGGTCCCATGGGAGGAGCGAGTCCAGCACCCAGCACAAACTGAGCCCTGAGCCCCAAAGAGATGCGCGCTCCTGGCCACCACTCCTGGTGCTGAAGGAAACCGGGGAGCTTCCTGACTCTACCCACCACGAGCAGCACAGGCCATCCCTCCCACGCCTCGGGCATCCTTGAACTCCTGAGAAGGGTGTTGCCTGAGGTCCGGCTGTGCATTAGAATCACCTGGGCATGGATTAATCGCCACTCCAAGCCCAGGGAACCAGAATCTGGGGAGCGGGTCCTGGGCATCAGGGTATGTTGCAATTCCCCCGGCGGGTCTAGGGTTTAGAACCGTGGCTGAAGGCGATGCAGATGAGCATCTGCCCTGAGCCCTTCTCTGGCACAGGGCACAGGACTGGATGGCAGGACCTCCAGGGGCCTGGGAGCTGCAAGCAAGCAAGGTTTCTTATCTTAAAAATAATGCAAATTCATGGCTTGTGTTTACTTGAATAAAAAATGTTGTGAATGATTAACCACCAAGTACTGCTGCTGATCTGCAAAGGCAGCTTAGCTTCTCGCTGGACTTGCCCGCACCCTGGCTCACCGCCGGGTTCCCAACTGGAGACATTCTAACAACGTCGGCCTATCCCAGGAGTATCTGAGTCTTGAAAGGAGATTCCTAAAGGCAGAGAAGGCTTCACACCCACAGGGCTGAAGTCAGGATGGCAGGAGGGCAGAGATCAGGACAAATATATTGGTCCCAGGTTGGCTGCGGGTATGAGGGCCACTGAGTGAGGTTCGCTGAGCCACTGGATTCGGAAGCTCAGGGGAGCCTTTAACCTCATCCTGGCTTTGGCTCAGCTTGTGGCCTTGCCGGGCGAACATCTCCCGGAAAGGACTGCTCCTGCAGTATCTTGTTTTAAAAACAAACTAAAAGCAGAAAAGCCCAATCACCTCCTCCCTGCCACCTTAGGCAAGGCCATCTTCCCCAGGGCCACCTGGCTGGGACGATCTCAAAAGTGCCTCCCCTGCCTAGCACCAAACACTCGCATTACCTTGAACTGTCAAACAGGCCTTAAGACTCACATTTCGATGTGATCTTAATTATAAATAGACTTTATCAGCTTGCCCAATGTGTTTACCCTTCTGAGAACCAGCCTGTAAAGAAGTTATACTCTTAAAAAGAAAAGCTAGCAGAATCCAGCAACTGCTCTGAAAGCACTCTAAGATCTGAATTTGTAAGCATTTCCTGAAAAGCGGAAATCACAACGTAGCCAACGCTAACATAGTCACTAGCATGGAACAATGCCTGCCTGTTTTGAAAAAAAAAAAATTAATGACTGAATTTACAAATATAGTCGATTTTCTTCTTAGAGCCAAAGACATCACTTCCTCTGCTGGATGACCTTTTGCCCTCGTTCTAACAGAAGCTGCGGTCAGCAACATTTTTTATTCTTACTGAACTACCTGTTCTTTATAGAGATCAAAACTGTGACCTCCTTGGATTGTCGAGTGAATGTATATGCTTCTAGTTAGTAGGCGTGTACAGTTAAAAACTGAAAGTTATAAAACAGAAAAATTGGGGATTTGTCTCCTCTCAATTTCTCCATGTTGAGAGTTTCACTTAAAAATAAGTGAAAATCATTTAGAGAAATAAAAAACAATTCTAAATGAATTCTACGTTAGTTAAACACCTAGGGTGGCACGTTATCAACCTTTTTTTTGGAAAGCATCACATCTTCTGACAGTGAGAGATGCACATTTCAAGCCAGGTTTTGAAATTAATGAGACGGGGGAGAGGAGGGGCAGGAGGGAGGGGAGAGAGAAGGGAGAGAGCGGCATCGACAGTTACAGCGCCGTGAGGTCACAAGACCACTGTGGAAACCACCTGAATTCATGCAGCGAGGGGCAAGCCTGCGTTGTGCCCCAGGTGACACAGAACGCAGCTGACGTGGGCTGCCATGTGCAGAGGCCAAACATGTCACAGTGCCCGATGGTTTTATGTATAAATGATAACGTGACTTACTAGACTGGACTTATAGGTCCTGAGACTTCAAAACGTCTGGGCCAGGATGGGGTTGGGAACACTGGGTAACCTCCCTGGAGTGACAAGTCACCCATCAGCTGGGCTGGCTGTGCTCAACTGCTCACTCTGGGGCTGAATCCTGCTCTGAAGCCCTCTGGCTGCCACGGTTCTGCTGGACTTTGGTTTGATGGCCCATCTGCCATGATTCAAAATCCACTTAAACTGGTCTCCCAGCTGATTGGCAGGCATAGTATTTTAATGATCTCACTCGTAGATTTTTAATATTTTTAATAAAAATTGCGTATAAAGCAGAGGTACTTTTTTCCATTTACAATTTTGATTGCAATGATATAATGGTGATTTGAGTCCCCATTTTATGGGTTGGTAAATGAAGGACTATCCACTGCCCAGCACCAGAAGGGGGTTAGCTGCTGGGGTCTTTGTCAGTCTTGAGAGTTCGCTAACCTGGCAGGCCATTCGAAAGTGTCCCAGGTGAAGACGTATTTCATCTGTTAACTGATTTTTAAAGCCCTCATCACAAAACAGGGTTGGAGGCACTGCATACAACAACAATAATGAAACACCATTCATTGGGCACAGGGCCCAAAAAAACCAGCCACACAAACAGAAGTTTAAAGGAAAATGATGGTCTCAGAGAGAGAGAGAGACCAAGAAGGTTCAAGATGTAGCTACCTCAACAGCTGGGGGTTCCAGGAACGAGCAGCCTCTCAGACACGGCCCTGGGCTCCGGGAGGTGTCCTGGCGGGTGGTCAAACCCTCCTCACAGCCCCCCCCACGCACACGGAATTCTCTGCACAGTTAATGGAGTTGATGTTCATGTATAATACACATTTTGGGAATCAAAAAATCAGGTCGAGGGGCTTCCCTGGTGGCGCAGTGGTTGAGAATCTGCCTGCCAATGCAGGGGACATGGGTTCGAGCCCTGGTCTGGGAAGATCCCACATGCCGCGGAGCAACTGGGCCCGTGAGCCACAACTACTGAGCCTGCGCGTCTGGAGCCTGTGCTCCGTAACAAGAGAGGCCACGATAGTGAGAGGCCCGCGCATTGCGATGAAGAGCGGCCCCCGCTTGCTGCAACTAGAGAAAGCCCTCGCACAGAAAAGAAGACCCAACACAGTCAAAAATAAATTAAATAAATAAATTAATTTAAAAAAAAAAAAAAAGAGGGATAAGTTTAAAAAAAAAAATCAGGTCGAATTGTTTGACAATGCCTTTTTTCACTAGGTCAAAAAAAAGTCAAAGGTCAACAATTTCATGTATTTCAACCCAATTTAAAACAAGGCGTGGAGCTCACCTTGCAACCTGTCTCTTTGTCATCATGCAGCTATTTTCCCAGGTACCTTTAGAGAGACGAGGCGGGACGGTTCTGGATCTGGCCACGTGGACAGGGCCTCAGGGCCTCCCCCAACCCCCGTCAAGGACATCGCCAAGGAGGGTGCCATGTCCCCAACCACATGTTGCTCAACGGATGCTGGGGGAGGGAGAGCCAAGTGGGCCCCCTTCTGGATAATAATCCCACTTCATCCACACGCGAGCGTTTCCTGGCGCCGTTCTAGCTGCCTTGGTCTCACGTACTCTTCCAGCTCTTTAATCCCTTTTGCTTTTATGCTCATGCACAGGGGTACTTAGTTTGGAACAACTTTAACATTGATTTTCAAATTTATTAACTTTATAGTGATTAAGTGAGAACACAAATATAGTTTTCCCTCTAATTCTGGTGGAGGTAGGTAAAAATGCTTTTTTTGAAGAAATGAATCTTCAGACATATTTTTTGCCATTATAGGAATAGGAGCTAATCCTGTAAAAAAGAAAACTGAATACAATATGAATGTGGGACTCTCATATTTCAGGATGGAAAGAAGTTCTAGGATTTGAGGGCTCTTGACAGGGTAGATCGGAGTTTAATCTCTATATTAAATAGACTTTAAGAAATGGCACACGAATCACAGGTATGGTTTTTATTTTTTATTTTTTTATAAATTTATTTTATTTTTGGCTGAATTTGGTCTTCGTTGCTGCGTGCGGGCTTTCTCTAGTTGCGGCGAGCGGGGACTACTCTTCGTTGCAGTGTGTGGCTTCTCTTGTTGCGGAGCACGGGCTCTAGGCATGTGGTCTTCAGTAGTTGTGGCACACGGGCTTCAGTAGTTGTGGTTCACGGGCTCTAGAGCGCAGGCTCAGTGGTTGTGGTGCACGGGCTTAGTTGCTCCGCGGCATATGGGATCTTCCCGGACCAGGGCTCGAACCCGCGTCCTCTGCGTTAGCAGGCGGATTCTTAACCACTGCACCAGCAGGGCAGTCCACAGGTATGGTTTTTTTTTTTTTTTTTTTTTTAGAAATTAAGATTAAACCCCAGGTCTTAGTTTGTAAAAGATGTTTTAAATAAATGAACATAGCTAGGTTCATACCTTTTGTTGTATTTATCAGATTTATCAGGTCTTTGAATAGATGCTCACAAAACACCTCTAAATCCAGACAGAATTTTATAATATACTAAAAATAAAAGGTAATGAATTATTTGTGTTTTTTTTAAAGAGTTTTTTGATGTGGACCATTTTTAAAGTCTTTATTGAATTTGTTACAATATTGTTTCTGTTTTATGTTTTGTTTTTTTTGGCCACAAGGCATGTGGGATCTTAGCTCCTGACAAGGGATCGAACCTGCACCCCCTGCATTGGAAGGCGAGGTCTTATAACCACTGCACCGCCAGGGAAGTCCCAAGGTAATGAAGTTTTAAAAATGTTTTACTTGAGTCTTACCATTTTCCCAGAAGAAATGGATTCAGTTTTTATTCTATTACTTTTAATAAAATCTATGCTACGAAGTTTCTTAGGCAATTCCATAAAACAGAGATACTGGAAAACAGTATTGACATTTTTGGTATTTGGGCATTTCTCTAATAATCTCAGAAGGGGAAATCTCAAACTAACAAGTATATTTTCACTGCACTGAAAGGAAATAGAGCTTTTATGTGTGTTTTTTTCCTCTCACCGAAGAGCAAGAAATTACAAAAATTGATTAATAATTTACTTACTCAAAAAGCGATCTGCCTTTGGGTTTATGAATATATAATGAAAGAAAAAGTAAATGTGCTTTCAAGTCCAGACTAACAGAAGCGAGTGAGTCCACAGCCAGCACCAAGCACGGCGGGCTTTCTAGAATCTCACCAGGGGAACCTGGAACGTAGGTCCCATTCAACAACCTGAGAAGACAGAGAGCTTTTCACGGGCGACGAGCACATGACGAAGTACATTAATTAAACAGCGCGGGTGGAGCAGATGGATGCTACCTACGCTCTAACGACGCTAAATTGGGACAGAGGTTTGTAGTCCTTAATGAGGCTCCATAAAATGAATGATTACACAGGAATCACAAGTAAACAAGCCTGCCCAAGCGCTGGATTATCAGGCAACAAGTCCTGCAACATGGTAATGAGAAGACCAGTGTGAGTGCAAGTATCTGATACACAAAACCTCTGAGGTCATTCAAGCCCAGCTTGTCCCTGGAGGCTGAGGAAAGCAGTCTGGTCTACAAAGGGTTAAGCGCGAAATGACAGTGGGGCAATAATACGAAAATGCCTGGTCATGGAAATGAAGGGAACAGAACACTTTTTTTGTCACATAGTCAGTGCATGATTGAGAATGAGACACTCAAGTTTCCTTTTATCTTTACAGGAAAACAGAGATGCAAAATGTCAGGTGCTTGGGCTAGCAGCTATCCAGAAAATGTGGGCATTAAGATTATTTTTTTAATGATACTTTTTTTCATATCGCTAATTAATTCTTTACTTTTTCAGCTATGTCAAACTCTCAACTTTTCTTTTTTCCTTTTAGGGTCCTAATTAGCCTTTGCTGCACATGGACTTGTGTATCAACTCAAAGGATATTTTTTGGAATCATGGGTAGAATAGAAATTATTTTCATGGGAAGAATTTGCTCTAAATATATGTTACTGTCTGGAACATAAAATTTTGAAACTAAGAATATATTTCTTTAGAATTATCTACACTATTAAGTTTTCCAGTGTAGACAATATAATTTCATTAACAGAAACTGAAAACTATACATTACAGTGCAGCTGTAGAGGTCACAGAAGTTAACGGGGACCCCTGCTTCTGTCACCACGGCCCCCACTGGGATGCCCCATGTCGTGGTGCTGGGCCCTTACCTCCTTTGATTTTCTCTTTCTCAGGACACATGACCTTTACTGCAAATTAAAACCTATTTTTGAAAGAGGTAGAATATAAATAGAGTCAACATATAGAAATAAATGTCTTGCTTGCAAGACCCAATATCACCTTGATAGAACTGTGTTCTCAATCATTTATCAAAGCAAAAGCACAATGAGTCATGCCAATCAGGTCCTTGTTTTGAGCTAGACTCTGTTGTGAGATAGGTCACTGAGGATATTTACACTTAATGTTTTCTTTGCTTTTTAATTTGGAAGCCGCATGTACTTAGGTATAAGGGATGTACATATGGTATCACAATGGGTCCATTCGAATTTATGATAGTTTTGTGGTCATCTTTATTCCATAGAATCAAGATTTAAAGGGCTAAGACCTCTTGTTAACAATAATGATGAAATAGGCTAAAACTGAGTGGAACTGCTTCGCTTTTTAGAATCGATATACTTTTCCCCCCAGTTTTACTGAGAAATAATTGGTATACATCACGGTACAAGTTTAAGGCATACAGTGTGACAGTTTGATTTACATGTATTGTGAAATGATTATCACAAAGGTCCAGCTAACATCCATCTTTTTATATAGGTAAAATAAAAAGAAAAAAAGGAAAAGAAAAAAGGAAAAAAAATTTCTCCTTGTGATGAGAGCTTTTAAGATTTACTCTCTCAGCAACTTTCAAATATACAACATAAAATTTTTAACTATAGTCACCATGCTGTACACTACATCCCTGGAACTTATTTATCTCATAACTGAAAGTTTGTTCCTTTGACCACTTTCCTCCAATTCCCCCTCCGCCCACCCCCTGCCTTTGTTAATAAGTCTGATTTCTTTTTGTATGAGTTTTTTTTTCTTTTTTTTCTTTTTACGATTCCACCTGAAAGTGAGATCATATAGTATTTGTCTTTCTCTATCCGACTTATTTCACTTCTCATAATGCCTTCAAAGTCCATCCATATTGTCATAAATGGTAGAATTTTTTCGTTTTTAAAAGGCTGAGCAGGACTTCCCTGGTGGTGCAGTGGTTAAGACTCTGCCTGCCAACGCAGGGGACACGGGTTTGAGCCCTGGCCCAGGAAGATCCCACATGCTGCAGAGCAACTAAGCCCGTGCACCACAACTACTGAGTCTGCGCTCTAGAGCCTACGAGCCACAACGACTGAGCCCGCGTGCCACAACTACTAAAGCCCGCACGCCTAGAGCCCGTGCTCCGCAACGAGAAGCCACTGCAATGAGAAGCCTGTGCACCACAGCGAAGAGTAGCCCCCGCTCACGGCAACTAGAGAAAGCCCGCGTGCGCAACGAAGACCCAACGCAGCCAAAATAAAATAAATAAATATAAAAATAAAATAAATTTAAAACAAATATTAAAAAAAAGGCTGAGTAACATTCCATTGTGTGTGTGTGTGTGTATACACACATATACATATATATATGCCACCACTTCTTTATCCACTCACCCATCGATGGACACTTGGGTTGTTTCCATGTCTTGGCTGTTGTGAATAATGCTGCTATGAACATGGGGGTACATGTATCTTTTTGAGTTAGTGTTTTTATTTCCTTTGGATGTATTCCCAGAAGGAGAACTGCTAGATGATATGGTAGTTCTATTTGTAATTTTTTGAAGATCAAAGCTACATAATTTTGATGGCCTCTTGTTCTTAGGTCAAAAGTGTGGACCACTGAGAAACAGCAGGGAGGCCTCAGAGTCAGGCTGGCCTGGGCTCCCATCCTGGCCCTGCCCAGGCTGTGGGGCCTTGGCCAAGACTCCTGCATCTCCAGCTTCACTCTCTCCATCTGTGTGGCTGGATGAACACGGCCCTATTCTGCAGGGCTGTCACTAAGAGCAGAACAGTGGGCCAGTGGTCCTCGTCTTAGGCACCTTTGATCAGGCTGTGCTTCTGCACATTACCCACCTCTGCCCCAAACTGCCCTCTGGTTCCGCATATGCTTCTGGTAACTCAGCTGATGGGAGAACATTTTATTCGTCACCTGCAGATACAAACTACTGACCAACAGTTCGGTCTTAGTAGTGTCCCTGTTTCTATCCCTATGCAATTATTTGGATATTCCATTGCATTGCACCCACATTTCATAAAAATGAGTGGAAACAGGCAAAAAACGGAAGTCCTGGCACTATTAATGACAAACATAGCTCTCCAACTCCAGGCAGTAGAAGCAAAACTGGAAATCCTTTCCTTGGTAAGCTCAAGGAAAATATTTTTAAAACTTCAGTACCTGTTTAGTTTTAATTTTGCTGTCATGGTGCATTTTAAGTGTCTAATGAATTTTTGGGTTCACAGAATACACGCCAGCTCACTTCCAACAGTGAGGGCAAGAACGCTAGAAACACGCTAGGAAAACCACATCAAATACTAAGATCTAGAAAGTGAAGCACATTTAGGAAGTTTATATATTCTGTTTCATTTTCTGAAAACAGAATGCCTTTTATAAGAAGTCAGATGCACATCTGAATTCCCATCTGTAGAAAAGAAAGCAAAAATTTTGGATTTCAAAATGTAACCAAAAGGAAATATTAATAAGGAGAATACGAGTCTCCAGTCCCTTCCCCCAAAGAAATCTTTTGGGGTTGCAAAAAGTAATCAATTAAAAAAAAATCTGTATTATCTTCCTAGGGTGAAGTTCCTTTAAAAATTCATGCATTCGCCAAATTCTGATTGCAAAAGCTCTCATGTGCCAGACTGACTACAAAACACTCAGTGATTCAGTCCATAATTAGAAACTGTCTAATCATTTCTGTTGGCCATTCTTGACTCTGAAATGTTTAAATAAAATGTTCCATGAAGGATTATTTGTGAAAGAACCAATATTTTGATCATTAATTCAAAGGGGGTCCTGATTGTATAAATGCAAATAACTGCCTTATTTTAGTACATAAAATCTCAGATTTAGACATCTATTAGCACAACTGATCCTAAATAATTTAGTAGGAACATTTTTTAGACTATCCCCACATATTTATATTATAGTTTGAAAAAAATGTTCTCATGTAAATTTACAATCTAAATTTGTTTTGGTAGTATTTGATTATTTAAATGAGCTGTGCATTTTGTACAGTAGAGACTGCAATACCATATTTGACAAAAGAACCAACATTCTCTTGTAACTCAGAGATATTCTAAAGCTCCATACACAGAGTCGATACAGGATCAGCCGTAGTTTCTATGGAACTTTTAAACGAGAAAGTTAATTTAGAAACAGTTTCTAGTGTTCTACCAATATGGTGCCTTCGGACTGGTTTTCTAATAAAACAGCTTAAAAAAAATCAATCAACCAAACTGTTAGACTCTTCCATTGTGAGAAAGGAACAGAGTTTAAGCCGAAAAATTCCCTTTCTCTGGAGGAAAGAAAAAAGGTCCAGAAATTTAAAATTAACCTCAACCCAAAGCAAAGCAACACATTCAGATGCTTTCAGTAAGTGTAACACATTTTACATAGCGGTCCAGAAGCCACTTTTCTAGATAGAGCTTTGCAACTGAAGACTTTTTAGCCGCAGGGGTTAAAAGCATGGGTGTGGAAGTCAGCTTTTGTCTGAAAAATTAGCAATGCTATGAGTCATCGTGCATTAGCAGCAGAAGAGTTGTGCATCTTGTACGAATCCAGACACCATATGCCATGCGAAGGCCTATTACTTTATTCGGTGCCACCGCTGACAGGCAGCCACGTGGGTATCCCCAGTGGAAAGGCTGTCTCCTCCGGCGGCGCGGACAGGGACCCAGTGAGCTGAACACATCCAACATTGTGCGGAGCAGCAGGAACAGCTGGTAAGCCAGCCAGCTCCACGGCCGGCCGCGCGCGGATGCTAATGAGCCTGGCGACAATGCCGGCCTTCAGAGGGGCGACAGCGGCGTCCTGTGTCTCCACAACAGTCTCGAGAGCGGGTCTGCTCTCTCATGCCTTCAGTCTCATTAAAACATAATCCTGGTGTGTGTGGTTTATCAAAATCGGTTGTAAGTCACAGCTTAGAAATCCACCCAACACACCCGACGTGCTCTACAAAGTTGCACTGAAATGTCTGCACGATTCCGCGGGCATCTTTAGGGACCGCGGGGAGTGGCGGCAGCCTCTGTGGGGTCCAGGTCCTGGCTCACCACTAACACAGCTGCGTGGCCTCGGGCGTGTTAGTTAACCTCTCTGGGCCCCGGTGCCCTCAACTACATTTTCAAATAAAATCAGATACGTAACAGACTTTACTAAATAAGACACTGTACTATGTTTGCATAATGTACTAAAGCAGGATGGTAACTGTACCTTCTGCACAGGATTGCTGTAAGGACCAAATGATGGTACATATGCGTGACGTTGGTAGTGCCTGGGACAGAGCAAGGGGGGAAAGCTCTTCCTGGAACCAAGGCGGCAGTTGCTTCACCTCCTAGCTGTGTTTTTCCCGACGCCTAACGCAGCAGTGCATCCCATTATCAGGGGTTGGAAGGCAACTAGCAGACGCGGCAAGATGGGTTGGCGGTGATGAGGGGAGTAGGGGTGGAGCCCTGGGGACCCCGTGTGATGACTGGTGATGGGTGGGTATGCCCTCCCAGTGGCATGTGGGGTCCCCAGACCACTAAGTTCCCTGAAGGTTCCAGGTTTCCTGAAAGCTCAGTTCTGCTGGAGGCGTTTACTCCTTCCTTTGATCAAGTTCCCTGACTCCTAGTCGCCCACCAAATGCCAGGTGCGAGGCCCCTCCTAGGGACGCCTTCCACTTTGGGCTCCAGGCTGAATTCCGGCATAGCCATTAGGAAGCTCTGCAGACTCCTCTTTTCCCTGATGTTTTCCACACTCATCAAGGAGCCGTGAGGATGGGTCCTGGTACCCTGCCTTCCACTTGTGACCTTCAGCAAGAGCACAGGAAATGGCCAACAGAGATTTTGTTGAACAAGTAAACTGATGAAAACAACTGTGTTTTAGACTTGTCATTTTCAGACTTGGGGCCTGGAAGTGTGAATGAGATGCTCAGAATCTGTTGATCACTTTTTCAGCAAGATTTTTTTTTTAAAAGCTCTTAAGTAAAAGACATTTAATGGACAGATAAGCTCCAGCAGCAAATGCACTTTGGTCTCTATTTCCTAGGGTTAGGGGTGTGTAAATACGATGAGGGAACTGCCTGGTACTCAGAGCAAACCTGGTCTCCCCCGAGTCTTCCTGCAAGTCAGCCAGCTCAGGGGGTCTCCCAAGGTGATGTCTGTACTTTCTGAAAAATAGAAAGCACGCGTTTGCCCATGGCGTGCAGATCTGTGACAAGACCTGCCGCAGAGTTTCAGAGGCTATAAAGACTGAAACAAGACTCTCTCATGCCAGGAGAGTTAAATTTAAGGAAGTACAGTGATAAATATCCTGAGGAACTCTGTGTAAAATACGGTGTGGAACTCATTGATGAGTTCACGCATGTTTTAATGTGGAAAGCTGCATTCCTGGAGGAAGTCTCTGTCCTCTCTGAGTGGCAGCAGCAGCGGACCCTGGGCTCTGCCCGCCTCCGCGGCTGCTCCTCGAAGGCTGGGCTGGCACAGCAGCCAGTGCTGTACCTGGTTCAAGTTCGTTATCTCCCGTCTATTTGCTGTCTTTACATCCAGCCCTTAATTTCTGTAGCATCCAGAGCTCCACAGACAAAATCAGGATAAGTAGATATGGAAGTGAGGGCTGGAAGGGGCTCTTTCTGACTTCCCGCTGCTTACGGAGGACGCACAGTCAGCAGCAATTCAAGAGCCAGTCCCCTGGCGGGGGCTCCTGAGGCACCAGCGGTCCCGGGAGAGCCGGGCCTTCAGCCCTCAGTTTTTCTCTTGGTCACAGCCATTCAGAGATGGGAGGCACACACCATGTTCATTATCTTCTAACGATCTTTTGTGGGCAAGTAGTTGCTGGAATAAGAATGCTCTTTACTCACTGGGATTTTAAAGATTAAAAAAAGAAAACTTTAACATTTAAAAAATACCCAGAGGGCTTTCCTGGTGGCGCAGTGGTTAAGAATCCGCCTGCCAAGGCAGGGGACAAGGGTTTGAGCCCTGGTCTGGGAAGATCCCGCATGCTGAGGAGCAACTAAGCCCGTGAGCCACAACTACTGAGCCTGTGCTCTAGAGCCCGCGAGCCACAACTACTGAGCCCATGTGCCACAACTACTGAAGCCCATGCGCCTAGAGCCTGTGCTCCACCACGGGAAAAGCCACCGCAATGAGAAGCCTGCGCACCGCAACTACAGAAAGCCCGCGCGCAGCAACGATAACCCAATGCAGCCAAAAACAAAAATAATTAAAAAAAAAAAGAAAATCTTTAGCTGTGTTTTTCAAAGGAAAAAAAAAAAGAAAAAAAAAAACCCACGATAGAAATAATTACAGCACAAGGCTCAAGACTAGACAACACAGCCCAGGAGGCAGTTAAGATCCAGAGCAGCAGAGAGAGAGCTAGCTGGTAAAGTTTGGGAAGGGGGCGAAACGTGTGTCTGAAATTCACATACACAGGCCCCCAGCAGCCCACGACCTTGATAAGCTTCAGTGGAATGCAGATCCCTGGGCGAGGCTATAAGGAGCACACATGCCACGTGGAAGGTGGTCCTAGGAAGGACGCTGTGAATCTGAGCCACAAGCTGCGGCCTCCACAGCCCCAGGACTGTCACCTGAGCGCCTCCTCGCATGACCTGCTGCAGGCTGCCTCTTATTAGAGCTATCGACCCTCTCGCAGAAGGGTCTCGCTGTGCACAAGGAAGGTGAGCGGCAGAGCAGACAGCTCCGGTATCGACCGGCGCAGCTGGGGCTGCGCTTCCACACGAAGGTCAGCGCTCCTTCACAGCACCTGGAAGAGTTCCTGTGCCGTGTGCATCGGGGCACACGGACGGGGGGGAGAGCCGGGCCAAACGCCAGGGCCTGGGGCCACCTCCTCTCGTGTCGGCTGTCACAGTACCTCTCAGAGAAGCCGAGGTTGCCAAGTGAAATCTTGGGATTTATAAAAAACATGGCAACGGAAGCCTAGGATGGGCATTTGTGCATTCCTTCAAGGCAGACAGACCAGGGCCACAGAGAAGTGCCAGAGGCCACGTCCAGAAGCTGTCAGAGCAATGTGCACGTTCCTCGAGAATATCCCTCCAACGTCTGAGAGGTTCGCCAAAGCCAGGAGGACAACTCTTATTAGAAAACACAAAAACCTTTTCCCCACTCCAAGTTGATCCCTCCCCCCACTTAGAGCAGAACATTTAAAAATTGGCCCAAACTGACATTCTCCTTAAGGGCATCTCAATGATATAAACGGCTTTCAAAATATTTTTGTGAAGACAAACGTCCACAGGCATAAACACATAAAATCATCTAAAAAAGTCAAGTAAAATTATGAAGTACTTCACAATTCGTGATTCTTGGAGGCAATATAAAATTAAATAAAGGATTAATGAGAGCAGATTAAAATGAAAATAAGGAACCCAAAGAAATTAAGCTAAGAACAAAATGCACCCTTTAAATGTGTGTTTCTGTGGACAGGAAAGCAGAGTGAAATCAGTTTTATTGCTTTTATGATTAAATTCTTTGGATCAAGAAGTCATTTATAATCATTTCTCTCTCTTTGGGATCCATTATAAGTCATTTCCTCCTTGTCAGCATAAAGACATCTAGTGTCATGAAATAGATGGTACTAGAGTCCACTTTCCCCTATTAGAAATTCCTTAAAGTGCTTGCATTTCAGATTTTAATTGATCTAACACCCCCTGAGTTCTTATCAGGTCGGATGCTGGAGACTAAAAGACCAGGAAGATGTGGTCTTTGTCCAACGTGTGGGGCAGGTGCATCAGGATGTGTCCTGGCCCAGGTGGTCAGACCACACTTTCTGTGGAAGCCAGGCTGGGGTGCCCGCCGGCCGCCCCCCTCCCTGCATGGCAGGCTGCTGCTGCCCTCGGCAGGTTGACCCTCCTCCCTTGAGTCTGGGCTGGCTTGGGGACCTGCCTTGGCCAACAGCTCTGGGACTTCCAAAGTTAGATGGGGAAAAACCTCGTGCCTTCCCCTGCCTGGGTCTCTGGGAGCTCTGGGCAGCCATATGTTCAGTCTGGCTGCTGGGAGGTCACTTTGCTGTGAGGCGATCCCAGCTTGCCAAGTGGGGAGGTTGCCAGAGAGCGAGAACGCCTGGCCGGCCTGCGGCTGGTCCAGTTGTGCCAGCGCGGGCACCAGACCCGTGTGCGAACCACCCAGCTGAGCCCAGCCAGGCCGGAGGACGCGCAAGTTCCCCCCTCCACTACCACCCTTTCAAGCCTCTGCAGATGACCTGACTTTATCCTGCAGGCCTCCAAAGTGAGAGGACAGGCTAGGACTTGTATTAAAACTCTAAAATTCTGCTAAAATTAAAATCTTTTGATCTAAAATTGAGAAGGAAATTCAGCTTCACTGAGATTTAACACACGGCCTGAGTGAGGCACTCTTCCTGCCCTGTCATCTGCAGTCGGCCGGGTCAGGACCGGTCCTGAGGGTGAGCTGGGCGGGGCTGAGCCCAGCTCCCTCATTCACCACACGGGGCTCTATCGAGGTTCACACGACCCTCCATGCTGAAGTTTTGAATTTTTTTTTTTTTGGCCATACTGTCCGGCATGCGGGATCTTAGTTTCCTGACCAGGGGTCAAACCCACGCCCGCTGCAGTGGAAGTGCGGAGTCCTAACCACGGGACCGAAGTTTTGAATTTTATTCTTACAGAGTATCACCCCTCCCATCTAGTGTATGGAGGCAGGGCAGGAGATGCAAATCTTTCGTACCATGTGATGGTTTGATCTTTATCTCCCAGGAAAGTTCTTATAAAAGCTCTCGAACACAAAGATGAATTACTCATCTTTCTTTTTGATGGAAAGACAAATGTTCTAAATTTGGCAACCTTTTCTGTGATGACAAGGGGCTGAATTTATTCATTCAACAAATATTTACGGAACAAAATGTGAATGCTGTGACAGGTGGGGAGGCCACACCCAGGGCTGGTATTCACCTGGAGAGTGCCTGCATGGGCGGCCTCCTGGCCTGCGCCCCACTGGTGCCCTCGAGGTCCCTGAGGTTGGATAGTTCAACCCTCGGAAGCTTCAGTGAACACAACAGACAAAACCCCTGCCCTCACGTGCGGGGGCGGGACGTGAGTAAAGTGAATTAGTAAATTTACATAGTAAATAGGGTGCAGGTGAGCACGGGAGGCGGTGGAGGTGTGTGCACAGGCGTAGGAGGTCCTGGCGCGGGGGGCGGGGGGGAGGCTGAGCCAGTGGACATCTGGAGACCAGCGTTCTCGGCCGAGGGCACTGGGCACTCAGGCCTCGCGGGAGGACTCCGGCCTTGACTCTGAGTGAGGCGGAGCCCCTGGAGAGGGTGGGCAGGGCCGCCACGTGGTCTGACCCACATTTTAGCAGGCTGGCTGAGTGCAGACTGGGGCAGACGCGGGGCAGAAGCCAGACACAGTCAGGAGGCTGTGCTTGGCACTACCGCCTTAGCTGTTACCTCAGGGAAAAGGGGGAAGTAATTGGAGGCTTCTGAACTGTGACATGCTCTCATTTCTATTTTAGAGGAAAACTCTGGCTGCTGGTGAGTTTTCCAGGGAGACAGGGACTGGCTGTGGCACTAGCCCAGGGAGAGATGAGTGACGAGGACGCCCAACCCGGGGTGGGGTGAAGCAGCAGGATTGGGGTTATGTTTTGTGGATTGCTTCATTTTATATATACTTCACTGCATACATCCTTACGATAATCTGTGAGGAATTACTATCCTCATTTTACAGATAAGGAAACTGATCGAGGTAAAGATACTTGTTAAAAGCCAAAGAACTTTCCACTGAAACTGAAACCCAAGGTCTGTGTGAGGCCAGCCCCCAGGCATCACCTGCTAGTTTGAGCACTACATCAAAAAGACGCACCTGACAATGCACCTGGCCCTGGTAGGAACATCGCTGCTGAGGAGGGGAGAGAATGTCCCCGAAAGCTTCTTAGTCAGAATCGAGACTTGACCAGGAGGGTCCACTGTGATGCTCAGGGATACTGTCCAACATGAGAGCTAGCAACAGGTTTTAAATGTGTCTTCTCAAAAAAAAAAAAAAATTTACTCTCCTACTGAGTTGTCATCAGTGGAACTTTGGTTAAACAACTGGTCTAATGACAACCCCACCGAGGAAATTGGGGGACCCCAGTACGTGTACCTCATGGTCGGTCGCTCAAGCAGCTTGGGGACCCCCAAAGCACAGCTGATCTGCCACCCTGTGTACTCTTGACGACCAAAAGTGCAATAATTGGGGCAAATGAATCCAGGAAAAGGAGTGATTGAAGAGGATGGACGTTTATCTCAGAGTAAGCCAATAAGTTAAAAGGAAAGCACATCCCATCCTGATCTAAAACCAACAGTTAAAGTAGTCTGAAATTCCACAAAAGGTAGAGTAGTTTATGTGCGGTGTTTATGCACAAATATATAGGCATTTGGGGGACAAAATTATAGCACAAAAACACAGAAATAATCTGTTTTCTTCACTGAGATAATTTAAATGCTGTTTTCTGATGTAGACTTCTGATGTGCACATATGTGGTTATATGCAGAGAATGTTTATCCTGTCAGAGAGGCGTAAATTCTATTTTCCCAAATTAATGAGTAGACAGTATTTCCAAGACATTCGAAAGAGGCTCTCCTTTACTTAAAGGGGTCAAAAATCCTCTGAAAATATTCCTTAAACTTAAAACGAATTTCCATTTCTTCCTCATATTAAAACCTCATATTGATTTCTTGGGAGTATGAATTCAATTTATCTCAGTTCAGTTCATATCATTTTAAAAATGTGAAGGAAACACACATCCTACTTACTTTCTCCCAGCCAAGCTGAACTCTCCTCAGGAGGAACAGCATGATGACGATTTTCATCTTCTGGGAGAAAGTTCTGGTTCTCGGGTGTCGAAGGCAGAACACAATGGTGAGTGGCAGAGGCTCCCATCGAGTCTTTGCCTTCTTTAAATTCCACTGAGGATGGCAGTTTGGATGGAGACCCCAAAATCTATTCTGTCCATCTGTTTTATTATTCTTAGAACAACTGTCAAAAGTTGCCCAGGGATCAAGTTGCAAACATACTAATTTGCCTTTGAAAAGTAGGCCCTGGGGGAGTTCTGGAACTCCGCTTATAAATTCAGAATCCCATCAGCGCTCATGCCTGCTTCCCTTTGTGGAGGTATGAGCCTGCACTTCCAGGCTCACAGCTGCCTCCAAGCCAGGATGTGCCCATAGACTCACATCCCACTTCATAGGCAAATGAAGGCAGAACCAAAGGGACTTGGCATCTTAAGGGCTGGCTTAAGATGACTAGCACACCCCGTTTTTTAGGAGGCAGCCTCTACATCGATCACGGATGGATTAAGGACGAAAGCTTTGCACCGGAGAGTTTAAACGGGTGGACACAGCAGAGGGACACGTTTGGTGCTCTTTTACATCCTAGGACTAAATTAGGAAGCTCAGAGACTGGAATGAAGCGTTAGAGAAATAAGCTGAAGAAAGAGAAATATCATAAACCACTAAATACTGTATAGTTTCATTTTTGTGATTCTGATGAAAATGATGAGAAGATCATTTGGACATCTGTGATACGAGATGTGTGTCTGTAAGTAATAACGAGCAATGTCCAAGGAGGTGTCAGGTTAAAATATTGTGGCATTTTGAACTGAGGCAGCTGTGTATCTCTCAGGTTAAAGGCATGTGCAAAATACAACCCAGAGTCCATCGTGATGACGGTGGAGGAGGGAGTGGTGCAGGCACTGGCGCTGATCCTTAGAGCTTCTCCCTCCCCCCCGCTGGCCCCAAGGGTCTCTGTCAAGCCTCAGGGAATAAAGTCAAAATGCTTTCAAAGCACAGGACCCCAGAAACATTCGAAGCACAGCATTCAAAGTACTCATTTTAGGGACTTCCTTGGTGGCGCAGAGGTTAAGAATCTGCCCACCAATGCAGGGGACACAGGTTCGATCCCTGGTCTGGGAAGATCCCACATGCCGCGGAGCAACTAAGTCCGTGTGCCACAACTACTGAGCCTGCGCTCTAGAGCCTGCGAGCCACAACTACTGAAGCCCGTGTGCCACAACTACTGAAGCCCGCGTGCCTAGAGCCCGTGCTCCGTAACAAGAGAAGCCACCACAGTGAGAAGCCTGCACACTGCAATGAAGAGTAGCCCCTGTTCGCGGCAACCAGAGGAAGCCCGTGCGCAGCAACGAGGACCCAGTGCAGACATAAATAAATAAATAAATTTATTTATTTATTTATTTTAAAAAACAAAACAAAACAAAGTACTCATTCCACAGAGTGAACTAGAAAGGACACCGTTTCAAGGCTAACATGATGGCATTTGGGTTGTTCTCACCAACAGATTACCAAAGGACTATCCCGCTTTGATTAAAAAATTTACTGGAGTGTGTTGCAAATTACTCCAGCGCTGAAACCTGCTGGGACCTCGCTGCAGACACTAAGGCAGACGGGCCCAGAAGGGGTCACCATTTGGACTCGCTGCTCTGTCCTTCTTCGGCTTTGCACAATCTCTTATTATAACAAGACATGTGTTATCCTTTTTGGAGATGTAAATAACAGAAAGTCTCACTTTCAAATATATTGCTTACAACTGCAGAGTCAACTTAACGTTCTGGGATGCTGCTTATGGCATGATGTCCCTTTTAAAATGGGACCAATAATTAGTAAACTGAAATCTGATTAATGTTGGATTAAGAGGTTCTGATGTCTCACTGTGATGTATTATTTCAGTCTGCGGGCACTGGAAGAGACTGTCCTTAGGAAGCTCCTGTCTTCCCCTCTCCAAGATGGGAGGATGAAATTAAAACCCTGATTTTTAAAAAAAAAGTTCAGTTTGTATGCAACAGTTTAAAATGTAGGATTTAGTTTTTTCTCCTTTTGTTGTTTTCTCACTTTGAAGCTGAAACCAATGAAGTAACTATTTGAGAGAGAACAAAATTGACTAGAAATAAAAGTCTTCCTCCAGGGACTTCCCTGGCGGTCCAGTGGTTAAGACTCTGCACGTCCAGTGCAAGGCGTATGGGTTCGATCCCTGGTCGGGGTACTAAGATCCCACATGCTGCGTGGTGAGGCCAAAAATTTTTTTTAATTAAAAAAAAAACATCTTCCTCCAAAAACGCCAAGGGTGAACCCCCTGGTTCTGGCAGAGGGACTTGACGTGTTAGGTGGCTCAGGCGGGCTCAGCTCTCACCAAGCTCAAGCACAGAATTCTGAGACCCAGGAGACCTTCTCTGAAAGGTATAGATATCAAAGGCTGTGAAAATGACCACTAGATAATCCATGAAGGAAAAATTTTAAATTAATACCACTTTGTGCTCTTTACAGTTAAGGCTAGGGATCCCTCTTGTTGTTTCGCTAGGATTATAAAAAGACCTGTAATGGCCAGAATTTTCTCCATGCTCCATGGCAAGAAGAGTCCATATTTCTTCCTCACCTGCATTTTAAAATTCATACTCTTGTTTGCCTACTGCTGAAGAGTGTGGCAGAATCAGGAATGAATAATGGCTCCCTTCGAAGCTGTGCCAGTCCCAAAATAACCATCCGGATGCTAAGGAAACCTCGTCATCTATGGAATGACTTTTCGCTCTTTGGATATTCAGACATTAATAAATGTGAAATGCCCAGAAATCCTAGCGGCACTATGAAAAAAGGTGGGTAGGGGTCAGCAAATACCCTCTTGCCTGCTTTTGCCAGGATGACCATTTCCACTAACACCTTTCTAATAGCAAAATGTACTTGGGAACAACAGCGGAATTTTTGTGTCATCATGACCAAATGATTACGGTGCAAACCGAGGTTCTTGCGGGGCCCAGCAGGCTTCTGGTCCCTATGGAAACGCAACTCAATATTGTCCTCCACTCAGCTGGAGGACGGGCGGCCAGGCTTTTGTGCTTGGTGAGATTTCTTCCACAACCTTCCAGCACCAGACCCTAGTGCTTCCTCCCGACTCTTTTCTAATTGAGATGCAAATTAATCTCTCTGGCTGATTACACTTCCCTTAAAGCTACTGACACACGCAGCTGTAACCGGAGTTTGCAGACTCCCCAACAAGTGACTTCAGCTGACAGCCTTGCCCACGCGGCCTGGCCAGTGGCTGAGTCTGGACTGCGAGGGCTTCCCCGGGGCTCACAACAGCCCTGCGACTACGTCCCTGTCCTTAGGATTTAGAAACAGACTCTGAGGCCTGCGTTATTTAAGGTCTCCAGACTGAAGGGCCACTCCCCTCCCCGCAGACCCGGGCTTTCCTGACTGTGTCTTTCCTCCTTTCTTTCTTACTTCCTTCCCAGCTGCTGTTCTCTGACCTTAACACTGTTTGAATCCATCTCTCCCTCTAACTAACTAAACTTACAGCTCTACGAATGTGGGATTACTGAATAGCTGTCACTTACATTTCATGGCTCTCAATAAAATTCTATTAATTTAAAAATCAAATATAAAGTCGTCATTCTAATTGTCGGGATTTCCACCTAAATGTCCTTCAATAACATTTTGGGGTGGTGATGGAAGCATTATTATTTAGAACGCAAAAGAAAAGCAAGATGCCCCAAATACTCTATCGTTCAACATAAAGAAAAATACACAAAAAATCCAATTTTTCAGTAAAAATGCTAACATGTTTTTCTCTTGACTACTACCATCTATGTGTTTTTGCCAACGAGATTCACTCAGGAACTGTGCATTGAGCACCTACTCTGTGCCAGGCACGCTGTTCCAAGTGTTGGGGATCCGGCTGTAAACTAAACACTCAAAAATGCGCAAAAAGGACTTAAAAATGTATCTATCTATACATAAAGAGATACATACTCTGTAGAGCTATATTTCTTGGATAATAAAGGTTTTCAATTTTGAAAAAATTGCAATTTTACAAAATATGAGTTGTTTTTGCCTTCTGCTTTCCAAAATTTTTTTAAAATTAATTAATTATTAATTATTATTTTTTTGGCTACGTTGGGTCTTCGTTGCCATGCACAGACTTTCTCTAGTTGTGGTGAGCGGGGGCTACTCTTCGTTGCGGTGTGCAGGCTTCTCATCGCGGTGGCTTCTCTTGTTGCGGAGCACAGGCTCTAGGCGCGTGGGCTTCAGTAGTTGTGGCACGTGGGCTCAGCAGTTGTGGCTGGAAGGCTCTAGGCGCACGGGCTTAGCTGCTCAGCGGCATGTGGGATCTTCCCAGACCAGGGCTCGAACCCGTGTCCCCTGCATTGGCAGGCGGATTCTTAACCACTGCGCCACCAGGGAAGTCCTTGTTTTTGTTTTTAAACCAAATCAATCTCTTTCTCTCTGTCTCTCCCTTCACACACAAACATATGCATAATGTCCTAGCAGGAATATGTGGGAGGGACAGCAACAGGATGGGCAGCTTCTGGTACAATCAGGAGAGAGAAGAGGCAGGAGGAGGCCAGGTCTGGCAGGGAGCGCGTGGAGGGCGTGCACGGCTGCGGGAGGGGAGGCATCTGGGTCACAGCAGAGACCCGGGGGCGGCCGCTGGGGGCGGAGGCCACCAGCGTGGCCAGGAGGGGAATCCTGGGGGTGGTCCCACGCCCAAAGGCCCTGCAGTGGGGAGGAGCACCGCCTGCAAAGGATGGGATCTGAGTGGGAAGCCAGGCGGCAGCCTGGTTTCTGCACGGATTGTTAGATTTACACTGTCTTTTCCTGAAGGGATGGCTTTTTGCCTAACAGTGATGTCACAAATCTGCAGCAAAAACGGAAAAGCAAAGTGGCGTCTCCCTCTCCCTCCTTGAAGGTTCCCCTGCACAAACACGTGCTTCTCACAGGCCTGGCTCCCGGGCCCCAGGGGTGGAGGCAGCATGCCCCCTCCCCCCTGCCCCTGCCCAGGGGGCACCTTCTACACGTTGGGAGGGAGGAGCGGTCTCCAGAATTCGTCCCAGCACCTGCGATGCTGAAAAGTACTTCCGAGACCTAACTCCACAGACAAGCGCTTCCACATTTTACAACAGAGGTCTGTAACTCTGATATTTACGGGCGCCAGGCTGGCAGTGTGACAGTAACAACTGCGGTGACGCCTACTGGGCTCTCACCCAGGACCGGGCACTATTCCCCCCGCGTGGCCCACTAACCACCTCCTCTCCCTCTGAGGGGGACCAGCTGCGGCTCCGGGCCCCAGCGCCAGGGAGCCGTGGTCCAGGGGGCTGTGGTGAACAGGGGGGGGACACGTGGCCAGCGGGTCAGGAGGCTGACTGCTGCCTTTGTTGCCAACAGCAAAGGAGGCCCAGTGGGGTCAGAGGTTCTGACTCTTCAAGAAATATCAGAAATCTAGATTTCGACGTGGCTGACAAACTCAATGTTTATGAGCAATGCTGGAGGCCAGCACAGCTCAAAGGCAGCCCATCTGGGGGCTGGATTCAGCCTGCAGGCAGGTCGTTTGTGGGCTCTGGTTTTGCATGTTTGCTTTGACATTGAGCTAAAACCTGATTCCCGGCCGTGTCTGTTCACTGCTCCCCATTCTGCAGTCTTGTCTCCTCTTTGAACCCCCGAAGCTCCTGGGACCACGCCTTCCTGGTTTTACGGGCTCCCTGAGCTGTAAGGCCCCTCTGTACCTGCTGCACGTTGGTGGGGCTCTCTTATGATGTGGTCCCAGAGCGGCAGCCCGTTTACGATGTGACCCGAGGCTGTAGGGGCACAGGGACCGTGCCTTTGCTCCTCCCGGTCGCGTCCCTCATCTCAAGTCTGGGCTCCACCACGATCCTCGGCTGTTTGTCGCAGACACGGCCTGCTGCCGCGCTCAGCACCCTCGGCTTGCAGGGACCCGGCCAAGCCCAAGCTGTGGCTTTTCAGCCTGCGGCCTCGGTCCCATCCGGTTGGTTTGCGTCTGGAAGTCTCGTCTGTTGAGATAATCCTCATTTCTGATTTTGCCTTGGGTCAACTTAGTTAGCCCTCTCAGCTCTCCTTAAAAATGGTTATTTATTTATTTATTTATTTATTTTTTAAGTTTTTTTTTTTTTTTTTTAATTTAATTGATTAATTTATTTATTTTTGGCTGCGTCGGGTCTTCGTTTCCGTGCGAGGGCTTTCTTCTAGTCGCGGCGAGCGGGGGCCACTCTTCATCGCGGTGCGCGGGCCTCTCACTGTCGCGGCCTCTCTTGTTGCGGGGCACAGGCTCCAGACGCGCAGGCTCAGTAACTGTGGCTCACGGGCCCAGTTGCTCCGCGGCATGTGGGATCTTCCCAGACCAGGGCTCGAACCCGTGTCCCCTGCATTGGCAGGCAGATTCTCAACCACTGCGCCACCTGGGAAGCCCCCTGGTTATTTATTTTGATAAACAGGTGCTCTAGACCTTTGTGAAAGTTGCTAGATGGAAGAGGGTTTGAGCCAAGCCTTGGCCCACACGGGACCAGAGGCACGGGCCCCAGTTGATCGGTGTCTGTGAATGAATGCATTTAGGTTTGGCTGCAGTGAAGTCACCCAGCTCCCAGGGGCCCAAACCCTCTCCCATCTGCCAGCTGATTATGATACTTTATCTTGTGTTTTACCAAAATTAAGATTTATATTTACAAGCTTTCTCTAACCTCTGGAAAATAGTGATCTTATCAAACACCATGAGTATGTCTGGGATACTTTATTCTATGTGAACTCATTCTTTTCTTGAGGCTCACAAGCTATTTAATATTTATCAAGTCTAACAATTTTACAAGGGATCCAGGCAACATTCCAAAATTCACCCTTAATTCTATTTGAAAACAAGGAAAATCTTTTCCTGTTTTCAGTTCTGGGTGCATCCTTAATTTACATGAGTTCGGATGAAACAGTTCTTATGGTTCTGAGATTGCTGTTGTAAATTTGTTCTACAACCTGGGGTATGGTTACTTGCAGGGGCCAATTCTTTTTTTTTTTTTTTTTTTAATTACTGTGTTCTCAGTACTTTGAGTTTTAATTGATACACCGTGACGCTTTTCTGCCACCTCCCAGAGGAAGAAGCTGGAGGACAAGCGGGATGGGGTCCACGGTGAGGGCCTCACGCAGCACCGCTTGGAGCGACCCTCTTAACCCGATGTTCCGCAGACCGCACGCGGCTCCACTGGCTGCCCGCCTGGGGCCTCCCCCTTTTCTTTCTCACAGAAAGTTTTCATTTTCTAACAAAATATATTCCCCTTTACAGGCTCAAGCCACCCTTGGGAATACAGTAAGCCCCCTACATGAGAACCTTCAAGTTTTGAACTTTCAAAGATGTGAACATGCCCCTGTATGCCAGCTGTTGCACTGCACTACCGTACTTTTCAAGGTACTGTACTGTAAGATTAAAAACGTTTTCTTTATTTTTTGTTTGTTTTTTATGTATTATTTGTGTGAAAAGTATCATAAACCTATTACAGTACAGTACTATAGAGCCGATTATGTTAATTGGGTACCCAGGCTAACTTTGTTGGACTTACCAACAAACTGGACTTACAAACGCGCTCTCGGAATGGAACTCGTTCGTATGTAGGGGATTTACGGCATGCCATTTCCTCATCTGATCTCTATTTTTTGAAATGTGCTTCCAGAGCGTCAGGGCACAGGTCTGCTTGTGCTTTGCGCCCATTCTTGTACAAACTCTGGGACAAACCCGCTACTCTCTGCAACATTCAAGTCAGCCTTTCACGTCGCTGAGCAATGGAGCCAAGATAGTAGTTCCCCTCGTTTACTTCCTGTCTTCTGAGAGAGGGTCTGATAGCCAAGAATTTATCCAAATGCTTGCTGCCTTTGTTAGGATGTACCTTGGAGCCGACATCGAGTAGCCGAAGCCCCGATCACAGCTCTAGTTTACCTTTCGGGCAGCTCGGAAGGGGGATTAGAAAAGCACAGCGCACGCCCCCACGTGGACTGCGGCGCCCCACCCAGCGCATTCTCCATCCCCCGCACTCTGACCCCACCCGCAAGCATTTTCTTTCTCGGAGGTACTGCTATTACCTGGTATGTGTTTGCCTCTTTCCTGAAGTGATTCTGCTCTGGGTCCTGTTTTACCCAGTTCTCCAGGGGAAGACTGGGCACTCTGGTACCAGCCATGGCTGAGCCCCTCAGCGACATGCGTCCTGCTTGACTGCCCTGCCGAGGTGACCCTCCACTTCCCTACTCCTCGATTTTCTGGGAAACTGTTCTCTCCTTTTCCTCCACCGACCTCTCTCTCTCCCCCTCCTCCCAAGCCTACTCTTCAAAGGTGATGCTCCAGGGAGTCTGGCCTTAATCTTCTTCCCATTGCCCTCCACACCCGCACATCTAGCAGACCCCACCCCAATCAGTCCACCTGCCTGGTGGAGGTGCCCATCCTCCCCCGATGAGGCCACAGACCAGGCCCTCACTTCCCCTCAGGACCCCTTCTGCTGCCCCTGCAATGCCTTCATCACCTCTATCTTTCCCAGGAGTGTGTGTGCATGTGCACGTGTGTGTGCATGTATGTGTATATGTGTGTGTATGTATGCATGTGTGTGTATGCGTGTTTGTATATGTGTATGTATGTGTGTGGGTATGTATGTGTGTGTATGTATGTATGTGTGCATATGTGTGTATGCGTATACACGTGTGTGTGTTTTTGTGTGTGTGTGTGCGTGTCCGTCCCACACTCTGCTGTACAGAAGCATCCGTGGTTCTCAAACAGGATGCGTTCTCCCAGAGCTTGGTCCGAGCAAATGCTGTCTCCTCACTTGGAATATCGTGTTCATATTCCTATTCCGGGCGGCTGGGACAGTGTCTCACACGTGGGAGAGCACAGTAAATGCTGACAGATCCGTAACTCGCTCTGCGCGGTCCCGTCTGAGTCCTTCTCCTACACTCAAGTGTGTGAAGACAAATGGAGGAATGTAAGGTCTTCCCAGGAGAAAGAACCGAAAGTCCAGGGGAGAGGGAAGAAACAGGATGGTTACAGCTTTAGGAAGAGGGGCCATTTTTGAAAGTGTGTAAATTCAGAACACGACTGAGCAAAGAGATGAAGAAGTCATGAGTCTAAGAGAGACGCTCTGGAATCATCAAGTCTACCTGCTAATTGAAAATGAAACTAACTTTCACTTGTGAAAGAGCGGAGGCCAACTAGGCAGCTGGGTCCTCCCATCAATGACGACAGTTCCAGGGAGGAGGGGGGGGACATCATTGAGACCACTGTGCCCCCGGAGGGGACGTGCACTTTCAAAGGCCACCACCTGTGTGGTTCCGGGAGAACTCCTCCTAATGGGCACACCGCGGGCCGCGGCAACCTCTCGTGACACAAGCTCTCCGAGCAGGAGCACGGAGCCCTGGCCCGATGGTTCTGGAAACCTCTCTCAGCGGACCGTGGTCTGATTTTGTAATCTCGAGTTGGCTTGGGACCTGTAAACACCACGTGTGGCAAGTTCCCAATCTACAGCCCTCCAGACACAGGCCTGGGCCCTCTGATTGCCCACGAGGGGCAGGAAAAGCTGATGGCAGGTGAGCTGGCCTTTATTGCTCGGGAGGGTGGGGGCCGCAGGATGAAGTCTCCACTCGATGGACTGGACTTGGCCCACGGAGGGGGTGACTAGGAACCCCCCACGGAGGAGGTGACCAGGGACCTGGGAGGCACAGGGGCCCGGCTGAGACATCACTGAGGGCGGTTTCCCAACACCCCTACCGCCTTCACTTTCTTTTTGGATCACATAAGACAATGGTATTTTTCAGTCTCCTATGAGACTTCAACACACACTTGCAACTGTGTGATCACTTAGCCGAGGGTACCCCAAACGAGAACGCCTCTGATATTGACTTTAAGCTGGAGTTACTGTTTGAGAAAAGATCTCCAAAAGGCAAATTCATTCCAACAATGCCTCCAGTCCTCAGCTTAATAACAAACATTGTATTTTCTTGAACATTACTGAACAAAATTGATATAGAACTAGTTAGATATTATACAGAACTGAATCTCAGTGGACACTATTTGAAGGCAGTTGAGTATCAGTCACTAGCTGGGGTGGGGAGCTGGCTCCCTGGGGAGGCCATGCTCTCCATCTGAACCAGAACTCGCAGTGAACGCAGAAAGGCGGCTATGGTGTCCTAAGAAACGTGAACAGCCAAGGAACCCTGTGTGTCCTTAGTTGTGTTACTTCCCTGTATTAGCCAACAATTTACTCTAAGAATGATGACATAGAAGGAAAGGGGAAAACGGCACCGTGGTTCCCTTTCCGGTCAGCTCTTCCTGACTCGTCCGTAAACTGAGGGTAAGTTTTAGCACATAGGGAGAGTGAAATAAAACCAGGTAAGTTAGTTTTGTGCCATGTTTCCACCGTCCTAGTCAAAACAAAATATATCCATGTACAAGTTATGAAGTACGAACGGGTGATTTTGGTGATTTCATACATGAGTTAAATGCTTTTATATTTGTATATTAAACTGGCACTGCACAATATAAAGAATGATAAAATTAATGCTAATAATCTAAATTTGTTGTATTTGTTTACTTAAACTGATAATAAATAGCAAATTAAAAAACACCATGACAAGTCAGAGAAAAACTGCAGGAGAATGGAAAAAGCTTTATATTTTAGCATCTTTAAAGGCACTTTCCCTGCTTTTTGAATAAAAGACCCCACATTTTCATTCTGCACTGGGACCCAGAGGTTATACAGCCAGCCATGGTTTCAGGGGTGTCCCAGGTATCACTGATCTTCTCGGCCCTTGGGAGGGCTTGCAGGGGCTTGGGGTAGTGGACCCTACATACCCACTCCTGACCTCTTCCCCTGGCGTCAGGCGACTGTGATGCTGTCCTAGGATGTGAACTTTCAAGGTGGCCATGAGGTGAAAGTTAGGGTCCCCTCAGCTCCCCTGGTCCCGCTCAGAAGACCATCTCTGCTGGAAGCTCACTCCTACAGCTGAACACTTGAGAACACTCTGAGTCCCTGTGTTTACTCTTGTGCCCTCCGCCTGGGACCCGCCCCTGCTCCCTGGGGACAGAGCCTCTCGCATCCCCCCAGCTCGGCCACCAGCTCTCTCCCTGGCCATCTCAGCCCCATTCCCCAGTTGCCCTGGAACTTGATTAGTTTGCCTGTCTTCTCAAGGTAGCGCGGGGCAAGGACCATGCCTGCCTGCTCCCCGTGGATCTCAAGCCCAGCACTGGGCTGGGCAGATCCTGAGTCCACACTGACTATTTGTTTGGTAAATGAATCAGTGCAAGAAGACACCCATGTTAGGATGTGTTAGGTTATTCAGTGTTTTTCAAAATTCAAATCTAGGGCTTATCTCAGTGAAGCAGCGAATTCCAGACATTAGCTGCGACACCAAATAGCTTAGACTTTTGCTAAAGCATGTGAGGACCAGGATGTATTAACAAAATGTTAAAAGAGCAATTCATTATTAATAGCCTAGGCAGATATCTATAAATATTTAAAATTTTTTAAATTAGTAATTTTTTAAAGAACAAAAATACAAACACTCCCACCTTCCTTTTCTCTTATTTTTTCCACTTCTAACTTTTCTTCTTCTCATACCTTTGGTTTCTAGCCTGAATATTAGCTCTTTTGAAGGCAGAAATTAAAGAATAGAGTAGTTAAGTGATTGCAAAGCTTTCCCCATTAATTACATCTCTATAAAGATTATTTATAATATTTTATTTCTTGTTTCAAATAATTTATTAGTACCAATGACATCTTCTCAAGGCATAACGCAAAAGAAAAATGTTTAACATTTTATAATGATCAACATAGTAAGTTTTGTTACTTTCTTTTTCCTAATTTCTGTGCTAAGTCATCCTCCAAGATGTTGACCTGGCTATTTTATGAGTGATTTTGGAATAAAGCATTTTCTAACTCATGTTGGCATCAGTAGCCCTAAGCCGGCACCCACTTTAGTCAAGTGTGGTTGCTTGGAGAGTTTTTAAAGTGATGCTGAATCCTATCCTTTGAACTTTTAAAAATATCGTTTTCCCTTAAACCCGATTATTCTGAAGCCACGTTAATTCTGACTTGAGAAAGCAGTGTCCAACAACACAGCAAAGCATGGCTCTTGTAACAAGCAGTTCCATAAGTGGAGAAGGTGGCGTGACAAAAATCACAATGGACTTATACAAGACGGGATTTTCCTGTTTGCAAATGGCTTTTTCTTGCCTTGGTCCAACGTCCTTGACTGATGAGTGTCCAGCTCATCATGCAAACCGACAAGCCAATTGCTAAAAAGGTCTTTCTCATTTCTGCCAAGAACCTCTCTCTAAGAGTGTGTGAAATAAAAACGCCACGCGCAAGGCTGAATCGACACCAGCCGTAAGATTAAGTCCAGAGTGCCGTGGAGATCACTGCACAGAACGCCTTCTCCCAAACACCACCACCACCGGACAAAGCAGGAGGGAACAGGCCGAGGGGATAATGCTGCCCAGGCCCCCGGGGAGGGACCAGATGGGACCTAATAGCTCTTTTCTACTACTAATTTCTATGATAATTCCGAGTTGCCACATGGCATATGTATTTTTTTTTTGACCTAAAGACAGAATATCTGTCAATGAAGTGACCAGGATTTTAATGAAAGGTATTTTTCATGAACTGTATCTATTCACACGTTATATTTCTCACCCACTCCTCACCCCCACTCTCCAGCAACATGTCACTGATGGTAAGGTTGCGAGAAGTACAGAGACAGAGGTCAAACACAATACGCTTATCATCATTACCAATACTAATTAGAAACAGAGATCCTGAGTTTTATTAGGAGGTCAGATGCCTTTCGCAGCGATTTTTTTTTTTTGCAGCGATTTTATGAAGTTGCCTTAATTTCTTTTTCTTATGGTCAGGGGTCATGCCTGAATTTAAAGATGACAGCATGCCAACTAATGTTGGAGAAAAAAAAATTACACTAGTGAAATTTCTTGTTTTTAGAGAGAAGACAAGAAATGAGAGAAGGAGATATTAATGATTTGGGAAAATGACAAAAGGATTTCCAGCCATTCTCACTGATGAGTTCAAGTACAACTTTGTTGAGGGTGTCTTTCCCTGTCCTCCCGACCAGACGCAATGTCCCCCTCCCCCGACCTCCTGGAACACCATTTGTGCTTCTCTGGTGGCACTTGCTACGTTCTTTGATTTATTACCGTCATTTCTGGTAGGCACTTGGAGTGACCCCGTTGCATTTTCTCAGCACCCCACCTTACACACAACAGACTGCAGCAAACAGGGAGGGAGGAGGAGGAGACCGGACTTGGGGAGAAATACCCCAGGAGGAATGAGCATCTTGTCATAGGCACCACTTCTTAGCATAAACATATGTGACTTGATTATGAAAATCAACTCTTCTAAGTTTGATGTAGCACAAAATTATTATATTTAATATAAACTAAGGAATGGTATGAAAATCACAGTTTTTTTCAACCCAGATTGAAGAAAATTCCCTCTTCCCTCTTCCCTCTTCCACCCAGTTGTTAAGACTTACCTCTCGTGAGAAGGTTCCTGGAAGCTGGATGCTGGGATGGTTAATACATTACACACTTAGCGCAAAAAGATACAAGCTCTGGTAGAGGGGGATGAGGCACTTCACGGCCCTGCTGGCGTTGATGCAAGTGGCACAGATAAGGCTTGGCAGGAGCTGCCCACTCACGATTGCTCCATCAAACAGGGGCCCAAAAAACGGAACCTGTTGATTCAAGACAAAACAAAACCAAAAAAAAAAAAAAAACAAAACCACTTAATTAAAAAAAAAAAAACAACCCAGTAAAAGTCAAACCAAAGTCATGAGAACAGCTGCTTGATGCCTCGGACCTGTCACAACTGCACAGGCTGCCACCCACAGACTGGATACTAGACCTGGACCCAGTTCTAGGGCTTTCGGATCGAGCCAAGCAGGATTGTTCCATGACGCTCCTCTATTGCGAACTCTTTGGCTAAACTTCTCATGACAGGTTGTCACCAAGTCCTTCTTTTCCTTCTCGCGTTGTCATTCACGGGATGGCACTGTTCTTTCTAAGCATCTCCACTGTGTGGCTTATGCACAGAACACAGCCCGGCCTCACTGTACACCCCTAGCCTGGCAACCTTCTGAAACCAGTTTTGGAACTGGCAACATTTTCGCATGAATCCTGATGCACGTTAACTCTTAAAGGGGATGACAACTGTCCCCACAAGGTCCTTCTCCTTCTTGAACCTTCTTTCCCTCTGCTTCCGAGACACTGCATCATCCACATTTCCTTCTACTTCTTTAATAGAGACTCGGCTTTCCTTCATGCCTGGGCCACCCACAAGGGTTTGGTGCCTGTCTTTTTTGGATTTCTTTTTTCTCTCTCTCACTGTTTGTTTGTTTGTTTTTTTCATTAGAATTTCATCCAATCCATTCACTACTATGGAGATTGGCAGCTCCATGTGGTCAAGGACTGGGTCTTCCTTATAACTCTTGTATTTATTCCTATCACTTACTTATTCATTTATTCAAAAATATTTATTATGTGACAGACACTGTTTTATTGACTGGGGACACAGCAGCAAATAACAAAAAAAATTCCTGATTTCATTGAGCTTAGAATTTATCGGAGGTTTCAGAGAATAAACAGTTTAAAGACATAAAATATGTAATATGTCAGGTAGTAAAGTGCTAAGGTGAAAAAGAAAGCAGGGAAGAGCAATAGGACTCCTTCTGGGAGGGGGGTGGTCCTCCAGTTAGAGGTCACACAGCCAGGGGTGCTGCAAGCAGAGGACTGGACAGAGGGAGGGGTGACCTCAAGCTTCGAGGACGGCTAACAGGAGAGCATCCCAGGCAGGGCAACAGCAAGTACGATGCCCTGGGTGGGAGCAGAATCCGTATGTTTCAGCAACAGTAAGGAAGCCACGGTGCTGAAGTCGAGTGAGCGAGAGAAAGTACGGAAGGAGATAAAGTCAGACAGGTAATAAGAGGGGCCGTGAGGGGAATTTTATAGATCTGGATTTCCGCTCTGGGTGAGGCAAATGCCTTCTGGAGGGTTTAGGAAGTGAGGGATATGATCTAACCTGTATTTTTTTTTTTTTTTTGTCGCACCAGACAGCTTGCGAGATCTTAGTCCCCCGACCAGGGATCGAACCCACGCCCTTGGCTGTGAAAGCGTGGAGTCCTAACCACTGGACCACCAGGGAAGTCCCAAACCTGCACTTTAAAGGTATTGCTCTGGCTGCTATGTTGGGAAAACTGCGAAGAGTGAGCATTATGGAAACCAGTTAGGGAACTACTGTGTGATCCAGGTGAGGGGTGATGCTGGCTTGGATGCCAGTGGTAGCAGGGGAAGTGGGGAGGTAGAGCTGAGAGGATTTGCAGAGAATTACTAATGAAGTGGGAGAGAAAAAGAGGCATGGATGATGCCACGGTGTGTGGCCTGACGACTGGAAGGTTGGAGCCACCTTGTCCTGGAAGACTGGCGGGGAGGGCCATGAGCTCAGCGTTAGACATGCTAAGCTTGAGATGCCTTTTAACTGCCCAGTGGTGATGCTTGAGGGCGGCAGTGGACACATCGAGCGGGAAGCCAAGGGGGAGGCTCAGGCTGGAGATTTGTAAGAGTTATTCACTGACACCTGGTGCTCACGGCCATGAGGCTGGATGTTCAGACAAGATAGGGCACGTACAGGGTGGTATGGCCATAGCCCAGGCTGGGTATTCAGATGAGCAAGAAAAAAGGTTCAAGAACTACATCCTGTGGCCCTCCAATGTTTAGAGGTTGGAGACATGAGGAAGAATTATTGAATAACACTGAGGAGTGGCTGCAAGTGGAGGAGAAAAACCTCCAATGAGCAGCACTGACCCTGGTACGCGGCTGGAATGCAAATGAGTAAAATTCATTAATATTTGAAATAATTTAAATAAACTAATAAATGTGGGTCTCCAGCCTAGGTCTTTTGACTCATGTCAAGGACTATTTATCTGTAGAACACCTTTTCTGTGGTTAGAATTGGGGGAGGGGCTTGGCATACACAGTGAATGAAAGACTATCTTTGCCCGTAGGAACTGACATGAGGAGCTGACACAAGAAAACTATGCACTAATATCCTTCAACAAAAATGCAAGAACCCTTTACAAATTTTTAGCAAATTAAATCCAGCAATATATAAAAAGGACACTGTATCTTGACCAAGGGGTACTTTCCATAAAAAAAAAAACCAAGGTTGGTTCAATACCCATAAATCCATCAATGCAATTTACTATATTAATAGAATAAAGAAGAAAAACCATATGATGTTCTTAACAGAAACATGAAAAGCATAGATAAAATTCAACTCTCATTCATGATAAAAAAAAAATAATTCCCAGCAAACTGGGAATAGAAGGGAACTTCCTCAATTTGATGAAACCTTCGAGGGAAAAAAATTATGGCATAATTCATGGTAAAACAATAAATGTTTTCTACCTAAAGACCTGAAAAGGCAAGGATGTCTATGCTCACCTCTTTTAGTCAACATTTTTAAAGGTCCTAGTCATTACAATAAAGAAAAATAAGAGAAAGAGAGGAAGAAAAACGAAAGGAGCATAAAGAGTAAAAAGAAGTAAAGTAATTTTTATTCACAGATAACATGATTATGTACATGAGAGATCCAAAGGACTTTAACTAGAACTAATAAGTGAATTGTGAAAGGTCACTGGATACAATGTACTCTCCAAATAATTGTATTTTTGAATGTTAGCAACCAATAATTGGAAAATGACATTTAAAAATACTATTCATAATGGCATCAAAAACGTCAAATACCTAGAAATAAACTTGACAAAAGATACGCAAAACAACTATACTTAAAACTACCAAACATTGCTGAGATAAATTAAAGGCAACCTAAATAAACGGAAAGATGTACAATGTTCATGGATTGGAAGTTTCCATATTATAAAAATGTCAAGTCTTCTGAAACTGAATTATAGATTCAGTACAAAACAAATAAAAATTCCAACAAGCTGCTTTTATAGATATGGACAAGCTGATTATAAATTTACATGGAAATGAAAATACATAGATTAGCCAAGACAATAATAATAAGACATATTACCTGATTTCAAGAAATACTATAAAACTATAATAATGACTATAACATAATATTGGAACCAGGATAGACAAATATATCAACAGAACAAAATATAGAGTCCAAGAATAGAATCACACATATATGATAATTGATCTGCAATAAAGGCAACATACCAATTTTATGGGGAAGGAAAGTCTGTTTCAATAAAGACACTGAAACAACTGCATAGACATATTGAAAAGTGAACCTTGACCTCTACCTCATACCACACACAAAACTGAGATGGATTATAGATTGAAATATTAAAGCTAAAACCACAACGTTTCTAGAAGGAAACATGAAAAAATCTTTGCAACCTTGGGTGAGGCAAGGATTTTTTAGGGTACAAAAGGTACCAACCAGGGACTTCCCTGGTGGTCCGATGGGTAAGACTCCACGCTCCCAATGCAGGGGGCCCAGGTTCGACCCCTGGTCGGGGAACTAGATCCCACATGCCACAACTAAGAAGTCCTCAGGTCGCAACTAAAAGATCCCACATGCCACAACTAAGACCTGGCGCAGCTAAAAAAAATAAAAATAAAAAATGAAAGTACCAATTATGAAAGAAAAAAATAAATTGGATAATAAAAATTTTAAAAATTCTGCTCATCATGAAAGTGAAAAGGCAAGCCACACATATTCCACCAAAGTGGATATATCCTAAATGTCCATCAACAAGAGCATGAATCAAAATTTGTGGCATATTGACTCAACAGAATAGTCCACAGTAATGAAAGGAACAAATCTATAACATCATGGGAATGACCCCAATATAATGCTGAGTGAAAGAAACAGACACAAAGAAGTTCACACTATATAATACTATTCAAAAACAGGTAGAACTAATCAATGTTGACAGAAATCAGAATAGTGGCCACTTTTTGGGGGGATTGGTGATTTCTGGGGGTTGGTAATATCCTGTGTTTACATCTGGGTAGTATTAAATTGTCTACTTTGAGGGGCTTCCCTGGTGGTCCAGTGGTTAAGACTCCGTGCTCCCAATGAAGGGGGCGTGGGTTCGATCCCTGGTTGAGGAAGTTCTGCATGCTGCACGGCGTGGCCAAAATAAATAAATAAAAAAATCGTCTGCTCTGAAAACATTCATCAAGCTGTGCATTTACAACTTGTGCCCTTTTCTTTATGTTACATTTCAAAGAAAATATTTTTTAAAAGACAAAGAATATAGACGATTCGAACAACACAACTGACAAACTCATCCTAATGGATACATACAAAATACAGTCGCAGAAGACATATTCTCTTCAAGCATGCGCAGAATTTTTTTTTTTTAATTGACCGTATTCTAGGCCAAGGATATAGCCTGTGGGACCTAATTCCAGCCTGGTGCCTTTTTTGTATGGCCTGCAAACTTAAGAATGGTTTTTACTTTTTTCAAATGGTTGGAAAAAAATATTTTGTGACATGACATTATATGAAACTCCAAATCAGTCCAAAATACAGTCTTACTGGAACATGGCCACTCTCTTCACCTGTGTCTGCTTTCACACAGCAATGGCAGAGCCGAGTAGTTGTGACAGACACTGCGTGGGCAACAAACACTAAAATGTTTACTACCTGGTCCTTTAAAGAAAAAGTTAGCTAGGCCCTGTTCTAGGTCACAGAGCAAGTCTCAAAAACTGTCAAGGGGTCGAACTCATACGATCCGTATTTTGTGCCCAAAAGAGCTATTAGTTAAAAATCCACAGCAAAAGGAAAAACAGAGCAAATCTCTGTGTTCAGAAATGAAGAAATACTTCTAAATAACTCAGGGGTCAACAAAAATACTGAAATGAATATTTTAAAATATGTTAAGCTAAATAATAATGAAAATAGTGGATATTATAACTTACATGTTGAAACAGTACTCAGAGAAAATGTGTAGGATTAAATGCTTATATTAGAAAGAATAAAGGCTGCAACTGAATGAGACAGGCATTCATCTCAAGAAATATTGGAAAGCCAAAAGAATAAAATAAACTTGAAGAGTAAAGGGAAAGAATAAAAAGGCAAAACTAGGCATTAATGAAATAGAAACACAACAGAGAGAATAACCAAGATCAAAAGTTGGTTCTTTGAAAAAAGTCTAATACAATTAATTGATAGGTCTTTGGCAAGATGAATCAAGAAAAGAAGAAAGTACAAATAAAGAATATTAAAAATAAAAGGGGGACACGACCACAGATGCTTAGAAAATGTGTACAGCTTTTTATGCCTATTCATTTGGAAATTTAGATGAAATTGCTAAATTTCCAGTAACATACAACTTAGCTAATATAGATACAAGATGATATATAAAAACCGTAATTCTATAAGCTTTAAAGTAATTGAATCACAGTGAAAAAAAACTATTTTAAAGAGGAAAAGCCATCCCAGATAGCTTTAGTGGCAAATTCTACAAAACCTTTAAAGAACAAATTATTATTTTAGAGACAATTCCAGTGTATAGGAAAAGGGAAACCAAACCCATTCATTTTATTAGGCTAGTGTAATCTTAATAACAAAATCAGGAGCCAATCTCACTCATGAACATGCATGCAAAAATCCCAGCAAAATTCTAGCAAACCAATTCAATAATGTGCAAAAAATAATAAAACATCATGATCAAGTTGAGTACATCCCAGGAATATGTGTGGGTTTTCATTAAAAATCAATCTATATACTTAACTACATTAGTAGTAGAAATGAGAAAAGTCAGAGGATCACCTCAACAGATGTTGAAAACAGTGTTTCATAAAATTCAAAATTCATTTATGATAAAAAAAAATTCTTAGCCATCTTGGAATAGACGGGAACTTCCTTAATCTGTTAAAGAATATCCACTAAACCCTACAGAAACCACTAAACTTAAGGGTAAGACATTAAAAGCTTTATGTATGTATGAGAGAAGAATGTCCCCTTGATCACATCTATCAACATCTGTGCTGGAGATCCTTGCCAATACAATAATGCAAGAAATAGAAATAGGAGATTATGAATTAGAAATGAAGAAGCAAAACAGTCATTATTTCAGATGACATGATTATATTCACAGAATCTCCAAAAGAATCTACAGAAAATGCTCCGAATTCATAAGAGGGTTTACCAAGGTCAATGGACACAGCATAAACAGAAAAATCCTACTGCATTTCTATCTACCAGCAACCAATGGTTAGAAAATGAAATGAAGAGATACTATTTACAACTGCATAAAAATATGAAGTCCAGAGGAATAGATCTAACAAGAAAAGTATACAGAAATCTTTAAAACTTCACTGAGAGACGTTCCAGTGGTCTAAATATAATACATGGAAGGATGTATCCGTTCATGGACCAGAAAACTCAGCATTTGTTATTTCCCATCCCAGACCGATCTGTGGATTCAACACACCGTATCTGATGAGCTGCTTCTAAAATGTATGTGGGAATCAGAGAGGCCAGGAAAAGCTAAGACATTCTTGAGGAAGAACAAGATAGGGGCTGGCCTCATTTTATAGCAAGTGACACCATAAGCTGTAGGAAGCAAGACGGTGTGACAGAGGCCCACTGGACACAGTGGAGCTGAGTGGAGGGGCCTACATGCAGGAAGATTGTTGAAAACTCATCTCCCATGCTCACTGGGACATACTGCCATGTGAGGGTGGGATACTGACTTATAAGATATGGTTATGTCCTTGGAACCAGGGACCGATACATGGTGGCCTTTCTTCCATAACCAGAATACTCACATCTAGGTATAGCGGGGGAAGGAGAGTGCCTCTCCCTTTACTCCTCCTGACCCACATGTAAGTTTTTTCTTTTGCTCCTACAGTGCTGGTCTCTGATGTTAGTTTTCAGTATGGAAGGGAGCAGCAACCCTACCAGAAGAAGGCACTGTGGTTCCCCTCAACTGGAAGGGGAAACTGCCCCTGGTTATCAGGCTCCCCAGATCAGCGGACAGCAAGGTGGTACAGGGAGTTCTGGGGTGGCCTGGGTGACTGGCTCTGCTACACAACGGGGATGGGGAAAAGGGAATCTCCTGGGCACCCCCTCCTGCTCCCATGCTCAATGGGAAATTTAATGGAAGACTACATCAAGTATTAGGCCTAATCATAACCTCAATTCATCACTTCGTCCTTGTTGAGCATGTATATTCACAACCAACTAAAGCTTCTGCATGATGACCAAATCCTGGAGATTAATAAGATTTTCCAAGACTGCTGACAAACTAGATTTCCTTTCCAGCTGCAAATTAGGAGATGCATGTGGAGCCCCTCTCATGTGCTCCGTGTTGAAAGGAAGAACAGCTGTGAGAGGAAGCACAAAGCTAGAAAGTACAGCCCCAATGATTTCTCCTCATCAGGCCCGGGTCCAGTCCAAGGCACTTTCACAGCCAGGTTCTCTTGGCCAGATCCCGTGAAAGCAGAGAAGACTCGCATCTGCAGAGAAGTTCCTGCTGCAACACTGTGCAGCCTAACAGCACAGGGATGCACCCAGCTGCTGGAGCAAGGACAAGGGAGAATCCTTGGGACACACAAAGTGATCGGAAATCTCCATTTGATTTGTGGGAATTAATCTTTCAAGGACTCAGTCGAGACATTTTGGATAATCAACAACTGAGGTCTGTTCCAGTTCCGCATGGATGACCTCTAGCTTCCAGAACTGGAACACTGCCACGAGATCCAGGCCTGCTGAGCCCCAGGCTGTGCTGGAAGCTGTAAATGCAGAGTCTGGGTGGTGTGACTTACCCAGTTTGGTCAGTTATGCCTCCCTTTTTAAAAACTAAAGGCATCTGTTCATAACAAAGATATGGCCACGATTTTTGTGCCCAGCTCTTTGACACTGCTTTTCTCATGTTAAGAGGTGGGTGACTTAATCAAAGGTCTAGGATTCCGCACATATGCCTGTAAAGTGTACACAGTCCTTCATTAATAAGCCTCTGCACACAGGTGTGACAACTAACACTCTTCTACTCAGAAAGAGATCGACGCTACTGGGATTCAAATTCTGGACTTGGTTTGGCTACCCGGAAACCAAGTTTGCTACACTTGCACCAACTGTGGACGTATTTGGAGCCCAGGGGCAGTGTGGTCTGCCCTACTGCCTCACAGACTGGCTGAAAGGTTCAAATGCTATATTAATAAGTGTGGTGCAAAGAGTACTGTCCTAATGAGAGGGAATGTAGAAGAATCATATACTTTTGAGATAAGGGTGAAAACTTTAAAAGAAATATAAGGTATGTTTCTGAGAAGGAGAATGTTTATTTCCAAATATTTTAATCTCTGTATATGTATAAATATGTTCTCTAAATATCAGAAGATAATTTTTGGAAAAAATGGATAATCAGAGGACTCTCAAATTTTGCCTGAAACTTCTGAAGAGTACACAGAATCTTTCTAGGCTGAAAGGGGCAGGGAGATCAGATTTCATCTGTTTCATAGTCACGTATTTGCCTGCTTTGAGGGCTATAGAGGAATACAGAGAAATAAGTCACGGCTCTTACCCACAGGCAGTTTGCACGCAAGATAAAAATATGTATTCAAGAAGGCAAAAAAATGAAGAGAAAAAAAGAGCTTTAGGGTGAGTACAGACATAACGTTCTGTAGCCAGAGAGAGTCCTCTTCTAGCTGAGAGAAGCCTCGGAAGTCTTCATGTAGGAGGCGGTCATGACCGTGGGCGCCAGCAGAGACTGGTGATGGGAGGGGAGGTACACCCCAGGCAAATAGCGTAAGACGGGAAGGAAAGGGTAAGGGGGCACTGGCTCTCTTTGTTAAGGCAGCTTCCCCACCACGTACGTCAGGAGGTGTTAATCCAACTGAGCATTAGTTGGTGTTGTGTGAAAAGACGTGCCTAAGAGGTTACAGATAAATAAAGAGCAAGGGTGTCGACAGAACCAGGCAACGGCCCGCACGCTGCTGCCGAGGGGCTTCCTGGGTAAGTCAGAGGCTGGGCACTGAAGGAGGTAAGGCAGGAGGGAAGCCTAGACTGTGGACTTGAGAAGACTGTAAAGCTCTGGAATCGGTACCTTGGGAAATGCATGGAGCATCAGAATCGCTGAGAGATACAGGAAAATACTGAAGAACAGCCGGGGGACCCAGCTGACAGCGGACTCGTGAACGCCCAGCAGAAATAACCAGCTCGTTTTCACAACTCGTTGCTGCTGTATTTGCCCACCTGCAGCCTCTCCACCCTCTCCACCTAATGTCCTGGGAATCCAAATGCAGGCAACACAGAGCACCAGGTAAATTTTCTACGCTTATTCATGAGATGAAAAGGCCATGATGAAAGCATGCTCTTCAAGTCTGTGCATGTCGCTTGGAGATACAACGTGGTAGAGGCCACAGAGCTAACCTGGAGATGGTCTTTGCAAACTAAGTGGTCAGGAACCAAACGCAGAAGTCAGGTAGGGAAGAATGCATGTCTTTATACTCGGAGGGAAAAGCCACCTTACAAAAAGATGGGAGTAAAGCAAGGGCCTGTGAAGTGAAGAGTAATGGCAATAATGACCACAATCTCTATGAACAGAACTTTGTGAGCTGGAAAATAATGTTAGAATAAGAGGTCAGGAAGGAAAGACACGGAAGAAAAGAGCTTCTACACACGGGCAACTAGGCGTGCGGGGAGACGCCCATCCCCCCAGAGAAGCGTCTGGTTACCTACCCCGAAGCCAGAACCGCTTCATCACTGACAGGGACGGGGACCATCCCTGGAGAAGTGGTCCTACAAGGCTCACATTGAGGGGCAGGCCTTCACGTCCACCAACCGAGGCACCAGGGCGGAGCAGCCCCACCACCGGGGACACCACGTGCCTTGCCCCGAATCCTGCCTACGAACCGAGGAGAACAGAACCTATTTGGGGGCGTTTCATGAAAATTGCAAACAACACAGTTTCTCACGTTTCTGACCAGATCCCCAAAGTCAACCTAAAACAACCAAAAAGTTATAATGAACAATGAGAGAATCAAGTGCCAGACTGGAAATAACGAAGGGTCAAAATGAGAGGCCAAAGGGAAAGGAGTGATTTCTGGGCGTGGTTATTCCCAGGGCTGTAGGCACCAGGGATGCTGGCTGCACAGACAGGCCGACCCTCACAGGGTCATCTGTGCGTGAGCGAGGTCAGATCGGTGGTTTCTCAGGGCGCTTCTACCCCCGGTGTCTAGGATTCCAGGACCTGCCAGTTTCCCCCCTCTGGGAAGCTCATGATCCCACGATATGAACTTCTGAACTGAGAGAGTGTGTTCTGGCCCTGCATTTGTGCCTGAGATGCCAAAGTGGGTGACAGATACATCGGTTAAAAAATTGCATTCAAGTATAACAACTTTTCCGTTGGAAAAAAAAAATATCAGTTATGTTATTTGTCAGAAAGACTGAGAAGTCCACGGACTGAAAGTTTTATAAAAAGTAAAATGTGTTAAATTCCAAGCACTTCTCATGTGCTCCATGGTCCAGGGTGGGATGTGGAGGGGGAGGCATGGCCCTGTCCTCCAGACATGCACATACGTGTGTGTGTGTGTGTGTGTGTGTGTGTGTGTGTGTGTGTGTATTTTATATACATTTTACTTCTTTCTTTTAGTGTTTGCCCTTGAGTTTGACATATACATTTATAATTAATCCAAGTCCTCTTTCAAATAACACTTACTGCTTCACAGGTAGTGCAAGTACCATATCACAGAATATTTCTAATTCTTCCCTCCCATCCTTATAACACTGCTGTCATTCATTACTTATCCATAAGTTATAATCACTGAATGCACTGTTGCTATTATTGTTTGGAAAAAACTGTTATTTGTTAGATCAATTAAGAATAAGAAAATAAAAGATTTCAGTTTACCTTCATTTATTCCTTCTCTAAAGCTCTTCCTTTTTAAAGTAGATCTGTGTTTCTGATCTGTGACATTTTCTCTCTTTTTGATGAATTTATTGTAATATTTCTTGCAAGGCAGGTCTACTGGCTACAAATATCCTAATTTTTGTTTGAGAAAGTCTTCATTTCTTCTTTCACTTTTGAAGAATACAGAATTCCATGCTGGTGGTTTTTTTCTTTCAACACTTGAAATATTTTACTTCACTTGCTTCTAACTTGAATGATTTCTGGCTAGAAGTCCAATGTAATACCTATCCTTGAACCTCTATAGTTGTTATTTTTTTTCCTCTGGCTTCTTTTAAGATCTTCCCATTGTTTTTGATTTTTGGTAGTGTCTGTTTGGGCTGCTTTAACAGAGTACTATAGACTGGCTGGCTTACAAACAACAGAAATTTATTTCTCACAGTTCTGGAGGCTGGAAAGTCCCAGAACAAGACGTCGGAAGATGGCTGGTTCATGGACGGCTGTCTTCTCTCTGTGTTCTCACAAGCAGTAAGGGGTAAGGGAACTCTCTTGGGCCTCTTTTATAAGGTCACCAATCCCACTCCTGAGGGCCCCACCCTTATGACCTAATCACCTCTCTACCCCTACCCCTAAATACCATCACACTGATGGTTAGATTTCAAAATATGAATTCTGGGGGGTGGGGGGACACAAACATTCAGTGTGCAATGTGCAGTTTGAATGTGATATGTCTAGGTGTAGATACTTTGGTATTATCCTCCTGGGTGTTGTCTACGCTTCCTGGATTTGTGGTTTGGTATCTGTCATCAACGTGGAAATTTTTCACATATTATAATTATATATTAAAATATATGTTATATAAAAATATCTTTAAGTTATAATTTCAAATATTTCTTCTGTTCCTTTCTCTTTCTTTTCCTTCTAGTATTCCCATTAGGGGTATATAACACTTTATAATTATCCCACAGGTCTTGAATGCTCTGTTCAGTTTTATCATTTCTTCCCTTTGCATTTCAGTTTTGATATTTCTATTGACATGTCTTCAAGCTCACAGTTCCTTTCCTCACCTGTCCAGTTTATTGGTGAACCCATCAAAGGCATTCTTCTTTTCTGCTACAGTGTTTTTGATTTCTAGGATTTCCTTTTAATTCTTTCTTGGAGTTTGCATCTCTCTGCTTCCATTACTCAACTCTTCTTGCATGTTGTCCATTTTTTCTATTAGAGCCTTTAGCATATTAATCACAGTTCCTTTAAATTCCTGATTTGATCATTTCAAAATGTTTGCCATATCTGAGTCTGATTTTGATGCTTGCTCTGTCTCTTCAAACTGTGGGGGTTTTTTTGCCTTTTAGTATGCCTTGTAATTTTTTTGTTGAAAGCTGGACATGATATACCAGGTAAAAGGAACTGAAGTAAATAGGCCTTTAGTGTAAGGCTTTATGTTTGTCTGGCTGGGAGTTAGGCTGTGTTTATGGTTTGCTGAAATTGTAGATGAAGGTGTCAGAGGCTAAAGCTTCCTTGGATGCCTCTGTTTTTGACTCCCCTGTTGTGTCTGGGTTTCTCTAGAGACTTCATGGATAAGGTCTCAGATGTGCAGCTCTTTTGGTTGTTTCCTGTTACTATACAAAAGTCTGGCTGATGCCATGGTGAGGTGTGGGAGAGAAGTGCTCCACGGACCTGTCATGAGGTCCCTAACCCTAACCCTAAAAAGCAGTCCCGTAATCAGTGAGATGGAGCTGCGATAAAAGAATTCATGAAGAAAACTAGACAACAAAAAACCCAACTACAATAAACAACAAACCAATGAACTTCAAGTACAGCACAGAAAGTACGCCTCTTGTTCTGGGGCGGTGGGCCTGTGTCCTGCTTATGGAGGAGTTCTCTACACTCCTGACACCCCAGCCTGCCTTGCCCAGCTTTGGCCCACGGTGCGTGCAGCCGCGTGCAGGAGATTTGAAAGGCACATGCGTGTCTGCTGAGGGGTCAGAGAGCGGGCATCGTGGGCCCGAAGGCCCTTCCTGCTGAGGTCACTTGGGGCAGAGGATGAGAACTGTCCTACTTTCTGACACAAAGCGGGCTCTTCCACTGGCCACTCAGGACACATTTACACAGGCTGGCTCTGGCCAAAGGACGAGGATAAGGCAAAAGCAGGAAGATGTATTATCAAAGACCAACTGAATAAAAGGGAAAACAATGGCAACTTTTGAAGCAAATCAGTTGAGAAGGAATTCTTAATAGCCAAATTGTGGTGAAAGATAAAACAGGAGCTATGAGTTAATAATAGGCTATAGATTTTTTTCCATCTGTACTGAGGCTTATCTTATAAATAAATGTTCCTTATTATTCTTTGGCAACTGTTTGTGGGTGACTCAGATAGTCTTTCAAAACTGGACAAAAGGAATAATATAGATCTCTTGTATCCAGGGAATTCCTCAAATTAGGAGTGGCCATGAATTAGAGAAGAAATTTGATTTTGATACAACATCTGCAAATGACAGCTGCCTTTTCACAAAGTTCCCAGTGTCATTCCTCTACTTTAAAAACTTCCAATAATGATAATAATAAATTACCAAAACAGAACATATTGCAGTAATCCACTTAAAAACATATTTAGTGGATTCTGGTTATTCAGTATTCTCAGTTATCTTTTCAAAATAAATGATTCTTTACATATTCAAAAACTAACAACTTACTTTCCCTGAGAATGTCCCAAAGTATTTTAAAATGTATGACTTAATCTCAAAAAGGTTATTTGGTTGGGGTTGAGATAAATAAGAAAATTGCACATTTGAAATAAGAGGAAATTTACATAACCATGTTGCAGTCAAACCCATTCCCTTTATAATAAAGCCACGCTAGGAAAAGATTTCCTTCCAAACACAGGTGCCAACACTGGCTCCTCTTGGCCTCACACGTGCAGATGCTCTTGTGGCTTCTGGTGCATCAGCCCTAACTAGCATTTTGAGCACTTACTCCAGGGGAAGGTCCTGGGCTAGGTGTCATTCTGGAGAGACACACACACACACATGCACACACACACACACAACAGCTGCTGAGCCTGCAAGGGAGTCAGAAACTACCTCAACGGCAGCTTCAGGGCAACTTAGGGAAAGGATGGGCATCTAGGAACACGAGGACCCAAGGAGGGCCCGTCCTCTTTAAGGGGTGCTTAGAATCCCCGGAAGGACTGTAGACACCCTGGTCCCCAACCTGAACGTTACACCTGAGGAAGTTAAGGTCCAAAGACATTAAGAGACTTGCCCAAGACACCCCCCACTGTGGCAGCACACGAACTGGAACTTTGGGGTCCCCAGCTCCTATCCTATTACTCTCTCCTGCCTGTGCTTCTTAGAAAGGACTTTATCATCACCTGTTTTCCTCCCCGGCTCATAACTACCATGGCCAAGTAAGGAGAGTCTAGAGGATGTTAACATGTTTTTCGTTTACAAAATGGACACTGGTTGGGGTGACAAAGAGGGCCCTTTCCCACAGCTTCCTCTTGTCTTAACTGCTCCTGGTCAAGGCTGCTTCGGCTCATATACCCTTTGGTCAGATAGTCACCAGCCAGTCACTCATGTGCCTGGAGAGAAACATGACGAAAATGCTAAAACGTACCTTCACAAACTCATACAAGCCAATGTGCTGAGTACCCATACTGTTTCCAATTACTGGAAGAAGGAAAGTAACACGGGTACCTCCTACAGTTTGGAGGCTTTACGAATCATTTTCCTGCAGGACAAATTGGGCGTTTTAACAAACCCTGTAAATCACTCACATTCTGCCCCATGTGTACGTCTTCTCTGACTGCTGACTCAGTAATACAAGGAGGAAAAACCACAAGTCTGACAACAGCACGTTTCTTTTCCGTGACCAAAGGCTACGGTGTCCACATTTATGGAGACAGACTTATCTTGAAAGTAACCTAACAATGATATTACGTTGCTCAGCACACTGATTTTTTAAAAATGTATCTTTTAAAAAGTTCAATGAAAAGCTCAAGAAGGGAGCAGACCCTCTCAGATGCCCGCCTGACACGAGCACAGCCGTGGTCCTTCGACATACCGTTTTGCAAAGGCTGTATTATGAAGAGGAGGCGGATTCTGCCAGGCACATAATTTGTATATTTAAGGGAGGTGTATGGATGAAAAAGCGAAATATGTTAAATTTCAAAGGCCTTGGAAGCAGTGCTGTGTGGGAGCTTGTATTACAAACAGCCTCACATTATTACACAGGCTATTAATGAGGCCCAGTGAATGAAAGTACAATTTGAATATGCATGACTCTATCCAGTGAGCAGGACTTTTGTGTACTGATGAGGTTTGTTTTTTTTTTTTCCCCTCCTAAAGAAGGATTAAAATTATTCTTAGAGAAGTATGGCTACCCAGAGGCTGGTAAAGTGTACTCAGACCACAAAGTCACACCACGTTCAGATAAAAGATACAGGTCCTCCACGGACAGCTCTGATGCTACCTATCATTTTGGAAACTCGTGCACAGCCTGCCCTCCCGAGAAGGAGCTTCCTCAACTTCAAGCGGCTGCGTCACGACAATTTCTAAGCAAAAATACTGATTTTGGTAGCGATCCCTAAAAGTAGGCAAGGTTAAATAAACCTTTCAAGTACAAAGCCTTCCCTTCCGTGGTAAGGCGCTCTGGTTAAAATACTGGGGAATGGGTAAATTATTGCACCAAATGGCTGAGAATTAATCTCTGCTGACTAGCTGTAATCTAACGAGGCGTCTGTGTCCCCGGGAGCCCGCAGCGCGTCCCTGGCGGTATGTGCAGTGTGTCGAGTCTGCGTGGCACCCTTTGTCCCCGCTCCCAGGCGGCCTTTCCCCTCATTGTCCATAATATCCTCATGCATCTGGGACGCGTGGAATGCATTCATACTAACAGACTTACCATTGTTTTCTCTCCGAAGCTTTGTTGAGCAAAGGCTGCATCGTGGTTACTGATAATTATATTGCTTAATTAATCAAGACAAAAAAAATTTGCAAATCATTGCCTGGTTGCCAAGCAGGGAGATAAAAAATGACAACAATACAAGCTGAAGCAATATAACAAAAGTAACAGCTATCTGATCAGAAATTCTTATATAATGAAGCTATTAATGCTAAATCGGTTAATGTTAACATTGCTCCAGGTGTCTCTACTTAGATGCGAACAAAAAGGCTAACATTATGGATATAAAAGGCCAAATGTTGCCATGGATTCTGTAACCTGATAGAGAGGACAGCCTTTTCATTTGATTAGGGAATGCAATTTAAATACCAGGGACCGAAGCCAAACAAACAGACTTTCCCTCCACAAGCCTCTCGCATTCACCCTGGGGTCAGTGGTTGGTGAGCAAAAGGTCAGCCACACTTGCCCTGGAAATGTCTGGATTAATTTTATTACATTGTAATGGTTTGTCCTTTAAATGTGGGGATAACACTAAATTTCCAGTTGGCCATTATTCTCTTCTTCCCTTTAGGCTTTTTGAATTGAAGTATTAAGAAAACGATTTGCTCGATTCATCTTGTCAGAATTTATGGCCAAATTTATAAAACTTACACATTTTTTTAAAGAAACTTGTTTTCATGCATTGTAATACCTTTTCAAAAATCACTTCGACACTATGAAGTGAACTCAAATACCTTTTATGTTCTTAATTTACTATAAAAATAAAAGTGACATTTTTAGGACATTAAATGACATTTTAGAGGGCCGTGCTGAAAATGAACTAATAAAACCAGTTAATCCATACTAAATATTAAAGAAACACATTCTCCAGTTTTGAAAGCTACAGGATACTAAATTTATTGGTTGTCTAATATTAAAATTTTCAGTTTAATTTTTTAAATTAATGTCCTTCATGGACACACGCAAATGTTATTAGCACTAAGAGCCATTTTCTTATACAAACGTGAACACTTCGCATGCACAGAGACTTGAACCAAAGATAGCACAAATATTTAACATGAAGAACTTCGGCATCTTTGCTCCCTGAGTAGAAAAGAGGGTTCCCCTTATGTCAGGCTTCTCACCAGCCAGAGTAGGGGCTTTTCTGAGTTCAGGAGTTGACTCGCACTGTCATTATTTATTCTATTTTCATGGTAGTAACAATAACAAAAAATAATAATAGCAATAATAATAATAATTATTATTATTAACACTTAAGTAGCTTTTCCTCTGGACCAGGCACTGTTTGAAGCACATTCCATTTCTTAGCTCGTTTAATCCTCACAACTTGAACACTTTAGATTAGGTTATAAATCCCAGGAAATCTTTACCTACTATTTTTAAAGCTTAAAAATAGAGAGTATTTAGAACAGTAACTTTTAGCTCCTGCAGGAGGACAATTTGGAATGGAAATGAAGGTTGTATTTAATATCAAGCTGAAACACACAAAGTCATTTTCTTGAGAAGGAGAGACTTAATACACTAAATGTCTAATTGAAAAACTAAAAAAAAAACACCAAAAAACTCGCCTTGTATTAATAGTTGCAAATAAAAAGTCATTGTATCAAGCACTGTCAAACCACCACTAAAGGCAGGGCAAAGACAGAAACGGAAGCCAATCCAGGTTCCGGCACTCAGGCCCTGGATGGTTCCGGCTGTTCCCGTGATCGATGCCAATGGACCCGGCTGAACTAACGGGTGGCAAGGCACGTCCATCGTTAGAAGCCCCGACATGGGCCAAGCCACGGAGGCCCAGCTCTTCAGGACTTTTCCGCGATCCTTCAGGACTGACCCCCGTTAGCAGCAGCAGAGGCAAGGCTGGATCCCGTACCCACAGCTACCCACAAAATGCTAGATGTGACAAGAGGCTCATTCAACTCTTACTGTTATTAAGCAACATGCCCCAAGTTCTAAATGACAATTTCTTTAAATTATAAAATCTTAAAAATTAAAAACATTTAAAAAACCATACGTGTCTTTGCATTATAATTTTCAGAGTCTCAGTAATAAAATACAGAATTCTGTGCTCTTGATGAAAGATTCTTTGAAAATCCCAATTCATATTTAATTCCTATTTAGCATGTGTAATTCACATACGTGTAAAGTGGCCCCTTTAGCATACTGGTATCGCTGTTTTTCAGTAACAGTGAATCATATGGCAAACGCTTGTACGAGCCAGAAGAATAACGCGGTGAAAACATACCTCGGGTTTCTTCGTTATCGCGATAAAGAACATGTGATTCTTCATGGGGTAGATGATGATTGAAACGTCTCCGAAGGCGGTGGGGATGATCCCCCTGCGGTAGTCCCGAGAGTGTTCAGACCAGATGATGTGGACCTCGTCATTCCCCAAGTGACGGAGCTGCAACGGCAAATTGGCTCCTTATTAATCAGAGCGATAACAGCACTTTAGGAGGGGTCGTGGCTTACAAATTGAATTATTATACTCAGAGGCAAAAATAATTCACCACCAAAAAAGGCTACAACACCGATGCCTTCTGTGGGGATTTTTAAAAAGCACAAGTACACGAAAAAAACACAGCTCGCCCTTCTATGAAACACACTGGAACCAAGAGAGAGAGGCACGTAAGCATCGCAGGTACAAGACCTTTTCCAGGATTTGTTAAAAATTTAATTTTACTCCTGCAGCAAAGCCTTGCGCAGTATGTGCCTGAGCAGTTTCTACACAGTGGACGGCGTGAGACTTTTATTCCGTGTTACAGTAGAGCTTCATTAGGCTCTGAGTTCAATGGTTATTAAGAAAAACAGAAGATGAGTGTAAGAGAACAGAAGCCATTATAACACAATCCTTACCAAATGCATAAAAACGAGATTTATGACAAACCTTTAAGTATGTATAACACTACCCTTGTCTAAGAAACTAATGTGTTACTTAAATTTCATAAGAGACTAATACCAAGCACTAGTACGTAGCATTTGAAGAGTGCCTGACTGTAGAGAAAGTCTGTTCACACATACATTTTGTTCAGTCTTTCCACTAACTCTCTGAGGTAGGCCACGTTATCTTTATGTTGTCTGACGAGAAGGGGAGGGGGCTCGGGAAGGCGGGGCACGCCCCTGCCACGGTGTAGGAGCAGCGTGGGGCAGGGCGGCCTGGGAGTTGGCTGGGGCTTCTGAGCCACCTGGCCTCCACGGCCCATGGCCATCGAAGCTGCAGCCAGGACAACTGCCCTGTCACAGCTCAACTCCCCCAGCCTTCTCGTGTATCACTTTATACACAAGAGGCCACGTGGTCCAAAAACAAGTCTGAGACTCCTGGCCTCTCTGAGGAGGGCTTCCCATGCCTCCAAGGAAGGGAACCTGTGAGCATCCCTCAGGGCCCAGCTCGGTCCGATGCAAGAACACCCTCGACAAAGCTCCTGCACACTGACTGCGCGTCCCGGGCTGGACAAAGTGCAGGTGAGGCGCGTCCCGGGCTGGAGAAAGTGCAGGTGCGGTCATCTGGGCAGGCCTGGCGGTGTGACTCAAGCAAACTCGATTATAAAGGTTAAAATGCTGGCTGAAATTGAAGTCCTAAACCCACAAAGGCTGACTGGTGAAGGCCCTTGGACGCCTCCTAAGGATGTGAGGTCCTGGCCCTGCACACACTGCAGAAGGAGGCCATCTACCACCATGACAAAGTGTGTCTTGCTTCCTAGCTTATTTAACAGGTGAACCCTAAAAGTGACTAAATTCGGAGGCACTTTAGTAAAGCAGAGATGTTATGTCAAAACTAATGCTTTGGTTTTGTCTTAAAGTATAAAAAAGAATGCTCTGGGGCTTCCCTGGTGGCGCAGTGGTTGAGAGTCTGCCTGCCAGTGCTGGGGACACGGGTTCGGGCCCTGGTCTGGGAGGATCCCACATGCCGCCGAGCGATTGGGCCCGTGGGCCACAATTGCTGAGCCTGCGCGTTTGGAGCCTGTGCTCCGCAACGGGAGAGGCCGCGGTAGTGAGGGGCCTGTGCACCGCAGTGAAGGGTGGCCCCCGCTTGCCGCAACTAGAGAGAGCCCTCGCCCAGAAACGACCACCCAACACAGCCATAAATAAATAAAAAAAATAAAAAAAAAAAGAATGCTCTGAAGTACTGTGTATTTAAAACACTTTAATATAAATACAATTTCTTTATAGACTCTCTGACCACAAAGGGAAAACCTGAGATCACCCCAAAAGGTCTCCTTTCTGTTTACAAGGTCACAAAGGAGGCTGGTTTGCTGCAATGCCTGCTTCTCCCTCCCTCTGTCACACCTCTGGGGACCACTGTACCTCTGCACCTACGGTGAGGCGCGAGCTCAGGTGGCTCCTAGGTGAGGCGCTCTATTCAGCTGAGTCTGAACCTGGGCTCTGGGACACATGCCACTGAGGGCGTTGAGCACGAGGCACGACAGTGCAGAAAAATTCAACGGCGTCTACAACTTTCTAAATGCAAAATCACCCAGTACATGTCTTTTTCCTTCTCCTCCTCTCTTACATATAAAGATATAAAGACTAAAAGGGTAGCAGGCAAAAGGTGTACCAACCCGTTACATAAATAGTTAAAAAAGAAGACCCCGGATTTTCACAGTAACACTAGGCATCTGTCTCTCTCTTTCTCTATTTCCATTTTTCTTTCTTTTTCCTTTTCAATAAAGCATGCAAGGAGTTCACAACGCACTCCTGAAATTCAATCCTTTTGGAGTCAAACACGTGGTAGCAGCTCAGCGGCAGCACAATAAAGGCATGTTTTTGAGGGAAATAGGAGTAGTTTCAGAAGGAAACTTTGGAAGGAATTTAGAGCAGCAGAAGGGGACTGTGAGAGCCGGGGCTGCCCCGGGGTGCACACCCACCCTCCTCGCCCCGCAGAGAGAGCCAGCCTTCTGGGTAGTTTTGTGCCCCTTGATGCAGGGCTGGCATGAACTTCTGAATGGGACCAACACACCTACGGAACAGCCTTCCTGTGTGGCCGTCCCGCCACAGGCCAGCACCCCAGAATGTGGGACAGCTCCCCAGCCAGACGTGTAAGGTGCAAGGCATTAGCTCTGAGGTAATACGGTGACTACTGAAATTCTGCAGTTACTCTCCCTTTTCTAAATTAGGTAACTCGATTACATAACCCAGTGAAGTCTCTCCTAATTCTGTCTGCAACTATATCCTCAGGACTGGGGCAAGGGAGGACGTTATCACAGGAACGGGCCCACCCTCCCAGCCTGGCGATTCTGCAGGTGGTGATAACACGAGATTCATCATCTGGAAGCTGCTTTCAGGGTCACGTGCCTCAGACCTCCGCACGTGTCAGTTTAATTAGCCAACGCACAGAACTAAGAGCTGAGGCCACGGGACCGGTCGTTGATACATCCGGAGCAAAGATCAAGGACACACCCTCTTCTGCCCACGACAAGAACACAGGCAGGTAAAACAAGTAAGATCAACCCGGCCAAACTGTCAACCACGTCAGAACATACAGAAATACTCTGGAAGCTTCCAAGTGTCGCTCGATTTAAAGGGGGTTTCATTACGGAGACGTTGTTTTGTGAGTTTTGGAGAATTCTGACGACAGGCCCTCAAGTGAGAAACCCGTGCACACAAGTCACGTTGACCAGAGTCGTGTGTCATCTGGACGGAGCCGTCCTTCACGCCAGCTACTACTTCAAACACACAAGAGGCTCGGAACAAGCACTCAGGGCTTAAGCCTTAAGAAATCAGCTCGTGTGCTGCCACTTCTCATCCTGACAGAGTTTTGCAGTCCCTCTGCCCGGGCCCTTCTGCCCGCCGCTGCCAGGCAGCGCGCACTGTGACACTGGCCCTGGGACACACCTAATGGGCTGACCTCCTTTCCCGACTAATTGCATTACGGCGCCAGCTGGCTCCAGAAGGAGTCGTCTGTGTGATTGAAGAATTCCTGCTCCTCAGTGGGCCCGGCTGCTACTTTTAACTAAGTAACAGGCAGGCCTGACATCCCCATTGTTCAGCTGACAGTGTGCCCATCCTAAAATCTAAGTTTTATTTGTAAATTAACCAAGAAACTTCCTGCCAGAACAGTGCTGCCTGCAGTCTGATAATGTGGGCCTTTCATCCCATCCACTCGCACTGTATCACTGCCAATTTGTTTTTTATGTGGCTGGGCAGCCTGAGGCTATAAAAGCCTTGTAAGACATAAGTGCAATTATAGTCCTGGAGTCAAATGAATTGGACAAATCCAATAGCACAGCTCTGTCCCCACTCTGCAAACCCCTACAGCAGTTAGATTAGCTGTGAAAAATCTAATCTAGCTGGAGCTAACAAATTTCTGCAGTGAAGGATCAAGAGTTCAGTATGGGGTTGCAACCAGATTGCAGGGATGAAAAAGTGCCCCCATGATGGGGGCAGGGGAGAGCATGCATCACTTTAGAATTTTGCAGCTCATTTTTAAGCTGTTAGGGACAATTTAGTCACAGTAAGTCAAGGAACTGTGGGGCTGCTTTTCCTGTGATTGATTTTTAGTTGAGCTGTGAGACATCCTGACAGAGAGAGTTTGTCACTAATGATGCTAAATCTTGGAGCTGCAAAAGGTATCAGCTGCATTTTGATTATTACAGTAGGGAACTTACAACCCAGCCAAGCCCCGAAAAAGTATTCATAACATGGTGTTTTATCAAGAAAACACTGTCTTTTCTCAAAAAAAAAAGACAATCCTACTTAGGAAATAATTTTTTAAAGTGTTTAAAATATAAAGCTGTCTTTTAACAAAATAGTTTTCAGTCATATGAAAATCATAGAATACGGTGACACATTTGCAGAGTAGCAGCGATTTACAAGGTACGGCCAATAAAAAGGAGGTGTGAGTCTTGCCTAGGGTCTTGGTAATCTGAGGTCGCATCCCTGCGGGCAGGGTCCCCTTCACTAAGAACACTGCCGCCACCAAAACCTAAGACGTGGAGGCAGCTCCCCAGGCCCTCGGGAGCCAGCACGTGGCCACTGAGTGAAAGCCCATGGTGCTCTGCCCATCCGATACCCTTGGTCGCTGTGACAGGGATCTGCTCATGCTGTGACCCAACTTCTCAGGTCCCACTAGCACTGCTGCCCACTGTGTACGTGGTCCAGACGTCCGTGGCTGCAGTGATGAAAGAGCAAAACCGCGGAGGAGAGAAATGAGGCAGGTGCAGTGAGGCCCTCTGGCCAGTATCAATCACCTGCCTAACGGGCCAGGAGGAAAGAGTCCATCAGACCGGTCAGCAACAACGGGGGCTGCTGGGCAGGGATGCTACCAGCCCCACGCTCAGCCATTTCACAGGCATTGTTCACCTACTGCCCAGCAACCCTGGGACGTGGGCTGTGTTTTTAATCTCACTTAATAGATGGGAAAACTGAGGCACAGGCTGGTGAAGTACCTGGAGACACACTTGAACCCTGGCTGCAGCCACCACTCTAGGACTCCCCCCACCGCCCCCCTGCCACCGCCCATCAGGCATCAGAATGGCCTGCTTTCCACCCACCAGTTACTGCCCTTGGTTCCCGGCATCCTTGCAGGAAGAGAGTGGGTGTGAGGCAGGGATTCCGGGCTCTGCCCCTCACCAGGAGGCGAGGCCCAGATGTTCTCATCTGCAAACAGAGACGTGGGTCGGATTCCTAGGCTTCCTCCCCAGAGTAAAAAGTTCTCTTCTCTTAGGATGCCCCTCACTTCCTGCAAGTCACCTGAGGTGGACATCCTGCAGGTTAGAAAGCATAGGGGGAACCCTGCAGAGCTTTCTCAGAGGTGGAGGAGGTTTCCTTTGAACTCTGGAGAACAAGAGGTGGGGGCCCGAGAGGAGGGCAGCCAGGTAGCAGCACACCTGCGCTTGCCATTTTGACAGTCGTTTGCTAAGCTGCCCCCCCGCAGCCCTGGTTGGGGGGCGCCTGCTTTCTCTGACCCCATCAGTACAGGGTCCTTACGTCAGATGACCTTGGCCAACCCGAGAGGTTGACAGCATCATTTTCTCTCAGTTAATAGTCATGTGAGAGAAGATCCAAAGTTAACAACATTTAAGACCCTTCCTCTTCCTAAATCTTAATCTCAGGATTTAAGACTTAAACGACTGATTGCTTTTCATGCATTTCTTTATCTAGTTTGTGCCAAGCTGGGTTATTTCAGACTCATGACAAGTGTAGCTTGAGGAGAGCGACCCCAAGGTCGCATCCAGAGGAAACCGGTCTCCGTGTACGTCAGGCCATGGCCTTCACTCTGTCCCAGGGGTGCCTCACCTACAAACCAGGGCCGCCAAGCATGGTCCCCAAGGAGGCCCTTTACCTTTTTGGTGAGCGAATCATCTGAGTCTGATGGCATCCGAGTTGAAACGTGGAAAATCACTTCCACGGTCGAGGTAGCGTAGTAGGGGGCAGTCTGGCCCGTGCTGCCGTTGCGTTGAAGTCCGCCCATGAACCCGCAGTGGGTTGAGAGGTCCACCTGACACAGTCACGAGGGAAAGGAGTGGAGGTTAAACGGGAGCCATTCTTATTCACTTAGCAGGAATGCAGAGTTTTTAAAAAATCTAAGTATGTTCATTTTTATAGTTTTCTGATTATAAGCAAGTGTAATACAAAGTTAGATGACATTAAATATTAAAGAAACATTAACAATGAAAGGGCTGCAAAATCCTACCAACTTAAGAAAACCACTATCAAAAGTTTGGTGCATATTTCTCCAACTTTATCCCCTCCTATACATAAATATGTATATATGTATAGATACACACAGAGCTCCCCTATTGCTGGATTTGCAGGATTTTCTGTTTTCTCAAACCAGAAGGAGCATTCAAAGCAGTGTTTCAGGTCAAGGGGTACAGAAGTTTCCAAACTTAACAGCCATTCTTAAACTGCCTTTCAAAAGGGTTGTTCCAATTTATACCACTGCCAAAAGTCTCTGAGTTATCATTCTTTTTCAAGCTATGTGTGAATGTTCACTTAGTCAGTGCTTAGATTCCATTTTGGTATTTTCTTTCTTTTTTTTTTTTTTTACTTTTCATAAACTATTATTCTTTCAGTAAAGCACCTGTGGTAACACAATTGGAAAAAGAAAAAGAAATAGAAGAATTTCTTCTGTGCTAAAGACAATCAATACATACACTGAATTAATGTTCTAATCTTTTCTTAAAACTCTAGTTAAGAAATGTACGCTTTAAAAATGTTGGTTAGGACTTCCCTGGTGGTGCAGTGGTTAAGAATCCACCTGTCAATGCAGGGGACATGGGTTCGAGTCCTGGTCCGGGAAGATCCCACATGCTGCAGAGCAACTAAGCCCGTGTGCCACAACTACTGAAGCCCGCGTGCCACAACTACTGAAGCCCGCATGCCTAGAGTCCGTGCTCCGCAACAAGAGAAGCCACTGCAATGAGAAGCCCGCACACTACAACGAAGAGTAGCCCCCGCTCGCCGCAATTAGAGAAAGCCCGCACGCAGCAACGAAGACCCAAGGCAGCCAAAAATAAAAATAAATAATTAACTAATTTAAAAAAATGTTGGGCTTCCCTGGTGGCGCAGTGGTTGAGAATCTGCCTGCCAATGCAGGGGACACGGGTTCGAGCCCTGGTCTGGGAAGATCCCACATGCCGCGGAGCAACTGGGCCCGTGAGCCACAACTACTGAGCCTGAGCGTCTGGAGCCTCTGCTCCGCAACAAGAGAGGCCGCGATAGTGAGAGGCCCGCGCACTGCGATGAAGAGTGGCCCCCATTCGCCGCAACTGGAGAAAGCCCTCGCACAGAAACGAAGACCCAACACAGCCAAAAATAAACATAATAAATAAATAATAAAAAAATAAAAAATAAAAAAAAAATAAAAAAAAATAAAAAAATGTTGGTTAAATAAGAAGTATATTCTATGACAAGTAAGAAGTCATCTTATTGGTAAGGAGAACAGTTTACTGAAAGTTCAGTAACTCTTTTAGACTAAAACCGACTTGACATTTCAGAAAGTATGTGGTCTTGACCTTGATGTACCCTTACCCTGTCCCCACCTCCACATCGGTCCCTTCGCTAACACTCAGCTCTCAGAGGTAAGTCTCGCTTAGGCACCCAGAGAGTTTCCCACAGCACAGATAACCAAGAAACCAAAACAAAAGTAATAAAAAGTAAGAAAATTATTTTAGATATGCTGATTTCCATTTTAACTACTCTGAATTCTTTTAGATTCTGGGAATATGTTCTGGAGACAGATATATGTGTGTGTATGTGTGCATGTGTATAAATGTAGAGATGTCTTTTGGTCAGAGTATGATTTAGTAAAGAAAAAACAAAATTTTAAAATATCAACCATCCTGGGATCTACCTTAGGGAAACAGGTTGAGAGCTAAACCATCATGGCTACCGTCAAGTCAACTTTTTACTTCATCCAACTCTTCATTTTTCACCTATAAGTCACTGATTTCTTTTCCAACCTCCACGCAGGGACCAAAGCCATTGCTTCCCTGCCCACTGTCCTCTCTTACTACACACTGTCTATGGCTGGGAGAGCTGATCTGACTATTCAGTTCTGATGAAAAGCAAATGAAATCATATTAAGAAGAAAGTTAAGGGGAAACCAAAGTTTGTGTATAAAGTACAAAAATAACTGATAGAAGATGTCAAATTCGATATATTCTTCAACTCCAGAACTCTACCCATGCTATATTTGAATGTAAAAACATACGCAAAAATTTAGACCATCAATGACTAGTTTACATTCCTTAAATAGCGCTGATCGATAAACGCCTCCTGAATGAAATGAATTACCTCCCATCCCAGTCCGGCAACAAAGTCTTCGTACGCTCGGCTTCCTCTTTCATTGGAAAGGATCGAGCACTTGTCTTCTTGGCCGTCAGCAACGTAAAACACTGCGATTTTGTGCGTTTCACGGCTGTAAATTTTTAGATTTAAAGGAATTAGAATACTTACATACAAAATTTTGTTTTACTGCTGCCACCTATGCTTCTACTATACAGCTTACACTTGCTGAGAACTTACAAGGGGTCAGGCACTGTTCCAAGAAGGCTCAACACACGTCTCATCTACCCTTGCAGACGCCCTAATGAGACAGGTCTTATTATCACCTCCTCGTGGACACGGTGGCACAGAAAGCGACAGAAAAGCACTCGTAACAAGCAGGACACCGGGAGCTAAGACAGGGCAGTCTGGGCTCCTGAGACCACTCTCTCAGAGGTATGATGTACGAACAGCATGTAAGAGCACATGGCTTGACAAATTCTCTCCAACTTCAGTAAAAAAATACCTTTGAAAGCATTTCAGATAGATATCAGTTGTGAACAGATCCTTGTGACCACACATATTTCACTTCCCATACTTTTTTTTTAAAAATTTATTTGTTTATTTATTTATGGTTGTGTTGGGTCTTAGTTTCTGTGCGAGGGCTTTCTCTAGTTGTGGCAAGCGGGGGCCACTCTTCATCGCGGTGCGCGGGCCTCTCACTATCGCGCCCTCTCTTGTTGCGGAGCACAGGCTCCAGACGCGCAGGCTCAGTAGTTGTGGCCCACGGGCCTAGTTGCTCCGCGGCATGTGGGATCTTCCCAGACCAGGGCTCGAACCCGTGTCCCCTGCATTGGCAGGCAGATTCTCAACCACTGCGCCACCAGGGAAGCCACTTCCCATACTTTGAGATAAGGAAACCGGGAAGCTCCCTGATTGGAACTGTAAAATTGGCCGAGACTTAGTGAGAAATGGAAACTACTTCTTCAAAGCAGAACACACTTAGGTACTTTCTTTGTGAGGGGCGGCACCTGCAGGGTGGACAGCTGTCCAAGGAAACTTATTTGGACGTATAAACTGTTCGTCCACTTCCTCCATGATGGATATGGGGCACTTTGCTGTTAAATCAGGTAAATGTGACACCACTTTGAGGAAAGCAGCCCTGCTTCTTAACCTTTTGTGCATCTAGCATGGTCCTTGGTGCAAAGAAGTTGCTCAGTTAAAACTCTGTTGAATTGACCAGAGATACGATGATATATTTGAACATGTCAATAACCATTTCTATAAACTATACCCTGGAGTAAAGTGTCAAAGTCACTAGACCTACACCAAGTGATCTGGAGACAGTTCAGAGGCAAAGACACCGCTCTTATTGGACCAGAGCTTTAACCAAGAACCATTCATCAGCTCCATCACCCAAGACCTTGACTCCAGTCTCTACATTCTAAAATTTTAGATTATCATTTCCAGAGCAGTTCCACTCTTCTCCTGATTTCTACCATACACTTTGAAAAAAATCTCATAGGAAAAACTACCGAGCACTTAAACAACATGGAAATGTTTCTGTTGCCTTATCGTTCAATACCTCAACATTATAATCCGATTAGACATCAATAGTGGTGGAATCTGGGCTCTGTATTTTAACATATTCTCCAATATCTCCTTCTGCATGAATATTATTTTTCTACTTAATTAGCAGAATGAATTGAAACTCAGCTGGAAAGTCATAAAAATAAATCTAGGAGGAGAGTACGCTCCTTTTATTTGTCTAGATAGCTTATTCATGTCCCCCCATAGTTTACATGAAATTACCATACTTAGAGGAAAAATTAGAAAATATAGAAAGGAAAAAGAAGAATTAAAAAAACCCACTAATGTTCTTTGCTTCTATGTTGAAATCACAACTGTTACTACTTCAGGATGCATTTTTACATACAAAATGAGATGTTACTATCTTGTGTTCTGCCACTGATTTTTTCACTTAAAATATCTGTGAACACTTTTTTTAATTGTGTAAAATATACATAACCGAAAAGTCACCATTTAAACCGTGTTGGAGTGTGAACATTTCTATACCGTGTGCTTGTCTAACAAAGTTACTAATAATGGTTGTGTAACATTCCATTATATTAATATTCCACATCCTCAGTCCTTGCTATTGGACATTTAGGTGGCTTCCATTTGAAAGATGTTTTCACATTATCTTTGCTATGTCCTTAAAATAAATTCATGGACATGGAGCCTCGGTCATTGCCCACTTTTAAGGCTTTTGAAGTGTATTTTCCTGCTGCCAGTGGGGAAGGTGGGTGTCCTGAAGGCCCTGACAGACACGCTGGTGGGGTGCTGCTCTCAGGGGAACAGACGTAGGGGGTGATGGATGCTGGCAGGCTGTGCTCTAGCAGAGACCTTGTGCTCTCAGCCTGTCGGAAAGCTTGTCCTCAGGCACATGGAGCCTGAAACTGTGACATCATTTCCTTCCAGACTGCAGGCAGGGCTGGCCAGCAGTCTCGACTCTGACTAGCTTATTCTAAGAGCTGTAATCATTTGGGGGCTTGGATGGTAAGAGAGGTCATAACCTACGAACTAAAAGACAGTCTCTTTCAACAAATGGAGAGAAAAGGATAGTCACTCAGTTCCTTTCCGCAGCTCTGTCTATATATTTAAAAGTCCTCAGCATTTAATTTTTCTCTATTCTATACACTTTACATACATAAAACAATCTCAGGTTTATCTGAAATGATTTTGTTTGTTCTCCTTAAAGTCCAAGCTTTTTACGTTGTAGTTGCTTACAGGTCCTCATCAACTCAATGTGGAGCAGAGAGAGCTCGGCCCGGTGACTGTGTGACTGATGGAGGTGTGAGCAAAGGTGACCTTTAGCTGTAAACACTCATCAAATTTCACAGCCTCCAAAATGTTAGCACCGCAGAGAGCCTGGGAGGATGCAGACGCTGTGTCTGGCCTTATTAGAGCCAGGCTTTTGAAATGACAATTAGCAACATCAACAGCACTGCATATCCACCAGCTGCAGGACCAGGGCTCGAAGGAGCAGGTAATTCGGGAGCACACGTACAGAAAAGCAACCGTTTCCTCTTCCTCATTAGAACGCAGTTTTCTTTCTTATTAGGAATAGACCAGAATCGCTCAGTTTCCTTGTGCTGTCACATTAAACAGCCAAACAAAGAAACACGACTGTAACTTTCACTTTACCATGCGGTGGCGAGAGGTGTTAATATTGAAAAGGGGAGCCTCCTTTAATTTGTATGTACATTCATCACACTGTTTACAGCTTTGCTAACTTCACAGTATACAAATCATAGCTGTGAGGTGGTCTCTCCTTTTCCTAAGAACACGCTAAGCAGAAACTCTGCCTTGACAGCAGGGAAATAGATTGATGCCAGAAATAAATAGAAACATCCTGACTGGAAGTTGAGGGCCGAGGTTATGTTCTTACCTGCTAACTGACTGGTACACGGGATCTCAGAGCTAAAAAGCCCTCAACTTATTTCTGGTTTTTTTTTTCTAAAAAGAACCTTGAAAACACCCTTTACCATAAAGTAAGTGGATACCTTTTCAGATGTTGAGAAGACACTAAATCCAGGAGTTGGGGTTTTAGGTGAAGGTTAATCGGGGTTGGGGGGGGAGAGGACTTGCCAATCAGCTCTCCAAAGCCGTATTATACTGCAACAGCCCCGCCAGGGAGCTACTTCGATTGTACCTCATGCAACTAAAGTGCAATAACACTCAACAAATTGGCCACAATCACAAGATACCAATGTCTTCACTTAATATGAAGGAGCATGAAATAATTCAGCATACGTTTGAAAAGCTGAGTTTGGAACTCAGGTGACTGCTTGTTTCCTACTGGAGGACAAGAGGGAAGGGGCAGTGAATCCCTGAGCCCTTCAGCAAAAATCCACCCCCCCAAAGTTCCACAGAGAACTCGGTCTCTTCCTCTGGAGAAAGAGCAGCACAACAACTATTAGGAAACTGAATGTGGGGAAGGACAGTGTGAGGAATAACGGCTTCAGGTTTTCTTCTCTAATGAGATGCCTAATGATGCTCCTAAAGGGAATACAAGAGAAACAGAAAGCTATTTTTTTTTAAATGAGTTTTTAAAAACTCAAGATTAAGGCAGCAGTGTATTCATTTCTTCCAAGCACCCGTTATGTACCCGGTACAACACCAGCTCCGGACAGAGATGTTTTCGGAAGCACACATTTCCCCAGATCAAACACCGGTCAGAGCTCATCTTTGGAACTGCTTCTAAGATTGTACAGAAAAGAGGTAGATCTGAGATCCGACCTGCTTTGGAGAACGAGGTTTAGGGCTAGAGAGCGCCTGATTACAGCACCGGCGTCTTAACCTTGCCTACCCCCCAGAGCAGAGACCACTGCACGCCGGCCCATGGAGTCAGACTCACAGGCTCCAAACCACGAGGCCCGGGAACATGGGCGGCTGTGGGACCTGGGCCGGCCTCTGCTCCTCGGCGGGACAAGAGGGGCTACAGAGATGAAATGAGAACCAGTGTCCACTGGCTGAAAGGTTCTCAATCAACGCAGAGGTTAGGGGACCTCTTCCTTGTGTAGCAAACATATAAGTTTACTGCTCAGAGTAAAACTACCAAAGGTATGGCCTGTGCAAATGCCACCAGCTGCCAGGTCTCTGCAGGGGTATCACTTCTGCAGCCATATCCAGCATCCCCCCCCCCCCCAACAAAGACACACAGGAATAAGGTGGTTTGATCTACTTTCACATACCATTGTCGGGAGTCCAGATTTTTTAGCTCTCTCAATAATTTTGAATTTTTCTTCAACAGATGGAAATTCTTCCTATAAAGGAAAAGGAATGGAAGAGAAGTCGTGTGATCACAGATCAATTTTGCCCTTTGCAATCAGTCAACGAACAAACCTACCTATTCATCCATCCATCCGTCTACCCACCCACAACCACATCATTCACCAAAGATTTGTGGCCGAAGCCTATAGAATGAACTTCATTCTTAAGATATTCGAAGGCATCACGATTCCACTGCATCCAGTTACTGTTCAGGGACACCGGGTGGCTGTGGTCCATGAGTGCGTGACTTGTGTGCGTGCCTGTATCTCTGTTTCCACTGTCAGCTCTGCCATGAGACTCTTCCCCAACTCTGCGGCTCAAACCCACCCCTTCCGCAGACTCTGCTCCACTGCCCCCTACTTCTGGATGGCCTGGCGGTTCTTCTAGAGGTCCTGAGTCACACTGTCTTTCATCAGAGTTGTATCGGGTACTACGGTACAGAAAAACCCAAACAAACTTTTTGGCCAACTCAATATTAAGACTTCTTCCCTCACCAGAGCTAAGGAGAGACTGTGGCTTATTCATCTCTGTAGTCCCTTGGCATCTTTAATGAAGGCAGAAGCAACAATGGACGGAGCAGTAATTAAAACACACACACAGAATAAATGCTCGATACCCTTTAAAATACACAACAGATGTTTGGAATTCAATCTGTGCATCAGCACAGCCCAATTAATTTCACTTCTAGCTTTAATTTAGCAGCAGAAAATAAGCAATAAATGCTGAAATAGAGAAAAATCTCCACTTCTGTTCTGCTTCCCAAACCCGAAACGGATAAGAACTGTCACACAAAAATAATGAGACAGTTGAAGGTCTAGAGTGGATCGTTACCTTCTGTCCCAAGAATTCATTCCCAAGTCATCGAGCAGCAACCTGCAGAAGTAAAAGGCTCCCCGGGGCTCCACTGGTGATGGCGGCTCCTGGCTGGCAACCTTCATGGCCACGTCCAAGTCGCACCTCTGGACATACTCGTCTTCCTGTGCGCTCTGGCGCAGGAGGATCTCGGTGATTTCCTTCTCTTGGGCACGGTTCATTCCACATGGGGGTGGGGAAGGCTCGTTGAGATGGAGCTGTGACGGTAACAGGCATTCGGGACTCGTGTGGCCAATGTTTTCAAGTAATTTGTTGAGGACATCCTCCCCCTGCTCAGTCGGAGAATGATCCCCCTGAGGTCCAGGCGTTTGGTGATGCCAGCCCGAGATCAGGAACGAGGGACTTCTGCCCTGTGGGGCTAAGCAGCCTTCCAGAGGTCCATAGAGCACCTTCCCGTCCCAGGAGTACTTCCCCGAGATGTCCCGCACGATCACTCTCACGTCCGAGGGGGCGCCCGCTGGTGACCCGCCGGGAGGACCCGCCGCGGGTGTCTGCAGGTAGGAGATGAGGGTGCTATCATTGAACACAAACAGCTGCAGGTTCGGGCTCCTGAACACGTCGGGGGAGAGCTCGGCAGCGTCGGCGTGTGTGTTGTCGTGGTGCTCGCTGACCAAGCTGTGCAGCACGGCGGGGCCCCCGCGCAGGGGGAAGTGCCCCAGGTGGTTCACCAGGTGCGCCATCACCATGCGCGCAGTCAGCGGGATCAGCTCCATGCTCCTCCGCCTCCTCTCTGCCGACAGCAGGACGACCGCAGGACGGGGACAGCGAGAGACAGCGGAGAATGAAAGTGAAAACGGACCACCACCAGATTGCAATCCATCCCTAGCAGAGTGGATTTTTTTTTTTTTTTTTTTTTAGTCTGGGGATTTTTTCCACCCGTGTTCTTTTTTTGACATTCATTCTACTTGAATTTAAAAGCACAAGTTAGATAGATGGCTGAAAGAACCAACTTACCTGAAGATCTCATTCGGAAAGGGACATTTAAAAATGGGTAGATACACACATAAACCAGAGACAGATCTCAGTCCTGAAGGGGTGACAGTTCTAGGAGCTCCAGGAGGGGGACATCTGCCGTTGGACAGGACGGCAGCACGGAGGGCTGGGGGCTGGGGAGGTGGCCTCGCTCCCCTCAGTGGGTGATGGGAGACATTCATAAGGGATGAATTAAGCCTGGGACTGCTGAAATATATTTGAAGCAATTTGCTTTAGGATTATTGTGGCTATTTATGTTTTGCTGTGAGGTCATTTTAAATATTTAACAGAATCTGATATATTAATAATTCATGGAATTACTTAGAAGGCTTTCACTGAATTTGTAGTTGATGATTAAATGCCCAGGAGCAACTAATTTATAAAATTTTTAAGACTTCAGATGTATAGAAGGACTTTGACAATAGCATGTGAAAGGGGGCTGTGTGAAATGTTTGCGATATGAGGGAGAAGCAGATGAAATCCACAAGTTGGGACTGAAATGATTACTTAAGCCTGAGAGCAGTTAGGGAAATCTTAATCCACCAAATTTACAAGGGAACTGTGCATTAATCTAAGAACAGGTCAAAATAAAACCTTTTAATAAAAACAATCACTAGATATTTAAATAAACTAAGATTTGTAATTTGGGCTTAAAGGTTTAGGAAATACTTGATTTCTAAATTCACAGCATGAAAAATCAAATATTAATTAAAACACCAATAACTATAAATATGCTTTCTCATGCTAACCATCCTCCCTCTCAGACAGCAGAAATCTAATTGACTTATTTATACAACATCAATTTTATGATGTAAAGATCCTAGAAACAATCAAGTCCTAGAATCTAGGAAATTCTGTGTGATGAGTGAGAACCAGACTGTCCTCACTTTTCTTGGATTTCTTCTTAAGTTTTTCTTTTTGAGGAACAGGAAATCACGTGTATTCAACAATGCAAAATAAAACTTCATTTAAAAATCCTAACTTTTTAGAAGCAGAGGAGGTCATCTACATCTGTCTCTGAAATGAAATGCTTCTTCCCGACCCTCTGAAGTGCGCATGATTTCCATACAGCTGAGAAATTTAAACACCTCAACTCATTGCCTTGAAATCACAGTTATGAATGCCTTTGCTTTTGTGTCCATATTAACTTTTTCAAAAGTTACAGATGCTTTTTATTCATGCTTATCATCCCATATGAATACACGCTCCATCAGAAATGTTAATGCTCCAACAACAAAGGTGCAGCCAGCTGGGGGCTCAGGCGTCCATAATGTAAGACACCGCATGGTGATGACACGGTAGCACAGGCTACGAAACTAACAAGAAAGGTCCAACGGGATAAAGGCCATGGCAGAAAACAAGTGGAAAAGCAACTTTCCTCTACTTTTACTTACACAGGTTGTGTTTTCAATTTGCGGTAAATACAAATTTGTATTTTAATGAAGGTGCTTGAATTCTAAAATGGGGAATTAACCTGGAGTCACATTAATCAAGTCATAAACCATGACACACCCAATAAAACTCCCAAATATCTTTGGTACTGAAAAGTAAGGAAAGGGAGTATTTGTGAAATAAGAACTGTTCTTCCCTGGCAGACTTCAGCTGCGTCAACTGCCCGGGGCTGCCCTGAAAAATAAAGAGGAAGTCTAGACTCCATCTATGAAAAAACAAGCTCGTGACTTCCAAAAAGTATGCAAAAATATATTCCGAATATTTATTTTATTTTTCTAAATTTAGAGATGAAATATAAAAGCATTAGTGTTAGGTTGTCCCTTAACTTTCATTTTTTTAAAGCTCCTCCCGTCCCTTCTTTTTAAGCACTTAGGTATTAATGATGGGAAAAGTGAGCAAGTGTCATGCCATTGATGGTTCCTCCCCAAGCTGGGCCAGCAGCCGCCTCAGCTGTAGGTGGTTGGGTCTCTCCCGCTTGTAACTCTATTTGAAAGTAGTAATTACATCAAATGTGGGAAATGGTCTATGAAAGAATCATCTGAAAATAATAGATAAAAATATAACATTGCTTATCAGAAACATTATCTGAGTAGAAACAGTGTGGTTATAAATGATGAATTAATGACACTGAATGAAAAAAAACCCCTCAAATATGAGCATGTTTTGTTTAACCTAAAATACCTATCTTTATTTTTCCTCTTCATTCTTAACAAGGATGTACTTATTTGGCAAGAGAGTCTGTGGGTGCTAGTATGTATTTAAGCTTCTTTGTTTTGTTACTTAGTAAAAATGTTAGAGAATTTTAAAACTCCTTTGCCATAGAAGTTTAAACCTCATTTTGAGTAACACAGAGCTGTGTTAGGACAAGTTTGCATAAGGTCCTGAGGTTTTCTGGAGAATGAATGGTCAAGTCAAAGAGTGTTGGACATTGAAAGAAAGTGGTACAAAAATTTAAGCGTGCATTTTTAGGTTTATCCTTTTTCATTACCCTATTAATCTTCTGCCATTTTTCTGTGAAGAGTCATAATCAGCAGTGAACCTATTTTTGGACTACAAGGTAGGAAACAGCAAAAAGAAATAGATCAAAGGTCATTTTACTGAAAACAAAAATGTTTTGAATTTACAACTGTGGGAAAAAAATGTCAAGAAAAGATTGCAACTGGAAAGAACGGGGGACTCCAGAAGGAGACCCACAAATGACGAAGCAAACGGAGGGCAAAAGGGCGACACAACGTGACGAGGCGCCTCGTGCTGCCAGCCGGCAACACAGCCCTGATCAGTCTTCCGTCTCCACTACGCAAAACCCCGAGTGAAGAATTCGCTGTTCCAGGACCCTGTGGATAAACCTTAAATCCACATTCCACCTCTGTTACCTCTGACCTGTACACCCTTGGGAAAATCCCTTTGCCTTGGTCTGCTCGTCTATAAAAGGAGCTAAAATGAGGCCTCGCTCCCGACTGGCGCCCCACTCCTGTCCCCCCCTCCCAGCCAGAAGCACACTCCGGACTCTGCAATCTTGCAAGCACAGCCCTGGACCTGAACCCTCGCTGGCTAATGCTGCTGTGTCCTTCCTCCCTTCCCAGGAGGCCCCACGGGGGACTGTCTTGGGGCTCCGAACAGTCACGCCCCAGGTCACCTGCTCATGCTGTCTGGCTGCAGACCAACCACTCTGTGCAAAGTATTCAGCAAAACCCACCACCAAACACTTGGTTGGGAAGTAAAACAGCTGCTGTTCTGGTCTCACCCTCCCCGAGCTTCTGGAAGCCTGTGACCCTGCTGACCTTCAGCTCCTTGTCTGCTTTCTTCCCTTGACCTCCTAGAAATGACTCCTCTTGGTTCTTTGTCCATTTCCCTGACTTTGTTTTCCTGGTGACATGCCCTCGCTCCTTTTTCTTTAAGGAAGTTTTACCCGCAAGGTTCTGTTCTTAGGCCTAGGTTTTTAACTTGCAAAGTCCATAACATTTTCATGGATGATCTAACACTCTATACCCACATTTTTTTTTTAACTTATAATTTCCGAGACAATTGAAGATTCACACGCACTTGTAAGAAACAATACAGAGAGAGCCCAGATATCCTTCACCCAAATGGTAACATCCTGAGTAACAATAGTACAGTATCACATTTGTCACCGAAAGAATTCATCAGTCTTCAGAGTTCACTAGTTTTAGTGTGTGTGTGTATGTGAGTCTATGCATATAGATGGCATATATCACACATACAGATGACACACCCACACGCTGACTCATATTCCAAGGCCTAGAGATGGGCTCTTGTCATTTGGGGAGAAGGTGGTTAGCGGGGTAAGCACAGCCCCGAGGTCCTGACACACCCACATGTCTACGATGGGGCCTCCGCTGGGAGCAGAGTGGCCTCACACCATCCCTTTGTGATGCCCGCCTGGTCCCGACACTCTACCAGCTCCTCGCAAAGTCAGCCCCTCCTTCCAAGTCTGGCTTAGGTCCTTCTCCGTGGGAAGCCCCTATGGTGCTACCGGGCCACACACGAGTCTTTCTGCCTGAATCCTGTCGCCCCCCCACCCACACCACCATGAGATGAAAAGCTCCTTGGGGACAGAAAATGGACTGTGTTTGTGGGTTTGTGGGTCCCGTGGGTCCTCGATCATACAAAATTCAACTAAGATGGGAATAGAAAGGGGAGGAGAACAGAAAAAGAGAGGAAACGAGGAAGGAAGGACTTGCTGTCACAGAGCACTCTAGAAACCTGGGTTTCAACCACCGGATTCTTAAAAAGTAACACAGCGAGTATTAACAAATGGCTACCATCTTTCCTTTTCCTGCCAACTGGAATAACCATTCTGAAGAATCTTACCCTCTTCGACAGTAAGCAGGTTGCCCAGTTCTGCTGATGAATGAAATTGGACCGGCTCAGAATTCTTCACGTTTGCCAGTGGGAGGAAGGGGTCGTAATCCGCGGACGACAGGTCAGCCAGGGTCAGGGTGTAGCGGCTCTGCTGGGTGTACGTGCTTGAGCCGCAAACACAGCAGTGCAGAACCTGTGAAGCACGGAAGGGATTGTGTGCCAGGGATGCCCCCAACCTCCTGCCCCCTGACGACCTGTCAAACTGCAACAGCACTTAGGAGATAACTGGGACCATTATACTTTTTCTTCCTTTGATAAACAGATTTTGTCCAACTAAGGCTGTGGATATTCCTACAACAGAAACAGTTCTTTTCATAATGAAGCAGATACAGACCACGTCCCATGAACACTGGGGGATTCTGACCAAACTGCAGTTGTTTGACGATAACAGTCGGGGAAAATGCGCGCGTCGTGAACTGGGTAATCACTGCTTCTCTATAATCGTAACTGTTCCGCTGTCACTCCTTAAGTCATTCATTTCTTTTAAAATGTTGAACCCCCATAAATCCTTGTCAACAGGGCACAGGTAAGTACGTGAATGCCTAAAACCTGTTTTGGTGACTCTCTGATGCTGCAGTCCACGCTCCGTGCCCCGGGGCCCGGGGGAGACTCACCCTGTAGATGTAATCCAGCAAGGGGGCCCGGGCCGCGGGCTGCTCGTCCAGGGCCGCCGGGGACACGGGGTGGAGGAGCGCGCCCGCCGGCAGCGCCATGCACCAGTCCAGGAGGCAGAGCAGCAGGGACACGAGGAACTGGAAGACGAAGCAGACCCAGAGCCTCAGGCCGCAGCCTCGCGGACGCCGCCGCAAGCGACAGCAAACAGCAGAACCTCCCCGGCATCGCAGCCATTACCCAGGGACACAGGAATGAAAGAGGAGTTTTGCAGAGAGGCTGTTAGGGCCAGTCCTGACAGGGGATGTTATAAAGGATAGCCCTGCACGTGATAGTATTTGCCATCTGTCTTATTACATTTTTAAAAAACAAACTCTAGAGATTGGGATTGACATATATACACTAATATGTATAAAATGGATAACTAGTGAGAACCTGCTGTATAAAAAAATAAATAAAATTCTAAAAAAAAAAAAAAAGTGCTATTCTCTAAAAAAAACAAAAACAAACTCTAGGGAGGACTTAGCTGTTGTGCCACTTACCTTCTTATCTGTTTCCACTGAGGAATATTCTGCACTTGGTAAAAGAAAAGCAATTGTGGCCACGAGGATCTGCAGAGAAGACAAATTCCCAATCAAACAGACCCCAGTAACGGTTCTGGAAGCCGTGTGAAAGGGGGCCCAGGATGGCCTTGCCACTAAAGCCAGCCTGGTGCCAACTCCCAGAGGAAGGTGACACCAAGCGAAGAGTCACCTCAGAGATTTGTGTGACCTGAAAACCAGAAGGCGATGGCCACACCTGTTTCCACTCTGCTGGCAGTGAAATCGGGGGCCCAGAGGAAGGAGTATTTCTCTCTGTAGTCACACAATCTCCATTATCCGTTTCCACACTTCTCACAAGGAAAGCGACAAATACTTGCAAAAGTAATTATGAAGATGCTCCCATTTACTTTTCTTGTAAATTACCCCAGGTCTCCCCACACCTGCGGCTGCAGGCTAACGGCACCACTTTCATTCTCAAAGGTATTCCCGTTTAGGTGATAAATTATACGGTTGCCCTAAAACCCAACTTTACATTTTGCAGCAGCTTATATGCCTATCGTCCAAAGTTCTGTTTCACTCTAGGTCCCTTGAGGTTGAAAATCGCTTGTGATTTCTGCTGTATCTCTGAGAGAACAAAGCGACCTCACGGATGAAATTTGTCTAGGGCCAAGAGAAAATAAATCATATCCCTTCCTCTGCACTGGGTGTGTACAGAACAGGGCATGTTTAAAGAAGGGCAGCTACAAAACCTGGCAGAAACAGCCAAGCCTTACCAACCACACCTACAGGGCGAGGGTACCTGCCCCTGTGCAAGCCAGCACCCTCACATGCCACTGACGTCCGGGGTGTTTTCGTGGAGAAGGTTATTCCTGTTCCTCTTGCCCCCGCCCTCCACCAGTGACCCCACGGAGGGTATTACAGTCGTAATCTCATTACAGCCGGGTGATCACGCTATGGCACAAAGCTCGGTCCGGGCCTTCGGTCTGGGAGAGGCCCCCATACCCCACCCCCGCCCACACACACAGGGCATCACAACCAGCTGCCGACTCCTTGTTGGCACCATCCAAATTACTCTGGATGAATGAAGCCCAATCGACAAAAGGTCTCTTTGTTGTGGTCGTGTTTGCCTTTCAAACTCCCCGAGTGTAAGGCTGCCCTGGAACACTGATGGCTTCTTACGTGGTGCCTGAAATCGCAGCTGAGAAGAACCAGCGCAATTTACTCCGAAAATGGGTGACTCACACGGCAGTTTAATGGTTGGTTCTCCAACCATTATTTGAGTATCTAGAATTAATTAAATATCCAATGTAATAAAAGGGAAACGCTGATGTTTGAGCATTATGGGAAAAAGACTTACTTCTGCAATTTTCCGAGGCAGAGAGGTTTCAAACATCTGAAGCTTTTCCCAGTAGGAAGCCAGCAACTGAAGCACATCACAAGCTACCTGGGCCACGATTTTGTTAGGAAACTAGAAAAGGAAACAAAACCCCAAACGAAATAACCTCACTTCACGTGTGCAGTATTCCTAAAGAAGAACACAACAACGATTTCTTTCCAGCTCCATTTGGGGATCCGTGTCCCTGGTTCTGCATTAAATATATGAAAAACGCATCTTATCACCAGACAGTTTGTACGTGGTCACCGTCCTGTAACTGCCTTCTGTCTAGACTAGCTGTACTAATTTACATAACATTCTATAGAAACAAGTAGTTGTCATTTAATCATTTGGAAATTAAAACCATAAATTCAAATGCCTCATTCAGATCACACAAATGATAGTTTTGCCAACTGGAGGAAACTGAAATGTAGTACATTATTGAGTATCCCCTGTGTACTGAAACTTTTACAAGAATTGTACTCATTTTCGCCTTGATAACTCTTCATTAACAGCTCCATAAGGCAGACGTTATCTTCATTTTACACTTGGAGAAACAAGGATTGATCGAAAGCCTTTCTATCTGATGAAACTAAACTTAACCTGCACATATAACATTCTAAGAAATATAAAAAATGTGGAGCTAGGAGAACATAATTCAAAGTTATGGGATATTCAATTATTGAGTCTGTTTTCTGCGTCTGGCGTGGGCTCAGGGTCCTCTAGGTGCCCGTTTCTTGGGAGATGGCACAGCAATGGGGCAGTTCTCGCAGGGACTGTGGGCTGGGGGTGTGTGGGAGGGATGAGGACTCCCGGTGCTCCCTCCCTGGCCAGACCTTGGGCCACACTGCCATCCACACTCCATCATCTAGGGCAGAACGTTTTGTCACCAAATCTGTGTCCCTGTCTAGGGAGACCTCTGGACTTGCGTCTCAGCTATTTCCACCCCAGGAGCTCCAGGTTGCAGGAAGTAGATGCCAACTGACCAGAGGGCCACAAAAACAACAGAGAGAAGTCAACATTTAGCACCTCAGTGACAAATCACAGTATGAGAAGGGAAAGGTGGTCAGTTTTACTTCTACAGAACAGTTACTGACTGCTCCCCTCTTGACAGGCACAAGGAAACCTGGAGTGAGAGCATCTGCCCCAAGGGGCTCTGCACAGCCTCCTCCGGCCACCCAGATCTCCTGCCCCCTGATCCTCATGGCCTCTGTCCACTCCTCAAACACTCTGACTTATTTCTGCCCCAGGGCCTTTGCACCTGCTCCTTGCTCTGCTCGGGACACTCATTCCCCAGGTCTGCACTTGGCAGGTGCTGCCACATTTTTCAGATTACGGCTCAAGATGTCATCTCCCCCATGAGGCCACCAAGCCTGTCCAAAGGCGTGGAGCCCACCCCCTCCAGCTCTTCCGTTCCATCCTCCTCCCCTGCTGTAATTTCTGGACGGCATTAAGGGCTATCAGAGCTGATCCTCTGTGTTTGTTTGCTTGTTCTTTTGTGTGTTTATCTTCTTGCATCTTATTCTCTGTCGTATTCCTAATGCCAAGCACAGCCCCAAGGAGGTCTGAGGGGACGTCAGAACGTGGAGGGAGAGGAAGAGTAAAAGTGGGCACCGGGGGCATTTCTGCTGCGTCCCGCTGGTCGGGTCACGTGGTAGAAACATAAGGTTGGCATGGCTCTTGCATCATGGCCGGAGACAGACAAGGTGACAATGGTGAAATGAGGGACATGACAGACAAGAGGGCAGAGAGGGGTGAGGCGTGAGAGGTGGGGGCAGATGGCAGAGAGAAGCCACTGGGGCTGGGGCGGGAGGGAAGGGAGGGAGAGAGCTGCGCTGAGCCGGGAAGAACGCAGGGTCGGGCAGGGGCCAGTTTCCTTCCAGGCAGCGGGCCCAGGGCCCAGGGTGCAGGCACCAAGGCAAGAAGAGTCAAGAAGAGTCGCTATGAAGGGCTGTGAGGGCGGTGGTATGCCTGACACGTGGAGGGCTGCGGGACGTGGAGATGAAACGTATCACCCACTTGCTCACCAGCACATGCCCACGGGGTACCAACAATGTGCCGGCACTGAATTAGCAGCACAGAGGACAAGACGTACAGGGTGACACAGTCCCTGCTCTGAAGGAACTGGCAGCTTGGTGCAGCAGGCAGGGGCCCACTCACGGACGTCCCTCTCTGGCAGCAGCACGGAGGGCAGATCTGCAGGTCCAGGCTCGGGCCATGGGGGTCGGGGTGGGGGTGGGGGCCGAGGGAGCCAGTTGTGGGAGGGGTGGCCCCGGGCAGCAGGCGGGAGTGATCGAAGGCTGTTCAGGACCCGGTGACCAGGACCATGGTGGTGAGGAAGGGAGAGTCGACCATGGCTCCTAAGATGGGCAAGGGAAGGAGGACAGTGGGGCTGAGGGCAGGAACGCAGGGCCCGAGCCCGAGCCGATGCTGCCACTCGCCCATGAGGACGCCGGAGTCTGTAAGTCTGGCTCTGGCTTAGCAGAGCCCCACCCCGCTGCCCACACGAGGTCCCACCCGCAACAAACGAGTAGCCGAGTGGACTTCCCCAGTGGCTGCACAGCACTTTGTTCCCATCGCTGTCCTGGCCAGAGGCTGGTTTTTATCGACACCCCCTGGCGGGTGCTTCCCTAGCTTTGCTGCCCATGCCCTTCCCATGCCCGAGGGGACACCTACGTCAACCTTGCCAAGTGCTCCTGGAGGGCACGGTTCCAGCAGAGCAGAGCCTGGAGATGGAGCCACGCAAAGTCCACAGGCAGAACTCGTGCCCCCTGCTGCCGACAGGGCAGGTAGGGCCGGGCCTCCTCCTCCCCCTCCCTCCTCTTCCCCCTCCCTCCTCCCCCTCCTCTTCCCTCCTCCTCCTCCCCTTCTCCCCCTCCTCCCCTCTCCCTCCTTCTCCCCCTCCCCCTCTTCCCCCTCCTTCTCTTCCCCTTCCTCCTCCTCTCCCCTGCGCCCTCCTCCCCCTGGTAGAGCCCCAAGCCCCCTAAGGCCCTCTGCCCAAAGTGGCTGCTCACTGTCTCCCGTGGTCCTCGAGGCTGCTCTTTCCTCTCTGGCCCTCGGTTCCTCAAGGCTGCTCTTTCCTCTCTGGCCCTCAGTTCCTCGAGGCTGCTCTTTCCTCTCTGGCCCTCGGTTCTCTTATACTGATGTGCTCCCCCTTCCAACCAGCACAGCGACACAGGCACTGAAAGGTGGGGGAGCTGCCCCAGGGACCAGGACTTCTGTCCAGGAGTTCGCCTCTGTTATTTACGACGTTTAAGGGGAGGCCAATCTGGCTGATCCTGGCCCTCTGATTTCTCAGCAATTCAAGCTGGAGCAAGTTCCTTGGCCTTCCCCTTAGTCGCCTTCTCTTTTATTTCTAGAATGGGGGAAGCAGCAGCGTCCACAGGGGTGGCGGGATTCCATGGTTCAGTCCGCGCACTGCACTGGGACGCCCCTGACAGGGCAAGGGCTCGACACGGCAGGTACATTCTCTTCTGCTGCCTTAATGTTTCTCCTCATAATTATAGAAAAATTAAAGAACTTTTTGAAAATTTACAGAAATACTGAGAAGAATCTGGCCCAGCATGAGGTGAGCACATGGCAGCTCCTCTTACTAACAAAGCAAAGGAAGAAAGACATCCTCAAAGTGCCCAAGGCCCCACTAACGTGAAGCACTCAGGCTGTTGCCCAGGAGCTGTCCGGTCTCTCTTGGTCCTGCCGAGGAGGCCAGGGCATGAAACCCCACTTTCTTGTCACTCCAACCCACAGGTGACAGGCGTCCTGCTTGCCCCAGGGGCTGCCCAGCGACCAGAGGAACCCACTGGGCCACTGGGCTGGTCCACGAAGCTCAGGCTACGGACAGCCAGGCTGCAGCCGCCAGGGGTAAGCAGCCATCGGTGGCTTTGCCAGGACCCCTCACAGAACGTTCAACGTGGCTCTGAGAGAAAAGATTTCTGAATCAAAACTTCTCTGTAATGTAGGGAGAAACAGAAATGGGGCTAAGTCAAACTAAAACGGGTTGAATACCTGGGAAACAAGCTTAATGTCAAATACACATGACGAACTGGCAATACCTTCAAAGTGACGCCTATCACATTGACAGCCTCTCTCAGCTGAGGATGGTTCGTGCCCTGTGCAAGCTCTTCACAGATCCAGACCCCAAGGGAGCAAATGGCAATGCACCTTTTGAAAAAGAAGGAGACAAGTAGGAAAACTCTCACGAAGAGATGCATTTTCTTGGTATTTTCAAATGACAAAATATTTTAAGCCTTGTTTACAAAGTATAAAAGTTACAGATACATTAACAAAATGTCTTCTTGAGAAAAAAGATAAGGTACCCTCAATAGACCAGTTTTCAGGACAAATAGAAATATTCATAATGGTTAGTGATTAAATATTTAATGAAATAAATGGTATATTTTCTGTTAATTGTCACAGCACATGTATCACTTATTTTTGCTGAAACTAATTTTTTATTACAATTTATTGCTTCAGGATATTTTTGAGGAAGAATCAAAAACATGAATCTAACAAGATTGTTTGAAATTGAGTTTGTAATTGTTTTCCTTACAATAAAATACACAACACTTACCAAAAACAGAGGACAAACCCTATATTTTATCGTAAAGAATACCTGAGTACAACTTTCAAAATAAGTTTCACTGTTACTTCTTTTAAATAATGTGTTAAGACAAAATATTCTTTAAGTTGCATACTCCTTTAAAAATTACCTTTCTCAATTATAAATCAATATTGGATGGTAATTCTCTTTGGAACTGATACACTCTACTTCCTATCTTTTGCAATGATCAAAAAGTCACATTCTTCTGAATGTTTCCTGAATGCATGTATATGAAATTTAAATGCTTGCCCCCCAACCTGCTCACTTTCTGAACAAAAAGGGGCTTCAAACCACTACTTGGAACCAGATGCTTGCTGTAATATGTAATATGCTGTTCTCTGTAGCAGGAGGTCACATCCAGCGCCAGTCAAACCGGACACACACTGAATGTCCCTTTGCCATCAGTATAATTCAGCAATTAAAATCAAGCTATTTTGAGGTTTTAAAACCACCATACTTCACTGGATTCTCACCTCTTTCGATCAGAATGGACTAAGTGCTTCAGCTTCAGAACCAGTTAATAAAAACCCCTTTGGCAACCATGTCACCTTCTACCAAAACTCCCTCGGTAACGGCTGTGCTTTTACCTCGGTTACAAGGTGTGTGCCAGGCCTTTCTTGTTTCTCTGGCCCCAGCATTAGACGGAGCTCCACACCTTCCTGACTGTCTAGAATTGTCTACATGTCTCTCTTCTCTTGCCCAATTCCTAGAAATTGCCCTTTGCATCTTAGTCCATAGTTATTCCCATGAACTCTATATTCTTTCCCAAAGCCTCTTTATCTTCCCTCAGCTGAACTCAGACTGATTGTTTGACTCATGAAAACTATACCACTTGGAATTATGCCCCAAATCATACTGTTACCATTTTAAGAGCTGCTCTTCCTTTGAGTGCATGTGTGTATATATATGTGTGTGTATTCTTTTTTTTTTTTTACGACCCATTAACCTATTTGTTAAGTGTAATTTGTTAAGAGCAAAGAGCTCTCGTTTCTAGGAACACCTGCATTTCTCTGTAACTATTAGCCTTGCACTATGCAGAATACTGTGACCTGTGAAATGGTTTTATAACCTAAGCTACTCTCACCTGCCTTGAGTTTTAAGCCACACTCGCTTGCTTATAACAGCTCTTGCTGCTATTTTCTCTCTTTGAAATTCATCGTTTAACATCCCCATTTAGCATCTTCCTATTCTTACACTCCCAGTGACTCCTCATGTTCTCTATATCCCCAGGATGTCCTTTGTGATTGTGAATGAGTTTTATCTATCAAGACACTTTTTTAAGCTAATGGCAGTATTACCTTACTCTCAGTCTATTCCAATACACTCTCTTAATACTGTTTGCTACCATGCCATCTCATACCACTCCAATTTATATAACAAAAACTTCTTGTATTTTCTTAATTTTTCTGAATTACTATCACTCACAATTATAACTATATTCTCTCTCAATTCTCCTCCATTTATTTGAAATCTTGATCATATTTCAGTCTGCTTGCTTATCTACACTCATATGACCTTAATTTCATTGCCTAACTCCTTTCACACACAACTAAGAAAGACTGACCATATTATACATATTTCTATTCCACTTTTAACTCCACAGGAATTTGGCCTTCTACACTAAAGGAAAAGAGGGAAGAAAGATACTGCCAAGACTTGTTGAAGGTCTGAATGTAGCAGGTGCAGGTAAAAGAGAAATCAAGGATTTCCCCAAGTTTCTGAATTGACAGTCTGGGCAGATGATGGTGACAAGTAGTGAGATGATGTCTGAGGACAGTTAGGCTCTGGGGCAGACAGCAGACTCAAGGCTTCAGTTATGGTTGTGTTAAGTTTACATGTGTTAAGACACGCAAGTTGAGATATCAAGTAGGCAGTTTAATATATAAGCCTGAATATTTAAGGGGTTGACAGAAGGGGCCAGGAAAATAAATTCAGTATCATCAGCAAGCAGACGGTGTTAAAGTCTGGTGAAATGAATAAGAGCACCTAGGAATGTCATGGAGAGGGAAGACAACCAGCCCTAAACCCCAAGTCACTCTAACCCCCAGAGGTAGGTAGAGAAGGCAGACAGGAGAGGAACAGCTACAGTGACAGAGGAGCAAAATCAGAAGATTACGTTCTAAGGAACTGGCATCGTTCAGGAGGAGGATAAAGACAGACTAAGAACTAGTAAGACAAGCATGCATATTAAAATTTCTAAGGCAGCCTATAAAAGAACTGAAAGTCTATGACTTCTAAAAAAATAGAGGTAATAAATGGAATGTGAAAAAAACACAATCACTCCAAAAAAAAAGGAAGAAAGGAAGGAAGGAAGAAAAGGTGAGTGAAAAAAAAATGAAGGTAAAAAAACAGGAGAAAATGAAAGAAATATTGAAAAAGACAAATAGCAAAGTATAAAATAAGATGAAAGAATTACATCCAAATATATCAGTAACTACAGTAAATGTAAATGAACTAAAGCTTCAGTTAAAAGCTAAAGATCAGACAGGATAAACACATAAAATCAAGTATGTACAGTTTTTTCAAAGACATTTAAAAGAGAAGAATATAGAAAGGTTAAATTTAAAAGAAAATATTATTTAAAAATATAGCTGAATCAATATCAGACAACTGGTCTTTAAAATAAAAAAAATCACCCTTAAAGATAAAGAGGTCACTACATAAATATAAAAGATTTGATTAACTATAGAGATAGGATAATTTTACACTTCTGTGCAGCTAATAACATAGCTTCAAAATATATAAAACAAAAATTGACAGAAATACAAAGAGAAATATATAAATGCACCATAAAATTGGGAGATTTTTAACATATCTTTCTCAGTAAATGATCTAGATGATGAAAAAAACAGAAAGAATATGTAATATTTGAAACACATGATTAAAAATATTAATCTAATGTACACATCTAGAACATTACGCCCTACAACTGAAGAACAGTATATACATTCTTTCAAGCATATATGGGACATTTGCAAAAACTGACTACATATTGGACCATAAAGCAAATCTCAACAATTCCAAAGACCAACAACATTTTTGGTCCACAATGCAATTAACTAAGACATCAGCAGCATAAAGATAAATAGAAATAACCATATTTTTGGAAATTAAGAAATATATTGCTCAATAAATCATGACTCAATGAAGGAATCATAATGGAAATTGGAAAAACTTTGTAATGTAAAAATATTACATATCAAAACTTAAAGAACTCAAAGTAGCACCTAGAAATAAACATATAGACTTAACTGTTTATATTTGTATAAAAGAAAGGCTGAGAATTAATATACTAAGTATACAACTTCAAAAGTGAGAAAAAGAATTATAGAATGTAAAGAAAGTAGAATGAACATTAAAAAAAGAGCAGAGAGTAGGAAATTAAAAACAAATATAGAATAGAGAGGTTGAACAAAGACAAAAGTCTCTTCTTTGAAAAGACCAATAAAATTGACAGATATTTGGTAAGACTAGTGAGAAAAATCAGAGAACACACAAAAAGTGTCAGAGATTAAAAAGTGCTTATAGCTATAGAAGTGAAAGAGATAAAAGATAGCAAAGGGATAATGGAAACACCGTGGATGCCACAATATTTCAAAACTTGGAATGGACAAGTTTTTAGAAAATTTTAGTTTATCTAAACTGTCAAAAAAAACCTTTTTCTTAAAATCATTGAAGAAAATGAGTCCGTGGTGAACCTTCTTATAAAGAAAATACCTTGATAGTTTTACTATCAAGGTCTATTAAAGAAATACACAAGACTATCAACTCCAATTTTACAAAAACTCTTGCTGACTAAACAGAATGAAACAGCACCTCGCTCATTTTGTGAGACTATATAACCTTGTAATCAAACCTGAGAAGGACAGGATGGGAAGAGAAAATTAAAGGCCATGAATATAAATGCAACTTTCCTGAACAAAATGTTAGTCAAATCAGATCCAGTGCTGTATAAACCAAGTTGGGTTTATCCGCAAATGCAAGGTTACTTAATATTATCAAATTGATCATGAATTTACAGCTTCTGGTAATGGCAGACTAGAAAATTGTGACTAAACCATCCACTGAAGATAAGTGAAGAAGTTAGACAAAATACAAAAGAAAAAACCCTTGAAAATTATCGGAGAGCTAACAAGACAGTGCAAGTGCCAGCTGTTCTCTTGGAACCGGCCCGGAGGGAGCAGGACATGAGCAAGGGGCGGAGCTGGGTTTCTGGTGACCTTACAAGCTTGGAGGTGGAGGATCAGAAACTGGTGTGCCCTCCACCAGTGCTCCCAGCTCCGGGCTTTACCTGGGGAGAACAGGTAGGAACTTTTCACTCTGTACATGCCCCAGAAAACCTCCTATCTTGGCCACAGACTGCCAGCAACCTCAGATGCCTGGTGGAAGCAACCAAAATGTTTCCAGACATTGCTGAATGTTTCCTGGGGTACAAAATCACTGCCGATTGAGAATCACTATCCTATAAGTACATCATTTTTATAAGTTTTGGTTTATCCTTCCATTTTCTTCCTTGTTAAAAATATCAGGGAATACACCTATGTATTCACCATCTTGCTTTTTCTTACACAACAGGTAGCATATGCTACACACAATTATCTACACTTTGTGCTTTTCACTTAATAATGGCACCTTTTAAAATTAATAAAGCATTTTCCCCACGTAATTCTTACTGTACTTTTTAGCGTAAGAGTAATGTGAAAGAATAAGTATTTTTAACATTAACTGATTACACATGAATGTGTATCTTAAAATTCTAAACTAGTTTACCTTTTATTTAGTATTTACCTTGCACACTCATTTGGTTCCTCTGTGGCGTTCTTCAGTAAAATACTTATGAGGTAGTGCTAAAAACACAAAATGAAGTAAAATAAAAACCTTGTTTAGTAGTTGATTTCCCACATGTTCTGTCCTCATTCTAGGCAGTGAGGGGCCACTGAAGGACTGGGGGAAGGACACAAGGGGCTCAGGGGAGCAGCAAGGTGGTCTCAGCCGGGGGCTCCCAGGGCTTTGAGCCTGCCTAGGGAAGAGCGTTTCTGTGTATACAATAAAAACCAAGCAGAGCAAATGACTCTTCATCATAGGAAAAATCTCGGTTTTCTTTTACTTTAACTGGATTATACATCGTACACTGAATTACATGTTGTACTTGTGTACTATAGATAGATAAATTGATTGATTGATTTGAAAAGCATTTTTCTTTGCCCCAAAGTCAGCTGAGGAGAGACTGTTTAATTTTATTCTCCAAGGATTAATTTAGAACCTCAAATAGTAGTAGTATTTAATCAGGCCAACAATGGGATAGAATGTTTAGCTTATTTCAATCATTTCTTATAAATTCATTTGATGCACTAATGCAGCAGAGTTAAACTAATAAAATTATTACAAAGAATGATTCATTACATAATCATGATCTGTAGGCATGATAAACAGATCTAATAAAAAACACCCAAGGAACCTAACCATCGCTCTCCATCTAGTTCATTTAATCCCCCCAAAACCAGCCTTCTAAAAAAACTGATACATCTAAACGATATAGCAAAAGTTTCAGGGATAAGCAGCTCAATGCATAATAATGGAAGAGAGAACCACACAGCTCGAGTTAGAAGATGCTAACCAGGGCTTCCCTGGTGGCGCAGTGGTTAAGAATCTGCCTGCCAATGCAGGGGACATAGGTTCGATCCCTGGCCCGGGAAGATCCCACATGCCGTGGAGCAGCTAAGCCCGTGAGCCACAGCTACTGAAGCCTGCGCGCCTAGAGCCCGGGCTCTGCAACAAGAGAAGCCACTGAAATGAGAAGCCGGCGCACCACAACAAAGAGTAGCCCCCGCTCGCCTCAACTAGAGGAAACCCGTGCACAGCAGCGAAGACCCAACACAGTCAAAAATAAAATATAAATAACTAACTAACTAAATTTATAGAAGATGCTAACCTGAGATTCAGTCATTGCATCACGTACCTTGACATCTTCCGTTCCCCTGGTGACTTCAGTAACTTCGGGCACCGGCTGCCACAGAGGGATCTCGCGGTAGGTGTTGGGAAAGCAGACTAGAGACCCGAGAATGGTGAGGGCTTCCAAACGAGGGGCCTGCACATGGCAAAGGGAAGTGAGACACACATTTTCCTTCTGGTTATAAACGTTAGATAAGCAACAACATGTTTTACTTTTTCATGATTTTGAGGCAGCCCTGCTGGGGCAACGGCATCAGGGGTGAAGTTTACTGTTTACTGTTTCACTTCGTTTTTTAAATACAAAGATTTGAAACTACTAACACCAAAATGTTCAGGTTTTTCAAAGTCAGTCAGTGAGAACACAGCTTCTCGTTACGTGACCTCCACAACACAAGACCCACCAGTTCCCATCCAGGCCTGGTCTCACCCGACCCCCCATGGCAGGGGATGCAGCTGACAGCTCCCATGCACCTGGGAGCCCTTCCATCGCTTGGACACCTTTCTTGGTTCCCGAGGGGACCTGACAGTCTCCTTGCTGGAACCCTTCGCTTCTTCAGGATGTAGACTCTAGGGTGCTGAGTGTAGTTCTCGGCCCTCTTCCCTCCGAGATCTACACTCAACTCGTCCGGGATGTCCAGACCCGAGGGTTTAAATGCCTCCTACATGTCGTCGACCCCTCAACACCTCTCGGTAGCCCTGGCTTCCTTCCTGAGTCCAGATCTGTAGATCCGACTACTTGTTTGCCATCTCCACTCGGGGTCCAGAAGGCATCTCCGCTGACAAGCTCCCCCTCGCCACAGGGTCCTGTGATTCCGTGTGACACCAGCCAGCCTCCATCACTGCCCTCTTACCTGCTGCCTTTACCTTCCTCTATTTTCCTGTTAAGAAAATCTCTAAACTTAAAAGTAGACAGAATATTATATCCATGCACCCAATGCCTAGATTCAAGATGTTATCACTCTTGCCTCATTTATCTCTTCATTTTTTTCATTTCAATATTTAAAATTTGTTTAAAAGTTTTCCACTTTCAGTTTTAAAGCGAATTCAAGACATCGTGTCATTCCACCTCTGTTGTCCTCCAGCATCCCTGCTTTGGGTTTTCCCTTGGTATTCATCACTTCCTGATGACACGTTATGTATTCATTTGATGTTTGCATTCCCCATGAAGACAGGGGGCAGACAGTCTTCGTCACTTCTCTCCCCCGAGGATGCCCAGTAAACACCACCTGGGGACAAGGTGGTGGCCACGGTCCTCATTCACGGACGGACAGGGACCACCCTGCAGGTCTTGGCGTCAGCTTCGCTTCTTGCATGAAGACTTTTCTAACAGATGCCTTCCCTTCCAGCTCTCATCATGCAGAATTAACTGGTCCCACACTGGCACCCCTCTGGGTTCTGGAGGTGCTTCAATTGTGGCTGCTAGAAACGTATGTGCAAATATTAACGCTTAGTTTACCTGTCCGATTCCTGGAGGATGGGGGCCCTGTCACACTTACGCAGGCCAGGTCCTGGCATATAGTAGGTCCGCAGTCAGTGTTTCTCCCACAGACTTGTTTTTTCGGCCTTCACTAACGGTTGTCTTGACCCACCAGACAGTCTTGGTTTGAACCTCGCTGAGGCTGATTTTTTCCCCTAAGTCGTGTGTGACTCTGTAACCACTGGATACAAAACAATAGCTCCTACATAAAATAAAGAGCTGTTAACGCAGCTTTATTCAAAGAACGGAGTAAATCTAGATAATTTTTTTGCCTGGGTACTGGGCCTGTGGTGAGCCCCAATTTACACACAGAAGAGTGAGGCCCGTGAGTCTGTTGCCCCAGGATGGATGACTAGTACCCGCAATGCTGGGAAGGACCCCGGGCCTGGCTGGGCAGGGCTGCAGGATGGAGAACGGGAAGAGGATTACATGTAATATCCCACGCCGTGTGCACATCAGGATGCATCCACTCTGCCGCTGGTGGACTTTCGGATCGGCTCTAGTTTGGAGCTGTGATAACAATGTTTGCTGAGCACGATCTTCCCCCACCTCCTGGGTACTTGTGCACGCGTTTTTCTTTCCCTCGTGGCCTCAGCAGGCAGATCTACGTAGCAGGAGTCCTCCAGGCTTGTTATTAACTTGTGTTAATGGAAAATTTTGACTGAGCAGGTGTGTCCCTATCCGAACACCTCTCACTAGTTCTCTTACAATTTTAAACCTCAAGTTTAAACTGAGAGAGTGATTCAAAGTAATTCAGAGTTATTGTTCCTTTATGTAAAATAAATCTTACACTCACATTCTCATATTTTCTCTCTCTCTCTTTCTCTTTAAACAAATGTTTTGGAAGGCCACTTTAATAGCTCATCTAGCCGAAAGATAAATTTTCACAGAGAATGACCACCGTGCATGATATTATCACTAGAAAGGGCGCCAGCATTTTCACAGGAAACTCTCAGAGCAAGTAAGGAAAATTTCAATAAAGTATTTTCCTTCCTATATCCTGTTTTTTCCAAAGTTTTTCCATTTTTTTCCCAAAGTTTTTTCAATGTTGATTTGAATGGTTAAAAGTAAATTAGAAGGTTCCTTGAGAATGATTATCCTACAAAGTTTTTCAGAAATAAGTATGAAAAGTTGTGGTCATAGTCTTTACAAAAAAAAAAAAAACAGTTGAACAAATTCAACACTTTCCTTCTTCCTTCTTTTCACTCATCCATCCCTTTTGCTCCTGTCTCTCTTCCCTCCCCTTTGCTTTTTAATTTACCCCAGAAGAAAAAGCGCATGAAAGTGCCAGCATGAAATACCAGCTATACAAAGTATTAAAAACAATTTAATTCAAAACCCAGGGTTGGAGTTTGAATTTTCCCTGCAGTGAAGAAATAAGTAGAATAAAGAAGTAACAACGGGGCTTCCCTGGTGGCGCAGTAGTTGAGAATCCGCCTGCCAATGCAGGGGACACGGGTTTGATCCCTGGTCCGGGAAGATCCCACATGCCGCGTAGCAACTAAGCTTGTGCGCCACAACTACTGAGCCTGTGCTCTAGAGCCCGTGAGCCACAACTACTGAGCCCACGTGCCGCAACTACTGAGGCCTGCGCGCCTAGAGCCCGTGCTTCACAATAAGAGAAGCCACTGCAATGAGAAGCCTGCGCACTGCAACGAAGAGTAGCCCCTGCTCACCGCAACTAGAGAAAGCCCGCGTGCAGCAACCAAGACCCAACTCAGCCAAAAATAATAAATAAATAAAATAATTAAAATTAAAAAAAAAAGTAACAACGTGTCAAACAAAATTTAGGTAGCTAGATACTCACACTGATTTCAACACAAGTCCCTGGCAAACAGTAAAGCTAGTTTTATTTACACCATTTAAAGAAGGGAAAACTGGCTCTGAACAGGTAATAGCTGTACAGAGCACAACTGTGAGAGGCCTTTAAATTGAAATGGGTGACAGTGTCCTCTCAAAGGCGTTAATACATCGCCCTAATAGTGGAGGTAAAGGTGGAGATTACAAATCAATTCTTCTCGTAGCCCTTAGCGCTCACTTAGTCCACTTGCTTCTAATTTCTTAGTACAAGAATTCTGCCAGAGTTTTATGGCATATGAATCCAAAGATATATATTAATTTTCTGGTTAAAAATTTTAGTGTTCTAACATTTCAAGAAAATATTTTCTATTCGACTTATAATAACTAAGACTTAATAATAGAAAAAAAACCTTATTGATGATGTACACTTAAAATTCTCTCTTGACCACAGACATTAGCGTCTGCGCCACCATTTACCGAAAAATGCTAATAAGATTCTAGGAGACCAGTCCTGCCTCTGACTGTGTAAATGTGCTGCAATATTAGTGAGGACATGATTTCTCACACTCTGGCCTTTTGATGAAACGCCTTTCCACTACCAGTGTGTCATCTTATCCTACGATTTCACACATCAGCTGCCAGGGCATCTACCCGAGAGCCCGGTTTCACGTTGCACTAATGAGTCAACACCTGTTAGGAGTGGAGAAATCTGAACCTTGTTAGCCGCTGTGAAGCCTCCTGGGAGCCGGGGTGCTGAGCACTGTCCCACTCACCGCCAGCGTGTCTGCACTGAGGACCCTGGCAGCGGCCGTGATGAAGTCCCCCACCAGCATGGAGAAGCCGGGCAAACCCAGGGAGAAGAAGCGGGGTGGGCAGTGCCTTACAATGGTATTTAAGATATCCTAGAAGGGGAGAAAAGAAAACACAACTGTAAGTTTCCAGACCAAAATTCCAAAGTCATCAGTTTGTCCGTACATATGACTACTGTGAGATTATCTAAAAGAACACAGGGCTTCCCTGGTGGCGCAGTGGTTGAGAATCTGCCTGCCAATGCAGGGGACACGGGTTCGAGCCCTGGTCTGGGAAGATCCCACACGCCACGGAGCAACTAGGCCCGTGAGCCACAACTACTGAGCCTGTGTGTCCGGAGCCTGTGCTCCGCAACAAGAGAGGCCACGATAGTGAGAGGCCCGCGCACCGCGATGAGGAGTGGCCCCCGCTTGCCGCAACTGGAGAAAGCCCTCGCACAGAAACAAAGACCCAACACAGGCAAAAATAAAATAATAAATAAATAATAAAAAATAAAAAAATAAAAGAACACAGACCACGGAACTTTTTCAGTGAAAAGCGTTCCAGGAGATGAGCTAGTCCAGGGGCTATTGTACTCATTTTACACGTGAGAGGATGGAGACCCTCAACTGCAGGGTGACTTGTCCAAGACCTGAATTGTGGCGTTGGGACTAGACACTCTTCCATCTTCCATGTACAGGTGAGCTCCTCGGACAAGCTACAGGAGTGTTGAGGTAGATAAATAAATGAAACCTGCAAGCACCTATCACTTCCCATCTTCTTCAATTCTCAAAAGTCAAAGCACACTGTTCTATTACAAACTCCTGAAGTAGTGAGAGATGGAAACTTGCATTCTTTGGGCGACTCCCGTGTGAAACAATGGGAGTGTGGATCCCGCTGGGACGGGTCACGTGCCAAGGTCAGGTGGTCGGTGGGGCTCCGGGTAGAAGTGGGTGGCAAGGCACGTGTGCGCAGTGCTGCGTGTGGACCATCTCCCCTCCCAGACACCTGGTGTCCCTGGGTCTGGAAGGGCCTCTCACTGGTGGGTGGCCGGCTGGCCCCTGCCCGCCAGCTCTGTTCTGAGGCGTTGCCTCATTCCAGCCCGTGGCAGACCAGGGCTCTTCTCCTGGACGGCGTTCGTGCCATCCACGGCCAGGCCGCGTCTCTGAAGCCATCTGTGCGAGTGTGTGCAAAGGGGATTAGTAAGAAAACCACAAACTGCTTTTATGCAGTTCTAGGCCAAGTGCATTCATCCAATGTACTGAAGTGCTGTAGTTATGTGACTTGTAGTTATATAACCTAGAGTTAGTCGCAAAATACAAGCAGCAAAATACCAAAAAAAAAAAAAACCCAAAAAAAAAGCCCCCAAAAACCTCTGGTTTGTTTTCTGAAATTTCAGTGTAGCTATTTGAAAATCCTTTAAAATAATCCTGATTTAACTTGATTAAATTAGAGCAAGGGATAGCAATGTGCTCGATTCTAACACATTAAGTCCTTTTTCATAAAAATAACCTCATTGAACAACTTGTAATCTTAAAAGAGAACTTTTAGGTGTTCACAAAACATTTTTTCTAAGACTTCTTCCTCACATAGCAGGCTCATTTAGTGTCTACAAATCATGCTGTTTGTGTCCTTAAAATGACGGCGCAGTGCTTTACTCTATTAGAACTCTTATATGGTAAATTATTTAGCAAGTACTAACTTAAGGTTTTAGCATTTCAGCAGACTTTTTCCTATAGCAAAAATAAACAGAGACAAACAGATAAATAGATAAAAGGGAGGAAGGAAGGAGGAAAGAAAAACCCGAACCACGCTTCCCCCGGGTTAATGTTTAAATCTGCTGTAATCACGTCCTTTGATACATTTCAGTGTCCACATCAGCCAAGGCAAACATTCTAGGGGCTGAGCAGATGGACAGTGCAGTTTAGAAAGTGTGTGGTCAACTCCCGCTCCGAGCGCAGAACAAAAGATCCACCTTTTTCATAACGAAGCCTCTGATTAATGCCCTGGGCTCTTCACCACACACCTGTAATTACTCACAGAGGTACGCTCTGTGCTGGGCCTCGTCTCGGGGTGTCAGGCATCAAGGTCTCGGGCAGCAGATGGAAGCACGCTTCTGTTGACATCTGCTGCCACGAAAGGATTCGTGCAAACCTGGCTCGCAAGGTAGCAGAATGCCGTGCGTGGGAAGATTAATAATGCAAACAACCATGATGTTAACTTTGTTAGGTTTGTGTTAATTCCATCTGTTGAGAGGAGGAACTGAGCCTTGAACCCTGTGGGTTTTTAACATCTTTAGCACATACTTAAATCACAGATTTTTCACCACTGGAATTGAGAGGTTTAATTTTTAAAAAAAGGGTTTTCTGGGATACGTTTATGGGAATTATGAACTAAATCCTTTAACAAGCTAAAGCCAGAATTTATACATGAAATCCATTTTGCTTCACAAGATTCAGATGCGTCAAGGCAATGAGCTGGAAATGGGGCATTCCCAGAAATGACTAAGTTGCCACTGACGCTGAAGGCAGCAGAAATGTGTGCAAGAGAAAGTCACAGGCTCCCCACCCCCTGGACCTCGGCCAGTCTCTTCAACGGAACCTGTTTCTACGGGCGAGAAGGTTGGAAAGAGAAGGCAAAATAACAGATGGCTGGCCTAGCCTGCCCGCCACCCACGGAAGGCGGCCCCCAGGAGAAGTGAGGCCGCCAGTTACAGCAGCTCTGGGCTGGGGTTAACATGGGGGTTAAAGAGGGGGCTGTACGGCCAGTCGTCCAAGTTAGGGCCATATGCTTGCTTATTTTGCTTATCCACACTGAAATGGAACAACCCAAAGATTACAATCTTTGTGACAACATTTTGAAATTAGGAATAACTGTGGTGCTCGAAGGAGAGCAGCTGCATCTTCCCAGCAGAGGGACGTCCACAAAGTGCTCCCGGCACTTCTGGTAGGAGCCTTCCTCTCCACACACTGAGACCACGGCGATAGCCGGAATCCTTGCGAAAATGAAAATCTTGAGACTGAAGCTTTCTCCTGGGTCCTGGGGTTTCAGGGAGACCGGACAGGATGGTGCTTGCCAAACACAAATTATTCACGTTCAACCCTCATGCTTTTTGTCCTATTCAAGTTCAAAGTGAACATGATTTGTCGGTTTTTCAAAGTAACTCACTTTTTTTTCATGTAAATAAGAGTATTCTGGAAAACTCGTATCCTGTCATAAGTAGAAAATAACCCTTAAATCAGTACAATTATGGTAAACCAAGGCTACTGAGTTTTTGCTAAACATCCCCGTCAGATGGAGGCTCTCCTTGTTAACAGCGTGGTTTGCATCCTGGGTGGAGAGAAGTTCTGTGCCCGCTCCAGCCACCTGCCCGGGAGTCACAGGGCTGGCAGAGCCAGGGCCATGGCTCCCCGGGTTCGACTCAGGGCTATTCAGTGCCCCCTCCTTTGTGATCATGGTGAGAAATGCCTCTGTACTCAAGTCAGACTCTGGCAGAGTGAAAAGAGCCCCAGGCCTGGGGTCAAGGCCTCGTGTGTGTGACCGTGGACAGGTCACGTCGAGCTTAAGAGCTTCTCGTTTCTCTTCCACAGAGGGGACTGATTCCCCCTGGACTTGTGGGTAACGGGAGAGATGTGAACACATGCCTTGTAAACTGAAGAGGGTCACACAGAAGTAAACAGAGTAAAAATAAAAGGGAAGGACTATGAAGGATTTTTACTTTCTAGAATTTACTTTGTAGAATTCCGTGAACTACTATTTTGCTGATACTCAGAAAGAGCTTTTTAAAACATTTCAAAGGTGATCCCCAAAGCCTCTTAGATTACGTTCTCCCAGAAGTTAAAAAACCCTAAAAACTAATTCTCTCCAATAACATCCTTTGCAAAGTGTTACAGCAATTAGCCATAGTGTATATAATTTATAGGGCAAATAATGAAATAAAAACCGGAAAATGTTCTGTTTTAGATATTCAAGAGTCCATTCTTCTAAGGAGTTCTAGAATGTACCCAATCAAGTGAGTCTGGTAGCAAAAATTAGTTTCTTTTCCACGTTCTCAACAGACTGAAAATAATAAGCAAAACTATAAGCTCAATGAAAAGATGGACTCTAAAATAGGAATTAAGCTTATTCTTGAAAATTGACCAGCATGAAACTCTTTCGCATGCTTTTTGTTCAGAGAAAATAAAATTCAATCCGCAAAATGCTGTAATATGAGGAACGGACCACCAAACTAGTATTTTCCTCTCATTTTTGGTTACAAGTCCACACGCAGGCTACACACTGAGTGTGAAAACTGGACTGTAAGATGATAGCTGTGAATTTGCAGCTTATCCAAAGATTCAGGTTTATGAGAAAGTAACTGGTGAGAACATCTGTCTCTTATCACTGATCTTACAAAAAAATCAGGTAATTCAAATAGAGGCATGTTGTTTCCTCCCCTCCAAAGCACAGTTCTATAAACACAAACCACATTCAGCCTAGTAAATGAATCGCTTTAATTGGATGCTATGTACACAGTAACTGGAAAAACCATAAGTGATAAGAAAAACATATGGCGATGGCGGCAGAAATTGGTTTATTCATTTTGCATAGTGTTGTTTCTTTAGTTCTCTTATAATTGACCTTTAGAACGATAAATGTGTAAAATAATTTTGTTTATTATGGCTCCAAACCTTCCAACAATTACACAAAATGAAAATTTAAAAGGAAGGATTCATTCTGGAAGCATTTCCATTGTTTACATAATTGCACAGCTATAATTCAGTGCTCATGTTGTTATGGAAAATAAAAAAGGGCCATTACGGGCCATTTCAATCCAAAATATTGCACAGTGGTGTCAAAAATGGGGGAAAATGTTCACTTTAAAGCAGTTTAAAATGGATTAACCCTGTAAACAGAAACATTTCAATATAGTATTCTACGAAATACAAATGTTCAAGAAGTAGCCATCCTTCAGACGGAATTAGAAATGTTGCGACTGTACTTTCACACCAATTACATATATATTATTCACTTAATATTTGCTCACGGCCCAGCAGATGATGGTGGTAACACAATAGCTGGCCATCTGTCTCCCTGCTTCCTCAGAGGACTTGCGCCCGCTCCTCAGAGCAAACAGATCCGGTTATTCCACCGAAAGTCACTCAGACCTTCCAGGAGGCCAAACGGAATTGTTCAGAAATAGAACCCCTGTGTGCAAAGTCACTGGACTCCTCCTTTCACTTTGAAGAAAATGAAAATGTTAAACAATTAATGATTTCATTGCTATTTTTCAGAAGATACCTTTTATCTAGAATATTCTACAGGAAGTTCTTTTGTTTGGGAAGATGGGGACTGTTCGGATCTGGTTATCCCATTAATCTAGTTAACAGAAAGATCCCGTTCATTCCACACCCAAGTGGAATTACTAATTAGCAGAAGATGTGAAGGCAGAGGGATACTTTTAACACTACCCCTGGATATAATCTAAGCTTTCTTTAACAATTAAATAGGCAGACGTGATCCTGCAGGACCTCGAAGACAAATTTGTAAGTATCAGTTATCGCCTTATTGGCGAGGCTCAGATACGCTGAGTGACAAAAAAGTCTTAGTTACAGGAAGGGCAGATCTGCAGAGCCCTCCAAGTCCAAGGCCTGGTGTTCTCTCTTCTGCTGCTGGGTGTCTGCTCCTTCAACAGCGGCACAGACCTCCTCTACACAGCATGAGCTGCAACCTGGCCTGTCCAGGCTCTACATTGGTTCAGGGAGGGGTTTTTGTCGATAAAAAGAAAGGCTTTATGATTATGGCCTTTAAGAAAAGCACAACAGATCATGTCACGGGCACCGCCCTTCCAGAAAAATCACTGGAAATAAAAACATAGCAGGACAAAGCTTAAAAATTACTTTCCAGATCTGGGCCAAGGCATACGTGGTACCTGCGATACGTTCTCTGTTCAAAAGGCCAAGTGTGGTGTAATCCGTTTGGAGAAAAGGCAGAGATTTTTATATGTGCTGGACAAATGTTACTTCTCTGGGTGTAACTATGTTACCAAGGCCGCGAGAAATATGACAGGACAGAGTAATTGGGTTCTGCATCTGGAGAAACAAAATCGCCTTGCACTTCTCGCCATGAGGAATGCTCTGGAGAAGACATGGCAGCATGCAAAGGAGGGAGTGACAAACACAAAAACTTCTGACGGTCGCAGGAGCTGCTGCTTTGACCTTGTGCATGGGATCAGTGACAGAACAAGAGGGCAGATGGCAGAGAAAATCACTGCAACCCTCAAGCCCTAAAGGAGAGCCTCAAATATTTTTTTATGATTGTTTTACAATTAATCCCTCATCTGTGAAGAAAAACTCAGCTCGCCTTTAAACTGATGAAGACTGGCTGACTGCTTCAAGAAAAGGGGGAGACTGATTGGTTAACTGATTTTAAGAAACACTGTATGAATTTTATCTGATACTGGAGTTGACATGTTACTGGGTTGTCTTAACTGCTTCTTTTTCTTTTTGTTATTTGTAAAAGCTTTAGATGTAATTTACCTATAATAAAATTCACGCTTTAAAGTGTTACAGCTCGGTAGTTTTTAATATATTCATAGAATTGTGCGCTGTCACCATGATCTAGGGGAGACAGGCAGGGAGGTGGCAAACCCATCAGGAAATCCTGGCACATTTATGATTCCATAAGACGAGGGACACTGTCGGAGGGTCATAGAGAGAAGTGACTTGCCAGCTGCCACCCGCCCCCCGCGGCCCCAGGCCCTGGAGATGCCTCGACCTGCCTCTGTAAGGACTGTCTTAGCCGTGACCCTGATAAGCTTCAAATCTGAAACATGACAGTTTGCACAACAGGCCGGCCTAATGAGGCTGGTGCAGATGCTCCAGAGCAGTGATTAACCCCTCGCGATGAGACTTTAGCAAGTGAGAGCTTCAAGAAGCTGCTGCTGGTAAGTGGCGGGGGCTTGGCGGGGGGAGGGTGGCCCGGAGGCTGCGTTTGACTCGCGTGCGCACAGACCGCGTGCTCAGCCCGCCGGACATGGACGCCGTGCTCTGGAAGAGGATCCACCGCCCCTGACAGCCAAGTCTGCGTTGAAAGGCATCTGTGCATCCCACGAATTTACCAGGGGACAGGGGTGGGGTGGAGGAGGGGGTTGGAGGATACTAAACTCTGCTTTCTCTGTGGCAACCGGCTGCTCGTTTCAGAAGAGGCCAAACTGAATCAGGTCTCTCCACTGTCTCCTCCGCCCCATCCTCTACAGCTTTGACCATGTTCTGCAGCAGAAGCAGAAGCAGGGAGTCACGGCATCATCAATAACAAGATGGTTAGCAACGTACGGACGGCGCCTAATCACGCGAGTACCTTCAGGATCCTTAAGGTAGTAATTACCCCACTGAATGAACCATGCACACATCTAATTCATGTAGGTACCAAAGAGTCAGGCAGCCATACTGTTCCCAGGTTCACTGTTCATCCTGTCTCAGGACTACATCAGCTAGAAATATATTCTTCTTAGGATACTGAAAAGAAATTCTTGGAGGAAACCATAGGCTTAACACACTCAGGCGCCGCCCAAGGCCATGGCAAAGGCGCAGGGCGGGTATAATCAACATCCCCCCTGATGCCAAGCAGAATAGTTCCTCACCCTCACGCTGGGACCCGCTAGAACCCAACCCACACTCCTGTTATCTTAGGACAAAGTACAGAAATCCAGGAGGGAAAACACATCTCTAATGAATCTGGGTGACAGTGTGTTTACCTTGTTCCTTTGGGACCATAAAAACTTAGAGATCTAAAAGGTCATCATTCGATCTTTCCATTTCACAGACATGGAGTAGGAGGTCGATCAAGGCCAGAAAGTGCCCAAGGTTTGGACACAAATCCAGGTGCGCTCCTTGTCTTTATTGGAAGAGAAACTGTGAGCCTGTGGCCGATGAGGCACCAGTGGACACCTGTGAGCGGCGAGCCTCACACGTGCAGCACAGCACCACGTGGAGGGCAATACTCAGCTCTCCAGTGCAAGTTATTCTTTCATCTCATTCACTTCGCCTATGAATCGCTGAAACACGCACATATATTCTTAAAGCTATACTTTCAAGTGAAATCAACAAATGGCTGCCGTGGCTTAAAAATGTGCTTCTGGAATGTATACAGTAGACACGCAGCCCTGAATGGCACAGAAGTGCAATCACAGGAAGGAACCAGGTCAGAGAGTGCGACCTTCTGAATAGGAAGGAGACTTCGCCAAGCATTCTTCCTAGGAAACTGCTAGAAACGACCTCTGTGCGTGTGTGCGCGTGTGTGTGCACGTGTGTGCGTGCACAGGCACGGGTGTGGGGAGCGGGTGGTTGGAAATATTCTATGGAAAGACACCAAGAAATTGCCTAGGGTTGCAACAAGAAATCGAGATTTGTATTTTTCCCTGAAAATGCAGAGAACCTACAACATGTATGGCTTCTGTGTTCATTTACCTGTAGCTTCAACTCTGCTTGCAAGACCCAGGGCTTCTGACGCTGTTAAAGCCCAGCGTCCAGTGCGTCTACCCCCGCCCCCTCCTCACCTTCTGGAGTCGAGATGCCTGGTTCTCAGGCCCGCCTGGTGCTGCTGAGATCTGCTGGCTGTCTCCCAGCCCACGGCCAGGGACAAGTTAAAGACGAAAAACTATTTCTGTTGGAGCTTCCATGTCTTCTGGTGTGTTCTCACACCAGAAAATAAAAAAACTTTGGAATGTGATGATTACTCATTCTTTTCATTCTATGATAACACAAAATGCATGTTTCTTTAATTTGCTTCCTTAAAAGTAAAATTATTCCACATGCACATAGGAGCACAAATGAGGCTTTCAACATTTTTGTGTTCTGTTAAAAAAAAAAAAAAAAGAGGACAACCCGGTGGTCATTCAATTCCGGGAGCCTACAGACCATCCCGCCAGCGTTGGACAGAGGACAAAGAGCTGTCCAAATTGGTACCATTTTCGGTTTCCGCTTGGGCAACAGAAGTCCAACTGCTACTCCTTCTGGACAAAGAGCTCCCAAGAATAGCTGAGATTTGAGAGAAAAATCACCAGAGGAGCTAGCTCTGTCAACCCCATTCTGAAGAAACCTCAGGCCAGAACCACTGACAAAGAAGCAGTATCAACGACCCTGAGACCCAGCCCGGCTGCCCACCCTGCGACGGAGACCATTTGGCACAAATCCCAGCAGAGCACAACGGGAGGGAATCAGGCCACCCAGAATAATTAACTGACCTCTAAAGAGTTGACACAGGACTCATCGCTTCAAATTCCAGGAATACCCGATTAACATTTAAAAATAAATGTAAAAAGAGAAAGCATTTTGTAAATTCTAAAGCCTCATACATCATGGCTACCATTAAATTACAGCAGCATTTTAAATCATAATCTCATTAAAATATTAATTTTTGAAGGATCGATTGAAAATTGACTTGAAGTAGACTGGATTAAAAATCTATTCATTAGAAAGAGAGTCTGAAATGAAAGCCAAGTCATTCTGATAATTCCATACAAAAACAGCTAACGGTAAGCTGACAAATTTCTTGAGTGCACACTGGGCTTGAAGGTACATGGCAGCCGCTGTGCGGGGTCTGAGGCAGAGTAAAGCACGGCCCCTGCCTCCCAGCAATGTCCTCTAAGAGGCAGGGGCCAGTGGTGCACAGTTGAGAGTGAGGCCAGACCAAGAGCACAGGGATCCTCTGGGGAACAGCCAATGCTCCAGGGGGACCCAGGAGGGGAAGCAAATCGGTGACACAAAGGCACTGGGTCTTGACAGGCGCACCACACTGCACACACTCAACCCAAGACTCAAGTAAGAGAAGGAAAAAAAAAAAAAGGTAGGTATTTTATTTTAATGTCTTATTACTAAAAGGGTCTCTCGCTAATATTTCTCTAGCCCACATATACCTACCAAAGGGTATTTTTCCATGGAAGAACAAAAGAAAACTGTTGTTCACGGTCTCTTTAGAAAACAATGTTCTCTCTGAAATGTGTTCCAGTAAATAGCATTAATAGCTGAACAATCTGCAATTATTACCCTGCCACTTATTGTTATGTGTTAAAAAGAAATCAACAGACAAAAAGAGATTATTCCCCACAAGGAGAGCACTTTCTCACAGAAACAAAACTTGCCATTTAAAATGCTCTTCTTGACGTTATTTCCTCGTATCCAAACACAACATTGATGGATCATAAATCACAGTCATGATTTAAAATCTCTTACATTCAAAAATCACTCCCTTCCAAATGGGAGTTAAAGCATCCCTCGCCGGAAGTAACCATTTAGTACTTGAAATGGTAGAAACCATCTCTTTCTCAACCTCTGATTTCTTCTCTGCCTAAAGAAAAAATGTGAATTTTCTTAAAAATCTTCGTCAAATTCTGAATGGGAAAAGACGATCTTGTAGGTCAACAAGCGATATTCCAACCACAGGGAACCCCTTCTGCCATTCGGCACCAGGGCCTCACCGTGCTCACCTTTCCAAGGCCCCTGAGAGAGTCGTCAGGACCCCACTTCACAGGACAAGAACCTCAAGCCAGAAAAGCCCATGTGGTCACCGACGCAAGGAAACAGGGACCTACACGCAAGGTCAGGGCTCAAGCTCCACAGTGGACGTCCCTCTCCCCAGACTGCCCGTGTGGCGGCCAGGCCAGGTGGCCTTGGAAAGTCTCCCCAGAGCGTGAGAGGCTTGCAAACCCCAAATCGGCCACCTGCCCTGACTGAACTGGGGCCCCAGACATTTGGAGAAAGCGATCATCTGTGCCCGTGGGCTGACTCTGTGCCACGCAGTCTGTGCTCTGGTCACCTGTTCCCTGTCGGCTCCCGGGTGGCCTGCGTGGGTGAGCAGAGGACCCCACAGAGCCCCCAGCCCCTCCACTCACGCCTGCAGTGCCACCCCTCATTCAGACTGGGCTCTGGGCAAAACAAATCACAGATATTTTTTGTTGACTCTGAATTAATCAGCTCATTCCATGTTGTACTTCTTCAAAGTAAAAAATAAATGGGGGAACTTCCCTGGTGGCGCAGTGGTTAAGAATCCACCTGCCAAGGCAGGGGACACGGGTTCGAGCCCTGGTCCGGGAAAATCCCACATGCCACGGAGCAGCTAAGCCCGTGCACCACACCTACTGAGCCCGTGTACCGCAACTACTGAAGCCTGCATGCCTAGAGCCCATGCTCGCAACAAGAGAAGCCACCGCAATGAGAAGCCCGTGCACCACAACAAAGACCCAACACAGCCAAAAATAAATTAATTAATTAATGAAAAACTAAATAAATGGGGAACTTTACCAGCTCAACCGTAGCAAACTGCACCCCCCTTTTTTGAGAAACAGTCTCATGTTGGCAATTTCCATACAGTTCAACCTAAAACACTTGCCTCTCTTGCTTTAGTCTCCCTGGTTAAACCTTCGTGTGCTTTCACGTCCTTGGTTACGCTGAGAGCTGCCTTTCATCCTCTGATGCCTGTCGAGCTTTGTGGGTTAATTCACAGGGCCTGGTGGCACCTGTACAGCTTCTCTTCGAGGACAGGGTTTCTCAACCTCAGCACTGCTGACACTTCAGGCTGTGAAGTCTTTGCTGTGGTCCTGGGCACCTTAGGGTGTGTGACATCCCCAGCCTCTACCCACTAGATGCCAGTGCAGCCCCCGCCCACTGTGACAAACAGAACGTCTCCAGACACGCCCAATGTCCCTGGAGTCCCCACGCATCTCAGGAATCACCGTTCTCCCGTCAATGTGGGTGAGCTCCCCACCGCGCAAGGTCAATGCCTGCTTTGAAACTGACGGAGCCAAAAGCTCAACCGAAAGGTCCAGCTCAGCTGCCACGGTCACCCCCCCTCCCCAGGATGCATGCGGGCTAAGGAGCTCTCCTGTTAGTCCTTCGATGCTCCGTCAATCGACACATTGATGGAGTGCCCACTCTGTCTGGGAAGAGTCTCCGAAGGAAGATTCTGGTGACTTGGTCTGCAAGAGACCACAGCAGAGTCTCTTCCAGAGAGACCTCAGGGCCAAAGAACGTTTTCTATGCTGACAAATGCAGGCCAGCTTATACATTACATGGTTAAGTGTATTTAGTAGGAATAAAATCTTTTAATTTTCCACATATATTGAGTTGCTACTATATTGCATTTTTATTTAATGTATTTCACACAGTACGTGCTTATTAGACCCTGATGGCTAAATAGAAATAATTCGTATCCTTCACTGATAGCATTTACTTGAAAGAAAGTCTTGACATCTTCAGCTCCGAAAGGGAAATCAAACAAAACTCTAGTGTCCGCCTCTCAGGTGGACTTCTCCTCTCTGGACCACCCCCCATGCTATCACCTTACACCTTTTAAAGCTGTGGAACAAGTTCGCTGCACACGTGTTACCCTCATAACCGAAGCCTCCGCCATCTGTTACCTTTCACATATTTCCACTTTCCTTATTTAGGTGTCAGTGGGCTCGGTCTGCAGCTTAATGAAAATAATTACTGGTTTTACAGCTGAAAAGAAAAGGAAAAAGCTCTCCAGCCTGTTATTTTGGTGCAGTCATCTATCTTAAGTCTCCATGGCCACTGAGAGCTGAACAAAGTTATAACAAAATCTTCTTTGATGAAACTTGACTAATCTGTGGCTTGTCCATTCTCACGAAACCTTCTGGGAAACACTCAGGAACCAGTGGATGTTACATGATGATACAAGACTAACTCTATGATACAGGCTACATTTCATCACTCTTGAGTTTGTACAACAAGCACATGATAAGAATTATTATTAACTTAACGATACATGTCAAGAGAGGACTGACATACACTGCCTATCCTTATATATATTCTTCTTCCATCAAACCTAAGTAAAACTTGAAGGTTTTGTTTATTGCTACAGTAAACTCTTATTTCAATAAAAGATCATTTAATTTGACTAAAGTAAATTCAAACTAATAGGAATTATATTTTTAGAAAAATAAAAGTTTTTTTTAAAGTGTCTAATTACTTTCAAAAACAAATAGTAGCAAAACTGGCTAACATAACACAAAATAACTGAGACTTTTAGAAGTTCTAGTTTAATAACTGTAAATAAATCTACAGTTTGCACATCATCTATCTGAATTCTGACAGGATTAGAAAACACGTTCTCTTATGTGGAGAGAAAATGTGCCTGGAAATCTTTCACCATACATTTCTACTTCCCAACAGGCGAGAATTCTTTGGGGACACCCCTGGCTGTATCCTCTGACACACCTGTGGAACCTGCCCTGGTGCTGCGATGCCCATGGTGAGGAGGGGGTCCCGTCCTACCCTGCCCTCACCTTTTCTCAATTCATCACCTTGCCTTTCTGAACCAACGCTTTGCTTTGAGAGATCATGACAATAGTGCCAGGAGACCCTGTCTTCTCGGGGCACTTACCACTCAGTCCGACACCCCACCGGTCCACGATATTCCACACACAAAATACACAAAATGCATGTGCACACAAGTATATATATATATATATATATATATATGCACACAGACAGGTATACACACACATAAATAAATAAATTCACACACGCACATAAACCCTTGTTGGGCCCGCGTTACCTGGTCCCTTTCTGTGCCTGTTGCCATCGCTCTCTCCTGACCCTAATCCATCCCACAGAACCACTGTGCCTTAAACTTCTTAAGATGCTTTTTGGTCGTGTTGAGTGCTGCGCTCAGCTCCCCATTATCTGTGGGACGAACATGGCTCTGAACCAAGGCTCCCTCCAGTGCTGCCCGGATCCTCGCCCATGCATTATGTCCATCTACGTATCTGGCACTAAATCAAAACCACTCTGGTCATTGTTCCTTCAACACAGCCCGTGAAATCCCATCCTGCTTCTCGTCATCCTAACCATCGTTGAAAGTCCTGCTCAAATCCCATCTCCCCTGTGAGCTGCCTTCAAGCCAACTGAGCCCGAGGGGTGTTGAGCACAGTTCCCTCCCTACAGTGTGTGTGTCACTCACTTGGCCCTTTTCACAAGTGGATGGATATTACGGATACTCATTATCTGTGGGTCTCATACCACTGGATATGCCCTCAGAACCGGACTAGGTCTTTATTGTGGTGGGGAAAAATATTCAACAGGAAAAGATCATTCAAGTTTTTACTATATTTAGGAAAGGACAATGTGACCCTAATAATAAAATGCCTAACAATAAATCAGAGGACCCAGTATTGCTCAAGAGAGGGCCCCCGAGGTCCTCCAGTCCGTCTCAACCACTTGACCACCTGTGGTCAGGCAAGGTCCCCACGGCCGGCAGGGGACAGAGCTGAATCTAGCGCCCAGGTCTGTGACTTGCCAGTACGAGGCTTGTCCTCCATTAAAGTCAAAGTTGAATATATTTTGAAGCCGTCGGATATCCTGAAGTCTTGGAATATACATTTCCCCATTCTTAAAAACCTTAGGAATAAGGCCTGGAATTAGTCTTTTTTTTTACTCATTGTACAACCCTACAGTTTTTAAAAATTGTATTTCAGTAAAGCTTTTAAGGTAGACTTCTAAAGTTCCTCTACTGATACACATTAAGGTTATTCTTTAATCCTCTAAATATCAGTTGGACCTTTAAATTTATAAATATGCACTTTGTCCTGCTAGCATTGAATTAAAATCCCATGAATTCAAACCTTGGTAAAAATCACTCACTGTACAGAAGTACTTCAGAGATGTATTAGAATTATTTCCTTGGATAGGAGACAAATCAGGTCCTTAATGTGACATGTTAATTCTTCACTTTTTCTGAAGCTGAATGCTCATTTATGTTCAGCTTTAAATATATTTACAAATTTATGTATATCTAACATACATGTTTCTAGTTATATCTAAATTTCCAGCAAAGAACAACTCTCTGTCTGAGAAAAGGTGATGCAATTATTACATATCACTGCATGATACAGGCTGTCTGGGGTTATTAAAAGAGTCAGGTATGGCCAATTTACGAGTGTCACCCCTGCACCTTGCTTTCATGGCTCACCGCTGAGTCTTATGCTCACTGAGGGCCCCCTTGGGATCTTTTTACAAATGGCTGTTTATTATTATTCCATCATATACCTCATGAGAGGAGGTTGTAACATCCACTAAGAAAATCACAAACTATTTTGACTTCTGTGACAGAATATCACTCTATACGTGATGTTTAGAATTATGTTTTAACATTGGTGTGGAAAAGGTTCATTAGAATACAAAGTCGAATGAAAAGTTGAATTAAAGTTGCATTGAAATGTAAAGTTGAATGAAAGCAAAATGTTCCTAAAACAAGTTAAATATTCTCGGCTACAAAACAAATTAAAGGGGAAAACAAGAAATGCTGCAAGTGCCTTTAGCACCTGAAATATGGAGCCGTGTGGAACCCGTACCACCGGCGCCTTGCAGGGCATCACTGGCAAAGCCAGGTCCATACTTGCAGACGACAGATTCCCCTCGCTGAGACTGGTTTCTATCAGGGTGTTAGAGGGCTCACAGGATGCTGGAGGACCCACTCGGGAACCCTGCACAGCCAGGCACCAGCCACCGGGGGTCGTTCCCACGGGGCCTCGGCGGCCAGTGATGCAGGTGCAGCCCCAGCACAACAGTCCCGCCCCCGCCCGCTGTCCAGAGCCACACCGGGGCCCCTGCTGGGCCGGAACCTGGCTGGATGTCGACTGGGCCGCAAGGGTCCAGCTTTCCGGCATCCATCCCACAGAGGGCACGCTGCCTGGGGCGGGGAGCAGGTGGAAGGGGAGCCAACGGCCAAGGACACACAAGAAACGTCCAAGTCACAAAAGGGTAACTGGAGATGTCATTCCTTGTGTCTGGCCCAGGGCAGGGGGAGGGGTTACTTCTCCCCAATGGTCTGAGATTCCACGATGCCTAGTTACATTTTTTTACTCAAATTATTATGTTCAAAAGTAAGAAAATATATGGGAAAGGGGGAAAAAATCAACACCCTAAGATATCGGAAAAATAAAATGGGCTCGGTTGGTCAAGGGGCTACTGTCCCCTCCTTGTCCTCAGCGTCACTGCGAGGGCTCGTGCTCACTGAGCGCTGTCGCATCCAGGCCCTGAATCGAGTGCGTTACACGCTCTACCCCCTCAAAGTCTCCTGACGGCCCTCCGAGGCGGCGCTGTAATTACCTACATTTGCAGATAAGGGAGCCCAGGCACAGTGAGGTCAGATCACCTGGCTCATCAGAGGGACACCAAGCCTGGTGCTCAGAAAGGCTCGAAGCCCAGGCTCTTTTTTTTTTTTTTGAATTTTATTTATTTTTTTTTATAGAGCAGGTTCTTATTAGTTATCCATTTTATACATATGTCAATCCCAATCTCCCAATTCATCACACCACCACCCCCCATCACTTTCCCCCCTTGGTGTCCATACATTTGTTCTCTACACCTGTGTCTCTATTTCTCACCTGCAAACTGGTTCATCTGTACCATTTTTCTAGGTTCCACATATATGCGTTAATATACGACATATGTTTTTCTCTTTCTGACTTACGTCACTCTGTATGACAGTCTCTAGGTCCATCCATGTCTCTGCAAATGACCCAATTTCGTTCCTTTTTATGGTTGAGTAATATTCCATTGTATATATGTACCACATCTTCTTTAATCATTCATCTGTCGATGGGCATTTAGGTTGCTTCCATGGCCTGGCTATTGTAAATAGTGCTGAGATGAACATTGGGGTGCATGTGTCTTTCTGAATTATGGTTTTCTCTGGGTATGTGCCCAGGAGTGGGATTGCTGGGTCATATGGTAATTCTATTTTTAGTTTTTTAAGGAACCTCCATACTGTTCTCCATAGTGGCTGTATCAATTTACATTCCCACCACCAGTGCAAGAGGGTTCCCTTTTTTCCACACCCTCTCCAGCATTTGTTGTTTGTAGATTTTCTGATGATGCCCATTCTAATTGGTGTGAGGTGATACCTCATTGTAGTTTTGACTTGCATTTCTCTAATAATTAGTGATGTTGAGCAGCTTTTCATGTGCTTCTTGGCCATCTGTATGTCTTCTTTGAAGAAATGTCTACTTAGGTCTTCTGCCCATTTTTGGATTGGGTTTTTTTTTTTTAATGTTGAGCTGCATGAGCTGTTTATATATTTTGGAGATTAATCCTTTGTCCGTTGATTCGTTTGCAAATATTTTCTCCCTTTCTGAGGATTGTCTTTTCGTCTTGTTTGTAGTTTCCTTTGCTTTGCAAAAGCTTTGAAGTTTCATTAGGTCTCATTTGTTTATTTTTGTTTTTATTTCCATTACTCTAGGAGATGGATCAAAAAAGATCTTGCTGTGGTTTATGTCAAAGAGTGTTCTTCCTATGTTTTCCTCTAAGAGTTTTATAGTGTCCAGTCTTACATTTAGGTCTCTAATCCATTTTCAGTTTATTTTTGTGTATGGTGTTAGGGAGTGTTCTAATTTCATTCTTTTACATGTAGCTGTCCAGTTTTCCCAGCACCACTTATTGAAGAGACTGCCTTTTCTCCATTGTATATCCTTGCCTCCTTTGTCATAGATTAGTTGACCATAGGTGCATGGGTTTATCTCTGGAAGCCCACGCTCTTAACTGTTACCCGACAGTATCGTGACTTCACACGGTGAGGGCTCAAGTCTGTAGCTGGATGGTCACCTCGGGGTGGAACAAAACCTATTTCCCCACCTGAGAGAGGCCTCGTGCTTTTTGGTTTGTTGCAAGACACGATAATACAACATCATAGATGAAAACGACATAGACCCACATTTCCCAAAATTTCTATATGCAAATTTGCAACAATAATTTTGCATTGATGTAAACTTTGCACTTAAAAGTGAATTTAACTTTGATGTATTTAACAGACAAATCGCATTAAGACATTAAATCTGTAAGTCATTGTTAAAAAATAGTTTACTTATTTTAAGCAAAGAAAACTTTCCAGTCTTTGATATATGTTCTCAGAAACATAAAAATAAAATTCCTTTCCTCAGCTGTCCTTTTCCATTTCACACATATTGATCTTTCCATATGTTTTAAATGATGATGAAATTAATAGGACCTGTATTTAATAAATCCAAATCCTTTCATGTCCAAATATTTTGGGGGAGACTGAGGTGAAAAAGCTGCTTAAGTATTAGGACAAACTAAGCAGAACCGGGAACAGCTTTGGGAGAGAAGCTGAAGGCGGTGGGGAGCCGGGCAGGCCACTGGGGAAGGTGTTTGCAGGCTGGGGTGGGAGGGGAGTCTGGTAAGGAGGATTCGGAGGTGGGGCAGGACCAAGGCCAAAGCCCAGGGGAGAGAAGGAGAAGGAATACGACCAGGGCCTGTTTGTTTGCACGATGTGAGTCAGGTGAGCTTATCTGTTCGGTGTGAGTCAATGGGCAAGGCAGACCGTTTGGAATAAGCCGGGCTGCCTGTGAATTCTCACAGCCTTTTTTATGTGTGGCACTGGGTAGACGTCCTCAATATCTTCTGAGCCTTAGCTATTTATACAGCGGGTTGTGATATTTATCTAACTGAACTGCAGAGAAGAATTGATGCGACAACATCATGAGTTCCCAGCACAGAGTCTGGCACTGCGGTGCTGGGGAAATTAAGACCCTCCGCGCACCCCCCTGCCCAGTCCCCCACCAGACACAAAGCAGCAGGACGGAATGAAGCCAGCTGGAAGACCCCTTTACAAGCAGGCTGGGCAGTCCTGCACGTCATCCTGAATCTTATTCATAATTTATAGTTATTTCAGAAAGTCTTTATGATCCTAATTATTTTCTAAATCAGTAACAGAATCAAATTTTAAAAAGTTCATAGTCAAGGAAAAATAAGGCTATTTCAAAGCATTTTCTCAATCATACTAATAAATTGTAAACTTCCACTGTACACGTACTGTGGGAAATACTACTCGGTAAGGCCCCTGTTTTATCTATGACATTGTTGAGTGATTGGAATAGCTAAAATTGGTCCAAGCAACACTGAGAACAGTTGGTTTGGAATATGCTACATTTTGAATTCTGGCTGTTTGCTATACATATTATTACTTTCTAAAATATAGAAATAACTGTATTTGTTTAAGTAATTAATTTGCTATTATATTAGATGAAATTGTGATTTTATATGATTGCAACACAGAACACAATCATACCTGTTTTACAATTTTTTTTTTTTTTTTAACGAGAAGAAATCTTCAATTACTATAAGCACTCTTATGTTTGGAAAAAAGATATTTCACATTTTAGATCTTACTTCTAATTCAACACTTTATTAGTCACTACTGGCATTATTTTGCTACTCTCAGATCTAGGAAAGCATCTGTAAAGCAGCCAGGCCACAGCACCGAGCTCCCACAGCGCTGGGCCTCCCAGCAGTTCTAAGGCTCAGTGTGGTCCATGAACCAGGCAGCCGAGAGTCCTGCAGACAAGGGTGCCACCCAGAGGCCAAAGGAGGAAATTCACCTTGGATTTTGTTGGAAGGTAAAACTATAAATATTAAAAATCTAAAAATGATTTGCTATTACTTATTAAAAAATAAGGAACATTTTTACAAGGTTCTCTCTGCAGGAACGAAGGCTTTTAGTGCCAGGCTACGTAGAAGTGTAGCTCTTTGAAAACTCTCACAAGATGGAAACAGCCCTGGGATGGTCCGAGTCGCAGGTGCACAGCATGTCAACTAAAACGTTGAATTTATTCTCTAGAGCAAATGTTTTCTTTTCTTATCATTAATATAACATATGTTTCCAGAAGTCATATAAGTTCTGGAGCAACCACCATGACCTGTTTAGACATGTGGACCAAAAGTTAAACTAATTATTGGAGACATTTCTTACTTAAATGAGAAAAGTTTCTTTCATTAGAAAGCCTTCTGCGTAATTTTCTTCTGGCAAAGGAATAAAGTTTATTTAGAGTAATTCTGTTTGGCAGACAGTCAGGGCTTCTAAAACGTATACCAATAATTGTTAAGGTTAAAGCAAAACAGTCAATTCTATGAAACACATAACAACTCAAGCTTCTAATGGTCGAAACAGTAGGCTGATTATAAAATAGAGATTTATGATATCCCCGTTTTCTCTTAGAAGTCTGGATGTTGGGATTACTGCTAGCAATGGGCCATCATTTAAGATTGACATATTTTACAATGAACTACAAAAGATCAAACTTAACCAAAAATAAGGTATACATTAAATGTGAAAATTATTTTAAGTATAAAATTTGAAAACTCCTTTTTCTACACTGTAAAATCCCATTTTTAAAAAAAAATTTTGTTTAGGTCTTTATTTAATTTGTTACAATATTGCTTCTGTTTTTTCTAAGTTTTGGTTTTTTGGCCGTGAGGCATGTGGGATCTTAGCTCCCCGACCAGGGATCAAACCCGCACCCCCTGCATTGGAAGGTGAAGTCTTAACCAGTGGACTGCCAGGGATGTCCCAAAATCCCATTTTTGAAATAATGTTTTGGGTACTCAAATGTTATACACATTTCATCTCATTTTATTGTTTCATTTTCACCACAACAGAATTTAAAATAGAAAGAGGATTCTAAACACACCTATTTATGTGAGTTTCTGGAAAGCTCATTCTAGAAATACTAAGTGTTTACAGCTGACTTCAATTTTTTTTAATTTAATTTAATTTATTTTTTTATACAGCAGGTTCTTATTAGTTATCTATTTTATACATATTAGTGTATAATGTCAATCCCAATCTCCCAATTCTGACTTCAAATTTGTTTTTATTAAATAAGAAGATTCTACAGTTGATTATCATTTCTAAGTAGATGTTTTTCCTGCAAATCTTAGCAAAATACTGCTTTAAAGTACAGCGTTGTTAACTAAACCTTCCTCTCTTGGTTCTGTCACTGAGGGATCTCATTATTATCTGTGAGTTAATTCTCTTCCCTATTTCTACCCCTTAATCTTCCACATGCCCTGAGTTGCATCATTCTGTAAAACATGCTTCCGCCACAATGATGGCTGCAAAATATCTGAGCAAGGAGTAAAAACAGGTCTCCTTATGCGTCTCTATTTCTACATTTGTTTAGGAAATAAAAGAGCCTGTGCATCTAAGTCCAGTCTCTGCTCTACAGATGTCCACTGCACACTGCTGGAACTGGAGCGAATATGACAGAGACAACACAGTAGGACAGTATGGCTATCACTTCAGAAGAAAACCTCAGTGACTGAAGCTCGAAGTGTTTATCAGGGAATATTTTACAAGTTTTAAACAGGGCCCAAGGTAAGGCTGGCAAATCCAGAGAATGACCTCTTACATGTATCAAAAGGTCCGTGTGTCTGCATCATATATTCAAAGCATCAAATAAAGACAGAGAGGATGGCTACTTGGTAGGTAGTTCACGAATGATTCAAGTTCACTGGTAAGTATCTACAATTTAAAGGGTAAATTCTGAAACACTCCTCAAATCTCTAATCAGTCAAGAAGACTTAGCGATAAAATTAAATGCCTTCAAACCTCTTAAACCTTTCCCTTTCCTTCTTCCCATCTCCAATGCTACCATCTTCGTTCTCGCCATTTAAAAAAAATCTATATTTGTTTAATCACGTCCTAATTAACCTCCAGGCCCAACCTCCTACTCTATCCCACCACTGTCACATCTCTAAATTCATCCTCCAAGTAGTGTCCAGAATAACCTCAGGCTTCACAAACCAACCTCTTCACTTGCCTGCTTGATATTCAGACAGCAAGTCACAAGTCAGTGTTCCTGCTCGTCCAGGTCCTCTGCCCACCACCAGGGGACTTCCAGAGGGAGGAAGGCCAAGGGCTACAGGCTGATTGCTAGTGGCTCCTTTGGCCCTCTGTTTCAACTTAACTACCAATCACATTTATTTGAGAGACATTAGCTCTTCATCAAGAGATGTCAGGATCCCTAATTTATAGGTGATGTTGTTCACAAAAACATCCTAACTCCTAAAACAGTAGCTTTCGAACATTTTTAAATGACCAAAATCATTTTCTTCATACAATAGCTAATGCAGAACCCCAACAAAAAGTGGGTGAGATAAGTATTTTTGAGGCTGACAACAGGCAGACGTTAATAAATCATACGGAACTGGACAGGCCAAGGGGTAAAATTCAAATTTGGCTGATGAAATGCAGGGTCAGTGGGGAGAAGCAGCTCGGGTGAGACAAGTCAGACTCACATTTCTGAAAGGCTACTACTGGTATTGCTGGGTGTAGAAGACGCGGAACTACTGAGGATTTCAACATTTTGGAGGTACTTTCATAAACCCCAATTTCACCTGCAAAGAGTGACATGCACTTTCTGAACAACAGGCCACCGCGATGGCGGAGTCCCAGATACCTGGTCCTCGCTGGTTAGTCCCAGGTGCATGATGAGGTAAAAATGCACCAGGAAGTCCGAGTTGGGCAGCACGTCCTGGCGTCGGGTCATCATGGCACAGATCAGCTTGTAGGCTTGGAGCTTGCCTTCCTTATAGGCATCGGGCAGTGTTGTCGCCTGCCAAGGAGACGTTTAGAGATTTAATCAACTCCAGATGCAGATGCATTTTGTCCTTTCACTTACTTTTCAGTTTTCCATAAAGTTGTTTATGGAGACGTGGGATGCGCTGGCTGGAGTGAGACCCAGCCTGTCTTCAAAACATGCAGTCTTGGGCAATTACATTTTTTAAACTCAATTTCAGGAAGGAAGAGGAAATTACAATAAAGGAATAAACACATATTCACTTGCCTTAAATAGCCATGATGCAAACATTCTGAGGGGTGGGATCAAGGCGGGAGGAGACGGAGAAGACTGGTTATCCAGGCTTATTGCTAGGTTATCCCGTATCTAATTCACAAAGAGGAGACTTTTAGGGAAGGCAACACACAGTTTATCCCAATGATACTTCAGAAACGTGCTCCATGGTCAAACAGCTGCTCCCAATTAAATTTCTGTAAGTTGAGTGAAAAGCTACAACATTTACAAGTGTTTCTTTTATCTCATGATAGGTCTACTATCTTTTTGAACTGTGTGGTGGTTTTAGATCTAATACAAAACTAGGGCATTGTTCTTCCTTCAATCTTAATGCCTGGAGAGGCCTTCCTGAACTCCAAATGATAAGGAATGGTTTCACAGGTTATACTGTATAAACACAAACTGTGTTTTTGGAAAAAAAAAAAAAAGTACTAACATGGGGAAAATGTATGTTGTGAACAAAAACAAAAACCAGAATGAAAATTGTATGGACTCTAAGACAGTACTTTTATAAAAATATGTTTATCCACAGAAATAAGATTATATATTAATATTGGTTTTCTCTGTGGATGGTGAGATTGTCTTCTTTGCATTTTTCTACATTCTTCAAATTTTGTACAATAAAACCAGTATCACTTTATAAGGAGAGTAACTAAAACTAGTGTATAATATCCCAGTCTTTAATATCCTATAGTAACAGTCTACTTGCACATTAAACGAAATAACTCTTAGGCATTTATAAAATGACCAAACTATAAGTATTATTATTTATTCTTGGATCATCAAACGTACTTTGTCTAAACATCTAAACTTCTGTTCAGAAGTTACGCGCAACACAGTTTTTATGTCAAGTGATAAAGCAATGTTCCCGTATTAGAATAAAAGGTGACGGCAGGACTTACCTTCGCTAGCTTGTACCAGAGTTCATAGAGATAGCCAAACACTCTGGCATGGATCTTGGGTGACTGGATATTATTCACGTCTCCGAGGATTCCCAAGATTCTTCGCCATAACACGGCAGCCGAGTCTGGGTGCCAACCCGTGAGGGTCCCCCCAGCGATTATGCTACAGTCATCAGCAAGGCATTCGCTGCTATCTGTGGGGAAAGATGTGTGTTAACCCTGTAAATGCAATTTTGATTTCATTGTTACAGCCTTTTTTTCTGTAATGCAAATTACCTGTGCTTGAAAATTTACATGTTCAGAGTAAAATAAGATGAAGTGTGAAATGGCTGACAACTTGGATGGACAGAAAAGTGGGCTCCATGAGGAAAGGTTAGATGATTCTGCTCCTTCCAACTAAAAGGGCAACAGCCCAGAGATGACAAAACAGTTCCTGGAGACCCTGTGAAGGGCTTTATTAAGCAGCAGGGGGGTGGGGAGGAGAACTTGAACAGGATGGGTAGGGAACAGGGCCATGAAAAAAGGTGGCCGGGGAGGCCTCATGGCTGGAGTGACATTTTTGGTGGCTGTTACTATTCACTCAGGTTTATGAGGGGAGGGTATAATTTGCTTATAATAAATTTTACCCTTCTTGGATTCAAGGACTTGTAGGAAAGGTATACGATGGTGTAACTGTCACCACACACTGCCACCATAATTGATATGAAATAGCCCCTTCACTCCACAAGTGCCCCTTCACAGTCAGTCCCCTCCCTGAACCTCTGCTCCAGACAACCACTGCCATTTTTTGTCCCTATAGTGTCCCTACATTCTGCCGTTTCCAGAATGTCCGATAAATGGAATCCTATAGTAAGCAGCTTTTCTGTCTGGTTTCTTTCACTTAGCATAATGCGTTTATTTGAGAGATTCATCCATGGGGTTGTGTATCCACAGGTATCATAGTTTATCCATAGACCTGATGAAGGACATTGGATAGTTTCCTGGTTTTGGTGATTATAAATAAAGCTACAATTGCATACAGGCTTTTGTGTGAACACGTTTACATTTCTTGTTTGTTAAGACCAGAATCACAAACGGCACACGTTGTTTCTCTGCTTGCTTCTTGCTTTTAGTGGACCACGTCTTCCTGTGGCTGCCTGAGGAAGTTGCATGTCCTCATGTCTGAAAGTCTTGGTTCCCTGACTTGTAATTCATAGTTTGACTGGGTACAGAATTCTGTGTTGGAAAAGTGCTCACTTTCCTGTAGTTTCCTTTGTAATTTTAGAGTCAGCAGCGTTCCGATACATGAAATTTTTTTGCGTGAAAAATTTTTAACTCTGGAGAGTTTCAACCTGTCTGAAACAGGTTGAAAAAGAGAGTTTCTCTTTTATTTGAAGCTTCAGTAAAGCTAGGAATTGTCCTCTTGATTTTAAATAACTCTATTAGAATTAACCTATTGTATTATTTTTTAATTTTATATTGTTTTTGTAGCTCTGTTCCCTTTTTCACTCCCAATATTTTTTCCTTGATCAATCTTGCCTATTTGTCTATTTTCTTAATGTTTTTAAAGAGTGGTCTTTGTTTTCCCTATTGCTTTCTAGTATATGTTATGTACTTAGCTGTATTAGTTCCTTCTTTATCAACTTCTGTATATTATTCTGCCATTCTTTTCCTAATTTTTTGAATAAGACATTGAATAAATTAGTGTTTTTCCCTTCTAGTGTACACACCTAAGGCCACATATTTTCCTCCATATCAGTACTCAGCTACATTTCGCTGTAGTCAATTTGAAATATTTTCCAGTTCACAATTTGATTTCTTTTTGGACTTTATTTATTTGAAATGCAGTTTTAGTTTCTTAATGTCATTTTCTTCTCTTTTCTTTTTGTTCTTCTGAATTTATTTCATCATATTCATGGAATGTAATACAGTTTCAAATCATGGACATTTGTTGAGGCTTGCTTAATGATCTAACTGGTCAATTTCTGTAAATGTTCCATGTGCTTTAAAAAAAAAAAAATCACAGGTATTTTTAAATTAAGTTCAAAAAATTTTATACATATACATCTACATTCAATCAAGATTAATTGTATTGTGTAAATCTTCTCTATTTTAATATTTTTTCTGCTTAACTCATCTATTAATGAGAGCTGATATTAAAATTTCCTACTATGATTATGGTTTTATCAGTAGTTCCTAGTAATTCCGTCAAATTTTGCTTCATATATATATCTGGAGGCTATGAAGTTCATATAAATTCAGAATTATTGCTGTCACTAATAAGTGACTTCTGCTTTAAAGTTTATGTGACTGACATACACAGAGCTACACCCCTGGTCTGCCTTTCTTCCTGTGTATCAATGTGTTTATTTATTTACTTAGGATCTCCCTGTACATTATGTATTAGGGGTACCTCCGGTAAACATCATATGGCTGGATTTTATGTCTTCAACCTAACCCAAGAGTTTCTGAATTGAACTGCAAGTTTAAATTGTTTATTTTTATTGTAGTTGCTGATCTATTTGATTTTTACCTCTCACGTCTTACTTTCGGCTTTCCGTTTAAGTCACCTCTGCTTTGCTTCTCTTTTGAATCTTTGGAGGGAGTTTAAAGAGCTGTGTCCCACCCAGGCACGGTGGCAACCATTAACCACCGCTGAGCATCACCTTGGGTGCATATATTGTTGGGCTTTTTCAGGCCTAACCATAGAAATGGGAGCACAGTCTAGGGACGCGAGGAGCTCAAGTGGAGGGATGACCAGGGCCGGCAAGGAGTGGGAGGAGTGGGTGTGAGGAGGGGCTGGGGCAAATCCAGGGCAGGCTCCGTATGCTTCCCGCACTGTGCCCGAGACAGCTGCTGACAGCTTATTATCAGTACATTCGTTATGGAAAGATGCCAAGACCCTGAAACAGAGGATTTGATAAGGATGATACATGGATGGTGTCATGGAAAGATCTTCCCAAATCCAGGAGCACTGTTTCTTCTTCGAGCAAAACACATCTGTATTTCCCACATCCGTATCATACAATCAACTGAGGTGACACAGATAATCCAAGCCGGAATCCCACACAGTGTGCCTGCAGAGACAGCAAAAGCCTAATTACGGGCCTTCTGGGCTCTCAGACTGACTTTTACAAAACCTCAGAAGACAGGCTCGTCCTCCTCACGTTTACTCTGTAAAATGCGTGCAGTATCAAGCGTCTGTCAGTCCGAGAAGGTCTGCTGAAGCTTCAATGAACCTTACAAACCAACCTAAGCTCCAAAGTGAACAAGCAGCATAATGCAGCATTTATTTTTCTCAAGAAGAATGCCATGAGTCTTTAATTCCTTGAGGGGTAAAAAAAGTAAGGGAACTCAGTGACTTAGAGCTTTGCTCCATCCCCAACCATCACCTGCAAAACACAGCCATCTGAGGTGGAGATTAGCCTCCAGCCTTCTAGTCAGGCTGGGACTTCCCTTGAGTGACAGCTCCAAGTAAACAGAGGTCAGGTGTCTTATCACCTACACCTCCCTGCTACCTGCCAGCAAACACATTCTCAGTTACGGAAGGATCCCCCCCCTCCACAAAAAGAATCTGTTTCAATACTGCTTTGCTCTCAGAAAAACGTATTCCTCAGTGATAAAATTCTAGGTAACATCCCCCATCACATTATCAAAATACAGGGAGTCTTTTTGAGGTATTTGAAACGATTGCATGCTCAATATTACTGTGAAAAACAATTTTTAATGAGTTGAAATGTTTTTACCCAAAATTATTCCACTCATGGCATAAGTAACAGAACAGATGCTGACATTTTGCATGTAGATGGTTCCTCAGTGAAGCAGCACTTAATTAAAAATCGGGATTTGAGAGATTTCTGAAAATTTCATGTTCACCTTAAAAACACCAAACACTTAGTTCATTTTCTTTTTCATGAGCAAGCTAGTATGCTAGCCTAGCATCTTTTTGTTCCATTATTACTAAATGCTATCGAGACATTAACATTTTTTTGTTGTTGTTAAAGTAGGAAGTCTTGCAAACAAATAAAAGTTATACCATCTTTCTCCCAACACATACAGGACTTTAATACAGGAGCAATCTAAAGTTCAGAACTTTGCAAATATGCAAAGGATTTTAGCCATGAGATAAGTCTTGGTAATCAGTAAAACAGGCACTTAGGACCCAAGGGCGACTTCACACAGCAGCAGTCTTGTGAAGGTTTGGTGGAGGGTTGATGAAACATAGCTGGTGCTTTGGAAATCATTTTCTCTTTTGAGTTGAAAACTTAACCAAAGGCACAAACCCAAAGGCTCAACAGAAACACCTTAATTCTGGGACCAGAAAAATTAGGCCTAGACTTTGATGATTAAAAGCGGAGAAGACGCAGGTTGGCGCTCTGCTGACTGTCACTGCGGCCTGACCCCCTTCTCCTTCATCTGCTTCCCAGGCACACGCAACATTCATGTTAAAGATTACAAAGGTGAGCAAGCAACCCCACGGTACTTCTCATCGTTATTTTTCTTTAGAATGTTTTATGTTTTCAAAATAGATCAAAGCCTGGTGGAAATGCCAAAAATGTCTGCAGTGGCAGAGGATGTTGACAGACCATTCCTGTGAATGGTTTTGGTGGCAGGTAACAGTGATAATTAAAAGCAAAAGTTATAATTAAAAGCAGAAATGGTCAAAGGATTTCGATAACAACATCTAGAGGCAGGGCTGTGATAAATATACTAAACAAGAGAGACTTGGAAATGCAATCGTACATATTTTTTATTATCAAAAAAAGGTTAAAATTTCATTGCTGTTTTTAGCTAAATCAAACAACAGCCTGCAGCTTAAAGCTTATTCATTCACTGATTCAAGTATTTACTGACTATTCCTCTCCTGCTATGTACTGTCCTGGGAGCCAAGAATCAGCTGTGAACATGACCAGTGACCAACGACCAACGACAGTCTCGCCCCTGAAGCTTACCTTGCAGCCAGGGGGGACACTACTGACCCTTCCCCAACTAAAGCAAAATGTTGAAAACCACTTCTTACTGAACTTTATCTTAAAACGTATCACCGATTTGACAGGCACCTGGAAAGGAAGGAGCACCAAAGCTGGCCCTTACTCTTCAGGGTTCTAACCCTGAGTTCTTAAAGTTTCTCTGACAATGAAAAGAAAGTTTTCCTTATGCTAAAGTTGAATTAATGACTGACACGTTTCTTATGGTTAGCTTTTTTTTTTTTTCCATCTCATTTAAGAAAGCCTTCCCTACCCCAAGGTCTTAGACATATTTTTAGAGGATATTTTCTTCCAAAAGTTTTTAAGTTTTCCTTTTCACACTTAAGTATTTTATCCATAGGGACTTGGCTGTGGGCAAGGTGGGAGGTAGGGAATCTGTCCCATTTTCTGCCCTGTGGCTAAATATTGTCCCGCAGGCCTTTGTGGGGCAGTCCATTCTTCCTTTGTCAGATCTGGAATGCTGTCTCTTTCGTGTATCAGGACTCCATGCCTGTGTGGATCCAGTATGTATTTTATACTCCATTCCCTTAGTCTATTTGTCTGTCCCTGTGATTAAAACTCCTTTTAAATAAATCACATAGCACTTATTGCATTATTTGTCCTTATCAGGATAAATGTCTTATTTTTGGTAAGCTCGTAAGTCAGTCACGGCTATGACTTATTCATCTTTTTATTTCTTATAGCATCAAATTCAGTATTTCTAGACTATAAGCTTATTTGCTAAATAAGAGATGAGGTCAACAGCAATACTGATTCTTACCTATAGAGTCAAAAATACTCTCCCCTAGAAAATCATAAGCTCAACAGAACAAAACTTATGCATGAGTCAACTCTAATTTCTTATTTTCGGTATTCTTGATGCTCTGGCATCTGGGGCCTCCTTGACCAGGAAGGGACTGTCCGTCCCAGGGTTAGCTAATTCCTCGAGATAGCAAACAACTCCCCAGGGAGTGTGTCTTCCACATGCAAACCCCACAATCCCAAACCCAGGCCTCCCACCTACCTCCTCTGTCCAGCCCTTGCCATCAAGGGGAGGTCCCTGTGCCCTCATCACCAGGGGGTCCGGCACCAGGCAACCAGGGCCAGTGTCTGTGCTCTAGGGTCTGCTGAAATTATCCCAACTAGCCGCTCCTGAGTCTGCATAGCCTGCCTTGCCTTCCCTTTCCCGTGCAAACGACAGTAAAGGCCGTTGCCCACGTTTTCCCCTCTCTTCCTGCCCCCAACCCTGGTGCCTCCCCATGTGCCCCCCTGCATGGCATGCCGTGCCCCTATTTCTATAAACTTCTTCCTTCATGACAATCATCTCCATGTCTCCATGTCTTGCCGTACAAATCCCAGACACATTGTGAAACAATGCACCATAAATTTAGCTGTTATTCTCAGAAAACATGAAATGATTTAACTAAGAAAGCAAATACAAAACTGAACTGTTAGCTTGCTAATGATAAAGGAATTTAAGATTTTAGAAGCAGTTTATTATTCTAAGCATTTGGTAACTGGTAGGATTATTCAACGAGAAACAGAGACACACTCAAATTGTTGGATCACTCTCTTTGCGTGTCCTGGAGATCAGGGTAACATGAGTTTTATTTTGTCCATTTATGAAGAAATTGTTCTCCTAAGAACAGAAAGTTAAATTCAGAACTGCGATAATCCTTAAACCTTATCATATTACGGTTTGTCCTTTTCACAGATGACAAGATGAACTATTGAACTGAGTGTACTGATTCTCGATATTAGAATTTCAAAGAAGAACTAAGTATTTGGAGGAGTTAATCACAACAGAGAGTGCATCATATAAAATTACCTCACACGAGCTTATTAAATTGAGCGGTCCCATGCACACTCTGAGATGGGATCAGAACTAATCTTTCCAGAGGACAGACAAAAGACGTAATCACCCAATTTTCTTTCCTTTCAATAAAACTAATTAAAACTAGTCCTTGTTTAAGTAAATTCAACTTACTGAAAATTCAGTATTGCCTTCGATAGTACCATGATGATGATTTCCGTTGGACAATCTGTATATTGGACCCAAAGAAGCCATTTATTCCATAAATGTATTAATAATTCTCAAATAGTTCAGAGGGGTTTGCAGCTGTAATTTTAACAGCAGCGTAGAAGAAAGGAGTAGGCACAGCGCTGCATTTGGAATCAGAACACTTTGGAAGCCAGTTCCAACTCTGGCACTTACTTCCCAGCAAGACAACACGATTTCTCTGGGTCTCAGCTTCTCCATCCCTAGAACAGAATTTGTATGACTTGGCCTGCTAACCATAAAAATCAAAGAGGATGCCTCAAAGTTCCTTGTAAACTGTTAAATCCCCTATAAGTTTATGGTATTATTATTCAAAATCATTATACATGTCTATGTATCACTATATATATGAAGAATTTTAAATCATTTCCAAAAGAACCACACAGTTGAGAAGCACAAATTATCAATACTATCCAATAATTTATAAAAGTCAGCACATGGCTTTGCCAATCATTCTCCCACTGATTTTGCAAGGTTTCTACCATTGGCAGGTGTGAATACTTAGACCAAAAATGTCCACTATCTCTTAAGGATGGCATATACAGCATTATAAGGCAATGCGTTACTCACTTACAGTTAACTGGTTTGTTTTTCTTTGCTTGTTTTTCTAGTCTTAATTAGGATACCCATTAAATACACATTAAGATCATTCTCCTTGGTCTTATCTACCTCATAGATAAAAGATTTTATCCAACACTAAGGTTTATCCAAAACTAAATTTTATGAAGTTTTTATGTTACTCCGTTAGGAATTTCCAAAAACATCAGGGACTGGTTAAATTTTATATCGTAATTAGTGAAAACCAGTTTGCTTGGTTAAAAAAAACAAAACAAAACACTAAGTTAAAAGTTTTGCCTTTACTTCTAATTTTAAAATGATTTTTAGCATTTTAATACCACTTTTTACTCAACACGTGCTTCGTGGTTTGCTGTTGTTGGTCTCATCAAGGACGTCTATGGACGCAGGAATGCAGGGGGCCAGGACGGACGTGGCCATCGGCATCGTCCTCCGCTGAGCTCCTCAGAACACTAGTCTCTCCCGACACTTAGCAAAACAAAGCAAAACAAAAACCCAACTTCCCTTGGTGTCCCCATCCTCGCCTGTCACAAGGTAAGGGAACTGAGCCTTTAGAGGTTCACTTTCCCAGGGTCACACGACGTGTGTGCGTGCGTGTGAGTAGCTACAACTGCAGAGTGCTTCCACACACACTGCTCTGTGCGCTTGACTCAGACGCTCACTCACTGATTCCTGCAACAACTCATAATAGGGACTGTTACGCTCCCCACTCTACAGAGAAGAAACTGAAGGACAGAGAGATTCACGGGCTCAAGGCCACCCCGCAATTCCTTGGCAGAGCCTGGATGCAGACCCAGAAAGTTCGGCTCTGTAATCTATTCATGAATCTTAGAAATACAGATACTCAAGGCAAAAAAGTTGCAAAAAAATACAGAATATGATAACATTTTTCAAAAGCTTAAAACCCGAATTAAATGATGTAGTGTTTAAGGAGACAGATATTGTGGTAAAACTATAAAGAAGTTACGGGCATGATTTTAAGAAGAATTGGGGACAGGGTCACAGGATGACGGGAGGGGAAGGACTTGAGAAGGGCCTGCTGGGGCCTCACTGGTGGGGCAGCTGTTCTACTTCTTACACGGGGTGCAGGTTTCCTGGTGCTCATTTGATTACTACAGCCCATTACTTACACATGCCTCACAACTTATCTTGTATATATCAAACATTCTACAGTAAAGTTAAAGAAAATAGTAATCAATAAGCTATCCAAATTCTTTAACTTATCCTGGATTTAGGACACATGTCAGTTGGAGAAATCCCTCTTCTCTGTTTCCAGAGTAAAGCACATTTGGTCACGGATGGCAAAGCCTTGGCATGAATATCAGAGACCTCCTCTTGTGGTGGGCAGTGGGTGTCGGCATGGCAGGCCTCCTCCCTTTTCGGCCACTGTTTCAGCACCCTCTCCACACGGGACTCTGCGAGTTCACGACTGATTATGAACAGGGGGTTGGGGCCGGCGCACCCATGTGGGAGGAGGGAGCCCCCATCATCATTGTGCTGAGGGACCCCTAGAGTTCCTGCAACTGGCAAACCCTGGGATCTCCCAACCAGTGTTAGCACCGGCACCTCTTTTCGAAGACGCAGCTGGTTACCTGTGAGGTTGGAAGCATCCGTGGGACTGAGTTGCAACCAGTGGCGGGCATCGGAGTCAGTCACAGCATCCGTGGACGTGCTCAGTTCCGGGTCTTCCTCGCAGATCTGCCACGGGCTCAGGGACAGCTCTGCCTCGGTGCTGCAGCCCAGAGCAGGGTCACTGCTGACACTGTCACCTGGCACAATGGGAGACACAGTCTGAGACAGCCAAGTGCTGGGAACCAGCACGTCCACAATCCCAGCACACAGGGGACTAAGCAGCTGCCCCAGCAGGAATCGTTCTCAGGACAGGGGCTCAAAAGGTGCCTGCGTGGGGCTCCTGGTCAATGAAACAGAGGTTCCAGGCGTGGGGCACGAGCAGTCCTTATGGGCCGTGCCACCTACAGCCCAAGCAGTACCCTATTCAGGGGTCTAAACCGAGTTCCCCCAGGTACAGAGAAGATCACCTCGAGTGCTTACGCTTTCTACCCTGACTTATTCAACTACAAAATGGGGGTGGGTGGAGGAGGAGGAGGGGAATTGATTCCACCACAGAAGCGAGTTTATTCTGGCAGATTGAAGAGCCCGAGGATGCCTTCTACCTCGTGCCCGATGTCTAGACTTGAACCTGGGGTGACTCACCCAGGATCACCGGGGGATGAGGTGACCCACACAAAAGGTTTTCTTCAATAGGGACTCTCCCCTTTAAACACTAAAAAATTCTAATTTGTCATGATACAAGGACGCTTTCAAAGGCTATGAAGCCTCACAGGGCTGTTCAGTCTAAGGCAGAACAGACCCCGCCAGCCTGTCCCCCGAAGCCCCTGTCTGCTCCACAAGGACTCGGGGTGCCCGCCCTCTCTGCCTGCAGCTCTGCCGGCTGCGTTTCGATCTGCCGCTGACGGTCCCCCAGCCCTGCTGCTTCTAATCTGCTGTCCGCTCTTCACCTGCAGAGAACTGACAGCTGTCCCACTCACCAACCTGCTAGGTCCCTAACTCTGACTGCCCCAGGACTCTAGAAGGTGGAGCCTGAGAGGCCCTGCTCCGCCCTCCACCAGGATCCGCCAAGAAGGAGGGGGCCTGGCAGTGGACCTCAGGGAAGCGGAGTATCAGGGACTGCATTTCACTGTATGTGATGGTACGTCTCAGCGTCCCAGTCAGATTTTATTTTTTAAATACTTATGCCATTGACTTCAAAGTACTTCTGAAGCTTTTGCTCCTAACCTGGGGAACCTTTCTGGGGAAGGCCATTTTTCCTTCTGGGTCTGTCTGCTCACCCAGACATCAACCTTGGTTGTGCTTCTCACCTGGAGAAAGGCCCAGGGCTGGAAAGACAGGCCTCGAAGGCACAGGTCACTGACTGGAACTGTTCACCTGTACGTGCACACTAACCACCCATCTATCCTGGGATCCCAGGAATAAAGATGTCCCACTTCACAACCACGTGTCTTCAGATGATAAGATATCATTCGAGTTAGAAAGTCAAAAGGGAACAAAATGCAGCCTCGCCGAAGCTGGATGAACACAGACCACATCTGCTGGCACTTACTCTTCTGTCTCCCCCTGTATCTTCCTTGCGTCTGCTGCAAATCATCTTTCAAATCCAATTCAGCGGGGCTGCTGCTTCTTCGTACTAAGATCTTCAGACAGAAAGAAATATTGCATTTGGTACAGGGAAGTTTTCATTTTTATAAGACCGGTAAGTTTTTAGTCCACATTTCTAAAGAAAAAGAAACAAACAATAATAACGGGCAACAAAAAAACTGAATGACGTTTTGCATCGGAAGGATACGGGCTCACGAATTACTAAAACTGAATTATAAATTACACAAGATCTGAAATTTAATGGCTTCTACTTTGTCAGTTGACATCCAATTAAAATGGTCTACTGAGGAGGGGTGCCAAGTTATATGGAAATCGTTTATTTTGAAATTCTACTTGTACCTCTGCTCCGGCACGCATGGATAACGGATACAATCCTCCAGGAAGCCTAAGTCCCCGTGGACGGCCAGGGTGCTGGCAGGGAAGGCAGAAACTCCGCCCAGACTCCCAAAGGTCATTCAGTGCTTCCCTTGTTACGTGTGCAGCAGGCTTTCCTGAGCACCGCTCAGCACTGGACCGTGGGTTAAAAACAGGGGACTACAACACTGTGAGGCAATCCGCATGCTCTAAAATTTACATAACTGGCTTGGAAAGACAAAACATACACAAATTACACAAAGTGGTTACAATGTAGAGTAGCAAAATATGCGAGTCAACTCTCTCTAAAAGGTTTGCAGAATAAAGCATTACCTTGATCCGCTCACAGTGACAGTAGCTGTTCAAGAAGCAACAGACATGAGGTGGTAGAGAGAAGGCAGGAGGGGACTCAGGGCAGGAAGCACTGAGGAATCAGCAAGTTCTATGTGCAGGAAAAGAAGCCGATTATAGCAGGCCATACAGGGCAGTCAGGTGAAAATGGTAGGAAGAAAATGCGACCACCTTCTACAAGAGGCAGCTGCCGGTGGGCCGCCAACATCAGGCTTAGGAATTTCAACCCAGTATTGACAAAATGAGCAACCGTCTGTTCCAGACAATAGCTTATTGTGATTAGAAACATAACCAGAAAGGTAAGTCGAGTAGCTAGCTGCAGGACAGAGTTAAGAAGTTGCTATGGAACTGTTACAGTGATTCAGGAGTGAGCAGATAAGGCTTTTGATGGTAGAAAAGGAGAAGAAAAGATAAATTTTAAAATGCTGCAGAATGACAGTCAAGAGCTTATATGAGAGCTTATATAAGAGTTGTACATGGGAGTGGAAGTTTAATCACAGAAGGATATGAATCTAGGGGACCATGAGAATGATGGTGACGAAAGAAAGAAGGAAAGAAGGGAGGGAGGGAGAAAGGAAGGGAGGAAGGAAGGGAAGAAGGAAAGGAGGGAGGACGGACGGATGGACAGACAATGGATAGAGGAACTTGAGAAAGTTTCTGATATTTTAATTTTCATCTTTGGGCTGAATATCTAAAGAGAATGTGCTATAAGTGTGCAACAAAAATCCACGACTGGTGAGATGGAGGATACAGCCAAAAATGAAGATATATATTTAAGGCCCTCCAGTTCAGAGTATACAAAAAACATGGGATTCAATGAGCCAACTAAAGGAATGAATATTAAACAAGCAAACACATGAAAAGGGGGGACTAAGATGTATAATTAAAGGACAGAATAATTATTAAGCTAAAACACAGAAGTAGGTCATAAATATTTAGAAGATTAACCGTATATGAAAAAAATATTACTCAGCCTTAAGGAAGGATGATATATGTCTAATATGACAATGGAAATATACCCAGGATACTTCCTTAATTGAAAAGCAGAATGTGGGCTCTTCTGCTTCTGATTCTCTGAGAGATGAAATATCCTCCAACTACAGAACTAGAACCTACATAAAAATTTGGGGCTCACAGGAAGTAAAATAAACCTCCAAGTGATCCATACCCTCTCTCTACCCCCCAAAGCAAACTGAAATCAGGGCAGTGAAATGGGGCTACTTTAGGGGTAACTCTAATGTTACCACTCCCTGTGGCAAAAGGACCAAGAGTCCAGGATTAAAGTAGCACTCCCTGTTTCCTGGAAGAAACAAATGCAAATGTTGTCCTGGTGAAACTTCATCACTTCAGACATCCAGGTTTTCTGTAGATTCGGATGAGCCAGGTAGGAACTCACAATCAAAGATCACCAAACAGCAAAGGAAATAAATAAACCACCATGCACAAGAGTCTCAGAAACAACAAATATCAGATTGATTTCAGATGATGATAAAGAAGTTAGAATTGCAACCTGTGATTATTTTAAAGGAATAAAAGATGGCAATCACAAAAATGAGCAAGCAACAAGAGATTATGAGAGACTGCAAGATACACTTGAAAAGAATTAACTTGAACTTTCAGAAGCAAAAGGTTTAATTGTTGAACCGAAATACTGAATGAAAGTATTAAACAGCAGACTATTTATGAGTAAGGAGAGAATTATTGAACTGAGTGAAAGATCTGATGAACTACCCAGAATGCACCCACATAGCCAAGGAGAATGGAAAATATGAAAGGGGGCTTGAGAGACATGGAAGACAGAATGAGAAGGTCTAAATATATTTCTACCCAGAATTCCAGAAGGAAAGAGCAGAGAGAACAAAAAAGAGGCAATATTTGAAGAAATGGTTACCAAGAATTTTCCAGAAGCAATGGAAGAACAAGTATTCAAAGACACACGGCACATATACCATATCCAAAACAGGACAAACGTATAGACCAAAAGAAAATGTACCTAAATATACTGTAGTGAAACTGAAGGACAAGGATGAAGAACAACAAGGAACAACAAATAGGATGAACAGAAGACCTCTCAACAGCAACAATGGAAGACAAAAGATAGCAGAAAAATAGCTTCCATTAGAAGGGGTGGGAGGAAGGAAGAAGGATGTGGGGGAACTATGGTAATTAAGACAGAGAGACAAAGAAACCAATGATTCAAGAAGCACCAAAATAAAGCCTTACACATCTGGGAAGCAGTATATATGAGAGAAAGGTAGCATTCAGATTAATAAAGGAAAAATGAATTCAATATATGGGAGTGGTCATCCATGAAGTGGTCATCCATGTGGGGAAAGAAAAATGAAACTGGATCCCCACCTCACTCCATAAATATCAACTCTAGGTAGCTGAAAGACTTAAATGTATAAAGCAAAACTGAAACACTTATAAATACAAGGTAAATATTTTTATCCCTGTGCAGTTGATATTTTAAAATTTTCATAAAACACAACCACAAAAATGATAAAAGAATATCAAAATTAAGAACTTCTGTTCATCAAAAGACAACATAGAGAAAGTGAAAATATATGCCAGACACTGGAAGAAGATATTCACCAGAAACATAACCAATATAGGATCAGTATTCAGATTATATAAAGAATTAGTAGAAATAAAAGAGAAAAACACAAAGAAATCAATAGGAAAATGGAAAAGACATCAGTAGGCATTCAACAGATGAAAGACATATGGCCAATCAACATAAGGAAAGATCTTAAACTTTATTAGTAATTTGAGAAATGCAAAATAAAATGAGATCCCATTTTCACCCACTTGACTCAAAAGATTTAAAATCTGACAATAGTAAGTGTTGGCAAGAATGTGGATGAATGGTAACTCTTTACACACCGCTGGTACATAAGTGGTACAACCACTTTGGAAAAAGACACATTCTTTTGTAAAGAACAACATTATGCTGCTCTGTGACTCATCAATTCCACTCACATTCTTCATGAAGAATGTACATAGCTTCATTTTTCATTAAAAAAAAAAGTGAAACAATCTAAATGTCTGTCAACAAGAGAATGGGAAAGTAGACTGTGGTCTATTCACAATGGAGTATCATACAGCAAAGAAAGCAATGAACTAGGGCTACGTGCTGCAATGTGGACTTAGAAATACATAATAATGAGTGAACAAAGCAATAATACCACTTTTATAAAGTTTAAAAATACGGAAAACTAAAGGACATACTGTTTGGAGATATATACATTTTGAGCAAAACTATAGAGCAAAGAAAGGACACGATAAACACAAAGCCAACAGAAAGCTGCTCTCTGAGGGACCAGGATGAAGCCCACAGGCCACGGCAACAACACTGCAGATATTCTAGTTCCTAAGCTGGTGGTGAGCCTCTGGGTGTTTATCTGATTATTGAAATACACACATATAATATATGTATACATATGGAATGTGTAAGCTGGTATATGTCCTTTACAGAAATGAAGACAGAGGAAATTTAACACTCATTAGCTTCCAGGCAGGGCAGAGTAGGGAGAGACTTTCTTTGTTTATTTTGTACCTTTCAGTGATGTCTGAGTTTTCTATTCATATATACTAATTTTAAAAAATGAATAAATAGGAATTATCTGCATGAATGAGTTAGGGCTACTTTTTAATTTTCTTCTTTATACTTTAAATTTGTGTTTTAAAAAAATAATAAATGCTATTTTAGATTAAAAAAAAAAAAAGAAACCGTAACAGATCTTTGCAGCATCTCACTTATCTAGGAACTCATGTCAGGTGGAGGCTACAACCTAAAGTGATATCAGGAATAGGGAATCTGAACGTTTCTTTGACAGGTAAGGATGCTCCTTAAAAATAGAAAGGGCACAGACAGACCAGATGGTAAATTCTGTTTTCATGTTTATTTTTTTTCCTATTTTTGTAATTTGACTGTAATTTTACATAGAAAGTAGGCAAGACTTTAAAAGGTCTCAAGGTCATTTGGCCCTAAAACACATCCAAATGGAAAAAATTTTTAAAAGATAGCATCACACCACTAATAAATTTATGTATTGTGCCAATAATTTGTATGTTTATCTTTAATGACAAATGGATATATTTTGAGAAGATCTTACTGTTATTCCTTCATGTTCTTTCTTCTCATGTCCTTTGCTCTCCTGAACAGGCCTGGGCTCTGAAGAACTCACATTCTGTGCATATTCTACCTTTTGACCTAGAGATTTGGGAGAGGGGAGAATCAACAGCGGGAATATTTCAGATGGTAAAATTGGAAAAGGTTTTTATACGTAGGTAATTGTTAAATTTAAGTATCCTAAGATGTACAAAAAAGAGAGATCTGGGCCCAGCACTCTGGTAGCCTATGGATCACGTCTGCTCCATAGACCTGGCCTCTGACGCACAGACAGCTTCACTGTCTTGGGTTACGACACACAGGGGGCAGGCAGCAAGGCCTGTCCCGGAGCCTCGGGGAAGGGGTCTCAGACAAGAGCTGCCTGAGTCAGCCAGGCAAGCTGACGGGGAGAGGAAGCAGTGAGGTGGCTCAGCGTTGCTGGCCAGAGAAATAACCAGTGTCCGTAATAAAAAAGGGAATATCACCACCAAGCCTGCAAACAGTAATTTAAAAGATCCCATTCTGTGAGTAGTCAGGGGTCAATAAATTTGAAAAAAAAAAATACATGAATTGAACAAATTCTTAGGAGAAAAACACAACTTATCCAAAAGAAAACAGGAAAAAGAAAATATGAATAGTCTTATAATGATTTAAAAATTTGAATAGTACTTTAAAATCTTCCTAGAAGAAAACTCCAAGCAACCGATGGATTCTACCAAGTATTTAAGGGGGGGAAAAAAAAAGTCATAATGATCTTACACAAAAACTTCTGGAGAAGAGAAAATCTTTCAGATAATACATTTCTCAAATTATTTTTATTGTATTTTCTTATTTCAAGAGGATTTCTAAGAGGGGATACTTCCTACGCATTTGATGAGGCTGGCATGACCTTGACATTAAGGACTAGGGGATGGCTGGGTTGATCTCTTCTCTAACCCATGAAACTAAATAAGTGTGTTCACTGCTGCCAGATACGTTTAAACACGTGCTTTCACTGTAAAATACATTAGTCACTGTTTACAGGTCTAACCATCTGCCTCTTTGCCCTCCACACCAGTTGCTGCTAAAAGCTGCTGGAGAAGCTGTGTGGGTTAATGCTATTACAAGCGATCATCTTCAACCTCAGCAGACTCTGCACGCTGCTAATAAACTTCTTCACAAGTATGGTCAGCCTTCCATTCTCACTGTCAGCGTTTCTCCTCGCAGCCCTTTCCTCACCCCTCACGCCTCTCCTCCCTGCCTCTGCCCTAACTTGCTGCCCTCCCTCACCTGTGGTGAACATTCTCTACCTCCCACCAACTCCAGCCACTCTGGACTTTTTTCTAGTCCTCAAACATGGCACACTTGAAAAAAGTACACACACACACACACATAATTTGGATAAATAGATTAAAATAAGTAGTTAAAATATTTCATTGCCAGAAATCACATCCTTGCAAATCAACTTATAAATTCCCTTGAAATAAATAGAGTTAGGATAAATGTAGACAGCCACACGACATGCAGCCTCTTCCTGGCCAGAATCTACGGTCCCGCGTGAGTAAGGGAAGCTGCTGGTACCCGGAGGGGCCTCTGAGCACAGCGGCTCCGTGACGTCAGGGCTGCTGCTGCTCCGAACCATTGGCTGCTGCTCGGCTGCCGCCAGGGGGCCGGATTCGGCTGCAGCTGCATTTTCCGGCTGCGGGCATTCTTCCACTTCTGTGGGCATTGACAGAACATGCAGGGATGTATTTCAAGATTTTTAAAAATAATTTCACTACTTACAACAACTGATTCTAAAAATCATAGTTTTAGATACTATTTTTTTCCACAAAAATTGTGCAGTAAGATCACTGTCTTTCACATCATAAAGTTTTCTACACTTGTTAACAGTAACATTCCACTCCAAGTGTACATTTGCCTTTTAAGTTCTACAAAGCATTTTCTTTCAATCAAAGTGAAGAAAGAAAGAAGGGAGAGCGAGCAGAATGGTTGAGAACTGTGTAAGTCATTGGAGTTTCAGGGACAGGCATGTCAAGGGAAGAGGGATCCGGGAGATGCAGGGGAAGGTCACTTACATGTGAAAGAGTGGAACATCACGCGCACGCGCATGCGCACACACACACACACACACACACACACACACGCCCTAAAGGAAGATAAAAAGAAATGGGAATTTCAACTTGATTATTCTTTTTAACAGATAAATGTACAACTGTCCAAAATAAAATACTGTAATTATTTAATGACATGTCACCAAATGCAAGGTTGAATTAATCACTAAAGTACAAAAACGACCCACTGGTGTTTTTAGAGAATCAATAAATATATGTCATAACACAGAAAACCACAGCTGAGCACTGACCACTGGGTGATCCCAGCTAAGATATCTATGAACCATATCCCCCTAAAGAAGGGAAGTCCCTCCAAGCTCGTTTCTAAACTTCACGGTTCATTTTAGTCTCCAAAGACAACCCAAGGTGCTGAGGAGTCACCCCACCTCCTCTCTGCAGCTCTGGAGTTCCATCATCCCTCTGCTCTGGCATCATTATCAGCCTCCTAACTTGTGGCCTCAGAGAGGTCCCGCTACGAGAGAGATGCGACCACGCCACTCCTCCTGCGGAGGCCCGAGGCCCCCGTCACTGTCTGTCAGGCTCACGCTCCAGGGCCCCTAGAGGTCACCCCACAGGCTTGATCCCCCGCCAGGAGCTCTCCCTCACTTTAAGTCTTGAGCAGGCCCTGCCCACAGAGCCCCTGCTGCTCCCCCCCTCGAGGCTGACCTCCCCCGGGCCACCCAGGCGCCCCTCCTGTAGGACTTGCCACGTGGTCCTGCGTGTGACCCCCACCGCTGCCTGCCCCCCAGGCTCCACACTCCCTCGTGCAGTCATGGAACTCTACACCCATATTTTCCCCAAATTTTCATTAGCTAAAGTTTCAGTCCTTCTAAAAAGGGACTCATCAAAATTCAGCCTGTACCCTCTTACCTGGAAGTGTCACCTGATCCCTCACCTGAAATGCAACTCGCCACCAAGGTGCCCCCATTCTGTGTAACCCTTTCACCAGAGCCACAATCCAAAGAGCTGGTCGGCCCCAACCAAGAAGGTGTATGTAGGAAGGTTCTAAATATAACACAGAGTATTTCACCGAAGGACTGCTGCTTTTATTTTTACTATCCACATAAAAACTCCATTTTTAAGTACACTGATACAAGTTACCAGACCTCAAAACCGTGAAATGTGTGTGATCCCTCGCTTATAATGCAAAGTCCTGGGTCACATTCTCCATTCAGATACTGATGGGAAGCTGGGCTTAGGGGACAAGCAGAGTAAGGGAAGGTGGCAGGAGCAGACAGACCTGTTACAGCCTCGTCTTTCCAGGCTGTCTCTGCTCTTCCCTGCTCCTGAATAGCCACGAGAAACACCGGACATCCTAAGTGCTCTGGGATGCTCCGCCCAGCACCCCGGAGCAGAAACCAGCCCCCTCGGCTCTACTCCCAGGCTCCTCGGCAGCGGGCAACAGAAGCCAGAGGACCCCACGGACCATCCTTCCCGCTGTCTTCTTTCATTGTTTATTCTAGTTATGCAAGACACTGACACCTTCTGGGAAGGGTTTCTACTCCTTAATGAACCTGCTTGTAAATCCCATGTCAGCAGGTCAGCAGAGGGAGCCCAAGAGCTTCCTACTTCTCTAAAAGATAATTGGCACCCGCTGGTCTTTATGGACAGTGGGAAGACTGGGTTTTATTCCCTTAAACGTGATGCCAAGAACTGGTAGATGTTGGTTTCTGGGCTCTGAGCAGAAACAAATAAGAGCGGGGCCAACAGAGGCAGCATCATTTTCAAGATAAAGAACGACGCCATCTGGTGGGATGCAGCAGAGCCGCAGCACCATGGCTTCCAAACTTGAGTGTCCCCCACTGGTCCTCAGACAACAGACGGACGAAGAGCCTGCCATGGCCAGCTGGTCTGCCTTCCCAGCAGGCTGGCCTGATGTGGCTTTAATGCTCTGTTTTTGTAAACCTGTTGGTAGGGCCTTCTCAGATGGAGGGAGTCCAAGCCTGCAGAAACCATGGGAAGAGGTGGGACGGGAACCGCCGAGAAGAGTGGGAGGGAAGGGGAGAACCATGGGTCCGGGGAGCTGTCAGGCTGTGTGGGGACGGTGCCCTGAGCTGTCCCTGTACTTGGCTGTTATGTTGACAGAGTGTGAAAAAAAGGATGTAAATTCTCCTTATCCCACAAGTTAAACCCAATTTCCTGATTTGTATATGTACACTTTTTGGCCTTTTCTCATACTTTGTACTAAGTATATACTCAAGGTTTGTTTTGTATAGATGAACAAATGAATATCAGAAGCATTTTCTTAATACCTTTTTCCTTTTTCTTTTTTAAACAGTTCTCGAGCTCCCTCTGCTGGCTTTTTATTTTTGTTAAGGCTGCGCCCCTTCTACAGGGTCATCTGTAGCAACTGCTCTTTCATAACAGATTAAAACCATTTAACACTGATATGCAAATATCAAGGTAGAGGATTATCTGATATGCAAAATATGAAAAGGACAGTCTAGGCTATATAAAAATTACATTATAAATTCTGTGAGGTCTAATGCATTCTCTGTTTTGACTATCACACAATCTGAATCATTTCAAAGGGCTGAATTCTATGTCAGATTCACCTAATCATTCACTTTCTCTCAAGCAGAGCTAACCCAATAACCCAAACTCTGAAAGCACCAACTTTCTAGCTTCTTGATAGTGTAAGTTACACAACACCATTACTAAATCATTGCTTTCTAAAGCTCATTCAAAGCACCAGAAAAATGATCGAATAAAGATTAATTTCATTTTTTCCCACACTGAGAGAAGAATCGGCATGATTAAATTAAGTGTGTAAACTCTTCAGAAACTTCTATTTATTCAGGAATCTGACTACTTTTCAAAAGAAATTTCATTCACTCTTTAAGGCTTCCTTAATCCATCTTATTAAACATACTGAGACTCATTCTTCAATCACCAAAATTCTGGGTTCCATTTACCCCTCATACGAGGTTGCACAAGCAAAATTAATTGTGCCGTTTCCTAACTTTTAAAGCACTGTGCACAAAGTTGACCCTATGAAAAGCACAAGAGACATAAATCAACTCAACATCTTGACGTGCTCCACAAGGACCACAGGTGAATCAGCCCGAGCCCTGCCCACAAGCACATCCTGATAACTGGGCGCTACCTGGAAGCCGGAGAACCAGATGCAGACGCAGCAAAGTGAGACTTTCAATCAGGTCCCATTAAGCCTCTTTTGGAACGAGGGAAGATCACTGATCCTCTAATTACTACTATTACAATATTCCCCAAAGAAAAATAAAATCTACCGTCTGCACGGCTTCTAAGTGCTACAGATTGATAAATGTCCCAACATAAAAGCAGTTAAAATTGCAAAACAGCTGGAAAGAATTGTTTCCACAAAGGAGAAAAAAAGGAAATCACTGAAACTGCCAGTTCCACCCCCACGTGTTCGTTTATGCAGCTATTCATACTAATTAACGGAATATAGGTGGTTGTGACTGTCCCAAAGTTCTGCTGCCACCAAATAAAGAGCCCCAAAGGGATCAGAATAAGACATCATAGTGGGTGAAGGTAAGTAACTCTCTACAGTTTCGGTTATTAAAACAATTTTGGTGGGTTGAATAGTCATATAGACAAGGAACAAAACCAAGAAATGTTAACTTAAATGAAAACAAAACTAGCAATCATCTTATAGTAAAGAACGTGTGGCCAGAAGGTCAACATTAAAATTGCCTGTGTATTATGCACATGCGGATGTATGCCTACTACATCTGTATTTAGCAAAAGGTTAGCAAGATATGCCAACACCAGAATTCAAACTGGAGCACACGTTTAATTCTCTCGTGTGCCAGTCAGTGGCAGATGTACAGTCTCAGACTGGGGACTGACGTGCATCTCTCTGGGCCCAGACTCTTGACAGGACAGTCACACGGGACCGTGGCTCACTTTTCTGGTAAAGAAGAAATGGCTTCAGATGAGGGAGGAGCTTGCGACTGTGGTTTTCAGATGAAACAGATCAGGAGAGGGTCCTCAAAGTCACCATAGTGCTAGGTCCCTTCACCCTTTGTGCTGTAAAACCAGGAGTGAGGATGGCAGAGGCAGGAAAGCACGGACCAAGCACGGCCTGCTTCACTCCACGCTAAGTCGGGGTCTCTCAAACCTCAGCATCACTGATATTTTGGGCCAGACGGTTCTCCGTGGCGGCTGTCTTCTCCACTGTAGGGTGGTTAGCAGCACCCATCCACTGGATGCCGGTGGCACGACCCCAGCTGTGACAACCACAGATGTCTCCCGACATTGCCAAACGTTCCCCGGGGGGCAAATCATCCCCAGTTGAGAACCCCTGCTCTAAATCATATTCTGCTTCTGTTGGAACTGTGTATGTACATATAGGAATCAAGAATCTTGAGTCAACTAAAATATAATAATGAATGAGAAAAAAGCTCCCAAAATGAAATGACTAACAGGAAGAGATTTCTTGTGAGAACACATTCGGGACAAACTAGTTAAAAAAACTTAAACGAAATGGGAAAAAATGGGTTGTGAAAAAAGAAAACTTTTCACCATGCAGAAAGTTCCTTATGGGTGTGTATCAGACAAATAGAAAGCCAAAGTATTTTAAATACTTTATTAATCATCTCCAGGCAGGAGTATTTTTTGGAAAACCAAATTATGAAGCAGTTAATGCTCATCAGTAATTTAACTGACTGGTGGCCATCTTCTCCTGTACCATTCTTACTATTTTCCAACTTCAGTATTTACTAGGGAAAAAGAGCTTTCTAAGAAACACAGTCCTTAGTCTTCCCTCATATTCTAGAAATTAAATAATATGATATTTTAGATTCTCATCAGGGGAATGAAGCTAATTTTGCTTTGCTAAACCACAGTATGACATGATTTAGTGCCACTCAAAGCCACAAGTAAGCTATCTCCAGTATTAAATAAATACTAGTCTATAATACCATCTTTTGGAAAATAAAAAGAACATGGAAATATTTCCCACTTTAGCAAGAAGATTCAGTTCATCTTAGGATCACTGAAAAATAAGTAGACAAAGACCTAATTATTCACTGTAGAGCAAAGTAAATCCTTTTGTTGAGGTGTCCACGCCAAAAACTTCTTCTGGTGCTGTAACATCTTAATAAACCAGAAAGTGCACTTCATATAAACAACAGGTAGCTAAACTCAATTTTAACTGGCTGAAGGCCAGGAATAACATTTCTTTGTTTTGAAAATTAGCAATTTTTATCATTTTTTTTCACTCAAAGCTCAATAATCAGTATGAATCTGTATAAACTGATCATTACTTTAAACATGAATTATTACATGATTTACTAACTCCAAGGAAGTCTAGCCTGCAGAACTTTTCCAGTTTATTTATTTTGGTGGGGAGGCCCAGCAAACATGCTAACATTGGCACACTCAGAACTGTTGCAGAATTTTATGAAGATTTCCTTCCTCTCTATAGGCTCCCTGTTGAAGGCATGGGAGGCAGGCATCGCTGTTTTCCCCTCGTAAAAACTATCATGCTCAGCTGGGAATGCAAAGACCAGTGGTGTTACAGAAATTCTGCCTGACTATCTAATTGCTACTAAGAGTCTTAACTGCATAGAAACAATTGATATTCGTTGAAAATAAAGGCAAAGTGCAATGGCCAGGTAGGCATGCGTGACGTGGGGAAATTAACAAAGGAAGCCAGGCACAGAGGCGAGCGGGAGCAGCCCAGGGACATGGGGGGGGCCACATGAGACAGCATTACAGTACCTGACAGCCTGTGAGAGCAAGAGGTGTAAGATAGACCAGGGAAGAGAGCGCTCACGGTGTGGAGGAGAAGCGGGACGCTTTTAGTGGCGGGCAAAGCCTCAGAGAGGTGGGCACAGCTGCTGATAGACTGGCTTCGCTTAGCTTCCAGGAGAGATAAAGCAACAATCATGTCAGAAGAACCGCAGGATCTTTCACTTCCTTTTCATTATTATTTTTCTGGTCTCTCTTTAAATATTAAAGGAGGTCATTTCAAACTTTAAAGGAAGTTAGCACAAAGCACAGTATTTAATGATAGTCTCTAAATACAGCCAACTTTCAGTCATTCTGATGGCGTGGGAGCACAGGCCTTTCACAAATAATCAATCTCATTTTATAATGCTTTGTATGTTGAGCCTTTCCTTTTTTTCTGCTGTGTATCAGATACACATTTAGCTTGTTTGTTTACTTGGGCAGACATTACAACCAGTTTTCTCTTCCTAATGGGTCCAAACAAAAAGGCCACAGTGAGGGAGGGAAAATCTAACCTAAGATTAAAATGGTTTCATAAATAATCAATAATTCAAAAATTGGTTTACTGAGAGATGACTGTATTCAAAAGCAAATCATTTAGTAAACTGAATATCCTAAAAGCTTCAGAACACATAAAAGTCAAGTTGAACATTAAAGGATCTGATATTTGAGAAAAAGGTAAAAAATCTCCATGAAACCCATCCTTTTAAATCACATTTCATGCTTATTAAATCCACAATTTCTTAGTACAAAATTTATGGTGTTCTTAAGTTTCTATGTACTGCTAGTCAAAACTATTTGAGACAATGGATGGACACAGGAAGAGAAAAGGCCTCATACATATGAAACCACCATCAGTAAAACCAGTTTTATCTTTAAAACAAAAATATGGAGGTTTACTTGCTGTATTATTTTCACGTGATTTTATTTAACATTAACGGAATACAACGGTATTGACACGGTAGTGTCACATTTGCAAAAAGCAAAACAAGCTTTTTACTTTCCTGTCTTCCCCCTCTCTCTATCAGAATCCCCAGCTCTACAGAACTGTCTGCAGAACTGATTACAGCATAATCACAAACGTATAAGATACTATTTAGGTGAAAACGACTTCCGTGTAAACATCAAACTGACTGACTTCAAATTTCCTAAAAGATTTGTCTAACGCTCAATGTCAGGGACATTTCATTTGAGTGTTGCTTTAAAACGTTTTCCTCTTATAATTCAAATAATTGTGCATTTTTCCAAAACTGATCACTAGATATTTTAGAGATAATAAAATATAGATTATTTTGTGTGAAAATTAATTGACTTGCTTTAACCATTCACTTTAGACATGTAAAGTTTTAGCATCGTTCATACTCAGGAATGGAGGCTGACTCTGTCATTCTTAAGACTCCCCCTGCCGGTCCTTTAAGGTGCAAACGAGTTCATTCTCTTAAATTAATTGTCACTCCCCTACTCCACAATTGCTGATTTTATATTTCCCTCCTGCCACCATCACTGACATTTTCTCAGTCTAAGTGTAGTCTGTAGGGCAAATTATAATAGAATAATCTTAAAATATTCTCTTACTGGGATTAGAAAAAAAGGTCACTTTCAAATGGGTCTTCCATAATAAACATCTTCATGATAACAGTGCACAAACTAATGTCACGAGCTGCTTGCAGTTCTCTCATTAAAAGGTGGCCTCTACACAACCAAAATCTGCCATGAAAATGTTCTGGGCCTTCTTAAAAGACTAAAAATACGTAAAAATAATAGAAGTGAGTAAAAGCTCATGTAGTCTATGTAGATTACATTTATAAAACAGCATGATATAATAAAATATTCAAAAACCATTGTTTTCACAGGCAACAAAAGAGTCAAATATTTTATAATATTAAAAAATATAAAATAGGAAATACATGTTTACGTATCCATACACGTATGTGTGTAGAATACATGAAGATAATAGATCTGTCCTGCTCAATAGCTCTCATCTTCATCATCTTTTAAAGGTTATGCTTCCAAGTGTTTTTAATTGAATGAATCCTACAAAGGCCAGGTTTATGGTGTTGAAGTGACATACTCTACAAGGACCTTTACATGACTTTGTATTGGGTTGGCCAAAAACCTCGTTTGGGTTTTTCCGTAAGATGTTACTTTTTGGCCAACCCAATAAAAGCTCTTAGTTTTGCATGACTTCTTAGGCCCCTGAGAACACTGATAAACAGAACCGCACGGGCATAAAGGCACAGAAGATCTTCTAAAACCTACTGGCGCCTCTACCGTATTGCTAGTCTAGAATACCTATTGAAAAACGAAGATGCAGTCTCTCCTATGGCTGTGTTTTGGCCAAGTAGTGGCATAGGGAACATGCAATATACAATCATTTGCTGCTCGTTAAAATGTGAGAATAAAGTTTTAAAAAGTGCTTTGAATGAACACTTTTATCACCTCTGTAATTCAGGGGTTGTGAGGGGCAGCAGGAAGTCTGGGCGGCTCAGGCATGATGCCACCTTTGTCACAAACTTCTCTTCTGATCCCTTTTAAGGATCCAGTGATGGAAGAAAGGTATTTTAGGAGCTGGGATGAGAAAGGAAATGCGTGAATAAGCCTACCCCAAAGCTGCCCGTTACCAGAAACTAGGTCTCTCCTCAGGGAGAGGAGGAAGCAAGCAGGAGGATATAAATAAGGTGACAATGACAAATAAATACTATGGTGAAAACAAGGAGGAGTTAGGGTTAAGGCATAATATATTTTCATTAAAACTCCAACAGGATTCTAAGCTGTCTGTAGTAAGCCTTTACTAAGCATTGGAAAAAATGTTGAGTGTCCATGAATCTTTGATTTATGACCAGAGGAAACTGTGACCTTCTCTCTGCTGTCAACATGTTGAATATCAATTACAATTGCATGGTATTATTGATGTGAAAAACTACAGGAATCTGAGAAAAACTCATAGGAATCTGTTTTAAACTTAAGTTACAGCCTCAAAGTCACTGGGAAGGTTCGGGGCTTTATTTGTTCTTATTAAAAACTGTATACAAGCTTACTTATTAAAGAGTTATCTCTTTTTAAGAGTAAACTGCAGCAATAGTTTGATTAACTGGAGGTTCCCTGTCAAGTTCTTGTTAATTCTAACAGCCTGTAAGGTCAACATCTATAGGCAAGTAAAGCTCCATTTTCCAAAAAAGCAAAAAATGTAAATGTCTCCTTCCAGTCTTGAAAACTAAGCCCTTATTCTCCTTTTCTTTGCTGGAATAAGTTTCCACCCTCTCTTCAGATCAGCGTTGTTCAACAACAACAACAATGCAACTGGTTGTGTGATTACTAAGAATCTATTTTCCTCAAGGGTCAAACAAAACATCTATTTTCTCTCTTTTGCACAAATATCTCACTCGATATTAACATCTCAAGTTCTTTTTCACAATGAAGGATTTAGAAATAAATGTCACAAACTGATTCAGAAAGTAGTTAGACAGAAAGTTGAAAAGATACAGAGACATCTCAGTTAATAAAAGGCCTGGTGTTTAAGTTCTGAGTGGAATTTTAAAACTTTAAAAACATTTGATTCCTATAAATCCATTCCTCTGAGAAATACTGGAACACGTGCTTACCGGTTGCTTTCTGGCGGACGATGTTTCTCGCTTTCTCAACTCCCGGCGCCCCGGATGTGGTGGCACTCCTGAATCGCATGGGCTCGGCCACGTCGGGGTGGCTCCGCCAGCTCAGAGAAAAGGATCTCCCCACGGTGGTTCCTTTCTGAGAATCTGGAACACAGCCTACGAGACAAGAAAAATAATCCAGAGACTGAATTCATTATTATTCCTTTCATAGCCTGTGCTGCTCAGCAAACGTCATACATAGAAAGATGTATAAGTCAGCAGATTCTCTTGCGGCAGATTAGGTACCACTTCCTTATACTACAATTTAGGGAGTTATTCATGTATCAGGAATCTGAAAATTCCTGTTGCCAAAGTATTTTTCAAGCATCTTCAACGGTCTCATGAAAATTCACGTATCTTCACAGTACTCATTCCAATATACAAAAAAAATTAATAAATCTTCCTCAATATAAGAACAATGTCAAATGAAGTTACACCACTGCTCTCAGGATACTCCAAAAACTGTCTTCTATAAACCAGTAAATTAGAGATCCTGATTTTAGAACAGTATTCCATCCTGTAGACGCCAACCTCTCCATGAATCCCCGAAAGAAATTTATGCCCATAAACTCTAATTATAGTCAAATAAGCAAAGTTAATGAAATTCTACAAACAATACAAAATCCTATTTTAAGCGAAGCTCCAAATAGTAAAATATTGCAGATCTGTGAATCACCTTTTTTCTCCTCTCATACTGCTCTGGACAAGTATTTTAAGTAAGTGGTCAAGGATCAAAAGAAATACAGAAGAAAAAGAGAATGAGGCACTTAGAGGTTTCTGCACGTGTACGATGTGGCTGGCGGCTGCCACCTGTGGCTCGTTTTCACACCCAGATTCTTCTGAGAGTGTACTTTGTTTCCACAAATCTAGTGCTTGTACGGCAAGTATTTCTATAATGGATATTTAAATGTGTTTTTAGAATAAGGCAATATAATAAATAAATCAGAAATACTTGCCATGGTCATTAATTAAATAGTTAAATTTGTTCTTTCTTGAAAATAGCATATTTTGAAGTTGTTTACCTTCCTAAGACAAGCCTATCTCTCCCTATGAATCTGTGTTCGCATAGTGGGAGGGAAGAGAATATTTTGGGGGCTGAAGGGGAGGGTGGATTATAAGAATTCCAGGAGGCAGGGAGCGTGGTTAGTTTGAGAAAGTCCTTACTTTCTGTCTCAGCCACTCGCCTCCATCCTGCAAGGCGCCCCAGTCAGGCAGACTCTTCTGGACTGAGAGCCACAGTCCAGGGAGCCAAGTTCCTGGCTGGAAGGACCTAGACCCTCCCAGACTCTGGGTTTACACAGAGGCCCTCAGAGCTGCTATGGAGGACACTACAGAGGCCCAGGGCTCAGGCTCTGGGCTCCCTGCCCTGACTTCAATCCCAAATCTCCATCTAATATATTTTTTTAGGAAGGGGCTCCTTACAACTTCAACTAGGGAGAAAAAAGGACCTTCTGCTAAAGTATGTGAGAACATTGCTTTAGACAGTCTAAATCTAAACGGGGATTAAACAATTCCACTGGAATGCCCCATACTTCAACTAGTTAGTTTTGGTTTCTCACTGACTTGCTCTTACTAATTGGTGCCTTGGCAAGCCACTCACAGACTGCAATGAAGACATTCTAGGAATCAGTCACATTAACTACATGGCTCTGCAGTTAACTAATCATAATTGGTTCACACTTCCCCGTATCCACATCCTCTGTCATCCTCTCCCACATTAACTCTGGGCTTCAGCACATGACTTTTGGTTGCAAAACTGAGCAAGCAGAGATTTGAAATGTACCTGAAAATCTGAGCATGTCCTCCTCTACTCCTGGAACCCTAAGCCATTAGGTGAACAGCCTGAGCTAGCCTGCTGGATGATGAAAGATGTACGGCCCCGTCACCCCTACTGCGCAGCCGACAGCCGGCTAACCCCTAGCAGTGGAGCTGCCGCTCGCTGAGCATGTCACAGCCCGGCTGACTGTGAACGCAGCTGTGAGGCCGGCACAACTGCCAACCCATAAAATCATGATCTGAATAAATGGTGTTATTTGAAGCCGCTATATTTTGGGGTGCCCTGTCACACAGCAAAGCTAACTGACACCATCTACACTAAGACCACTGTCGAGGCTGTAGTCGACCACAGCAAGTAACGTGCTCTCTGTAAGTCTCTGGAGGAAAAATTCCTCGCAGGTCCCAGGACCAGGACAAGCCAAGCAAGTAGCTTGTTTACACCTTTTGCACTCTGTGATTCTCCCGTGTTACTCTGTGATGATCAGAGTTGAATCTGTGGTGGCCCCCTTCCCGCCTCCCCAGCAGCACCGAGGCTCTTCACCGTGCATCCTGGCATTTTATCCATGCCCGGAGCTCCACCCCTGTTCATTCCGTCCCAGTGTCCTTATGTATTTTATCCATTGTATTATGTGTATTTCTATGAGCGGCCTCAAAATCTTTACACAATAAGCTGGAGTACAGGGAATTAATCCAAGGACTGCGTCACAGCCTTAAAAACAGTAATGAAGACGGGCTGCAGAGTGTCACCCCCAACAGAGACCAGCACTGAGGCTTCCTGCCTTGATCTGACTCCAGGTCTCACAACAATTTTCACCCAGAAACACAAAAAAGCCAAAATGACTCCATGTGAAGCATTCAGAACTTCTACGCTTTCCCGAGGGGGGGCAGCAGAATAGATAATAAACAGTGGGGCGCCTTGAGTGGGACTTGCCTGGCTTTGATTTCTGGCTTTACCGCTTCTTAGCTGTGTGACCCCGAGTGAGCCAGTCCCTGTGGACTCTGTCCTTGAGTTTCTTGGTCTGTGATGTGGGGAGAGTGGCATGGACCTCACAGGCTCCCCTGAGGGTGAAGGCAGAGAAGGTGCACCCGGCCCCCGCCGCTATCACTACTGTTCCCCATCCTCCTCCTTCCTTCTTCCCAGCCTGCCCGTCATCCTCACTGAGGGGACACAGTGCTAGGAGATGTGATCGAACACCACTGTTAAAAGATACCGTCTGTACAGCTGGTTCAGCTGACTATGAAAGTCCATGCGTCGACTGCCTGGTGTCTAATACACACCCCTCCCCAGACTCAGACGCCCAGTGCCACCCAGCCAGACAGGAAATACCTTTGCCTCGCTGCTTCTTCTCCTTCTGTTCACTTAATTTGTCCAGAGGTAGGTTTGTCATCTCAACTCCGTACACGGTCCTGGCAAGCACCACCGTCAAGGAGTCCATGATGCTGGCCCACTCGTGGATGAGCTCCTCCCAGTCCGTGAGGGAGGACAGCACCCCGAGGAAGTCGTCCCAGAGCTCCCGGGAGATGTACACGCAGAGGTTTGCGCGGATCCAGGCCACTAGGAGCGTCTGAAAACGGCCAATCAACAGGAGAATTCAATCATCTTCATTTGGAAGAAGCGTACTTTCGACAAAACATTGAAAATCACTATTAATAAAATGAATTTTAACATAAAAAGTGCTTGGGGATATTGTGTTTAATTTCTCAAATTGCATCTGATCAACTGCAATCAAGATGTGAGCTACTGTGAAATTAGTTATCATTCTGAACAGACACTGATCAAAATGATCCTAGTGTCTGTGGCTGGTCCTGGCGGGACCTGGGGAGCCTATTCGCTCCCTCACTCCCTGCAGGGGCCACTCCGAGCCTTGTCTTCTGCAGGTAAACCTCCGCCTCCACCGGCTCCTGCCTGACTGGCAGCAGATGAGCTCAAAGCAGACTTCAGAGCACAGACCCCAGGAAACAATGCCCTGGACCTCCGCCAACCAGGCCTGCATCCGCCCGGCTCCTCCCCCACTGCAGGCCATGCAGGGAGGGGGCCCTGCTCTCCTGCGTGCCCCCCCGACCCTGAACCCTGCTCCCGGCCTCCTCCTCAGACTCTGCATTTCTGTTAACCCCACCTCACCTTGACCCCTTGCCCATCCTACTTCCCCAGCTCCTATCCATCAGCATGTAAACATGATCCAATTCTTCCTTATCTCAAAAAAAACCCACAGAAGTTCCCTTGAGCCCTGATGTCCCTTTCAAGCTACAGCCCCTTCTTCCCCTTTCAAAGCCAAATTTCTTGAAAGAATGGCCCACACTCGCTCCACCTTCCACACTCGCTCCATCCTCTGCCACCCCACCTTCTGCCGAGGCTTTGGTCCCCATCCTCATGGCTCCAGTGACCATCTGCTCACTGTCCATGTTCAACCCAGACCTCTCGAGATGCTGGTTTCCTGACCCTTCTCTCTGCTCACCGGTAGCCCACGTGCCCTGTCCCGCAGGCACCTGCCACGCAGCGTAGTCGTGAAAAGAACTCAGTTTCCTCCACTGAGAGACCTCCAGGCCCTCCACCTGGCCTCTCCTGCTCCCGGCCTCTGCACATACCCTTCCCTCCCTCTCTTTCCTCATTTTGCTTCTTTAACTTCTACCCACTCTTCAGGTCACAACTTGGACGTCACTTCCTCCTGGGTGTCCCTGATGTCGCCCACCCCCAGCCTCCAGGAAGCAGCCTGCATTTCCCCCATCGGAGTTCGTTTCCCTAAGAGTCCCTCAGTCCCCCTGGTCTCACGGTCCACAGTAGTACAGCTGCTCGCAGGGGCAACCCTACAACAAGACAATTATGCATGTATTCTGGGTATTTCCTTACCTCCAAGGTGCCCAGCTCCTCACCTCTGACAAAATATTCCGCATCCTTTAAAATTCAACTCAAAATGTATCTCCCGGGACTTCCCTGGTGGTCCAGTGGTAAAGAATCCGCCTTCCAACGCAGGGGACGAGGGTTCAATCCCTGGTTGGGGAACTAAGATCCCACATGCCACGGGGCAACTAAGCCCGCACACCACAACTACTGAGCTTGTGCGCCTCAACTAGAGAGCCCACGTGCTGCAAACTACAGAGCCCACGCACCCTGGAGCCTGCACACCACAACTAGAGAAGAGAAAACCCGCACGCCACAACTAGAAAGAAGACTGCACACCACAACGAAAGATCCTGCATGCCTCAACTAAGACCCAACACAGCCTAAAACTAAAATAAATAAAAAATAAATCTTTAAAAAAAAAAACACGAACAACAACAAAAAAACAAAATGTATCTCCCTTGAAAGAAGTGCCAAGTCCATCTCAGATGAGCCCCAGATGCTTTCCTAATCTTAGTAGAGGGAATCTTTATAGCCAAAGTCTGGGGAACCTCCCTGATCTGTTGTCAGAGCTAAAATGTACCAGGTAAGGTGCCAACTCGCCAATATCTCTGCCCAACCCAGATGCAAATAGGCTCCCACTGCTGTCAGGAGTTGTACTGTGCATGGGATGGGGGTGAATTTGCTTTTTAATTTAGATGAGATTAGGCGGGTTCGGGGTGGTATGGCCGTAGACTGCTTTTTAATTAAAAGAGAAATTTTTCTAATATAGACCTAGGAAATCTTTGAGAAAAAGAAAGCAGTCTGTATCTAGACAAGCTTGCTCTGACCACCCGAAAAATCATATTTAAAGTGACCCTCATGACAATGTACCTGTTCTCTGTTTCAATTCATGTTAACTACACTTTTTAAAGGGGTAAAAACGTTAAAGTTGAGCTAAAATAGTTGAGTATATTGAAAAGAAGGTTCTAAACACTCATTAAAAATCTGGTTCTAAGATGAATGAATTTTTTAAAAATTAAGGACAATGCAAAAGGAAAAATTAAAATCATGTTACCATTTATTGTTATTAGTACTTTATTACGCATTTTTATTCTGACTAAAATGCCAGCTTCTGTTCATTCATTTTTTACACTCCTGTTTTCAAAATGAGTTTGAGGTCATTACCATAAAGTGCATATACACAACAAAATTAATAAATGGTAGATCAAAAATATCTTCCAGGGGCTTCCCTGGTGGCTCAGTGGTTGAGAATCCGCCTGCCAATGCAGGGGACACGGGTTCAAGCCCTGGTCCGGGAAGATTCCACGTGCCGCGGAGCAATTAAGCCTGTGCACCACAACTACTGAGCCTGCGCTCTAGAGCCCGTGAGCCACAACTACTGAGCCCACGCACCACAAGTACTGAAGCTCGTGCGCCTAGAGCCCGTGCTCCGCAACAAGAGAAGCCACCACAATGAGAAGACCGCGCACCGCAATGAAGAGTAGCCCCCGCTCGACGCAGCTAGAGAAAGCCCACGCACAGCAATGAAGACCCAACACAGCCAAAAATAAAATAAATAAATTAAAAAATATACATATAATCTTCCAGAGTAGGAGGAGAATGCAGAGACTGGCCCAGTTGCCAGGACTCAGCCTCACGTGTGGTCATGGCGCTGGCTCCAGGTTTAAAAGTAGAGGAGTGGGTATAAGATGCCCACTGGGTCCTGCACTGGCCTCACTTTATTGACTAATTATTAGACAAGGACAGAACCACGACTTCCTGCAGCTTATAGGCTTCACCTCTGCAAACCTCACAAACATGTGCATCATCACACATCACACCTCATTCTCGTTCACAGCTAAGGACAGTCAGCAGACGTAAGCCCAGGGCCCCCTCTTCACAGGTTTCCCTTTTCTAACAGGAAAAGGGAAAGAGAGGGCCTCAGACTCGGTTGTCACTAACCTGGTTTGTGACCTGGACAATTTACGTGGCTTTTCTGGAGTCCTATTTCTCTCTAAAGATAAAAAGCTGAATAAGAGCATCCCTAACTTCATCCTTCGGCACTGAAAGTCATGTTTTATCAAGTATGTCTTGGAACACAAGACGTATAAAAGACACCTTCACTGGTAAATCGCTCCTTTTCTTTCAAAGTTTCCTAACCAACCACTTTCTATGTCTCTCTACCCACCTCACTTAGGGGATGACATAATTTTAAGGTATTGGCTCAGGCTATAAACAGAACGACTGAAGTCCAAGTTTCCTGATATACTCCCGAGCTTCAAGCAGGAGGCACAGTTAGCACTGATGGAAGTATGTAAAGCATCATTATGGCAATCAGCATTACTTGGTAAGTATTTAAAACTAAGTAAAACTCAACTATCATTTCAAGAAAATTCGCCAACCCAACTTATCTACTGACAGAGAAAAAACTAAACGCTAAAGGAAAAATTAGAAAAAGATAAAAGGATAATGGCAACTTAAAATTCCCCGTCCCCTTTAATAGTCTCCTTATTCAAAATTTTAAAAATCAACTATCTGGCAATTGTAGACAGGCTGCATGACCACACAAATAATGATCAGACAGCACATTTTAATTGCAGGATGGGACTAAGATGGGGCCGCTTGACTGCCTGGCAGATCTGCCCTGACCTTTCACATTTCCCTCCTCCTGGGGTCTCACAAAAGGACTTGGGAGGTCAACAGATGATCATAAATCCCAGGTACATCCTCTCTGATTCTTCCAACAACCCTGGAAGGTAGGAAGGGGCCCTTTCCTGATTGTGGCAGATTAGGGACAAGACTCAGAAAGATGAAGTGATTTGCTCAAGGCCACACAAGCCAGGAAGTACCAGAGCTGGGGTCAGAACCCAGAATCTGTCTAAGTCTAAAAAGCACATCTTCTCTCTGCTACTTTATGGTTAGCTCTTAATTAATATAAGCATTCCTCTGGATGCACTGAACCACTGCCAAAATAATAACAACAACGACATCAAAATCATTAATAATCATGGACTCAAAACTAATCTTCGAGTAAGATCTGACAAGACTTCTCCATTAATGAGGAGGATTCTGCCCCCCTCCCCAAACCAAAACCAAACAAACAAAAACCACAACTCCACGATACACTCTTGCTTAGTTTAGGGACAAGTTCTCACTCTAATTCCAAGACCCACGATAGATGTGGGATTAGACAACTGGTGAGGAGCGGGGCCCAGGCACCCGCCGGCCTAAGCCCGGCCCCCGTCCATGTCACATGGCAGCTCCAGTCCCATCAAGAAGGGGAGGTCAGGAAGGTCGAACAGTGAGATGCTCCAGAGTCAGAGCAAGGTGAGCAGAGGGTCTGTCTGTCCAGGTGGACCGCAGGGCAGGTGGCTAGTGCCACCCTACAGGCAAGAGCACAGCAAAGCTGGACACACAGAAGGGTGTGCAGACCACTTCACCCATCCAGTGAAGGCAAGGTAATCAGACTAAAGGTGATTATACCATGAGGAGTTAACTGAGTTCATGCCAATTACTTCTGCAGCCTTTCATACGTTTCTCATCAGGTCAAGTTCAGTCATAGTAAACTGTTCAAAATTAATATGAACAGCTGGGTTCTCTTGTGTTACAAAGGGAATATTTGGCTTTACTTAGAGTACTAATTTCTCTTTTTTGCCACTTTCACCTACAGATCCTACCTGTATTCTGGATATGCTCTTAACACATAACCTCCAAAGCCACCTTCCAGTCCCCGAGGAGGGCAGCCACTGCTCTCCCTGCAGTGTCACTCCCAGCTCATGGTCCACCCTCGTTCTCCTGCTGGATTACTCGAAGTCAGGCCCATCCACTGGACCACGGCCTTTATTGGATAGAACGTCACATTCTTCCAGAGTCCTTTCACACTGTTCTCTTTCAGAAATATTTCATAACTACTATGCATTCCATAAATACTAGTGATTCCAGAAAAGAGCAATGCTGCAACAGGCTGCCGCCCTCAGGACCCTTTCAACTTCTTTCCAGGCCATCAGTTCATCACCTGCCTTCTCCTCTCTGCCCCTCAGGGTGACGTCAGAGACTCCTGTGCTGGACCCTTCTCGCCATGAGATGCAGGAACCGCAGCCATCTCCTTGGCTCTCCGCTCCCACTGGAGGCCAACCCGGCTCCTCACCTGGTCCAGGACTTCACCTCCGAGGTTCTCTCTGCCCCAGACGATGCTACTCTCCCTCCCTGGATCATCCCCACTGGTGAGCGAGCATACTTTACCTCCACCTTCCTGAAACCCTGCTCCCCACACCCCCGCTGGCTCCAGCTCACCCCTTCCTCCCCCCTCCCTTCCACACCATTCCCTCTGCAAAGCCATGACTCTAGCTGGGACCTCCACTGCCCAGCTCTCACTTTCTCCTCCATGCACTCCAGGTGGGCCTCATTCCCCTAGAACATTCTAAGCCACCAATATCTTGGCAAAGCCAACGGTCGACTGGCCGTCTCCTCTTACTCAACACTGCTCTCAGGGCATCCAGGACACATGCGCCCCTAGTTACCCTCCCAGCTCACTGGCCACCATTCCTCAGCATCTCTGGCTGGCCCTCTCCTCTACCATCGGCAGATGGCCCTCTTCTCTCTGATACGCTCTCCCTCCCCAGGTGATCCCACCCAGCCCTGTGGCTTTAAACACAATCGCTCAGCACATCAATGGCCCTCACACGTTTACCTCTAGTCCGAACCTCTCCCATCCTATTCCTATTCCCATGCTCTGTCCATCCTTCACCTCTTCAAATCTACCTGGTCCGACACCAAGGGCATCAGCTCTTGTCATCTTCCTAATTTCCAGCAACCTTAAGCAAATCAAAAGAGGAAGTAGATGGCAGAAAGGTGGGAAGGCCTAAAAGAAGACCAGCACTAATTGTAAAGACAAGATTACAGCCTTCAAGACAAAGCTAAGAAGGAAATTTTCTAATTAAATTTCTAGAAATTTAAAGTTAGTCTAATTTTACTCTTGAAATTCTCAGTGATTAAAACTAATTTGCTGTAAAATCCAATTCATTTCTTGCATTTGCAGTGTTTTAATAAAAAAGACTTACCCTAAACAGTAACCCTGCCAAGCTCTGGGCAAACAAGTCCTTTATCTGTTTATCCTTTGGCTTCTGCATGACAGCTTCTGTTATCCTGAGTAGTATTTGCAACATCTGTTCCCTGGGCCACCCAAAATAAAAGCTCATATTATTAATCACATCTCCAAAGCACTTACATTTATAGGTACAAGAAATTCTCTTAAGGATTCAGCAAAATTGATAATCACATATCATTCAGAAGTATCTGAATGCCCATTACATAATGAATACCATACTTATGAAAATAAGCTAGCTTATGTTACCACAGTTCTAAAAATACGCTTCCTGTGCCCACATCAGTAGACAGGACAACCCAGGTTTCACCCCAGCTTGACCCCTCCCTTGTAAAAATGGAGACGACGCATTTTCTCCACCTGTGTCAGCACCTACGGCACGTGGGGAGAGCTGTGCCTACTGAACTTACGCAGCACTCTCAAACTTTCACATCCATTATTTTACTTAAACTGAGCGGCCTCCCGATCTCTCTGTGTGACAGTAAACAACATGGACTTTCTGGTTCTCGTCCTGGGGAGATCTGCCGTCAGCAGTGGCGGGTAGCCGCGCTCCACAGTACTCCCATAGGTAGGAGGGCTGGGAAAGGTCACCACTGGACGCTTAGGGTACGGAGCTTTGTGCCTGGAAGATCCCGACTCTGCAAACAGGGCACCCCTCGGAACCGCGGTCACAACGTCTCCATCACAGCACTCCTCGGACCGTGTTTTTTTTTTTTTTGGCTGTGTTGGGTCTTCGTTACTGCGCGCGGGCTATCTCTAGTTGCGGCGAGCAGGGGCTACTCTTCGTTGCAGTGCGCGGGCTTCTCATTGCGGTGGCTTCTCTTGTTGCAGAGCACAGGTCTAGGCGCACGGGCTTCAGTAGCTGTGGCACGTGGGCTCAGTAGCTGTGGTGCATGGGCTTAGCTGCTCCGCGGCATGTGGGATCTTGCTGGACCAGGGCTCGAACCCGTGTCCCCTGCATTGGCAGGCGGATTCTTAACCACTGCGCCACCAGGGAAGTCCCGGAGACAGCGTTTTATGTAAAAAGTCTTTAAAGAGTATGAAACACTAGAGACACAAAATAGCGCCACTAATTGTGATGATGATGGTAAGTTCTCTAGCACAGCCAAAGGACATTCTTCTCTCTCAGCACTGAGTTGCATTCTTCATATCTTCCCCCAGATGCCATGGAAACGGAGAACACATTATCTTCTGTTAATGGAGGGAAATCACCCCGGTCCCTTTAACTACTTCTTTGAGGTCTTGAGCACAAACCGTTCGTTCATCTCTGTAACCTTCTCCTCGGCCTGGCTCTTCAGTGATAAAACCAAGAAGTGGACAAAGTAATCTGGTCCAGGTCGGATAATGAGATCTCAAGTCATGGTTCCTTTATACTTTTCTTACATTTATGAGAACAATGTTTTCTCTTAACACGATGCTGGATCTCATTAAACTTCTCCAGGGTCTCCTGCCCTCCTCGTGGCTGACCCTGTCTGACTTCCGTCCCGGTTTCTGCGGGTGCCTGTTCCCACTGTGCTCTGCTCTGCCTGCCCGCCCGGGCCCCTGCCCACGGACCCTGCAGGCTCAGGACTAGAGCTGTGCGGCCAGAGGATCGGGGCATGCAGGCCTGGAGCAGCCGGCGACTTTGAGGAGGATGAGGGCAGAAATGGCCCAGGGCTGCGACAGCCTGTGCTCACCTCGGCCAGCGTCCCCTGGGCCCTGTCACAGGGGGAGGGGAGGGCTGCACCCAGGGTCGCCTCTGCTGCGCACGTTGTGTGATGCTCAAGACAAGGAAAAACAGCCCCTTCCACACCCATCGTGCGAACATGAGAACAAGAAACGTAGTAACTTTCAAATAAAACCTCAGTCACAGGAACTGTTATCAAAAATGCAGACCTGACGGAGGCAAAGACCGACACAGACACAGGGCAGATTTAACTTCTGAACCTAAGAAAGCTTGGGAACCACAACATTCCCACATGGAATCTTCTGGAAGAGAATGGGGGTGGAAAACTACCTCCAGTTTGGAAAAATCTTTGCTAACAGTTCTGACCTCCACTTTCCTTTGTGTTTTGTGAAACATTACCTCTGGTCACTCCTCTCAAAGGGGACCTGCCCGAAGAGCGAGCCCAGGACGGCCCACGTGTGCTGCCCGAGTGGCGGAGGAGCGGCTCTTGCCGCCTCTTTGTTCTCTACTTTGCCCCCATCTCCTTGGACACCTACTCACTAACACCGGCTATCCCCTCTTTGGGGGCCACTACTCGGCACCTGCCGGGCTACAGCCTGGTCTCGGCCACCGTCATCCACCGCCACAGAGTCTGCGCTCCAGGCACTGTCTCTCTCCACGCGGCAGCCAGAGATCTTTTGGAAACATAAATCAGGTCGTGTCACACTCTCGCGCACAAGCAGAGGTAGCGGGGACCTTCCTGCAGCCCGCGGGGCCCTGTGCCCCCTGGCCTGGGGTCCCCCCCACTGCACTGGCCGCCGTCTCATCCTGCCCGGAACCCACCAGCTAATGACCTGCAGTTCCTCCTCATGGGGATGCTCTTCCCTCCGGGCTCCGCTCAGAGAGGCCTTCCCACCCTCCACACTGCACCCCCCCCAACCAGCTCCACGGTTCTTAGCGCTGAACCCCACCTGACCCCACTTCTGTGTTCATCACGTCTCTCAGGCCTATGAGGACGGACGCCTCGGGAGGGCAGGGACCCTGTCTGTCTAGTTCACCCTCTATCCTCACAGTAGAAGCTCCCTAGTTATTTACCAGATGAAAGAAGGGAGGGAGGGAGGGAGGGAATTCACTGATCATCTGGTACTTCAATACACAGGAAAATCTGCTAGGGAAATAGATCACATCCTTGGTCTATGCTCTACTGACTTTATTTATTTTTTTTTTTTGGTGAGTATTTTCATCTATTCCTATATTTTGATTTTTTATAGTTTTACCTGGAAATCTCTGAATTATTAAAGAAACAGAGAAGCATTGTTTAATTTTATTTCCTAGAATTTTCACCCCCAAAAAGATTATCAAAAATATCAAAATATTACTGATACACTGGTATACAGAATTCATAGAGTTTTCAAAGGAAAAAAAAAAGCATCAAAAACACTTGATACAACTGGTATGAGGAGCAGATATTTCAGTTGAAAGCTTCCAGCATTTCTCATTTCTTTCAACATTACTGACCTAGCTTTTAACTTTGTTTAAATTGCCTTGTTCATCCCTGTGATGTTCTAGCAACAGCTTCTCGGAAAACAGTGCTAAGTTTAAAAGTCTGGGAAAGATGACACCGGAAGGTACAGCTTCAAATGATCATTTTGACATCTGTGGTTCCTGTATTTGTGAACCTTCTGCCCGCCGGCTTCCTCTGGGCCCAGGCCCCCTCATCTGAGAAAGAAAAGGGCTGGACGCAAGGCCCTGGAGGCCCCGCCGGCTCAGTCCCACCTCACCCCCATGGCTCCCTGAGCGCCGGCTCCAGCCTCCAGAGCACAGGTCTGGGAACGGGGACCCCGAGCATTTCCGGGGGGCAGGTGCCACCAGCCTGGGTAGGAGGGTGCTGACCACTGCCAGGCAGGTAGGGAGGGTGCTGCCTGGGCGGGAGGAACCTGCAAGGACCGGACTGGAGAAGCAGAAGGGAGAGGCTGCCCCCCACCCCCCAAACCTTAGGAGCTGGAGGGATGTGCAGACACTCATCACGGGAAACTCTAATGCACTGCTTACCTCTGGGACATTATAAACACAAAGACACCAAACAAAAACGAAGGACCAGGAGGAAAACACTTCACGTAAGTGTATTTTAATGACGCCACTATATTTTTCACTGCACTCTGACAATTTATCACTTAAAATAATTGTTTTTCTAAAATGAATTTAAAACTTCAAGTTCAAAACCATCAAATCAGTTAAAAGTATTCTGGAGCAATTAACCAACCCTCCTGGGATTATGAAGAAGGATATTATAAAACGTCAGTTACTGCTTTTCCACAAACTGTTTGATGACGGTTTAAAATGGAAAAATCTACTATTAAGTAATATGACTACTTACTCTTAATTTGAGAACTTTTTTTAAAACCAATAATGAAAATAAATGAACTATCAAAGTACTGGATACTTACCTTCATAATTCTGTTACAAAAGACTGATTATCATCTCATCGTTCACTTTGTAAAGCTATTTAATAAACGGAGGCTTTAGTATTTTAATTATTACATTGAAAACAGAAACATCTGTTTTACAACGTTAATTAATTGAAAATATACTCACCATGTCTTTTTATTCATTGTAAGCTCCATTATCATGCGCCTAAAAATAATCAGAACAGCTTTACATGCATCAACTTGCTCCTTCAAGAGCATGGGAACTTCCACACACGGTTCCAGCAAAAAGACGTTTGCAGCGTTTGTCAAAAATACCTGAGAACCAACAAATTTTACATGAGAAAATATAATTAAACAGATAAACCTGAACAAATTTTGTTTAAAGGGAATGATATTAATTTCACCTTTGAGCTATTTCAATAAGACAAGTGGTACCAACACATACTCAAATTTATTCTAGTTCATCCCTTAGAATTACTTAAATACGGATCCTTGAAAGACCTTTTCTAGAAAAATAATTGCTATTACATATTAATATTGCAGATTTGGAAATTTATGAATCAGAAAGACTTCTGAAGATTTCTTTTTGACACCCCCTCAAAAATTTTTTTAAAAAGATAAGACAGGATCATTGCCTGTGGGTGAGGAACCTTGCGGGGCCGGCAGAGACGGTAGGGGCCCTGGGTCAGACAGCGGCTGGAAAGAACGACCTGGCTCTTGTTGAGTCCCCAGCTTCGCTGACATGAAGGCCTTGCTGACAGGAGGCAGCCAGTACCACCCAAACGGCAGCCAGCAAAGGGGCAAAGGCGCGTGGTCAACACTGCACACCTTCCAGCAGCATGGGCTTTCAATATGAGAAATACAATATGCAGCAGAATACAAAACCTAAGGAAATTCTTAGGATAAAAACTGAGATTTTGAACAAAATTTAGAAAGTACGCCAACTGCTCTACACTCTGCCTTTAGGATACAAGTCCCCTGTCCTGTACCATCGATAGAGAATTGTGAGGAGCACGGATCCAGGCTACCCTGTAGGGAGTTACTGCCCGGGGGCACTGCTGCAGCATAACAACGTGTCATCATTTACAGAGAGTCAGTACATTCTGAGCTGTCAACCAGGTGACAAGGATGGAGCTTCTCCACCTTCTAGACCTACTACAGTCCCTCTTAGTTGTCCTCTCCATTCAACAGCACAGACATCAATGATCTGGGAACAAACAGAGCTGGCTCACTTGTGGACGAAATCCATTAACACAGCATCTCAAAACAGATGCACAAACTGACCAGAGGAACTGAAATGAGCACACTCAAAAGTCAAGTGGGCGAACTAAAATGCTGACAGCCTCTGAGATCATTTTATGCAAGATTAAAAACGTATCGTGTCCCAATTTTCTAGGAAGAATCACAAAATCAGCACTATAATAGTTGATAACAGATGATAACAGCACTTGTGAAGATTTACTAAGCTTCGAGTAAGAAAAATGAAAATAAAGAACCTTTTGACTAGAGAACTATAGCTTTAGTGACTATGTCTTTTAAAGAAGTATGCCATAGATGATGTACTACAATACAGATCCTTTTTAATTCAATGTACTTGGCTCCCTGATTTAATTTTAAACCTTTGCATACTCCAAAGTAAAAGTGAGGAGCCTTCATATATTATATTTCTTTCATTTTACTTTCAAAACAACATCAAAAATGCTGACTTCATGACTATTTATTACCATGTTAGTATCAGTTAGGATAAAAATAAATCAACAAAATGAGTATGTCCAAATTATACTTGTCAGAAGCAACTATAAAACAGTACTATCTTATCAAACCTCCACTTGGCCACATTTTCCTCATTAACCAAATCAAGGACCAAGGTACTCGATAAAATGAGAACAAAAACAGCTATCTAAATCCAAACTAAATATTTTTTAAAACTGTAGAGCTATAATCAAGTAGAAATTTTTTTTCTTGGCTCAGCCAAGGGGATGTAAGTTCTCCTTCTAGAGAATAAATAACTCACCTGAACTCAGGGAAATAACAGGCACCTGCAACCCCCACTGGCCGACTACGGGATGCTCTGCGGGGAGGGGGCGGGGCGGGGACTCCTGCAACCATTGCTCTGGTGGGCGCACAGGTGACATTTAGGAGCTGCGCCAAAGTTCTCTGAAGCTATTCAAGTAAAATCATCTTGATTTTTTTTAAGCTAAAATTATTTGCTGATTTTCAAATTATTTGCTGATTTTCAATGAAAAATGAGAAAATTAATTACAGTATATTAAACTGCCAATTAACTTGAAAACAAAAAGGATCCCATGATAAGGAATCCTCTCAAGAGACAGATGACAGAAACATGGCATCACTGAAAACTGGGTACCATGCCTTCCTGCCCCAGACACTACGCCCAGCCTCTGTGTGGGAAGCCTAACTGGACACAGATGAACGTGGATATGGATATGGGGAGGAGGGTGGAGTGCCAGGGATCAGGGGAAAGAGAGGGACCCTGTGTTTTCACGTATACTTCTAACAACCTTCAAACTGGGTGCAACCCAAGAGGTAATCTCCCAATCTTCATTTTTGAGATAAAATCCTGAGATCTGGGGAGACTGAGTGATAAGCCAAAGATGCTCTTTCCAATGTTCCCAAATGGTATTGGCTCTAGTTCATATATTCATTCTGATAAATATCTAAAAATTACTGCATTAATCATCATTCTTCATAAACACAGGCAATTTTTAAGAGGAATATTACTTGTAAGATTATATAATCACCAAGTTTGTCTTACAAATTAGAATCCAGGTAACTCACTACCCATATGTGTTCAGAATGTGGCACATATATAAAATGGAATATTACTCAGCCATAAAAAGAAAAGAAATTGAGTTATTTGTAGTAAGGTGGATGGACCTAGAGTCTGTCATACAGAGTGAAGTCAGTCAGAAAGAGAAAAACAAATATCGTATGCTAACACATATATATGGAATCCAAAAAAAAAAAAATGGTTCTTAAGAACCTAGGGGCAGGACAGGAATAAAGATGCAGACGTAGAGAATGGACTTGAGGACACGGGGAGTGGGAAGGGTAAGCTGGGACAAAGTGAGAGAGTGGCATGGACATATATACACTACCAAATGTAAAATAGATAGCTAGTGGGAAGCAGCCACATAGCACAGGGAGATCAGCTGGGTGCTTTGTGACCACCTAGAGGGGTGGGCTAGGGAGGGTGGGAGGAAGACGCAAGACAGAGGAGATATGGGGATATATGTATATGTATAGCTGATTCACTTTGTTATAAAGCAGAAACTAACACACCATTGTAAAGTAATTATACTCCAATAAAGATGTTTAAAAAATAAATAAATAAATAAAAAGAAGATACTTTTAAGGTTGAAATCTCAGTCATATATTCACTGTATAACAATCCCTCTCAAAAAACTGCAACCAGTTTAGATGTCTTCTCTGACTAAAAAAAATCTTTATAAATTGAAGGTGGGGAAGCAGAAAGAAAATTTAGCATGAGAATTTAAGGGCTGTTTACTGATGGATGGCTAAAAACATCACCATACTTTATATGATGTTACCCCCAATAAACAAAATGTTCAAGCTGACTCCATCCGGGAGCCTTCCCATCTGTGGCCGGCGCATACCTGCAGCATAGCCTGGGCCCCAGCCTTCACGTTCTTATTCTCCTCTTCGGTCACACACCCTCTGCTCACAGCACTCGTGAAGGAATACGTTCGTCCCCAACTGGAAGATCGCTTGTGACCAGAACTTTCAGATGAGGTCTTTAGAAAATAACAATCAGTCAGCAGAGTGGGGAGAAGCACATGTTGTATATTTAGTTCCTTACGCTCACCAGAATTCATGAGATTACAGGTTCCAGAAGGCAAGTCTCTTTTCTGTTGTGTTCACCATTCTACCTCCATCACCTAAAATGGTGCTTAGCACTTAGTATGTGCTGAAGAAATAGATAACATTTGTCCAATGGCCCAGTGAACATGACTGTTGATTTGTTTTGACCTCATGACTAGTTATTAAGATGACTTCACCAATATTGAAAAATCAAATTAGGGAATTAATATAGATATTTAAAAGTGATATACCTTTGGTTACAAGTATTTTTTAATGTTTGGTGTTAATTGCCATGACAAACACCCACTTTTAGAAATAATTCTCAGACTAGATGTCAAAATAGCATGCCAGAAATATAAATACGACCTAAGTTTTTTTTGCGCATCAAGTAGAGGCCCACTCGCACCTGTGGCTTTATCTAACATGGAATGAAAGGTCCATCCTGATAGCACCCCTCTCTGAGAACAGCACCAGCCCTGAAGCGAGGCTCGCAGTGGAGATTAATATTGTGTGTCACATTGGACTGTTGCTGGTATGGCTACTGTACAAGGAAATTCTGCCAAAACATTCTAAATTTAGTTAAGTGAATATTACTTATTTAAGCATATCAATGATATGGCAGTGACATTTTTAGTCTCATCAGAGATGTGCAAAGTATATTGGCTTATTCAAAGACTCTTATGCAGTAGTGAATAAAGAAGCTGCCACGCACACGTGGCCAAGCCTGAGCTTAGGATGTGGCAGAGGACCTTGAACAGCGAACAGAAGCAGCCCCCCTGAGGCAGGCGCTCATGGAACTCAGCAACCCGAGAGCATCAGAGCTGACAACAAAGAGGTGGCCTGACTGCGACCCTTGACTGAGCAGAATACTTTGCTTTATATTTTAATATAGATGCTCCCAACTCAAACAATAAGTGATAAAATATTACCTGCTTGTTATCAGTCTCTGAAAATCCTGATTTTTCAGCATCTTCTTGGGCAACTTCTTTTATGTCTGGTTCCTCCATGAACACAGGTTTGTCCTGGAGGATCCACTTTCTGTACACTTGAACTACTTTTCTGGTTACAGCTATGTCACAGGAAGGCAGCAAAAATGCCTAAAATGATAAGAGAAACTCCCTTTAACACAAGCTCAGGTCACCAAAGAGCCCAACAGACATTTTCAACGCCCATCACCAATCTCAGACTTTCCTTTGAAACACAGACTACACAGGGCCACATGTTTCTGTGCACACCAAACTTACCTGAGGAAAAAAGACAATTGTGTTTACGGCAGTTGCTTCAATTGGGCCAATTGTGTAACTGGGCCAGAAAACAAAATGCAATTTTTTTTCCACAAAATAACCAAAATGCATACCTATAGAGATATATTAATTGGCTGTATGAACAATAATAACTGTACAACTGAGAACTTTTCCCAACAAATGAGAAATAGATGATGAGATGGTAGAGATCATAGTACAGCCAGTTGTCACGTCTCTTCCCAAGTTCACATTCAGTGATGCTGTGTTGGTAACTTGAATTGGCCATAGTGGGAGTAGTGACAACACAGAAGTTGGCAAATGTTACCAACCAGGGCTTTTGTTTTCTTTCTTTTGTCTTTTTTGCCTTTTCCTTTCCTTTCCTTTCTCTTTCTTCCTTTCCCTTCCTTCTTTCTTTCCTCCTCCTTCCCTCCCTTCCTTTCTTGAGAGTCAGTTGTCTAACTGGCCAGTTGTAGCATTATGCATACTTATGTGAACTTTTTAACATTAAAGAATCCCCTTACACATCTGCACACAGAATTTTTGTTTAAGGTGATCAGAATCCAAACGTAGACAACTATGTAACCCAAATTCAATATTACCTTCCTCCCAGAAAGCAAATATAAATCCCCTCTGGAGGAAAATAAAATCATAGTAAAACCAAAATTATTTACACAGTCTGATTAATATGATATACAGCATATTAATAAAAAAATTAGAAATGTGAGAAAAGAAGTCAACATTAATAAAATCACATTAAAAATAGATAATAATTTAAACATATAAGAGATCTAGGTAAAGTATCAGAAAAAGATGTATATGAAATTGAAAAATAAAATAACCAAAATTAAAAGCCCAGTGTAAATGGCTGACAATAGGATGGATGTAGCTGAAGAGTAAACTGGAAAAAAAATCCGATGAAAATATACAGAATGAAGCACAGAGAGACAAAGGATGGCTCCATCAGAAGAGAGGTGAGAGAGAATGCAATGCAAAGGTTATCTTTTCCATGGCTGGAGATGCAGAAGGAAAGAATGAGTCAAAAGCAGCAGAAACAATATCTGAAGATAGAATGGCTGAGAATTTTACCCAAAATGATAAAACACATCAAGCCACAGATTCAAGAATCACAAAGAAACACAAGCAGGATACATTCAAAGCATATTACACTAAGACTGCTGAAAACCAAAGACAATCTGAAAATCTTAAAAGGAGCCAGGGTGGAAAAAGACACATTTCTTCCAAAGGAATAACCACATGACTTAGCATAACTTCTCAAAGAAACAATGAAAGCCAAAAACCAATGGAACAAAATATTCAATGTGCAGAAAGAAAGCAGCTGCCAAAGTAGAATCTGACATCCATAAAGAAATATTTCAAAAATAAAAGCAAAACAGACATTTTCAGATAAGAAAATGAGAAAATTTTTACCAAGAGACCTAATCTAAGGGAAATACTAAAAGTTATTCTTTAAGCAGAAGGAAAATAATTCCAGGTCAGAGATTTGGGAAGAAATAAAGTGCAACAAAAATGGTAATTATTTGGATAAATCTAAATGAATAATATGTATATATGAATATATATAAAAAAAAGAATAAAACTGGATAAAGTAATTATAGTAGTTCTGAAAGATGATATATATGTATATGTATATATATATTTGTGTATATATAATACATATTATATATTCATAATATGGCATTAAATGGCATACACATACATAACAGTGGTATATAAACTAAGAAGAAGTAAATGGAACTAAAATGCATACCGAGAGGTAAAAGTTGAAATTAATGCTAGATTTTAAGTTAAGGATGCATACTGTTAATGCTTAAAATATTACAAATGAGTGTAAAAATACTTATCTAGAGGAGAAAAATAGGATGCTAAATGTAATCAGTGTGAAAAAATTAAGACAGAAAGTAGAAAGATAGTAGATGTAAACACAATTATAGCAGTTGTTACATTAAATGTAAATGCAATAATGTTCCAATCAAAAGACAGAGATTATAAGGTTGGATTTTAAAAGCTATTAAAAAGACCACATGCTATTTATAAGAGGACATCCAAAACATATGAAAAGGGGACGTTGAAAGCAAAAAGTTAGAAAAAGATTACCATGAAAATACTAACCAAAAGAAAACTGGAGAGCTATATTCAGAACAGGCAAGAACAACTTTTAGGCAAAAAAAAAAAAAAAAAGGCATTACTAGAGAAAAAGAAAGTTCTTAATGATAAAAGATTCAATTCAAAGGAATATATAATAATTCTAAATCTGTACTGCAACTAAGAATTTTACTTAGTAAAATTCATATTCATATATATCAAATACTGATAATCTGTGAAGAAACAGACAAATCCACAGTCACAGTAGGATATTTCTCAGCTCAGAAAACAGCAGACAAAAATAACAGGATAGAAGAGAGATGAACACATACATCAGACCTTCTCACTCTCCTCCACGTCTCAACCTCTCATACCCTTCCTCTCTTTGTCTCTCCAAGGTGCATTCAGGATAATTTCTTCAGACCTGTCATCAAATGCATTCCCTCTTCAGCTGTATCTAATCTGCTATTAAACCTACCCACTGAAGTTTTCCTTTAATATTTCAATTATTACATTTTTTTCATCACTAGAAGTTCTATTTTCTTCCTATTCATATCTGCTTAGTCATCTGCTATGGTTTCTTGTTTTCTGCAAACATTTTCAAGCTTGTCTTTTATTTCTTTAAATGTGTTAAACATATTCATTCTAAAGTCTCAATTGTATAACTGAAATCCTTGTGAGGTTTTCTTGCCTCTTCTGATTTGTTTGTCTAGAAAAGTTTTGATGTATAAATTCCTAAGAGGAAGAAAGTGACCTGAAATTATTATACCCAGCTAAACTACTGTTCATGTGCAAAGGCAAAAAGAAAACATTACCCATCACAAAAGGACTCAAGGTAGATAAACAACAAGGATTTACTGTATAGCACAGGGAACTACATTCAGTATCTTGTATTGATAATAACCTATAATGGAAAAGAATCTGAAAAAGAATATATATATATTCTGTATTCTATATTCTGTATTATGTATGTCATATATATTCTATATTCCATATTCTATGTGTTATATTCTATATGTTATATTCTATATTCTATATATGTTTATATATATATATATATATAACTGAGTCACTTTGCTGTACACCTGAAACTAACACAATATTGTAAATCAACTATAGTTCAATAAATAAATAAGTAGGACTCAGGGAATAGAGCTGCCAATACACCTTCTTGAAAACACCACTCAGCGACAAAACGAGACCAACCAAGAAGTCAATCAAAGCAAGTATTTTCGGGCTGTGGACACCAGGAGGAACGAATCTGTCAAAATACAGAACCAAGATTAAATACCTCTGCCCATCAGGATTCCAAAATCAACTGCAAATGTAAATTTATAATATAATGAATATTTATATATTCATTATATTATAAATTTATAATATAATGAAATCAGCAGATGGGGAGAGGAGGCTCAAAAAAACACAAGGCTGCTAAGCTCTTCACGTTTCATAACAAGAAATCAAGTGCCACCTAACATTAAAACATGCAGGTAAAAAGTGATTCCAATATTTTAATGCTATTATAATCTTTTTATTATAGACACGTCTTCTAGCAATTAATATTTCTTGTGGTAAAGGAATATTTACTGGAATTTCAACAATTCCTTCGGGTTTGCTGTCTTTTCTTCTGTTAAATTCAGGTAAAAATAAAATTCAGAACTACTCATTAAAACTGCATTAAAGATTCATTCAGAGTTAAAGGCTCCATTGTCATAAAGCTATCCTGCGGTCCCCCACCCCACCCCTGCCACTTCCACACACCTGTCGTGGCCCTGGCCTTCACCTTGGTCAGCCTCTGTCTGATTCGCCTGTTTCTGTCCACGGCTGTCTGCCTGCTGGTCCACCCATCCCTGCCAGCCAAATTCTACCTCTGTCTGCCCGTCTACCTGCAACTACCCACCTGTCTGGCTACACCTTCCTGCTTATCTCCACCTCTGCTGGCTGGCCAGTCTGCACCTTCTTGTCTGTTCTACGCCTGCCTGCCAGTTTTTTTATGTCTATCAGCTCATCTGTAAGCCCTCCTGTCTAACCGTCCACCAGGCTGCTTCCTGTCTGTTCATATCCTGTCTCACCCTGTCCTCTCTGCTGGTCTCTCGTGCTGCCAGGCCAGCAGCCATCTATACACACAGAGAAATATCTAGAATGATGCTCTTCTAACACTGATAACAGTTACTTGGATGGCAGTGTTTGAGTGATTTGTTTTGGCTTTTCCACTATACTTACATCTATAGAAAGATACTATCTTTATCTAATGAAGTCATCTTTTTTTTAAATAAAGTTGCTCTTTAAAATAAAACCAAACTACCAACAAAACAACCTAGTGAACAAATGTCCTTTAGAGCAGTACTTTCATTTCAGATCATAACCTAAGTAAGACATTTTCCATAAGGATACATGCATTTGTGTATGTAGTATACACAAAAATAAGTCAGAAGTTTCACAAAGAAATACTAATTCTTACAATATGCACTGCACTGTGAATTTTTTTGGTCTGTTCTATTTTACTTTATTTCATTAATTTAAAAAAAAATACTGGCTCTTGACCCACTACATTGATTTCATGACCAACAAATGATCACACAAGGTAGCCTGAAAAATAGCAGTTAGGAGACAAGTTTCTGGTGGAGTGACCAAGGGATCAGAACCGCCCTCCTGACGCACTCCACCCGCCCAGCCTGCCTGCTGGAGACTGCCTTGAACCTTGCCAAACCTCATCTCCCTCAGGAACTGTCTACGGCCACCGCCTTCAACTCATTGAACCATCCAGTCTGAGGTGACTGCTCCGTCAGCCCCGCCCTGAGCCGCCCAGCCCCCAGTGGTCCTCGTGGGCCTTTGTTCCCACATCATGCGTGTGGACATCCGACCTGCCTCTTGCGCTGTTCTCTGTTACGTACACACACATCTTAACTCCACACTGAAAACGTGCACTTCTTGAATGAATGCACATTTTTAAACTTTAACAGCCTTTAGGCTTAGTCTCTGAAGGATTTAAAATTAAAAAAGAAATTATTATAAAAGAAGTCACATTTTGTCTTCCATAGAAGAAAACTTCATCATTGACCAAGAGAGGGCAATAAAACGCAATGTTCAAACCCATGCCCCTTTTCCCAAATGTCTCTATTTCAGTATTTTACCAATGCATAATAATCATATTTGAAATTTCACATAAGCTTTCAAATTAGATTTGATTAAGAATAATTATAAAATGTAAACGTTTTTGAATTTCATGGTACAAAGATGGCTCTTAACTTTAGGCATAAGTAGTCTGCAGTTACCTCAATGATGCAGTTTCTACTTCAAAACTGAATTTACACTGGATCTAGGATTTTGATTGAATTTAGAACTTAGAACACACTATTGCCAGGGGTGGAATGCCAATAATGGATGCAAATGGAACTATGTGTATAATAAATAAATAAATACGCAATATAGGTAGAACCACATCAATTTAGCACTTGTCTCTTGTGCAAAATTGAAAAGCTTTGTTAATGATATCTGATTTTAAGTATTTGTATCCAAGCGTTTAAAACATTACTATAGATCAGGATCAGCAAACTACGATCCACAATGCAAATCCAGCCTGGCACTTAATTTTTGTAAGTAAGGTGTTACAGGAAAACAGCCGTGCTTGCTTGTTCCATGTTGTCCATGGCCACTTTCTCACCATTTTCTTAAGTAGAAATTTTTTATTGATTAAAATACAAAATACAGTAAAACCTCTAGAGTGCTGTGGATTGTTCTGGGACTGTCACTCTTGGTGGAGGTTGTTTTCCTGTAAGTCTCAGAGGTGAAGGTCTCCTCCTTCCCCACGCGGGTCTCACCTCCACGGGAAGCTCTTGGTGGTGCACGTGCATTGCCCATGTGTGAACAGACCCCTCCTCTCCCCCAAACAGGTTTCTGCCATCCGAGGGCCTCCCTCTCTGCTCGGGGCACAGACTGAACGACCATCCCCTCATCACACACAAGCTCTCCACTTCCCGGGGCACCGGTTCCAAGACGCAGGTGGCCAACGGCTGCTTCCATGTGCCAGGCCACTGTCTCACCCCATCAAGGCCCTGCTTCCTATGTCCGAAGCTGCAGCTGAGGGTTTCTGCCCAGCAGCACTACTGCCTTGTGGGCACACGTGTCACGGGCCGGGGGGTTGGGGGGATGCTGTCCTGTGCACCATAGATGCTTAGAATCATCCAGGCTCCCTCCCACTAGATGCCAGTAGCAGCACCTCCCTCCCCACTGTGACAGTCACACAAGCGTCCAGTCACACACATGTCCAGACAGTGAATCAGCTGCAGCGGTGGGCAGGCTGCTCGGGGCTGCTCTGACCTCTCCAGCATCCTCCCTTGCTGCACCTGTTTTCTTGTCTGCACTTCTGCTCATCCCGACACCTTCTCACCCACCAGTTTCCACCAAAGGTCTATTATTTCAACGTCTTGACCTCGGCTCCTTTCCTTCCTCTGAATCCCCTCCCTAGCCTCCTTTTTCCTCTCAGGCCATAAATACCTCTACTGGAGGTGCCTGCCATATGCCTCTGTGGGCAAAGTCCAACTGTGCAGGAACCTGCAGCTCGTGAGCTCCTACAGCCCTGGAACAATCCAGCCTCGGGCCGTCTCGGCTGTGCTCACATGCCGCGGTGGTTCAGTGCCGCGGGGGTTCAGGAGCGGCTTTCTCCCCGCCTCCCTCTGGGTTTAAAGTTTGTTATGGAAACACGAGGTATTTGCAGGATGATTTTGTTCAAATATAAAATCTTCCCACCCCGTGTAGGAATTTTACAAAAACCAAAGTCATAAAAACAAAATTAAAAATTACCAAAAAGCCCAAATCACAGCCCTCCACTTGACACATTAAATGTGGGATTAGAGAAATCATTATGGAGCTGTGTGATGGAGCCCAACTTGTCAATTATATTTCTTGGAGTATTATGAGTGAAAGGACAAGAACAGAAACCTCTTCAGCTCCGTGACCACACACACACACACACACACACACACACACACACACACTCACCTGGCGGAACACCTCGTTCACGAAGTTGACGTAGCCACGCGTGGACAGAAGGATGCGCTGGACCATCTCGTACACGGCGCGGTGCTCCTCCTCAACGCCGCAGACGCTGCAGCTGCTGAGCCGGCGCTCGGACAGGGTGCTGCTGTCCGAGTGGCTTCTGTCCTGCTCGGCCGCCCCGCCGCCGTCCAGCTCCGGCGCCCGCTCCTGCACCGCACCTCCACCCCCGACGGTCTGCAAGAAAGGCACCCGCTCCTGAGGGATCCTCCCAGACTCCAGAACACCTGGCAAGACTGAAGGCTTGCCTTGTTTTCAGGGACTCCGGTTACCATGCACTTGAAGAGCAGCGGAAACGCAGCCCTGCTCGGAGCACAAGGGACTCCTGGACCTGCACTTACCCACTTTCTAATTCACCAACTAACTCCTCCCCCAACTAAGTTATTTTAATGGGAAAAGTATTGCAGGGAGGGAGGCTGCGAAATGTTATCAGCCTAAAACGTTTGGTTTATATCTGTAAAATCACAGAATAAATTAATGTGTAAATGAATTTATATTATCATTACCTCTGGTCTCCACCCTTCAGCACTTAATCTACGGTCACAGAGATTTGAAAATTTGGTGGATTTTTTGCAGCCACAGTGCTGGGAAGCTTCATCTGATTCACATGAGTAAGTGACACCTTGATCGGAGGAGTGTCAATATCTTTAAAGGGTATTTTATGAGAAGGACCTTGATCTGAGTTTTATACTCAGAATCTCGGATCAAACTTAACTAAAATATTTACAAAACTTTAAATATTTAGAGGCTTTAGGAGCACAAAGAAATAAAATAATCTATGTAATCATTCACAAAGTTTAATTTGTTTTTTTGCTCTCATTTCCCCCAGAATTAAAGATTTCCTCCAAACACAACATACATGTAATTTTGCTTCAATCTTTGCAAATTACAGTATTATTCTTGTGTCAAAAATATATAACCTAAATACCACTAAAATTCTACCTACTGTGAATATGTTTTACAAAAGTGACAAGAAATGAGTCGCACAAAATAACTTCAGCGACTACCAAGGGTAGTTTGAAAGCAAAGCAGATGTCCAAATAATAATCTCTAGAGAAAATTAATAGAAAATTATATTGATAGTAATTTTTCTCTTCATGCCTGGGATATTAAGCCTGTGTGGCTTATCAAAGGCACTGCCACACTGTGCAGTGAGCTACCCTACAGAAATTATTTCATCTTTTTGATGGATCAACTACCTTGCAGAGAAAAATAAAATTTTACTCATTTTTACTGATACACATACATTTTTAATCTGTAAAGCATGGAGGTTAGATTAAATCTAACGTCCTTTATGGCTTAATAAACTGTGACTTTTTGATCAGTAACTTTCATTTTCCCAACAAGCCAAAAAAAAAAAAAAAAAGTATACACATACTTACATAGAAAATTTTAAATGGCCACAAATTCTTTGGCACTCCCTCTGCAGAAGGGGGAAATCTGTGTCCCCTGCTTTGGATCCCCATGGGCTGGGGGATAGAGTTAACCAGCAGAACGGAAGGGTGGAGGGGACCTGTGCCTTCTCAGGACCCAGGCCCAGGAGGCTGACCACTCCCGCTTGGCATCTCTGTGAACTTTTGCTCTCGGAGCCCTAAGCGGCCAGGGAAGAAGTCCAACTGCCTTGCTAGAGGGGCTACGTGGAAAGGGAGGCCCAGTGGAGCCCAGCCTTCCAGCTGCACCCATCAGAGTAACAGGCACGGGAATGAAGTCATCCTGGACCCTCTGGACCAACCAGCCATTGACCACCACCCACTGACCTCAGCTAATGCCACATGAAGCATACAAATTGTCCAACCAAATCCCTCCCAAATTCCTGACCCAAAAAGGGAAATAAGTAATATGATTAAAGGGTTGTTGTTTTAAGCCACTCCATTTTGAGGTCATTAGATAACGAATTAGATAACACAGCAATTAGATAACTAAAATCATGTATGTAAAGAATTATGTTTAGGGCTTCCCTGGTGGCGCAGTGGTTGAGAGTCTGCCTGCCAGTGCAGGGGACACGGGTTCGAGCCCTGGTCTGGGAAGATCCCACATGCCGCGGAGCAACTAGGCCCGTGAGCCACAATTTACTGAGCCTGCGCGTCTGGAGCCTGTGCTCCGCAACAAGAGAGGCCACGACAGTGAGAGGCCCGCGCACCGCAATGAAGAGTGGCCCCCACTTGCCACAACTAGAGAAAGCCGTCGCACAGAAACGAAGACCGAACACAGCCATAAATAAATAAATAAATAAATAAATGAATAAACCCAAAAGTTTAAAAAAAAAAAAAAGTGAGCTCTGTGATCCAAATAGAACATAATGATAACATAGATGAATTTCCCAGCATGCCATAAATTGAAAAAACTTCTCTAGATAAAACAGTGCTTTTCTCAGCCTCCTCTAGTTCACACCAACAAAAGGATGCTTTCCAAAAACATCTGTATGTTTTAACAGACGTTTATAATTATAGTAAGTGATGAGAGTGGAAACAAACTGGTAATTCAAGTTTATTCATTTCTTGCCTCTTTTCTGAAGATTAACAATAAGAGCATGAATACGAATTAACTACAGAGAGAGGTCCATTTTCTGCCCACTACAATCAAGCTGGAATTCTCAACTATACTTTAGTATTAGTTGATTCCGGTGGTAAATATAAAGATGCTTTTTATCTCTTTGCCATATGATGAAGGCTTAGCCAGTGAAACAGACATATCTGCTTGGACTAGGTCTGTGCTGTCAGGGCTCAGGAAATTGCATGCTACAGGCTGCCACTTAATCCCTCCCCTCCCCACCCTGGTTTCCTCTCAACCCATGGCTCATACTGAGACTTGCTCACCCTCAGGGTCAGGCCAGATGAGGATACCCACAAAGCAGGTGTGAAATGAGGACGCAGCTGCCGTTCTGCTGGTGATGCCTGATGCCACTCAATTCCCCATCATGATTTGCCCACGGGGTTGGAGGCAGCCTACGCTTGCCTTGATAGAAGTAAGAACACAGAGCACTAGAGTGGCAGTCGACAGGCAAGTGGGTCTGTGTGATACACAAGCTTCCCCAGGGGTGTCAAGTTGTGTGATTCATCTTTTCTAACTGTTCACCCCATAAGATACAACAATTTCGGGAAACCCATAGCCCATGAATCATTATTGAAGGGCTGGCTCAGAATTAGTAAAAGTGGTACTTTAACACTGTAACTAAAGAGTTATCATACAAATAAGTGTGATCAACTGTCTTAGTATCGCACACTTTTTTTCATTCCCTCATGGAGTTCTTTGGGTTTTAATGCTTAATTAATGTGCTACTGAAATTTTAAAATCACTACTCCGCTTTCTCTAATACATGCTGAAGTACTTCTATATCACACAAAAATGAATTACCAAGGAATAAATAATAGTTCACTGAAAACACGTTAGGCTGAGATGAAGCACCAAGAATGTTCAGGTTTGAAAGGGGGATTTGTGGTCATTGTTGCCAACATGGTACCAGATTTCCAGGCAACCGTATTCTTCCTCTCCCATGAATGATGCCACCAAACAAGAATATCTGTCGTACCAGATTTCCAGGCAACCGTATTCTTCCTCTCCCATGAATGATGCCACCAAACAAGAATATCTGTCAAACCAGATTCTCCGAGGGCTAAGTGAGCTAATTCCTTTCCTCCCTGGTGAAAAGTACTGTCAAAGTTATTAGTTCTAGATCAAAAGGAAGTAAATTCACTTTGGAAAAACACACACACAAAAACCCCCATACATGACCTTTAACACAGTAATAGTGGCAAAAGTGTGAACTCTATTTGGAAGCAGCATTTAAAATATTGTTTTAAAGGGCTTTTATAAGAGCAGTACATTCTTTGAAAAGAGATTCTGGATCACCTGACTTAGACAGTGATGTTGACCTTACACGGATAAAATTATATTAAACTTGAAACTCCAAACAAAAACTTTCAGGAGATAAATACAATTACATGTGCTTTTATTCCTACAACTCCATTTCCAAAATTTAATATTCAGTTGTTTAAACTGCTTTTTCTCCTGTATGATGTAAATGAGGAGCAGAACAGACGGTAGACACACATGAGATAAGAGGGAAAACAGAATTGTAAGGCAGAAATGGAAACACAAGGAGAGAGGTTGGCTGAATAATGACCAAGATGTCCACGCGCCCGGAATCCCGGAACCTTTGACTGTGCTGCCTTACGTGGCAGAAGGGACTGAGCAGATGTGACTAAATTAAGGATGCTGAGATAGGGAGAGGACCCTGAATTACTTGGGTGGTCCCAATGTAACCACAAGGATCCACAAGGAGGCAGGAGGAGCAGACACAGAGAAGGTGATGTGAAGATGGAAACAGAGGGAGAAACGATGTGATGAGGGGTGGTGAGCTGGGGAAATGCAGCAGCCTCTGGAGGCCAGGTAAGGCAAGAGCATGGACCCCCTCCAGCGCCGGAGCCTCCAGAGGGAACACAGAGCTGCCCACACCTTGATTTTAGCCCACTGAGACCGATTTTGGCTTTCTGGCTTCCAGAGCTGTAAGATAATACATTTGTGGTGATTAGCTACAGCAGCAGCAGGAAACTAACATAACAACTGACTGCAAGGTGTATTAACAGCCTGGACCACAGCAGTGGCCATGTCTGGGCATGGCCACCTTCAGGGCACAGTAGCCGTGGGCCTGGATGGTGTCTGCCCAGCATCCCTTCCCCCCTCACGGAACCCCAGTGCTCTGCGCCCACCCCTCGCATGCAGCGCACCTGCCTCACAGGAAGCTGACCCCCCACGCCAGGGGAGCCTTCTGCTTCCTGGAAGCTGGTCGCCGCCCCCCTGGGCTGTTCACACCCCCAGATCTGAGCCAATCAGCAACTTATTCTTGTCCTCAGAGCGCACAGGTAACCTAAATTGTTCCCCAAAGACAAAAGGGAAGGGCTCTGCACTTCTGGCCTGTCTTTAAACATGAACTAGGAAAGTAGGGCCCCAGCTGCTGCTGCAACCTTCAGGCAGGAGCAGAGGGAAAGGGCGAAGGAGAGAACAAGGGAGAGGGCGGGCACCAGACACAGCCTCGGCCAGCCTTACCTCGAGCTTCTCTTTTATGATATTGAAACATTTCTTTTATGGATATGACAGTTTGAGTTCTGGTGCCTTTTTCCTGTTAGGGTGATAAAACTCTCCTAACCGACTCAGGAGGGCAGAACCTTATGACACTTTTAGCTATATAATAAAAGGAAATGAGTCACAAGTGTGAAGAGTCAACAGGGAAAAAATTAGAACCTGGAAGCAGTGGTTAATTTGCTAGTCTTGCTACTTCTCATCCTCCAAATGTATTTTTCAAGAATGCGCAACTTATTTTCAATAAATACAGGTGATGATTTTCCGAAATTTTGAAACTAGGCAGGAAGAAGTTACATCCTTTCTACGATAGTGTTTTGAATTGCCTGCATAACTACATTAAGACGCCATGAAAAATTCATCAGAGTGTGACTGAGTTTCTTATATTTCCTACAAATTTTTGTCTACCTGAGGATTTTTAGTTTTTGTCTACCTGATGGGTGAATAAAGGCCTCTCATCGTGGCTCAGAACTACCTGTGTTTTCCTGACTGCTGGAGAGACCCAGGGCCATTTTTATTTCCTCTTCTGTGAATTGCCTTTCACCTCCTTTCACCTCCTTTGTCCATTTTCAGTTAACTTATTTGTCTCATGTCTATTCATAGGTGCTCTTTATACAGCAGAGACTATGAACAGTCATGATGTGACCAATGCTTTTCACAGTCTATTGCTTGGGCCTGGCTTTACGTTATCTTTTGACATTAGAAATCTTTTTCTATTTTTTAAAATAAAGTCAAACCTCGATTAGTCTTTGGTTTGTGGGTTTCATCTCTACCAAAGGTGGTCTCCCACTTCCCAAATTTATACATTCTCCTAGATTTTTTCCTAAGTTCTTTATCACTTTGTTTTTATATTTAGACCTTAAGTCAACTTAGGCCTTAAACCAATGTGACCAAGTGCTTAGGTGCGTGATATGAAGTGAGACTCTGAGAAAGGGACGGACCAAGGAACAGACAGACAGTTTCCTCTGGCTTCCAGGGCTGCAGATTTCATTAGATATTTGGTGCTAATCTCAGTGTCATTCCTTTGAAATAACTGCAGTTCCTGTTTGGAAGTCTGTAGCATTTTTCCTTAATCCCTGAAAGCCAAATGTCTGTTTAGGTTGGTGTCTGTTTTGCTAATTCTTCCTGGGACTCAAAGGCCCTTTCAGTTTAAGGCATGACTTTTTTTTTTTAGCTTAGGTAAACTTTTCTTACTGTTCGTTCAATTATTACTTCTCATTCTTTTCTCCTTCTGTCCTCACAATATCTGCAAGGTAGGTCTGCACCTAAGGTTTTATCTGTTAGTTTCTATTTCCATCTCTGATTTTTTTATCAGTGTTGTGGGATATTTCGTCAGAAAACCAATTTTGTTCTCAGCAGTGATCATTACCATTTTGAGTTTACCTACTAAATTTTTAAATTCAGAAATGGAAGGTTTTTTAAAACTTTCTTTTAGCGAGTCTTTTGTTGTTCTTCTCACGGAGCCTGTGCTCTGGACCGGCTCAGTGCTCTGCCATCAGGGTACCCAGTGCCCCTCAGGGAGTGCACCCTCCAGCCCAGGCCGACATCACACATCTGGGAACCGCAGAGCATCAGCCGACCTGCACTAAGTGGACCACACGTCCTGCCCCTGTTCTTGGCGCCAGTGAAACAAAGCACACGAAACCATGACTCCTCCACACAGCGGCCTCTCTGACTTCTACAAGTGGTCCTGCTCTGCCTGCACAAAGGCCCGAAGCCACACAGCCTGCCGGGAAAGCCCCACATGTCTGACCAATGCCACTGAGAGAGGGAAGCCCCGCAGCCCGCAAGTGAGAAGAGGGCTTCACCCAGGCCTCAGGGAGACACAGCCCCCTCTTCTGGGGACCCCATAGTGGCTCAACCACCACCCAAAATCCTGAGCTGCTGACCCACCCCTTCCCTCCCTGAGATCCCAGAGGGCACCTGGCAGTCTCAGGGGTCCTCTCCATGGACCACCTCACAATTCCTGAGGACCTTGCTGGGGCTGGGAGGAGCAAGGCAAGAGAGGCCCTCGGCATCATGCTCAAGGTCACTGGGGCCCGAGTGAAGCAGGGGAGGTGAGAGGGAGCCAGGAGCGCACAGCTCAGTCACCTGCTCAGAAGGCCTCCCTCGGCCCCAGGGTCGCCTTGTCATGGCAACACCCACAGAGCACGGCAAGTGCTTCCAACTCACAGCTTCCTCTGAAACCTCAACAGTACAGACAGAGGAGCCAGTAAATCGAGTCCCTATGACCAACAACCTGTGAGAGCCAATAACCTTGATAGTCAATTACTCTGGTGTAAGTATAGGTTATGACACCAGAATTGAAAGATAAAAAAGTGATGAATGACATACCTGAATGATTTTGGGCAATACATCAACTCCATTCTTAGTGTTTTGTGTTGCAGTTAGATACTTTTTTTCCAAAAAGAAAGTCACGATCCACTTAATAAAAACAACGCGAGCTGCCATGTATGGGGTTTTTGTGCTGTAAGTGTTCTCACTGTCTCGAGTTGTAGTAACATACACGGGCTTTGGTCTCAAGTGGGGGATGTCTGCAAGACAAAAGAACACATGATCAGGTTAGTGAGTCTTAACATCATGTAACCCTACAAATGTTTCAGTTTCTAATTAAATAGACATATATCTGGTTGTTTAAACAGCAGCTGAGATTTAAAAACCCAAGTGATTAAAAATGGCATCTTCTGGTAGGCTCATCTCTGGGTCTGCCTTGCAGTCTGACCAACGCGGGGTGGTGGTTGCTATTATCTACATACAACTATGTATACAGCTGTGGAAAAACAAAGGTCATAACTCTTTTTAACGAATTTGAGAAATTACATGAGATTATAATAGCGAAAATCTTTTCACATATAACTAATTTAACCTTATTTTATGACTAGAATAGACGTAAAAGCATGTATAGACATTTTTTAATCGCATTAGGTATTTTATCATCTAACGTTACACTGATCAAATCTACTAATCTTTAGTTTTATATCCTTTTCCCTTTAGATGCATCCAAAGACATAGAATTAGTATAATCTACTTTATGTCTAAAAGAATTCAGACAGTCATGTTTCATCTTGGAGATATCAGACACCACCATTTCCAAAGTATTAATAAGAAGTCCACTTCTCATTCTTTAAATACCATAATTAATATGAAAATGATATGGTATTGAATCTGAGATACCATTTGCTGTAAGTTCAACTCTCTTACTGAAATACGTGCAGCAGAAAAGTTCTCAGCAAATCCCTTTTAATCTAAGGATAGTAACAATACACCATGTTTTCTACAATGAAATGGAGGACTTATAAAACCAGAAACAATTTTTGAAAAAAGTACCCACAAATATATAGCTAACAAAATACATACCCTGGTACCACTAAAAGTCAGCACTTCTACCACTTTCCAAGTGAGCCGAGCTTCAGCTGCTTCTCCTTGCCCAGGTGTGTGGGTGAGCACAGAGACATCCAAAGATAACTGAATTAGCTGTCCACACTCCCCAGAGGCGTTAATGGCTGTTGTGACCTTTTCTCTTCCAAAACTGTTCTTGATCATTTATTTGAACTATTTTCACTCATTTTAAAATAATAGGGAGAGAAAGATTTGTCCAGCACCCCACTCCCTCCGCCACCACTGCAAGGGATGCTTCTGTCCTATGCGTCCTCACCTCTTATAGAAGGAAAACCCTGGAAGCTAAATTAGAAATCCCCTTACGTCTCCTATCTCTCTGGCCTCATCCCTGGGCAAGGTCTGGGGTCTCCACACCCCGCCACCCGTAAGAGTATACTTCAGGAAATTCAGGCTTTTTTTACATTTAAAACTTTATTAAATGTAATTACACCAAAAATACCATGATACACATCAAATTACTTCTAAGTACAGGAGCCACAGATTCCCTTTATTGCTGTGAACTGAGGTAAATCTTAGTTTGTACAAATAATTAAAATCATTCATTAGGAAACTGTAAACTTCTTACAACAAAGTTACCATTAAACATGAGAAAGAATGATTATTTTATTTAAAAATACTCAAAGCCCACTTTGGAAGAGGCGGGACACACAGCCCACCAGTACTTACCAAGCACAGGCTTGTAGATGTTCGTTAACTTGGTAAATGATGGAAACAAATGAGGAAGGTAATACTTTCTAAACAATGTAAAAAGAAATTTAAAACCAGTCTCTTGATTCTCCTTGTGCTTCCACTCCAAGCTTGCGGCCTTCAGATCACACATGGGAAAATCATATATATAGTTACATTTCAGGTTAATGAATACTCAACTGAAATGCTATGTTATTAAAATCCCTATCCTAGATAAAAAACGTGAGAAATAGCAGTGACGATTATGTAATAACATCTTAAAACTCAAAAGATGACAAGAAGGAATACTTCAAAACGAAACAGTAACTAGGTTAAAAACAGCATTTTTACCGGATAGTCAAGAAAAAAAAACAATGATACCATATCTTTTTAAACTTGTCCTACTACATCATGCCCATATTTTTTTCTACATGTTCTCTGTAATGATTTAACGTTCTTTGTGCCCTTAAAATGTTCTGTCAGAAGTAATCAGGTGTTTTTTTTTTAATTCAAAAAAGGCCATTTACAATAAACAAGAATTAAGGAAACAATCCCTTGCAAGAATTTTATCCAGTGTTACCTACATGCAAAATCATTCTCAAAACGCAAAGCTATGGAATCTTGGAAAGGGCATGAAAAGCAATCCATAGGCTATATGTATAACTGAGTCACTTTGCTGTACACCTGAAACTAACACAGTATTGTAAAGCAACTGTATTTCAATTAAAAGAAAAAAAAGCAATCCACAGGCTGGGATAAACCTGGCCTCCCAGTCCAGCTACAATTTAAGTTTAACCCTTTCACAGTGTCGAGACACTGTTTCCCCCTCAAATACCCAGCACCGCATCCCCCGGTGGGAGCACTGCAAATAGCTCCCCCGCAGGGAGAGGCCCACACAGGCCAGGAGCCCAGATGGTGACGGGGGTGGGGGACGGAGGGTCCTCCCACGACCGAGGCAAACGTGGCGTGAACTGGCCCTTAGAGAATGCCTGCCAGTGGCCGTCTCATTTGTGAGACCACAGCGCGCTCTAGAGCAGAGCTTCCCGACCCCTTCCTGACTCGGCTCCCCTGGGGCACCTGCGGTCCAGGCAGGAGGGGCCGTGGCCGACCTGGGGCACAGGGGCCCACGTCTCCCACCTGTCAGAAGCCCCCCCGGGTGAGGCAAGGGCGAAGCTCTGTTCCAAGGACCCACCCACCCAATAGGCCGAGGGAAGGAGGGGGCTGGCGGACACACACACACAATCCTGCACACAGTGGAGGGGGGTCACCTCCACCCTCTACCAATCCTTCCTCTGATGGGGTCCCAGGGGCTACAGGACTCATCTGAGGTCACACGCCTAGAATGAAACCCAAGTCCCCCAGCACATCCGGGATCTGGCTACTCTGCTGCTCTCCTGGGACGGATGCAAAGCCCGACCCAACCACTCCTGATGGATGGGGCTGAGAGGCGTGCAGGAGGGGCCGCACAGCTAGGACGTGGGGCTCCCCGACGGTGACAGAACCCAGGCCAGGCGCTCAGGATGTGGGAGTCCTGTGCCTGCGGTGCTGCTAAAGGAATCGGGGAGAGGAGAGCACACGAGGTCGCCCCGCGGGACACGGTGGGCAGAAAGGGCAGCGAGAAACACAGTCTCCTAGAGAAAGGTGGAAAGGAGGAAAGGATGGGAGGGGAAGCTGGCAGAAGCATCACAGGAGGAGAGACCCTGACAAAGAAGGGGGTCCCCTGGAATCACCCGGAAGGTCGAGGACGACAAACACTCAAGTGTCCTTCTCTGGACCTGACACTAGAACCCTGTGCATCCAGGGCCCCTGATTTCGCGGTGACGGGGCAGAGGCAGGTGACAGCGGGTGTCAAAGGCCCACTGGGTGAGGAAGCAGACATGGCAGAGATTACACGTCAACAAATCAGGTTGTGACGGGAAGGACAGAGCCTGGATGACACCCGGAGGAGCTCAGGGACCAGGGACGTGTTCGCTGAGACAAAAGAAGCAGTAGCTTTTTCCAAACCTCATCACTGTTCAGAAATACAGACCAAGAGGCATAAATCCCCTAGTTTAGTTCTGTATTCAGCTGGTAAATTTCAGAGAAAGGACCACACACCATAAAGCAGGCCGTGCTGACGGCAGGATGAGATCATTCCACGGGTGTCCTTCAGGACCCCTGCCCGCTCTGCCCAATCGTTCCGGACCCACCCGGTCAGCCTAGGGCTTGCTCCTTCCCCATCCCATCTCACCAGCACAGAGAACAGGGGCAGGAAAGGAGCAAACAGACAAAAATCGTCAGATAACTCTGAGAGAAAAGAAATACCTATTCTGGTCTCTGCCCCTGGCTCCTGGCACAGAGGCCCTAACACCCTGGTCACTTCTAAGTGACAAGAGCTCTAGGCAACTCTGAACGGGCTCCTGGACGGGGCTGGTCACCAGGAGGACAAGCCGCGGTCTGAAGCTTGGAATTTTCAACCTCTCCCCGCCCCCTGCCCCATTGTTCCAGAGGCGGGAGGGGAGCTGGAAATGGAGTTAATAATTGATCATGTCCCCGTGAAGAAGCTGCCAGAAAAATCCCAACAGCCTGGGTTTCAGGGAGTGTCCAGGCTGAACACATGGACGCTCCAGGAGGGGGACGCACCCCCATCCACAGGGACAGAAGCCCCTGCGCCCAGGACGCCCCCAGACCTCACCCTGTGTGTGTCTTCATCTGGTTGTTCATCCGTGTCCTCTATCATATCCTTTCATAAACTGGTAAATGTAAATCAATGTTTCCCAGAGTTCTGTGAGCCACTCAGAAAATGAATTGAACCTGAGGAGTGAGTCATGTGAACCTCCGATTTGTAGGCAGATTGGACAGAAGTCATGGGCAACCTGGGGACCGACGCCCTGTGACTGGCATCTGAGGGGGTGGGGGCACATTAGAGGACTGAGTCCCTTCCTGTGAGACCTGAGGCCACCTCCAGGTAGAGAGTGTCGGAAGTGAGTTAAATTGTAAGACACCCGGCTAGTGTCACAGAGAATTACTAGGTGATTCAAATCCCACACATTTGGTGAGCAGAAGTGTCATAAGTGAAGTGTTCTGTGTGAATAATATGAAACCATGTGAAAGTAAAGGAGACAGATGGAGGACGGAATTGCATCCTTTACGCACACATAAACACACACGCACGCGCGCACACACACACACACACACACACACACACACACTAGTATGTAGGCCTGGTCTCTGCTGAAGTGTCCTGGCACACATTCCATGTTTAGTGAAATACCAAATAAGATCACCTCAAAGAAAAAGCAAAAATATAAAATATGAACAAACAGGAAGAAAAGAGGCAATGTTTTCTCTTTCCTACTGAGAATACGACCATCACTGAATTATCCACAATTTTGCTCATACCTGAGTAACCATATATTTCAACAGTATTTGAAGAAAAAAGCATGTTTGGTCCTCAGTGATCTTTTCCCCTGATATGGCTGGCAGGAGTGGCGTGATTTCTTCTGGATATATCTTTGCTGCAGAGTGAAAAATAAGGAAAGCTCTTTCACCAAAGTTAAATTTCAAACAGGGCTTTGAAAAATGGCCTCTATTAAAATACATGTACCTCACTTTGCTGTAGAGCAGAAACTAGCACAACATTGTAAATCAACTACACTCCAATAAAAATTTCAAAAAAAATAAAATAAAATATATGTACCAACCACTGGAACTGCTCACACTTCAGGCCAGGCCCATCTGACACAAGGGACAGATGCCCACGAAGCCACCTCCCTCACTGGACCATTCTTTTCCCTTTCACATTCTGCTCTGGCCAGCTCAAGATCAAATACCTGTCACTGAGCAATAAAGTGATAGGCAATAATAAATCAGTGGCCCTAACGGGCAAGTTCCTTGAAAACTCACTGGGCACAAACGGCTGGCATTAATAGTCCGGTGAGGCCACCACTGTCCTTCCATGAACGCTGCACGAAAATACACAGCTGGCAACAAAGAGCCTGGGGGAGCAGATGAACGCCCACTTACAGAACAACCGCGATGAGGGCAACAGGCAGCAGTTTGGGAGGCGGATTTAAATCTCATTAACAGCAACAAAAGTACCACTCCGGACGTACCATGTGTCTGTGCTCCTGCCAACAGCCGTCCCCTCCCTTCCGTTCCTGTTTCCACCACTCCAGTAAATCTCTCCTGTCATCATTTCATATAAAACAGGCTCCAACTCTGTCAGTTCTAATGTTTGTAAGAATCTACTGTGAGTACGAAACACGTCTACCCATCTATGAAACCAAGGTTTCTATTCAGGAAAAGGACAGACCAAGGAATTCCTCAATGCAACTTGGAGGGTTGTTTCCACCTGTAAGATGTGCCACCATCGCTCACCGTCAGCTGCGCTGGGGCCAGGATTGATGAGTGTCTCCAGTGTACAGGGCCCCCTGGACGACATGATGGCTGGGAAACCGGGCACCAGGCAAGCAAAGATCAGCACCTGCTCTTCTGCACAGTTTGTCTGAAGCGCTTGAAGCCACAGGAGAAACAGTCTGATTCCTTCACATCTTATCTAAAAACAATATCAAAGGCAACAAAAGTAAATACATACATGTATTTGTAGAAATGCATTGCAATGTAGCATTGGTTCTGGGGGAAAATAACCTAGAAGCTAAAAGCATTACTGAAGTCCTGCACCGAGTCCTTCCCTGAGTGACCAGGAAGCAAGGGCACTGCAACCCAGCACGAGGGCCAGAGTGCCTGAGCTCCAGTGCAGCCTCAGCCACTTTCTAGCTTTAGCTGTGAGCCGTGGAGGACCACTTAACTCCTCTGTGCCTCGGCGCCCCCATCTGTAAAACAGGGATGATAACAGAGTTTTCCACAAAGTGCTGGTATGGGGTGAAGCGAGTCAGAACTGCCCAACTCACATAAGTGCTACCTAAGCATTTCCTATTAGCAGTATTTCATTCCTTATGGCAACAGCACCCGTATCATCAACGCTGTGCTTTGGATAGAATTTCTGTCATGTCACTACATTATGCACATGTATGATGTTCTTGAAAATCAGGACACTTAGAGCTGAATAGGACCCTGAAGACCTGGCTCCCCTGTCTGTGTCCCTACTCTATTCTCTCCTACCCTTTGCCATGCTCCGAATCGTTGGCATCACTGGTAGAAAATATCCATATAGGCAGATGTGCCCTTCTTCCTCCTCTGCACTTACTTTCAACTTCCCATTCCTAGAATTCATAAACACAGGTAACTCCATTTTTATATTCCTAAATGGCTGGGAAGATGATGTCAATAAAAGAGGTTAAATAAGCAAAGGAGATGAAAAAAATGTCAGACGCAGCTGAAAGATGTAGTGAGTTCCAAATACAGGCAACTGAGGGGCTGCCTGATCTCCTTTCAGTTACACCAAAGTGGTGCTGATTCCTCCACAGCAAGTGTTCAAGCCAAGCCCCAGGCTCTGCAGGAAAGGTAAGAGGAAGAGGAGAGACAGGAAGGAAGGAAGGGAGGGATGGAGGGAGGGAGGGAGGGAGAAAAGCTTGGCTGACCCCCCCAGAGAAGTCAAATACACCAAGACAGATATCCCATCAACACTGATCCCATGACACCCTTCCAGACATGCCCTGGACTCAGCACTGCTCTGCTCTGCTCAGCCGCTCACACCTGCCCAGCAGGTAAGATGAGCGGTGACCATGCTGAATACATAATGCTATTCAGCACCCAACAAAAAATGACAGGGCTCTATGTATACCTAACCAAATTATAGCAAATTTAACAAGAGAAAATTTTCTACATACTTCGATCACAAATCTCCAATTTTTTATGTTAACTGCATTAAGATAATTAAATATCAATAAGTCCAATAATAAACAGAAGATAACAAGCTGGTAAGTTTTAGCTATAAGACCATTAATTAAAATAGGAGGGACAAAATATGGAACAATCATGAAACTAGGGACAGTTCATCTCTTTTTTTCCAACAGGTAAGAGAGAGTGAACCTTTCCAGTATGAGTGGCTAGGATTGTTTAAGCTGATATAAAACCAAAAATGTATTAGCTTATTAAAGGCACACACATAAATTAAATAGCTATGAAGTTGAATTATCTTCCATAAAACATACATCCCAGGCTGGCTTCTTCTGCCACTTAGGTTTTAGGGTCATCTTATTCCAGCATCAAATGGTATACTTTTATAAAAGGCACATTCATTTTAAAATAAGCCAATTTTAACCTAAATTACAAGATCAATCTGCTGCAAATAAACATTCAAGAGTAAGCCTCTGCTGCTCTTTTTCCCCACAAGCGTTCTCGAAAATAGCAAAAAATAATTGAGAGACAACTATAATTTTTAACAACAAGATTACTGGGGTGAACAGAATCAGGCACATTAGCTCTGAAGCTTAGGGAGGATTGGTTCAACTTCTCTCTTCCGATGATAAAGCTGAAGCAGTCAGCACCTCGCCGGTGGTCCCCTGGCTGCACACGGCAGAATCGAAATTAGAACGCAGGATTCCAAACTCCGAATCCCAAGTCACTTTCTCCTAATAATGTTTAAAATCTCTAGCACAATAAATTATGATGTAAGTACAAAAACTCTAACAATATTTGTCATATCATTTCTCAATTAAAATAAAAATTAAGTTAAATGGCTTTTAAAGAATTTTTTTCAAAATGGCCTAATTTCGTCACTTTATGGCATGAATAAGTTTAAGAGTAATGAAAAAAGCCATTACACTTTCATCTAAAATAAATACCTTAATAGAATTTCCAGTGTGTAGAAGCTTCTTTAACGTTGAGCCTGAAAGTTTAAAACAATGAATTAGAAATAGAGTATATGAATGCATATCTAAGACCTATTTTTTAAAAATTAGTTTTGGAAAGAAAAAAATGTACTTATGACAAAAGATATCATTTTTAGAAAATAAAAGGAAGAAGGCTGACCTTCAGAAGCAAAGCAATGTCATAGAAGGAGAGATGTTGTTAGGATAAAAATACTTTAAGTATGAACCTCTTCAAAATTCTTCTAAAAGAGTCAAAGTGATTGATATTAAGGTAACCCAAATGCCCACAGTGGATTATGTGCAAATGTCTCTGTCAGGCACAAAATGAATGATTTCTTTAAATCTCTAAAGGAAAACATAATATAAAACTACCACTCACAAAACATTTTTACAAGACCATTTTGCAAATATTCAGGACAGCATGTCTCTCTCTTTGCAATGACAACCACATTTACGGGTTCTGTCCATCAATACATCATCTAGCAGAGCACTTTGGTCACTGTTGAGGAGAGGGATTCAAGGTTTCCTCAGAACTACACCAGCTGGTGCTGCAGCCCACTGCGGGGAGAAGTCTCCCTCATGAGGACGGAGACATAGTACCTATTACTCGCTAGATGTGTTCATGCCTTTAGCATGGAGATGGCTTGGCAACCACACCTCAGTATCACATGTAGTCCCTAAATGAGATCTCGACCTCAAAAAGGAAGTAATCTTTTAAAATAAAAATAAATTGGAAGTCTTAAGCGAGAGAACCGTTTTTCCCAATTTTTTTGAGGAAAAAAAATTATTTAGATTTCCTGATGGAAAGTTTTGTGCAATATTTTAAAATTGGATATCAATTCACTTTACACCACCAATATATTTTGAAGAAATAGAGCCAGTGCCTCGACAACTGCTACAGGTCATATCTATGTGGACAGATACACGTGTGTCGGTTAAATGCATACACTTTAGGAAATCATTACCTGGAATGAAATCATTGGCTTTCTGAAGGAACCTTGCACAGCTATCTGCTGTACTGTTGATAACGCCTAACGCTGGGCTCGGTGGGAACTCACCATCGTCGTGACTAGGTTGCAGCACTGAATCACTAATGGTTCGTGATGAAGTAGGAAGTTAAAACGCCCACTTCCCTCCACATCTGTCACCAAAGCATGTCCAGTGATTTGGGGTCCAGAGTCAGCATTGACTAGGCTGGGCTCTCTCACAGCCGAGCCCTGAGTGCCTGTGCTCACGGGACTACTTATCCCACATCTGTCCTCCACCGGGTCCTCGTCCCTCGCCTCCCTGTTCATCCATTCCTGGACCAAGTCCACTCCGCCTCAGCTTAGTAATTGCTCCATTATGCCCATCAGGACCTCCCGAGGCTTGGCAGAGCCGGCAGAACCTCACCTCCCAGGAGACTCGGGATAAAGTCTGCACAGACAGCTCTCTTCCCAGACATCTGGCAAATCCATCATCTTGCAACACATTCTCGGAAACACTTTCTCCTGGTCATTGTGTGTGACCACGGGGGGGTTGTCAGTCCTTCCTTCCCCTTCTTGAAATGGGCTCAACATTTTTATTTTAAACTCTCAGCCTACCCATAGTTGCCTATATCCACACTTCCCTACACAGGGAGGAGAAAATACATAGGAAAAGGACAGACTTTACAAACAGACATATAGAATCTATGTCCCATATCTGTCAATAGTTCCCTACTTTTTGAAATGATTCTGTTAATTCGTTACAGCAGCAATAGAAAACTAACATGTATATATTTGATCTATTCCATCCTGCTGTATTCAGAAACTCTCAGATGTGTGAGGCAGTGCAGCTTAGCAGTTGCAAGCCAGATTCAGGAGCCAGACTGCTAGGGTTCAAATCTAGGTTCTGTGCTTACTTCGTAACCTGGGTCACTTACTTACTTTCACCATGCCTGAGTTTTCTCATCTGTAAAATGGGATAACAACAGTGCCTACCAGAGAGCATTGTAATGAGGTTTAAATGAGTTTATATACATGCTTAGATCAGTGTCTGGTACATGCGAAGCACATTCTCCCCGAAAGATAGGGCATCAGCTATTCTCTAAGGACCTCTTTTTAAATAAGATCAACATTATAAAGAAAAATGTGTGCAGTGCAGGCACATGTCAGAGGCTTTCAACATGAGAATTGGTGATGAGTACCTGAGAGCCTTCCCTGGCCATATTAGGTATTTCTTAAACACCCTAAGTTCACAAAGATATTTCTACTTTTACTTTACCATTATGAAATCCGTTTCATTTTAATTTCAAAAAGTTTCTCTCTGTATTTCATTCCTGTTTGGATTTTTAAACTCCTCAGCCAAACTGAGATTATACCCACCTCCATCTCTTTTATGTGCCTCTTCAACCCTACTGATTGCCACTATATTGACTCATGTGAAAAAAGAATAAATGAATGAGTACAGTAAAGTAGTTGAAAAATATTGAAAAGTCAAAAAGCTCAATATTGAAAAATGAAAAAGTATTATGAAAAATCACATTAGTTTAAATATTTATAACACAGAATGTATTATAATTTTACTTTCCTGGCTTTAATGGAAGCAAATTAATCAATGTTTTCAAAGTCTACTTCTTTGCTTATCTCACTGATAAGAATTGCAATGCTTGAAGATTTCTCCTGATAAAGTGGCAATCTTTTCAAGATCTTTTAAAGATATTTTGAAGGCCACAATTTCACAAAGACCTGTCAAATCTAACTTAACATTACAAAATTCTTTCTTATTTATTTTTAATTTAAAAAAAACCTCCCTCTGGGTATGCGTCATGCCTCAAACCAATTAATAAGCAATGGCAGTATGACATCAGAGAAGGGGCAAGAACATGGAGAAATGCCAAGTGGGTGCTGGTGCACAAGCTCTGCTGAAAGCGCCAGTGCAGCAGAAGCACAGGACTTTCTGGCACTACAACATCTAAGCACAGGAGAGCAGCAGTCTACTGGAGGAAGCTGAAATTAACAATGATTACCTCAAAATGAATCAAGGGCCTGAATGTGAAATACATAACTATAAAACTTCTAGAAGGAAACACAGGAGAAGATCTTTGTGATCTTGGGTTAGGCAAAGATTCCTTAGACATGACACCAAAAGCACAAGCCATAAAAGCAAAATTGATACATTGGATTTCATCAAAAGTAAAAACTTCTACTCTTTGAAGGACACTATTAAAGAAATGAAAAGATGAGCCAGAGCCGGGAAGACAGTATTTTCAAATCATATATTCGATTAAAACACTTATAACTAGAATATGTGAAGAATTCTTAAAATTCAGTATTAGGGGGGAAAACCCTCAATTTAAAAATAGGCAATAGATTCAAAGATACACTTCACCGAAGACATACAGGTGGCAAATAGCACATGAAAAGATGCTCAAGATCATTAGTCGTTAGAGAAATGCAAATTACAACCACAACGAGATACCACTACTGCTAAAATTAAAAGACTGATAAGACTAAGTGTTGATGAGAATGTGGAGTAATCGGAACTCTCACACTGCTGGCAGGAATGTAAAATGGTACAACCACTTGGGAAAATAGTCTGGCAGTTAAACATATGTCTTTATTTGATTCAGCCATTCCATTCTCAAGAGACTGGAAAGCACATGTCCACACAAAGACTTGTACACAAATGTTTACAGTAGCTTTATTTGTAGCCACATACTAGAAACAACCCAAAGGTCCATCATCGAATGAATGGATAAAAAAACTATGGTATATCCATTCAATGGACTACCGTACAACTTAGAAATAAAAAGGAATGAACTATTAATATATGCACCAACACAGATGACTCTCAAAATAATTATATTGAGCGAAAGAAGTCAAACAAAAAAGAGTACACTGCATGATTCTATTTCTATAAGACTCTAAAAAATCAAACTATAAGGACAAAAAGCAGATCAGTGGTTGCCTGGGGACTGGGGGGTGAGCTGGGGAAGTGTGGAATGGGGCAGGAGGAAACTTTTGGGAGTGATGGCTATGTACATTATCTTGATTGCAGCAATGGCTGCACAGGTGTATACCTATGCTTAAACTTATCAAAATGTATATTTTAAACATGTACAATTTGTTTTATGTCAATTATACTTTTAAAAAGCTGTATTTTAGAAAAAGAAAAAACAGAGCAGGTAGCCTGGAAATGACTGAGTGAAAGATCAGGGATGGAGATTGTGGTCAGACAGAGATCTGCATCATGACAAGGGTTGGAAGAGAAGTCAGGAAGCCACAGAAGGCGAGGGGGTCAAGGGGCTGATGGGTAGCTTGCCATGAAGGAAAAGGGCTGGGAGAGAGTAAAGCCATTAAAAAAGAAAAGCAAGCGAGCAGAAGATCAGAGGACATGGCAACAACAAGGGGAAGAAGGCAGCATCGTCAAGGGAGAGAGGTTTCCGTAGAAGGGGTGGTGGATGAGGTCTGGAATGGGCCTTGAAGGAAAAAAGACCGTGGTCTCACCCCCATACCCCTGAGGGAGACAGAGAAGCATCAGAGAAAACCCAGGTTTCTGCAGCCAAGGAGGTGAAAGCAAGAGGCCGAGGCTGTAGGGCTGTCGCTTAACCCAAGAAGAGGGCTTCCGGAGGGCAGAGCACAAAGGCGAAGGAGGGGAAGAAATGCAGAGCAGTGATAGGGGAAGCACCCGAGATAGGATCCTGGGAGGACATCAAGTGAGCTGACAGGGCATCAGGCCCAGCCAGCCCTCGGTGGGCACGAGGCACACAGGGCCCCGGACTTAGCCCAGCCTGGCTGCAATGCACCCTGAGGGAGTCCTGGTGTGAAGTGCCTGGGGAGCCCCTGCTCCCTCGGGAAGAGTAGGCTGACTGGGAGGGGCCCTGGGAGGGCTGTCGGACTCAGACTGCCGAAGAGTGAGCAGCAGAAACTATGAGAAATGAGCCTCAGAGAGTGTGTTCACATCCCAGGCAATGTGAGCCCACTGGGTAGCCCAGGGTATACCCAACGCAGGGATACTCTTTAAAAGCCATGAACATATTTGTAGTTTAGTTATGTACCTGGTTTTTATACTACGTATAAGAAAAACCTAGTTGAACAAACTAGATTCAGTGACTCATATATAAAAACCATGTATGAAGTTTTGTACATGTGTGAACTTTCATTAATTGAGCCTGCTCCTTTAAGCCCAAAGGTTACTTATTTTTTTAACATTTTTAATATAAAACATCTCTAATACAAAATATATACTTTCATCCACTCGGCAAACATTTACTGAGTACAGACGCAGCACTATACACTGAATGGGACAGAAAATCTTCTTTGTAGAAGCTCAGGAGTAGTAAACCTTCTTAAAGCGAACACATGTATAACTTGAGTCCTGTACTAAGACACATGGGCACATGAAGGGGTGCCACAGCCTGCCCTTGCACCAAATATCCCTGGTTTGCTGCTGTGCCATTCTTTGTCATCATCTCACTCCCTGTCAGTTCTCAGTATTACTCTCAGATAAGGCTTCAAGCAGCCACGTTTACCCACCATGATTTACTGGCCTAAAATGGACTTCAAGAAAAATCTAATAAACAAATTTTTTTCCATTTGTAATTACTAATGGAAATTTGCAAATAGGTGAGTAACGGGTCAGCATATATCACAGAGTTCATAAGTGTTGTGTCAGCCACTTCCCTAATCTCCTTACTCTCCAAACATCACTTGAATCAGTATCTCCAGAAGCTCAGAATAATGAGCCAGTGTTCCTTTCACACTGCAAGCCTTAGAGTTCAAATATGTTCCTTGTTCACAGATTTACAGCAAGGAACCAGCCTTAAAAACCTTACAGACTATTTTTTCCCTCTAAAAACACTTTTAAGAGAAATAGAATGTCTCTCTTTGCTACAGACAAAACACGATGACAAGATAAGAAGCCGACTTCAAACACTGTGGCAGTTGATGTTTCGAATTATCTCCTTCCTTCTCAGGGTAAACTGTGGCTATCGGGTGGGTCTGAGAGCTTCTAAGACTTGCAGATACAGGAGTTGCTCATATTTTTGGCTTCTGTGCCTAGTAACATTGTCATCTGTTACTGTGGGGCAGGAAGCATCCTGTGTCAGTGGTGTGAAAACCAAACTCCAAGGTGCTAACCCAATATTTCAGAGTACCTTGGCCCCTACCAGGCACAATTAACATTTAATTAAGAGGTTTACACAGCAGTGTTCTTCCTATTAGGTAAGGAATACCAGATATCTATATAGAATGCGAAAATCTGCAATAAGGGAGCTTAGGTCCCTAGACTGTCTGGCGCTGGGAAAAGCCTCCTGCCCTGACTCCGGAGGTTTTGCACACGTCAAGACGCCAATGCTAAGGAGAGATCCAAGGCACATGCCTTCCCTTTGAAATCTGGTATTTCCCTACAGTTTCTTACTTTCTATTACGAACTTGGTCAAGACCTTGAATCACAAATAGCAACAGTTTTAACAGGTCCAAACAAACTGGGAAGAATGCAAGAGGTACAGCTGAGGTATTAAAAAAAAAAACAATGTGTAGAATTACAAATCCACAGTCACTTATTGGCGATTTCAAAATCCAAAAAGCTATGAAAACAGAAACTTTTCTGTGTAACTCTTTTGTTTTTACATTTTCATTTTTTTTATTGGAGTATATAGTTGCTTTACAATGTTGTGTTAGTTTCCACCGTACAGCAAAGTGGATCAGCTACACGTATACATATATCCCCTCTTTTTTGGATTTCCTTCCCATTTAGGTCACCACAGAGCACTGAGTAGAGTTCCCTGTGCTGTGCGGTACTGTAGGTTCTCATTAGGTATCTATTTTATACATAGTATCAATAGTGTATACATATCCATCCCCATCTCCCAATTCATCCCACCCCCCTCTTACCCCCTTGGTATCCATACGTTTGTTCTCTATGTCTGTGTCTCTATTTCTGCTTTGCAAATAAGATCATTTATACCATTTTTTTAGATTCCACATATATGCGTTAGTATACGATATTTGTTTTTCTCTTTCTGTGTAATTCTTTAGTGGACAAGACCTGACGTGACCTGAACTCATGCGGTGGCAACACCGGGCTAGCCTGAGGCTATTTGGGGTGTAGTTATCTCACAATGATGAGTACTTAAACCTCAGGCTACAGAAAACGTGACACTCTGGGTTACAGGGTGCTGCCCAGGCCCCTGGGGGTAACTTACAGACACTAATGTTGACTCGATGGTCGTTATGCACCCACGCACCACACTGCCATTCTGAAATCTGAGAAACTCTGATTCAACCCACATCTAGCCTGAAGAGCATCAGAAAAGGGATGAGGGCCTGTCGCAACACCAACTTCTACTCACTTCGATAAATCGTGCAAAAATTTATTTATCTGAAAAGAGCCTGCTTGATTCAAGCATTAAGTATACAAGTGTCAATAATAAGGACGATCTGATACACAAATGCTCATATTTGAACGTCCTGAGACATGATGCATTCTGACTGAGTTACAGAGCCGGCTTATTCTACACAACGGACAAAGACAACACCTGCTCTCCCAGGGGCTCAGGAGACCTGGCGCTCTGCAGCCGCCCCGAGCCAGAAGTCACTGTTCTCAGAAAGATACTCTTAAACTGGGTACCAACGCTACTTGTACCAGCAGTTGTAACCAGCCCACGAGGTTCTGGGCAGAGTTAAAGTGATACTACACACTGCCTACGGGGTACCTAAAGTTTCACAACACAAGTGGCAAGTTAATTTCCACATAGTTCTAGTAAGTTCATTCCTGCTGAGGGGAGCCTACTAGTCTTCAGACATTGTAAAGTATTATCTGAAGAAAATGAGGGTGGTTTTCACACAGACGGCATAAACAACACTGAAGGATCGTAAGGAGCACAGATAAACACTGCATGCAGGTATTTTTCATTGTCATCCATTCCTGCTGTACCACAGAGCACCACAAATCCCCGTGACGTCGCTCTAACTTACACTTAATGTTTAATTTTTTTTATTTTTACCTTAATTTAAATACAGAAGGTCAAAGCATCAGTTAAACAGAAAGGCTATCAACAACTTTAAAATTTAAAGAAAAACTTTCTTTGTGTGTTTGAAAGATTGAAAGACAAAGGCACGACCTTAAGATAACGATTTATTCATTCAGTTCAATAGTGTGCTTGGTATATATATTTTACCTTCTTTACATTTATAACATTTATAACATATAACTTTAAATAATTCAGTTTATATAAGGATCGGTTACAGTTTTCACATAAATAATCTTAAATTAAGTTTAGGACCCTGAATTTTGGAACATCCCCTGACTGTGCCACGTTCTTTCAGGTTCCCTGTCTTTTTCCTATTGATCTCTCACCTGGAAAGCCCTTCCCACACTCATCTTTCAAGGCTCAGACTGAAATGACCTCTTTCAAAGGCTTCCTCAATCCCTCTGAATAGAATTATTCAACTTTTCTTCTTTGCTCCCATTACACTTCTTGTAGAGCAATGATCATACTGTACTCGTTTTTTCTCACCTAATCCCCATTAGGCAATCAGCTTACATAATACAGCATGGTGAGATGCTCTGTTTTTGCCCCTGAACTTTGCACACAAAAGTCTCTCCCTCAATAAATATTTGAATGGATGAATGATCTAATAGTTAGGATTCCACTATAAGGTCATGCTCTCCTCAAATATGACCACCTGGTAAGGCAGAAAAGTTACAGGAAATGTCAGAGTCCTCTAAGGCAGAAGGACTAAACCGGACACTCTTTAAAGATAAGGTAGAATTCACAATCAATGCCACAAATTACTCTTGTTGTACTGTGAGCAGTAAATTGAAAGTAAACTGTTACATGTCGAGAACTGGACAGAAGGGCAGCCACGGTAACTTGCTTTATTTCAAGTTCCCTCTTGCTGCCACATTCTAAAACGGTCAAACAGAATAATTCTGAGTCCATGATAAAGGCCTGAAGAACAAGATATTCTTGCAAGAAAAAAAATGTAAAATTATTTAAATAAAATACTCCAGATCAACTTTACGTGCACAGGAATCCCCTGGGACTCTTGCTGGAAAAGCAGGCTGTAATTCAAGAGGTCTGGCTGGGGCCTGAGATCCTGCATTTTCTAACAAGCTCTCAGGTGAGGCTGAGACTGCTGGTCTGTGAACCACTTTTAGAGCAGGAGACAGATGATGTACTTCCCTCCAAAGTCCAGGTGGGACTGTCTCAGCTTTAATTAGCACACTCTTTTTAATATTCCTTGCTGTAACCTATCTTGATGGTGCTGATTATATAAAACAATACTGAAAATACTATTGGAAGAAATCTATATTACTTAAAATTTTTGTAATTGTTCTTACCTATACTCTGGTAATGCCATCGAAAGAAAATTCGTTCAGGTAGAAACTGCAGTATTTTCTATAAAACAAACAAAAATTGATAAGATATAAAGAGAAAATAAACAACAAATGAAATTACACATTTTCAGTTAGCCCACAGTACATGCTGTATATCTATATATATAGAGAGAGATATTTCAGAAAAGAAAAAAAAACTTCGTAATAACATAAATATTGCACTTTATCTTGGACCCCAACAGGACAGTCTCTTTTACTTGCCCCAAGCAAACTTCCTTCCCTGAATGTTTTAAAGAGATTACTGTCCCAACTTGAATTCTCCCTATAAGAAAGAAAAGAAAAAAAAAAAAAAACCTGAAGTGATCATTTTATCTTAATTAAATTACAGCCATTGCTTAAATATTAGAAGAATAAGCTCTCAAATGCCAGATTCTCTAGGTGTCTTCTTTTTCACCTTCCACTTCCCATTTTCATTAAAATCATCACTGGTCTCTGGACAAGAAATGGAATTGGGAAGAAAGAGGAACAACAAAGAAGATAAGACCTTCCTCAGTGGAATAAGGAAATGAAATTGGTGGCAAGAATTCCTTGAAATTAATAGCTAAAAATTAGTTTTAGGATTGCAGTTATGAATCCCACCCCCCCCCCACACCGCCTCTGGTAGATACAATAACGAACAAATTTACAATATACAAGAGTATTTGGCGAATGAAAGCAGCTTTTCCCGAAAGACCCAAACAAATGAGAACGACTTTTTTTTCACTCTACAACAAGTATTGTCAAGTTACTCTTGGGCAATAATAGTCCTTGCATTCTATCTGTAACTGCCTTTTAAAAAAATGTAGAAAATCCAAACACTGGTTAAAATTCATTCCTTGGTATTGATAATATATTTCTATTTTACTATGAAAATCCTCATTCTAGGTTTACCTAGCCTAACAGTCTAACATTTTGAAAGATTAAGGTAGGGACTTCCCTGGTGGTCCAGTGGCTAAGACTCCGCGCGCTCCCAATGCAGGGGGCCCGGGTTCGATCCCTGGTCAGGGAACTAGACCCCGAATGCCGCAACTAAAGATCCTGCACGCTGCAACAAAGATCCCAAGTGCCATAACTAAGATCTGGCACAGCCAAATAAATAAATAAACAAACAAATATTTTAAAAAATATATCAGATTCCTATGATTAAAAAATTGAAAAAAAAAGATTAAGGTAAAAAACTTATTGATATATTCAGACCTCCTGAATAAGTATATTTCCAGGCAGCTATCGATGCACTACCTCTTCCATTCAAGCCAGCTTGGGGTTTGGTTTGGTTTTCTTGGCATAACTTTCCAACTGGGTCGGCAACATACACGTGTGTTTACCTCATTTGTTCCCACCTGACAATAAAGCAGTGTGTAAGAACGTCTACTGGGAAAGCCACCACAGGTAAACCTGATCCAATGTGGGTGACTATCAAGGGCACGACTTGTCCCGGCCTGAACAGCTTTCCCAGCAGCCGGGCCTCACTGTAAACGTCACCTCCTCCATCACCTGTCCCATCGTCCCTGGCACAGTCCTCACCCCCGGCTGACTGGAAGCCCCATGAAGGCCAGAACACCCTGAAATATCCCCAGTGCCTGAAGCATGCCTGGCACACAGTCGGTGCTCAATAAATATTCAGTAAAAGAATTCTGAATTTTTTTTACTTGTGAAATTGTGAATTTTATAGGTAATCCTGATCTTTGCTATGGTCTTATGTTCACATTGACATAATAGGTACCTTATATTTCCTTAAACATCACTGAATTAGTGATGACATTTACATTAAAATACATTAAAATGTGTGGGCATTTTTTAGCCCTGAACCTAGTAAAGAAAACCCAAACCAAAAATAAAAGCTGTATCATTTAAAAGAACTAAGTTTTTCAAAATCTGATAAACATAAAATATAAATGTATTCAGTTACATAATTTGTTATAAATTCTACACGCTACACATCTACAAAGATGAAAATGCTACACAGACCATCAAAGATTATTTCTGATTATATATTAAAAGCTGTACATAGCTGATCACATGCTGAAAATCACTAATTTCTCTCCTCCATTTTTCCACTTCAGACTTCCCCTAGAACATGTTGGTTTATCTTTTAACCCCATAATTCTAAAGGGTATCTTAAATCTGTTTTACTATGTGATAATACTGACATACACTCGAACATACCTACACACACACACACACACACACACACACACACACACACACACACACACACGCCAGATCCCAACGAGTGAAAAATAACTACAAAGCTTGGCACTTGAAATGCAGAAATAAAATAACTATGAATAAAATACTTTGTCTTTACTTCCAAGGGTTTCATGATTCATGGGCAAGAGAGACGGTAAGGAAAATATCATTCAGGGAAAAAAAGCCTGACAGAAATTTGTATGACGTGTTACACGGGTGAGGGGAAAGCGCCTCCCATCAGTGGGGACTTCATGGATTGCTTCCTGGAAAAGAGGACACTTGGGTTAAGACTTACAGACGAATTAAATTAGCCAAGTGGAGGGCAGGAACAGAGGAGGAGCGCGTGTGAAGGTTCAGAGGCAGACAGCAGCAGGCAGTAAGCGCAGCGGGCAGGCGGCTGAGGAGGGACGAGACGGGCCTGGAGAGGCGGGCGAGGCCGGGGCTGATGCTCTCCCTGCAGCAGGTTCTGTGAGACGGCTGAGAAGAAAGGCAGGGGCGTGCAGGAAGAAGCAGCGGTAGTATTTCAGACAGGGAGTGAAATGGCCTGGAGCAGGGGCAGCAGGGTAAAGAGGAGAAGCTGGCACAGTGACATCCAGAAGGGGAAACCGTCAAGGTGGACGGGTCGAGTAGTTGGGGTAAATGGAGGGCTCAAGAATGACCCCCCCCACCCGCCAGAGGGCTCGGTAGATGGCAATAATTTTATCCAAGACGTCAGATCCAGAAGGAATTCCACAACTGAAGCATGTCAGGTTTGGTTCTGGACATCCTGGAACTTGAGGTGTCAGTGGACCACCTTACTGAAGATGTTCTGCTAGGCAATCGGGTATATGGGTCTAGAATATAGAAATGGGATCTGGATGGTAACAGAAAACAGGCAGCAGTTAAAGGAGTGTGTATATGAGACCCTTCTGGGAGAGAGTTTGAAATGAAATGAGATAAAACCCAAGCACTAACAGTTTCCTGAAGTTCCGCTAAGGAGGTAAGGATGCGGGGGGTCGGACGGGGGAACAGAAGTTAGAAGCAAGCGTGCACAAGTCAAAGGAGAAACTCTGGATGTGCCAGGTGTTTGTAGGCTTATTGTGTTAAAGATTAGAAATACTTATGACTAATTGATATGACAACTAGTTAGAAAAAGCTAAAGATGCTGGAAATGTGGGGAAATCGATGCCACATAACAAAGTGACTTCAGCATTAAATCAAGTGAGCTCGATGGTTTCCCTTGCCCAGAGAACCCACAACCCTTGTCGGCCAAACACCAAGTGCCAGGCAGGATGGATCTATCAGTCTGTAAACTGTACGAAGGCAAGTGGCTCTCTGGGGGAAAAAAATCAAAACAGGTCTTCACTTTGCAATTATACCAACATGCATTTTAGATGAATAACACACAAAAGGAACTAAATGTAAAAACTGGGTTATGTCTTGTTAAGTTCCATTACATTAAAAGGGAATCACAAGAAGAAAAAAAGAAAGTCAGATTTCTACAGAACATTTTAACAGGAACCAATGCAAGCATTGTCCTACCATCAGAATGTAAACCTGAATGTCCCCATGAGCTGTAGAAGACATGACAGCAGAGAAAACCCAGAGAGAGGTCTATGGATTGTGGGAAAACATCACAAGCAAGGAGGTGAGTACAAGAAAACCACCTACTCTGGAATCAAGGATACAGATGACGGTATCAGCAGTTGGGCTGCTGGCCAGCCAAACAAGCAGCTCTGGAGCCCAGAACAAGCACATCTGGGGGTGGGCTGGGGGCTCTCCAGACTCGAGAGAAAGACAGCTTCCATTTGTGCCTAAGTTTTACGATTCTTTTTTATTCAGCCAATATTTATTCATTTATTTATATATTTATTTTTAATTTTTATTAAATGAAAGAGCCTTTAAATTCTATAGTACTTTACAATTTTCAAAAGTTTCACACACATGATTTCATACAATCTCATAATAACCTTTCCCCCCCCCAACTCCCATATTGCCCCTCCCCCCTTTCCTCTCCCCACTGGTAACCACTAGTTTGTTCTCTATATCTGTGAGTCTGCTTCTTTTTTGTTTTATTCACTATCCCACATATAAGTGGTATCATACAGTATTTGTCTTTCTCTGTCTGACTTATTTCGCTCAGCATAATGCCCTCCAAGTTCATCCATGCTGCTGCAAATGGCAATATTTCATTCTTTTTTATGGCTGAGTAGTATTCCATTGTTTACATATTCCACATCTTCTTTACCCATCATCTGTCGATGGACATTTAGGTTGCTTCCATACCTTGGCAACTGTAAATAATGCTGTTAAGTTTTAGGATTCTTTAACTCATCCTTTCTCTTTACCGAAAAGTTTACTACAGAGGCTATTTCAATATGTTTGCTACCAAATGAATAATAATGGTTGCAGGCTGAGTTCTCTGGGAAACAGACCCTGCGTGCAGTTAGGAGCCCTAGTGGTTTACGGGGAATAGCATCTGTGAAAGAGAAACAGACCCCCACACAGAGCTCACAGGCCGTTAGAGGAGCCCCGCGTGCCTGAGGATGGCCAGGCCACTGTACCGCTGCCTCGCAGAGTCACTGGCTGGGGTCGTGATGGGAAGAGCATGGCCGTGGCTGGAAAGCTGAAGACAGCATTGACAGCCGGGGGCTGGGGTGACCCCACTCCTTGCAGCCAGGCTGGAGGGGATTCGAGCTGCACTCGTCTCTGTCTGCCACGGTCACCTTCCAATGACTAATCAGGATATTCTCATATCAAGAGGCTGAAGTCCTAAAGAAGTGCACCCTATTTCGGGGACAGGGTCTCTGCTGGCTTCACTCCTCATCGGCTGGCTGCAGCCTCAAGGGGATGCGAGCTGGACAGCTGAGTCATCCCTGCACGTCTTCTGCCTCCTTGCATCCAGCCCGCTCTCCCACAGTGAGCGGGACAGCAGCGACTTGGTGTCCTCCTCTGTCGTGCTTTCCTCCAAGGGGATTTGGCGCCCCACCTACATTCCGGGATCATCTTCTGGGCCCATCTTGCTACTTAATCTAAGAATTTCGTACAGCCGAGGCTGAGAAAATTACTCTAAAGAGTTAGGATAGAGCTCATCTTGGACAAGACGAATGCCTGGCATGCCCACTGGCTCTTCAGATCTTCACTGTAGTCAGGAAACCAAGCTGGCGCTGAATCATGCTCTTCAGCTTTCCAAAATACAGACTGGTCTTCTTGATTTAGGTTTCTTTTCTCAGGGTGCAACAAAGACAAATGTCTTTTTAATATAAAGAAGGACAAAGGATACAGCAAGATGGCGTGCATCTGGATGCTTGGATGCTGTCAGTTGGCCACAAGTAGACTCAACTTGTTCTGAGGATGGGTCTGTATCATCATCACCACTTCTGGATAAAAGTTTTCAGATTTACAAAATGGATGGACTTTAAAGATACTCAAAAATAAACTCAGTAAGGTTTGGATAGGAAACACCATGCCCAACATCTGAGCTACTAAGAATATTCCCGAATGGATGTAATCTTATACAACAACTAGAAGGCTGAAACTACCCACACAGATGCTTTCTGCACTCAAATATGGCAAGGGCCATTTTTTATGCATTAGAGTCTATGAGGTCAATAAAGATAAAGCCCCAAACAACCATCTGTGTCTAAATGCTAAGCCTGTTCCTCAGAAAGCCCCAGATGAAGCCTACCTCTACGGAGGCAAATACAATACGGTATTGCTACTGCAGCCCATATTCCAAGCTACACTACTGCGAATGCCACATAAGCTGACATCTTGTTTGTAGTTTCGCTGGAGAGTAAAATTTAAAAAGTGCAGGAAAGCCACACAGTGTGAATAAATATTACTTTTCTGAAAAGCACAGGGCCGTAGTTAATGCTCAGTGCTCAGCTGCATCTATATGGTAATCCATTATAGCACACTCGAAATCGAAATCAGGTATTACTACTGCTCAGCGCATCGGGGAATCTGTCATTCTTTTAACTGATTATCCATAGTCCTTTTTTCTCCAGAACCTACTGCATGACCAGGAATAATGTGAAATGGAAGCTGTAGTTTATACAAGATGCTATCGTGTACTTTAAAACTGTTGATCTTCATTTAATTTGTGTGGGCGACTTTTTTTTTTCAAATTATTCCCAGATGACTGCAACATATCCCAGTAGATTCACATTTGATCTCGATTCCACTTAGAAGGGTAGGTCAGTGAAGAAGAAGGAAAATATGACATACTCACTGACGCAAGGTAACATCCGTAAACGATGACCAACTAAACCTGTCATGCCCGCAAGTACAGAACGTGGGAGCAACTCTCCCTGAAACCAGCCACGTGGCACAAGGGTGCGAGGTACAGAAAACACTGACCAGGGAGAAAACAGAAAGTTCAGTTTGGAAGAACAGAAGTCTTATTCGCTTGGTCTTTTGAGTAATAAATGTTTGGAAAACTTATGATGAGACAGGGCAGGTGGGTTTACAGGAAACATCCTGTGAATGCCTGGGCCACGCGTGAGGTGGTCTCAGAAGGACCCCTGTGAGCAGGAGTCTGCCGGCCTGGACACTCCCGGGGTGACCTCTGGACACAGCAACGTGTCCTTCAGCTGTCCTGGGCCTGGCCACTACTCTCTCACTAAAAATGACCCAACTATCTAATGTGGACAAAACCTTTTCATTGAATTTTGAGTGTCAACATTTGGGACTTCAAAATGTAAGAGAAATAGAGCTAAAATAACGAACTGCATAATCTTAAAAATAAGGTGACTATATTTTTAGGTAAAAGAGTAATGCTTTTTTTCTTATCCCATGTCCCCTTCTAGCTAATCACTCGCCATGCTGTTACTGAGCTGGGAAAGCACAGCTCCATCTTCTTACATCCTCTTCAGTCTTTAGGACCGAACTCAAATTTCAGCTCTTGAGAAGGGCCCACTGCAACCTCCCCTCCAACACATCCCTCCCCAGTGAGATAGGCACTGGGCCCGCTCCACCAGCAGCTGCTGGATTCCTTGAGAGAAGAGACCCCCTGTGAGCCATCTGGTACCCCTAACACCCAGAACAGTGGCTGGCAATAATGTTTCTTAATGAGCACTGCATGCACAAATAGATCAATGAATGAAAAATGAAAAAAAAAAAAACAAAGGAGGACAAAGGGGATTCTAATTTTGTGCATGTGTACAAGCAGACACAAGAAAATGCCCACGTTTAAGGAAGGTGCTCATACTCTGACATCGTAGAAACACAGAACCTGGAGAGCAGGCATTTGATAAAGATAAATGAGAATAGAACTGTGCTTACAACCTTACAGTAAATCTTAATACTTGATTAGATCATCATTCAAAAGGCAAGACTTTTCTCAGCTAATGAGAAAAAAAAAGTATTTCAAAAGACTTAAAACACAAGGCAAAGACATCTAAAGGAAATACGGAATGTAAAAGAAAAAAAGGGAGGGGGGCATCTAATTTCACCCTCCTGTATTCTAGAAATCGACCAATATAAAAATGTTAGAAAACCTCATTAAATAATGAAAACCCAGAAAGGGTCAAGGATCCCATCTACAAGCAAAACACTCAGAGGAATTACTGCTTAAAGCATAAAGGAAACTGCAAAGAGGCGTGGTGGATGGGGGCCCCCTTCCGTGAAAGCAGAACATACCTAGAATACACAGCAAAGGAGGATACCACCCTCAAGAGGAACGGGTTCCTCCTAAAATAGATTTGTTGCAAGAGGAGGATACTTTTTTAGAAATTCTGATTCACATTCTTAAGAAACCCTAGAGGACACTGAATCTTTTTTAAGATCTAGGTAAATAAAAGCAGCAGATGCACAAGTAAGTGACATTGGAAATCAGAAAATATCACGTGCAGATGAAAACCCAGAAAACACGGATCTAGAGTCTGTCGCGGTTTCCCACCGTAACCTCGCGCTGAGAAGACACGCATCCCAAGGCCTCCCTAGAACTAAATAAGCTGAACATAGATAAATGTCCAGACGTAGTACGTTCCAAGCTACAAATTGAACATATAATTAAAAATCCTACACAAATCTAAAAAGAACAAATGCATTATCCACAAAGGAACAAAACTCGGGCTGACCTCAGTCTTTCTCTCTGCAACATTAAGCTTCAGAAGACAGCGTGGTCAGCTGCTCACTGCAGGCCAGGCTGAGAAGAAGGGGCACCAGAACACAGACACACATGGAGGACAGGAGTCCCACAGCAAACCAGATGCCTACATGTGAATCCAGCATGTGATACAGAGAACTGGAGTAAACTACAGCTCTTTTGAAAAGCAAATAAAATTCAAAGTACTGAGAAAAAAAGATGATTCGAAAAGTGTAGAGCCAGCTGTATGTGTCTGAAGTTTAAAAAAAAAAGATATTCTAGAGCTGGGAGTTTATCAGCCACACTCCTCACTTCCTCAACATATTAAGTGATTCATGTTCCAGCAAATAAAGAGATTAGTTAAACAATCCAAAAACAAGGATGCAGGTGCATAAACACTATGAACAATGAGCTATATTTATATAATTGGAATTAATGTGGGTATGAAAAATAGAGTAAATCCTCAAAATCATTAACATAAGAGAAATAAATTCCAAAAAACATTAAAATAATCTGGATATAAAATGCTTAAAATAGGTGAAAAGTAAGAAGTACAAAAGATATGTGGTGTTAAAGTAAAAGTACCACCAAACACTGCTTTATTCTTGATATGGAAAACAAAAAGAAAAAGGTTCAAATAGCATTTTGTTAATTTAAAGACAATTATTGGAACGATAGAAAATTGAAAGTATATCTCCCAAATTTCAAAGCATTGAAAGTCAATAACCTCTCCCCCAAAAAAACAAAAGTAGAAAAAACTTTTAATGTTAATTATCACATAAAAATAATAAATATAAATAAGTTAAATTCCTCTACCAAAGACCAAGTCAATCAGAACTGGCTTTCAAACACAGAAAGATTAACAATAAAATACAGAAAATGACATGGTGGCACGTAATTCTACCCATAATACGTTGTGGTCTTGCCCTGAATAACCCACTCACTGGAACACACCCAAGAGGAGTCCTCTTTTCACACGAGGATCTGACACAGGAAACCTCAGTCACAATCAAATCTGCTGAGCTCTTCTTCAATTCCAGCTTCTATTTTCTGGCTAAAAACTGTATTTTTCAGATCTTTTCAATTTTGATACCAACACAACCAGTTGTCTGTCTTTTCTGTGCCATTTTTCACAAAATGGAAAAAAAAATTCACTTTCAGAGTGTTTCCAGGTAAGTGGAAAGTAGAGAAATAACAACCCCCTAGTGAGATGCCAGCACGTGGTCCCCACCCTCCCAGAACCTTCGAGGATTTAAACGCCTGCTTCTCCACAGTTAGAAAGCGTCGCAAACCTGCAGTTGGCTCACGACTAACCCCTCTGCCAAGTTCACCCAGCGAATGCCAGGATCTGCGGGAGCAGCTGGTGCCCAGCAGGTTTACAGCCTATCCTGTGTCGGGAGCACATCACACACCGGGTGTCACTCTGTGACAGCCACCACGCCATAGCCAAGCAAAACAAGCCACAGAAAACTGACAACACAGCAAGTCTGTGTACAACTCTCCTAAACTGACAGACGAAGAAACCAACTCGTCCAAACTGTGTTCCCATATGAATTCCAATCAATTTAAAGGGAGAGAAAAAGCTCTTTACGTATCTCCTGCTGTTCTAACAGTAAATACAACGTGCTCGAGTTTCACTGTGAGGTTTCCATACGTGTAGTCCTGATGCAGTTTCTACCCTCTGCCCTTGCAGGGTTCCTGGAAGCATCTGCTGGTGCTGCCTTTGGGCGACCCACTCCTGAAGGTGTCAGCTACCCAGGAGAGCGGGGCCAGGGCACCCGGGCTGCGGCAGAGAAAAGGGGGAATGTAATTTCACACAGCCGCAAACAGCTCCAGACATCTCCAGTTTCCCTTCCTCCAAGGTAAACTGAGTAATTCAGTATATCCTGTTGGGTCAATCCCAAGTTTCTCACCTGGAAGTCACAAGGCATAAGGAAAACTGTAGTCTTGGTATTAAATTTAGAGTTAAAATGTCCATTGAAAATGGCTCCTTTCAACTCAGACACTCATCCCAAATTATTAACACGCTGTAATAAGATAATCAAATTGTAACTACAAACAATGCATTCACAGAATTCTAGAAAGGACTCGATGTTTATGCTTTGCTTCCATCTTCCAGTCTGCAGAGATCATAAACATTTCATGATCAAAAGCAGACACCAGAATAACCATGTGCTACAGCAACAGAAGACCCGGGCCCTGTGTTCTGTTATGTCCCCAGCATCCCGTATAGGACCCAGCACTGAGAAGCGATTACTGAGTTAACTCACCACCACAAACAACACCTGAGACCAGGGAGAAAGGGCATGACGGGCCACCCAGCCTCCACTGCAACCCTGGCCGAGGAAGTCTCAGGGGGTGTCGGGGAGCAGGTCACACTCTGCCGTGACACGAATGCCACCACCTGGAGTTGCCCCCAACCAAGGGCCCAATGTTGATAAAAACAGCAAGCATGAATAACGCTATGAAGAAAGCCAGAACAATTCTATGTCTCTATGATCACTTTAAATATACGCAACACACTAAAATAAACCCCGATGTCATAAAGATGACCAAGTATCCTGGTCATGCTCGCCAGCCGGAACTCAGGGCGGCTTTGGGGATGGAGAGGAGTATCTGTCGGCCCAGTTCTCCGGGAACTGTGAGCTGAGCCTGACTTTTCTCAGCTGCAATCAGTCATTTAGAATTACGGCAATGACCCAGGAGCCGCGTTCAAACTTGGAATCATTCCTTTAAACAAACAAGCAAAAAAGTCCACTGAAGCATCCAACTCTTTGAAATTCTCAATAAGTACTTAAATTCCAAGAATTTAAGAAGAATCTGTTTTTCGTGTTCATTTTATTTGTTCTTGTCCCTCCTCCACTCACCAGCAGTAAAGTGGTCCTTACGGGAAAAAGACATAAAAAGCACTAACAGTGTGAGAGGCCCGCGAAGTCCTTCCCCTCAGCGGTTTTCTGCACGCTGGACAGTCTGGAATAACTAATGACAAATAAAGCAGGGGCGAGCAGGGCTGTGGAAACTAGTTAATTGTAAAAATACAATTCTGCTGCCTTGCTCTGTGTTATTTGCTCAGAAGAGAAAAGGGCCGTGACTTAATATCCTGCAGGTCATCTGCCCTGAATGCATAGACCTGGCCGTGATTCAGTCCAAGCGTTTCCCCTGAACCTCCGCAGGAGCTTCTAATTTGTTTTCATTTTCAAAGAGTTAGAAAAGATAAACAGTTCCACCAAAAGAAGAAGGATGGTGGGGGAGGCGGAGAGAGGTTGGGAGGACAAACATCTCAGAATTGATTATAATCCTATTATATCCATAATTCTAGCTTCTCTTCAGGCAATTCTTCTTCACTGTTAATATCTGAAGCAGAATGAGGTAATTAAGTGTGAAAAGATAAATAAATGCGTGTGTGGTAAATACAGTTAATCCTCAAATCGCTGGCTGGCACAGAGAAAGCAACTGCACAGAGCGAAGACCAGCGCATCATGTCACCTCCTCTCGCACACCCCCAGGCACCTCACCAGTCCAGCTGAATTATCATCATCTGGAAAGCTATTAAAAGTCCTTTCACCTATTTTGAGGAAAAGAATCTGAGGCTAAATCCACTTCTATATAAGCTCCCTTGGAACACTGAAGAACCAGAGAGCCTGGGTTGAATTCCATTAAAGTCAGACAGAGATTCCACTAGAGCCCTGGATTCCCAGCCGGTCAGTAACAATTCCCCAACGTCAGCGTGCCCAGCAAGGCTGCCACCCACGAGTCCCCTCTAAGCCAGCATCACTCCCACAGACGCTAGGTAGGAGGCTTGTCAGACAAACTGTCATCTTTGCTAGTAACAGAAAAACAAAACCTAAGGACCCCAGTGTCACCCCTCCTCCTCTGCTGGCCCCTGAAGAAGCCCCGTGTCACCTGCGCTCTCTGGGCAGCTCACCGCTGGCTCTGATGTCCAGTCCTCCCCAGCCAGAACCTCCCACCACAGGAAGGGCGAGGAGGACCAGCGGGCACTGCCCTGGGTGGACACCCACAGTGTTTTCTTTATCTCGATGGGTGGCTGGAGGGAAGGGGCGAGGTGAAGTACAAACCCATTTGACTGGCCCTGGTTCATACTATTATTTTCATCTTAAAATAAGCATGAAAAGAGCAGGATGAAATCTGGTGTGGCTTTTCAACCCTGTGTCTGCAGAACGCCACTCTGGGGCCCTGCTGTCCCACCCAAGGAGGCAGGTGCGCGTGCCCCTCGGCCCAAGGCATGTTCTGGTAAAACCCTAAACCTGCAGTGAAGTCCCCTCCCCATGAGGACAGGGACAGGCCACATGCTGAGGACTTAACCAGGTGTCTGACAAAGAGGAAACAAGTCTTCCAGACGAGGTCGCCAGGCTCCGCGGGAAGACACCATGGCCTCTCTAATCGGCCGCCACTAGCACACGTGTGGCTATTTAAGTTTAAAATTTAAATCAAATCAAACTACTTACAATTAAAATTTATGTTGCCCAGTCACACCAGCCACATTCCCAGCACAAAGTAGCCCATGTAGCCAGTGGTCACCTAACTGCATGCAGAATATTCCCATTATCCCAGAAAGTTCTAGTGAACAGAGCTGCTCGAGAGAAGAAAGCAACTGAGGTGTGTAGATACTCAAAGGCTGATCAAAGTGATTTGATATTAAAACTAAATAAAAGCATGAAACTAAATTTCATGCTGAAAAAGACTCCTCTGTGAACTTCTTACTTTGAAGACGTCTCGTTTGGAGACTTCCATCAAAGCTACCTTTGTGGGACCCTAGGCTGCTGGCAGAGCTGAAGAGCCCCCAGACCTCATCTGGTCCCACCCCTGCCACAGGGACGCGGACCCCAAGGCAAAGGAAGGTTCATTGCCTCAGTCAGGGCCGCGTGGCTCGCTGTGCCAAAGCCAGATCCAAACCTCGCCGGCCCTTCTGCTACCTTTCTCCCATCCCCTTTGTCCAGGGAGTAATAGACGAGAAAAGAAAGTATTTTTAATATAAAAGTACCACATAAACCCCATGGGAGATAAGTCGAGAATTTAAGAGGCTTTAATCCAACAATAAATATTAACAAGTGCCAATCGGTGTGGGGCACACAAAGGATTACAAGGGGCCCCAGGAACTTCCTAGTCTCCGTAAGACACCTGAAGGGAAAACAGGGAACACCCGGCTGTAATGCAATGGTAACAAGTGGGAGTGCATTATACAAGCGGACAGAAGAGAACCGGCACCTCTAGCCGGAGCTGCCAGGAGAAACGAGGGGTCTGAACACAGCCGGAAAGACTGGGCCGGAAGAGCAGGAGAGCAGAGGGCAGGCCCTGAAAAGAGAGCTGCAGAAACCAAGAGGCAGGAGTGAAACTGCGTGCAGAGAGGCCAGGGGGCAGCAAGCCAGGTGTGGGCGACAGGGCTCTCACAGAGTGACCCCAGCAGCCGAACAGGGAGCCCCAGGGACTCCGAGTGTGAGACCAGCTCCCGCCACACTTCACAGGACAACAAGAGCCCGTTTAGCCTCTAGGAAGAAAAAAAACAGGGTTTATTGAATCTGGTGGGGTAAGTTAGAAAATTCAAAAATAAGGTATCTAGAAATCAAATGTCCTGTGTATCTGTGATTTCTAACTCTGTGATATTTGAAAAACAGATGAATAAGTAGCACTCTGAGGCCAGGATATGTGTAAGTTTTAATATGAAACCTCTTTTGCTGACGCACATTTTAATTGGGGACTGGGAGGCTGGGGAAATGCCTTGCTATCAAACTCTATCCAAACTACCCCACTTCTCTACCAAAGGGGGGATGACATACAGCACGGCAGACGGCCTGAAACAACATCTAAGAACCCCATCTTCTTGTTTCCTGTGATGCTCTGGCACCTGGGGCCCTGCTGCACTGGCAGGGCTGCCCTCCCAGGTTAGTGAGATCCTGGGAGCACCTGCCCGCACACCTTCGACATGCAAACCAGCCAAGCCCAACTCCACACCACAGCCACCTCCTTTAATGGGACCTCACACTCCGGGACACTATGCCCTGCCCGAATCGCCTGGCGACCAGGTACTGAACAGCTGGGGACCAGCCCCACAGCCCAGAGCCCGCAGAAACTATTCACACTAGCCAATCCTGAACCTGCTCAGCCTGCTCGCGACCTTGCCTGGCCCATTCCTTCCTGCAGAAACCACCTCGGTTCCTCTCTCTGCCTGCTCTTTTCACCTTGGAGCTTCTCTTTATGGCCCCACCTGACGCGCCATGCCTCCTGCTTGTAAGGCACTGGCTGCGCTGTAATAACGTCTTCCTTCATGCCAATCATTTTCAGGTCTGTGTGTCTTACCACACCTGATTAAAACAAATCCCAGGAACCATTAACACCTCTCAACTGCTGAATGCAGAAGGTGCTCAGAGTCAAGTGAATTATTTGATCCTGAAACCCATTCACTAGGTGCCTTACATTTTTACACCAACCCTCCTTTTCCCCTATGTAGGCAGCCACCTCAAGGGCCACCATCTAAGTGTCACTTCTGAAAAGGGCCTTTCAGAATTTTCTGACTCATAAGGTGGTTACTGGAGCACTGACATGTCCATTCTCACCAGTGGACTCTTCAGGTTACCATGAAACGTAAGATGTGCTCCATGAGGGCAGGGCGTTCCATCCATCCCACTGCCCATTGCCATACCTCCAGCACCTAGAAGTGTGCCTGACACGCAGTAGGTACCCAATAAACGTGTCTGATGAATGAATGGCCTGTACAAGAAAAGGCATGTGTTGGTATAGGTGGCCCATGGAATACAGCTTGAATATCGAGACTTCTAAGTGGTGAGCAGCCTGGCGCTGAGTTAAGGAATGGGTTCTAGAGTGAGACCAGAGGTTAAATCTCTATCTACCATTGGACAGATGTGCAATCTTGGGCAAGTCACCTGACACAACCAAGCCCCCAACCTTCCATTGATAAAAACTGGAAAGACTGAACCTATTTCCGAGGGAAAGGATTAAACAGGATGGCCTGGGTAAAACATTTACATTCTGGTCAAGTCAGCAACGTTGATTCATTTGATGGGGTCCCACACCATCATCCTGCAGGCCCATCTGAAACACATGGCAATGACAGATGAAATATCTTTTTAAAAGAAGAGTAAAATTAAGGAGTCATAACCTCAATTAGACGTGACACACATCTCCATGAACCGGCAACAAGAGAAACTCCAAGTGGTACAGAGATTTGAAGCCACAGGCAATGGTAGCTGAAGGTCAGCTTCTGAGGGGTACAGTGCTGCCACCCAACATAAAGATGGGAAGGTCCACTCGCTGCCTGAAGGAGACTCGGACTGGGCTGGCAGCCTTGACTGTCGCTACTTGCTCCATCCGAGCAGTGTGATGTCTTCGGTGGCTCACTATATTCAAAAAATGACTGTTTCCTTTCTCAAAGGTTCCCTTCCAAACAGCCCTGACTCACAAAGCAGGCAGCAGCTCTCCTAAGACTCCTCTTTCCTGCCTTCTTAACTCCCTTACCTCCGTGCTTTCTTTCAATCCATTTCTTATTTATAGACAGTCTTTACATGGTATCCCTTCTGTGATTTAACATGTCTTAATAATACCACTTCTTCTAAAGGAAGCCTTTCCCAATTATTTACACCTTGATAAGTAGTTACCTTCAAATCCTCATAAACCATCTCTTTACGTGGCACTAACTTGTAGAAGGTAGCGGTGAAGTTACTAAATTCTCAGAACGAACCATACAAATTACAACCTACCTTCTGAAGCTAGAGACAGAGAGAGAACATAAACAAAAACAAAAGCAATGCAAGTTCATTTTTCATTCATATTTACTGTGCCAAATGAAGGTTTTATGAAGCTTTGAGTAATATATATTTGTTCTCTTATATAGGCAACACATCCCCTGTAGATGGTAATGTATGGGGAGTAACACGCTCCTTAATCTAGACTTTCTGGACACGAGGAGGTGGTGTTGAAACCCCCTCTGTGTGGGTACAGGACTACAGGCTCTGATGGGCTTTCCTGTTGCAGGACAGTGACAGCAAAGGTAACTGTTATTGGGCTTCGAAGGACACAGGGAAACCAGCAAGGGACTTAAAAAGCAGTGAGAGAGGAAGCAGGAGGGGAGGGAACGCCAAGGACACAGGAGGATCTATGGACATCTGCGCGCTCCAGACGCCCGTGCCCATCCCAAGGTGGGTGTGAGGAACTGAACCTGGGATGCCAGTAATGAACCAGGACCCTCAAGTGGAGCCAAAGTGATCCCAAACAAGAGCACTCCCAGACCCCCTGCAAAAGCAAAGACAAACCCTCCAGAAAAAAATGGGATTCTCCAGAAAAAAATGGGATTCAAACCAGACCCCCAGCAAAAGCAAAGACAAACCCTCTGGGAAAACAGGATTCAAGCAGATTAAATCTGCATCCGATGAAATCTGATCTCAAAATCATATCACAAAACATACAAGAAAAGAAGCCATTGTGAGAGATGGCAGAAATAACCAACAGCTTTCGACAACCAAAGACAGACTTCAGATAGAAGAATGATCAGATACAGAGCATGAACTCTTCCACGTTAAATGTTTCAGAAAATAAAAGATGTCTAAAAATGAACAAGGATCAAGAGACCATCAAAAGCAACCAGCCACATATGAATATCAAACCAAAAGAAGTTAAAACATAGAAATTAAAAGCTCAATAGCACAGTGAAGCAGCAGATTAGACCCAAATGGAGAAAGTGCCCTGGGGAGAGACAGCCGAGGCAACCTGGCAGAGCGCAAGGCCAGGAGACAGGGTGGGGAGGACGGAGGTGAGCCAGAGGGATGTGGAGGACAGACCAAGAAGTTTGCATGGGAATCCTAGAAAGTACGGCCAGAAAGAAGAGGAAAGAGTCAATAATTGAGAAGAAAGTAGCAGAGAATTTGACAGACATTATAAAAGATTTGAATCCAGAAATACAGGAAGCACACAGATACCAAGCAAGAAATTTTCAACTAGACATTTCGTGGTGAGGCTGCAGAACCCAAGAATAAATAAGACAAGGATGTTAAGATAAGCCAGAGAGAAAAGGCATTTAAAGGAACAGCAATTAGACTGAGAACAGAGCTTAAAACTGCGACGGCAACTGAAAGATAGTAAAATCATACCTGTAAAGTGTAACATAAATGCTTTTATTACTACTACTACTTCTAATAATAAGAAATAGCAACAGTTTGGAGACAGTGAAGATTAATCGAAAGCAGATAAAATTGAAGGGATTATGTATGACTCTTAAAAGAAGGACTGTGCCAATAAGTTTTAAAACTGGTGATAAGACCAAATTCCTTGAATTCTTAGAAAAATATATAATTTACCAAACCAGAATCAAGAAGAAATATAAAACCTGAATCATCATAGAGTAATCCAAAAACTATTAAAGAAATGGAAGTAGTTAAAAGTCCTCCCACTAAAAAAAACAAAACCAAAAAAGCACCAGTTTCAGACGGTTTTTACAGGAAAGACTAAAAAAATTTCCAGGAGCAGATGAGTCCAATTTTACACAAACTATTTTATATAATAGAAAAAGAACAGACACTTGACAACAGGTCCTGTAACCTTTGTAACAGGCTCATTCAAAACAGTATGAGGAAAGGAAATCCAGACCAACCTCAGTTGTGAACATAGATCCAAAAATGCAAACATAATACTAGCCTTCCCAAAACTCAGAACTGGAATTCACCACATTAATATTCATGAAGAATCGTCTTGATCAATGCAGAAAAAAACTTTTGAAAACTTCAAAACCCATCTATGATTTTTTATAAATCTTACCAACCTAGGAATAGAAACAAACTTCCTTATTATGATAAAGAGTGTCCACCAAAAATTTACAGAAAACATTATTCTTAATGATGAAACATTAACAAAACTCTCTTTAAATCAGAAACAGGAAGACCACCTTTATCATTCCCATCTACCAGCACGCTGCAGGGCCACGCCAGTGGAGGAAGACGAGGAGACCAGAGTCACCTTTATTCCCAGACGATCTGCCTACCTACCAAGAAAACCAAAACCATCTACAGACAAAATGTTGGAATTAAATCACATACATCCACCTGACCCGGCAGTGGGAATGGAATGAACAAACCAGCACTAGATTCAAACACACAGATAAAGGTTAGAAATAACGTTGACTATGCACCAGATGAGACCATGTTTATGACACTCAAAACCAAACAAAACCCCATGGTGCATTGTTTAGGGGTACAAACGCTTGTGGAAAATCACCTTTGAAAAGAAAGGGAATGGCACAAAGGGCAGGGCATGGCTGCCTTTGGAGCAGAGAAGGGATGGGGTCAGGGGAGAGGCAACTGCCACTTCTGGATCTTAAACTGAGGGGAGGGCAAGGGGGGGCAAGCATGCAAGCTTTACCCTCACGCTTCAGAACTTGCATATGGGGACTTCCCTGGTGGTCCAATGGGTAAGACTCCACACTCCCAATGCAGGGGGCCCGGGTTCGATCCCTGGTCAGGGAACTAGATCTCACACATATGCCGCAACTAAGATCCCACACGCAGCAAAGAAGATCCTGCGTGTAGCAACTAAGACCGGGTGCAGCCAAATAAATATTTTAAAAAATAAATAAGTTTATATGACCTTCTCGAAGAGCAATTTGGCAATATCAGTATTTAAAATGTGCGTACAATTTCCCATCTAGGTACCCATACAGGAAAAATTCTCCCACAAGGAAAACAAATCAGAAGACCATTCTTAGCAGCACTGTTTGTAAAAGAGGAAGGAAGGGTATACATGTCCATCATTTTTACTTATCTTCAAGTAAAATTAGAGATCTAAAATACCATATTTTTGACAAGAATGTTAAAAGCTAAATGAATTAATAAAAACTTACTTCAAAAAGAAAGAGGATGGAGTCCAGCTCCTCCCTTTGTGACTTATTATTCCCTGGAATATATAAAAGAAAATCAGTTATCATGACAATGTGCAAATTTTAGGATATTAAAAATTATGCTAAAAGGTATCTTAAAACATTCAAGCCTCAACATGCAGACATTCAGTCAAAGATCCCAGGAGGTGCTGTGCAGCCCGTGTTAGGGATGCCGGTGGGTGACGGAGCCAGACTGCCCAGGGCCACGTTCAGCAGAGCTGCTCCTCGCTAGCTGGTGGCACACAGCTTCCAGGCTTTCTAAGTTTTAATCAACAGTGGAGCGTCTTCCCCCCCAACAAGAGGGGTCCACTTCTCCAGCCCTTGAATCCGAGAGGCCCCGTGACCTGCTCTGCTCCCTGATGACAGCAAATGTGAAGCCAGCTTGAAAAGCCTTCTGCACCTGTGAGCGTGGAGCCCTAAGGCCACCCTGTGAAGGAGCCCAAGAGAGCCTGCCAGCTGGGGAAGAGGGGCCACATGGAGGAGCACTAAGGCACCCTGGGCAGTGGCTTGCTAACCAGGACACGTGTGAATGAGGCCACCCGCCACAAGCTGGTCAGAGGCGTGAGCCAGCCCAAACCAGAGGAACTGTCCAACAGACCCAGAAAATCACAAGCTAAGTGACTGGTAGTTGTTTTAAGGTGCTCAGTGTTGGGATGGTCTGTTGTGCAACTTGTTACGCAGCACAAACTGACTGATGGTCTTGAACCACCACATGTTCCTAAAGGATAGATGGAACAAAGGGGGGAGGGGCGTGGCCTTTTAAAAACAGGATTTTAGGTTGTAGGGGGTTTTTTAGATATGGATTTTTATTTTTTTGTTTGTTATTGATTGTACATAATATCACATTTTTCTCCTCCACACACCTGTGAAAAATAGTGAAGTAGAACAGAGCTAGGAAGCAAGATAAAAATCACATAATTTCATATTTGAAATATCTACCACATTTGGCAAGAAAAAGAAAATTTAAGTTCAAGATTTATACCAATTTATAAATCACAGGGGAAAAAACAGAAATCCATTTAAAAAGAACACATGTTGGCATCCTGGGCACATGCCCACATGTGACTTGACCTGCTAGAGGCTGGAGCGGCGCCCCTTACAGGGCCTGAGCCTCAGCTGCGGGGCCTCTCCCAGACCCCCACTCCGTGCTCGGCCTCTGCCTCAGGTCTCACAGGAACAGCCAGGGGTCCACACGCTCCTCTCCACGGCCTCTTCTTTCCATGTGACCCTGTCTCAGCCCACTCCCACACCAGGCACCATCTGCTGCCTCCCGTTCCTCAGCCTGCGACCAGGGAAACGCGTCCCCTAAAACCTTCCCAGGACCGCGCAGCTCCTCTGGCTTCATCCTCACACCTTCCCAGAGACCACCTCACGTGCAGCTCACTGTCTCGCTGCCCGCTTGCACCATCCCCGTCTGTCTGCCTTCCGATCCGCTGGCCGCTCAGGATGCTCCTTTCAATGACGACACCCTTCCCCATCCTGCTGCTCCTCAACTCTGTGCATTGGCGGGCCCTGCTGACCTGTCATCCCTTGAACTCCTCTGTTCTCAGGCTTCTGTGACAAAACACTTTCCTGGCACCCTCCCGGCTACTCCTTTATTTTCCTCTGTCTGCCCAATAAAAGAAGGAATTCCCCCAAATCCCTGACTGCCACTCTCTCGCTCTGCATACACTCTCTCCCTTGGCAACAGGATGACTGCACCTCCCTTCTCCCAAGCTCCAATCCCTATAATTTAACAGCCCACCTACGCCGAGGTGTGCCCTGGGCACCGCAGACGCAGACTGCCCAAAGCTGGGCTCACCCTCTCGCCCCTCACACCTGGCTCCCCTACAGGGCTCCCTCTGCTGCAAGGGCAGCACAGGAACCAGACTCAACGTCCTGAAAGCATCTCTGGCTTCCCCCTCTGGGATCCCTTTCCCCATGTCCACGTCTCACGATCGGTCGGTGCACCCACGGACCCCTGACACTTTCTCTGCCCTGAACTGCCACATCCCTGGAGCAGGCATCCCCAGACCTCACACGGATGACAACATCAGCCTCCTAACTGGTCTTCCTCCCTCCGGTTCACTCACCACATTATAAGACACTGTCTTAGTAGCCGACGTTCTCGAGAGCCCTGACCACCCAAAGAACGAAGTTCAAATGCCTTAACCTGGAATTGCAGGCTCCCCACGAGGCAAGCATAAACCTCTTTCATACATCTGACGTCTAGAGAAAAAAGAAATGCTTTCCCCAGACATGCCCCAAAGATGGCCTGCCGTCGCTCATTCTCTACCCTCCGTCCCCAAGGCCACCTCGTCCCCAAACCTCCCTCGTGCACTCTACGGGAAATCAGCAACCACAGATGGTGTCTATATCTGATAACACATCTACTTTCTGACCTGTTCCATGGTGAACCACGCCTACGGCTTATTCCCTGACCCATCCACAACTACCACCACCTATGACGCACGTTCAGCATCGGATACGTCTCCGGATTCCTCTCAGGAATCTAGCCCAGTGCCTTGCTCATCGTCAGCTTCAAATCCTGGATGGGTGAATAAATGAAGGATTAAACAGGAGAGGGAGACAGAGCTGCCAGGGCCAGGGTCCACAAGGCCAGGGTCCACAAGGGCGAAAGGCACCCTTCGGGATGCTGAAGGATGGATGGTCTAGGCCCCAGGTAGAAGATGCTCTTGCCTGTCGGTGAGCAACACAGACGACACTTCAATGTCCATCTGTCAACCTATCATCTGTGTTGTTTATTTAATGGGAGAAATATAAAATAGAACAGTGCTTCTCAAGCTTGAGAGCACATGAGTATCAGCGGAGGGCTTGTTAAAACACAAATTGCTGACTTTCCACCCGCAGAGTTTCTGATTCAGGAGGCTTAACGAGTGCCCAGGTGATACCCGTGCTGCTAGTCTAAAAACCACAAGGCGCTCTGAGAGCCACTGGTACAGGGAAGGCGCTCTGAACATGGCATCAAGAAGCCTGGTTGCAATTCCGGCTATACAATTAAATAAATAATCTGTGTGACCTCAGGCCAGTGATATAACCTCTCTGGACATGGTTTTCTCAACTCTAGAATGATGACTGTGAAAAACCCAATCTCCTGAGCCCCTTCCAACCTTAAAACTCTGTGGTCCTGACTCAGTCACTCAGAAGTCAGTCATCCAGAATGATGGCACTTCTGTCCAATGCAGTACTGTAACTGTTTAAAACTGTGGTGGATATAAAGGTGCTAACATGCAAGGATTTCCGAAACACATTACATAAAAGTGAAAGATGATGATGATAATGACAGCTAGCAGTTACTGACCACGGACCACGTGCCACGCTTTGTCCTGGAATCCCAGGACACGTGTCAACCCACTTAATGCTGACAGAAGGAAACTGAGTCACAGATGAAGTAACCTGTCCAAGGAGAAACAGCTAGAAGGGTAGGGCAGGGATCCAAACCTGTCTGGCTCCCCGGGCTACTCTATCCTGCCACACAAATACAGAGCAGAATGTGCAGCGTGACTTTATTGGCTTGGTTTTCAAAGAATATTTCATGTAAGTATTGGGGTGGCCAAAAGTTTCATTCGGTTTTTTCCGTAAGATGGTCTAATAGCACTTAATTGTCTTAAACTTCATTCAAAACAATTTTGTTAGATTGTATTGTGACAGCTGTCACATCAGCATGCATTTAAAAAAAAGACATCAAAATTGGTGAATTTCTGTGTAGCCATTTTATTATTGAAGATGGAAGAAAAAAGCAACATTTTTGGCATATTATGCTTTATTATTTCAAGAAAGGTAAAAACCCAACTGAAACGCAAAAAAAGATTTGTGCAGTGTATGGAGAAGGTGCTGTGACTGATCGAATGTGTGAAAAGTGGTTTGCGAAGTTTTGTGCTGGAGATTTCTCACTGGACGATGCTTCATGGTCGGGTAGACCAGCTGAAGTTGTTAGCAAACAAATCGAGACATTAACTGAGAACAATCAATGTTATACCACATGGGAGATAGCCGACATACTCAAAATATCCAAATCAAGTGTTGAAAATCATCTGTACCAGCTTGGTTATGTCAATCGCTTTGATGTTTGGGTTCCACATAAGTTATGTGAAAAAAACCTTCTTGACCATATTTCCGCATGCAATTCTCTACTTAAACGTAAGCAAAACAGCAAATTGTGATGGGAGATGAAAAGTGGACACTGTACAATAATGTGGAATGGAAGAGATCGTGGGACTAGCGAAATGAACCGCCACCAACCACACCAAAGGCCAGTCTTCATCCAAAGAAGGTGATATTGTGTATATGGTGGGAACGGAAGGGAGTCCTCTATTACGAGCTCCTCCTGGAAAACCAAACAATTAATTCCAACAAGTACTGCTCCCAATTAGACCAAATGAAAGCAGCACTCGACGAAAAGCATCCAAGATTAGTCGATATGATCTTCCATCAGGATAACGCAAGACCGCATGTTTCTTTGATGACCAGGCAAAAACTGTTACAGCTTGGCTGGGAAGTTCTGATTCATCTGCTGTATTCACCAGACATTGCACTTTCGGATTTCCATTTATTCGGTCTTTACAAAATTCTCTTAATGGAAAAAATTTCAATTCCCTGGAAGACTGTAAAAGGCACTTGGAAAAGTTCTTTGCTCAAAAATATAAAACGTTTTGGGAAGATGGAATTATGAAGTTGCCTGAAAAATGGCAGAAGGTAGTGGAACAAAAGGGTGAATACCTTGTTCAATAAAGTTCTTGGTGAAAATGAAAAACGTGTCTTTTACTTTTACTTAAAAACCAAAGGCACTTTTTGGCCAACCCAATATGTATGGGCATAACCATAAACATATATAAACACAGTATATTAATAACATATACAGGACACTTTGATAGTGGTTGCCTCTGCACAGTCAGACTGGGTGTCTGGGCAAACAGACGCATCAGTTTTCATTCCAAACCCTTTAGTGGAATCTGAATTTTTTTAATGGTGTGCATACATTACTTTTCTTTCTTTCTTTTTGAGTAAATTATGCCTCTGGAACTCATGCCTTCTGTGGGTTTCTTCTCCTATTTTCCCTTTGGCTGTTTGTTGTTCAGTTAATGCCTGTACGAGAGAAAGTTCAAGGGAAAGACACCAACCACTGCGAACTTGCAGCTCCACTAAGCGTTTGGCAGGAAAGGAAGCTTAAAAGCACGTAACTTATGGCGCATGACACACACAACCTCTCAGAACTTCCTGAATGTTTATTTAAAAAAACAAAAAACTTTGTATATCAAAAACATTTTGTAGAAATTCTTACCTTTTAATTTCAAACTATTTTCCAGTGTTATAAAATTTTCATAGAAGATGAAATATATCTGAGAATAGTTGGTCTCAAAAAACTGCTTAAGATCGCTTGCATCCACGTTATCTGAAAAGAAAAAGTTCCCAATTAGGACAAACTTACACAATTATCAGAGTTCACAATCTTTTCAGAAATGAAGGAATGTAAAAACGAGCCCTATCCCCTTATAAGACAAAACAAAGCAAAGTGTATTCCAGTCCACTTCTTTCTCCACCTAAGGAGAGCTCTGAGGTGGCCTGGGGCACCTCCCCTCCCCGTCCCAGACCTCAAGGTCAGAGCCTGGGGGCACAGCACCTGCTGAGCAGCTAGAAGGCCAGGGGTAAGTGAGGGTCCAGGGAGGGGCAAGATGACTTCCTGTTAGGGGTGGGGAAGTCAAAGTTCATGGAAGAGGTGGCTGCTGACCCAGACCATAAAGAGGGACGAGTCCGTACGTCTGAGAAACAACTCTGCCAGCAGCCCCGCATGCACGACCCAGCATCTCCTCCCTCCCTCCTGGCTCCCGTGCCACCGCCCAGAGGACAGCAGGCCCTGCCCCGACACCTGCCCACATCCACCTGGGCCACTCGTCACCGTGTCCCTACAGCTTCTACGTGACCCGTCCCACCCCTGCGTGGACACGGAGGACCGCCATGTGCTCCTAGCCTCGTCCCAGCAGTGCGTCTCCCAGCTGCACCAGTGTTGCTAAACCAGGGCTGCGAGTGGATCGGCAGGTGGTGCAGGGAACTTAGCCCAAGAACAGCTTCCCCGCACTCCCCCCATCAGCCCTGGCCCCCGCAGGGGTCGAGCGCCAACACAGCCAGCGTCCCTCGCAGCTCCGGTCAGTCACCCACTGTCAACACACCTCTCTGTACAGGTTCCTTAGCAGACAAGGTTGTCTGTGCGTTTACAGCAGTGTCCTGACCAAGGTGTTAGCTCTTTGGAAGAATACACTTTAGGAAACCTCAGGAAAATTAAAAAGAGCTTCCTTAAAGTTCTACAAGATTACTCAAGAAAAAAAAGTGTGTCGCTATTCAATCTATAACAGAGTCGTATCAGCTTTGGAGGGTCCTAATGTGAATATGCATGAACACACCCACTGCTATGCTTACATTCCATAAAGTCAACACTCTTGCTGGTGAATCTAAAGAGTTGTTTCCCTCTGATAACTACACAGTGCCTTTCATGCAAAAATCTGCCCTGGTTCTTTGAAACAATGCACGTAAGGTGTTGGTAAAGTCATAGGAACAGCCAATTTCACATTCTGTTTCTTGCCACAAAAATAACACTGAACACAGAGCAGTGGAAGTTGCTAGTAACTAACCAGTTTACCTTCGCCCAAGCAGGTAACAATGACATCAGGATCCTTAACCCATGTGAATATTACCATTCTCATGAGCTAACAACCCTGCCAAGGAATCCTCAAGTGCCTTCTGCAGGATGTCAGCTCTAAGACGGGGCTTTGTTCATGTTCATGCCAACACCAACTGCTCCCGGGACCGCTGAAACCTCCCCAGCCCCCCAGGCCAGGTCAGAGCCTCAGCTCTGGGGCCCACGGCCCTATTCCTCCCCGTCATAGATGGTGTCACACTGTACTCCACTCCTGGTGCAGCTCCTGACTTAGTTCTGATGGAAGGGTCTGTCTCCTCTGTTAGAGACAGTCCCCACCCTCACAGACCTCCTGTGTGTCTCAGCATCATCAGGCACCCTGCAGGGAATATAGCATTTAGCTCAATATTTTCTTGAACAAACTAAATAAAAGAAACAGCCTGTAATATACAGTCACAGGACAGTGACCACAACTCGTAACCCCTCAGATCTCACGCCGATGGGAAAAAGTGGCCTGACCCTTCTTCAGATCCTTGGGGTTATCAGGAGAGAAATGTCAACCCTCTGCTGAGGACGCCTGATCCTGCTCTGCAGCCCCAGCTCTCGCGGCCCCTGCTCCAAGTGAGGGTCTAAAGGCTTCTCGTTCTCACCCTCACTTTCTGCTCTTCCCGCAGGAACCACCCACCATGCTGCTCAAGCTGAAACCTAGTCCCCATCCCGGCTCTTCCCGGCTCCTTCCCAGCCCGTCTCCGGGGTGTGGGTTCCTCCACAGACCCACCGGACACTGTACCCCCATCCCTGCCCGTCACCCATCCCCGCCCAGGGTCCCTGCATCCCCACTTCCCCTCCCTGGTCCCCTCTCCACACTGCCGTCAACAGGAAAATGGAATAAACCAGACCAGACCATTCTTTTACTCAAAACCTTCCAACGACCTCCAGTGGTGCTTACAATAAAATCCAAACCCTTTACCATGGCCTCGCGGCCCTGCAGGCCTTCCTCCACTCAAGGCCAAGTCCGTCCCACACCACTCTCTCTATGCCCTGCACTCTGGCTGCCGTGGCTTCTTTCCATCTCCCAAGCTTCCCACACGTGTTCCCCACCCTGATCTTCATCCAGCTCATTCCTTCTCATCCTTCAGAGCTGCGACCCCACACGACCTCTGCAGAGAAATCTAAGGAGCCCCCGTGTCCCCAAGCATGTCCTCCATCACCCCCCTCCTCCTTCACGGAGTCTGGCGGGTGGGCGGCCGACCGTTCGCCTGTGAATGGGCCGCAGCGAGCAAAGCATCCCCATGCTGACGACATGGGTGCACAGGCATGGCGAGACGGCACAGAAAGGTTATGGGCCACCAACAGTCTACCTTCCCTGGCCTCCCCGGTCCCTCAGAAACACTCGAGTGTCAGCGACCTGAGCAGAGAGGGTCCTCGTCAAGGCTGAGGGGCTTCATGCAGACAGAGACACCCTCATGAGGCCAGAGTCCAGGCCGCAGCCGCCTTCCTCCTCAGCCATTCACTGTCTTCCTTGCGGGTTAGGAGTGGATGGAGCTTAAAGTCCTCACGACAAGACAAGCAGACGCCCTCAAGGGCACCCAGCACACAGTGAACGAAGGGTGTAACATCTGTAACTACTAGTTTATTTACCCACGTGAGGACTCCTCACCGGTCTGGGAGTTCCCTTCACATGATCCCTGCCCACAGCACTTAAGATTAGTGGAGACTGTCTCATTTATTCATTTACTTCTCCACCGACCGGCACTCCACTAGAATGGAAGCCACATACGGGCAGGAATCACATCTGTTTTGTTCCCTGCTGTATTTCCAGCCCCAGGAACAGAGTTTGGTACCCGAAAGGTACTTGACACACATCTGTCAAATGAACAAACAAAAAATAAATATCAAATATTTTCTATCCCTACTTCAAAATCTAGAATGTTTCCATGATGTGTCTTATTTTTGAAAAACAAGACTCATCAGATGAATATCTACAAAGCACAGATCTTGGAGAAGGCGGGCCCTGGGAGTTAGCCTCCTGCAGAAAGGAACACAAGGGAGTATCACGCGTCTACTTTGTAACAAGGTAACTTCGAGAAGCAAAGATATATAGGAGGAAGACTGCTCAGGAAAAAAACAAAAAAAAGCCTATGACCACAAACTTCCTTTCGAAAGACACTCTTCATCTGTTCATTCAAACAAGACTGAGCCCTGACCCCTGCCAAATAGCCCTGCGCCAAATGCTGGGAAATTCAAAGAGAATAAGGTGCAGGGCCCTCCAGGGTACAGGAACACAAGCAAGTAACGGAGATGGCAGCGTGCCGGAAGCTCAGGCAGGGCATCAAAGCAGGGAGTGACAAGGCCACCTGGGGAGGTTGGGAACATTAAAAACACTGTACATTTATGCTTTGAAAGACACACTTTCATGACTGTATTTTATTTGACCCTCACCACAATCCTGTGAGGGGGATGGGGCAGGTGTGGTCAAGACAAAGAAACCTCAGGTTCAGAATCGTCTGTAACCTGCCCAAGGTACCAGGCCAGTCAGAGACTCCCATCTGGGTCTCCAGCTCAAACCTGAGCTACACAAAGGCCTCAGAAACAGAAGGAAGAAGTCAAAACCAGAAATTGGGTCAGGAATATAGAGAAATACGTCGTCCCCTCGGGGATGGGATGTGCAGGAGAGCCCGAGGGAGAAGAGCAGGGGGATGAGAGGACAGGTAAGACACAAGGGGAGACGCGGCCCGGCTCCCCAAGAATGACCTCACAGCAACCTCCCCATGGCCTCGTGGGGCCAGTAAGGAAGCGGGAAGGAGGGGAAGTCCCCAGGCACAGAGCCCAGCTGGACACCACCTTTGAGGTGATGACCCTGGGTGTGTTTGGCACCGACGCTAGCACGCTGCCTGGCTGGCATCACAAAACCCAGGCAAGTGCAGGCACACTGACCACAGAGAAGCAACCAGCAGCCAGCTTTACAGAGCTAGGGGTCATTCTGGGATTTGTAAAGCAATCTCCTTTACCACCAACCGACAGCCAATCAACTGTTTCTATTATTTTCCCATTATATCTGAAAAATAATCTATATTCCACACCAGAAGATACCCTCCCCTGGCCTTTTGTCCAGCTAAGCCTCCTGCTGACAATTATTTCCCCACATCTAGCTGGAAGACAATAGCAAAGCTTGAGGGCAGAACCTTTGGAGCAGACTGCCTGGGTTCAAGTTCAGAAGCTGCAAGACCTGGGTGAGTTATTTAAAACACTTTGTGCCTCAATTTCCTCACCTGAGAAATGTGGCCAATGATGGTTCCTGTGCCCATAAAATGAACATATGCAAAGTGCTTCTAAGTGTGTAGTCAGCATTATGTAAATAAACGTTAGTTGTTTTCCAACTACCTAGCTCTTGGCAAAGGCCGTCTCACGAGGTGGGAATAACCCAGCTTCACCTGTGAAGCCATAAAACTCAATGACATGTCAAACTCACCCATTTAATGAGACCTTTCGAAAAGGCACAGCACTTAATCCCAACTCAGCAGCAGATGCTACAAAACTAGTGGGACTGTCCCTCCACTTCCTCCCACATACAATCCTTTCCAATAGCAATCTTACTCCTTTTTAGTTGGGAGGATCATGGCCCAGCCTCATAAAAGCCTGCTTCAGCAGACCCTGAAAGCACCAAAGGAGGAGGGAACGTCCTTCTCAGACCTGGGGGCCCTGGTGGACACTGTCAAGAGGAAGAAGGGGTTCAGACCAGCTCCTCCGGAGTACGGAGTGACCCCCAATCCTCCTGCCCTCCGTCCCCCACCCTCCCCAGGGCCAAGAGCCATCCCAGCGCTGCCTACACATCTGCGTGTAGATGAAGACGGTGTCATTTGCTATTTTACTCAAATTCCCTAGATACTGGCACTGAAGCACGATGCTCAAGATCACATGCCAGTAAAAGGGAAAAGGGGTGAGTGAAAAATTCAAGGCGAATGTGGCGACTTAATAAAACGTAATTTAGAAACAGTGAGAACAAGGAAAATAAATGAGTCAGACACAAGACAGAAAACACTGACAAGGATAAATGTCACTCGTATGGTGCCTTTACTTAAGGGCTAATGAGATTTTGGTGATTGCACCTTTTCACAACTGCCTAGGTCCCCGCCCTCTTTCCCTCTTGCTTTACGTACTTTGTAATAATGCCACAAACTATTCCCACCCTCCATCCACTCCTTTAGAAAATGCCCACCCACACTGATCTGGGGCTGATCTCCTGACTTGCTGTGGACAACCAGTCATTAGAAGCCTGACCCAGCAGTGGCTGGAGAGCGTCAAGTAGTCTCTGGTCCAAAGAGACTGGGATTGACATATACACACTACTATATACAAAATAGATAATTAATAAGGACTTACTGTATAGCACAGAGAACTCTACTCAATGCTCTGTAATAACCTGTATGGGAAAAGAATCTTAAAAGAGTGGATATATGTATATGTATAACCGATTCACTTTCCTGTACACCTGAAACTAACACAACATTGTAAATCAACTATACTCCAATAAAAATTAAAAAAACAAAAACAAAGGAAATGAGGAAACTCATGGAGCAGAGCAGGACCCAACCCCAGGCAACCTGCAGCCAGGGCAGTACCTCGCAGCAATGCAGATAGGTGAGGGAATAAAATAGATGCTTGTTGCCGTAAGGTCTCTGTAAGCCTGAGGTTTGGGACGGGTTGTCTTGCACTGTTGTTGTGAAAATGTTGGTGGGGAAGAAAAAGCAACTCATCACCAAGAAGTTTCACCGGCCATGAGAGCCGGCAAGCCCGTGAAGAGGTGCCCCAAGTACGACATGTTGTCACCTCCGTCAAAGAAGGAAAAGCAGACAATATGGGTCCGAATAACAAGAGCTGCCAGCTGATACACACTTTCCGCAACAGAAAGTTTCTGCAACACTAACTAGAGTGCAGGCAGGGACTCCTTTTCCTGACACCAGCCGGTAGGTTTTAGAACCTCCTGTGTGTGCAATACCGTTCCAAGGGCAGGTAACCGACCTGGAACTCACCTGGTGAGGAGGTAAAGTCCTCATAATGAAGCCCTTGCAAGACTCAGCAGGTATTCGGGTCATAAGACAGCAGGTATGCTGACTGTGCTTCAGTGGTAACTCAATACTTGTATCATCACCATTATTATTAAAGAGGAATTCACATCTGAAAATGCATCTATGTGCAGACCTAAAAACGTCCTTGTGCTGATTACATGCAAATACAAAATCCTCATGTGGACGGGGACGCTAACCTGCACGGCAGATGGAGGCTCCGGCTCCAGTGGCTGCACAGTCTACACCCCCCCGCCCCCGCCCCCAGGATGCTCTCCAGAAGATTTCAGGGCCTGGCTGTCTTTGCCCTCATAGCCAGCACTGATTTCCACATTTACACAGGTGATGCCCAACTTCCTTATCTCCACTGAGGTTGTCCTCCACGCCCCCTCCGCAACCTCTGTCCCCAGGCCCGCCTGGGCATCCCTCTAACCTCCCTGCCTCCCAAGTCTGAACCCACTCTCCCTACCTCCCCTGCTCCCTCCTTCAATCCAATGACCCCACCACCCTGTCATGATCTATGATCCCTCTGAAGTCTTCACTTCTTTTTTTCTTCCTAATTTGGTTTCCACGGTCCATCTTTTTAATCAGCCCTTTCATTGTCCCTCAATCACCTCCCTTCCCCCTGCATCATATTCACTCTATAAAACCCCAGTCAGTTTCACCCTTAATTCAACCGAAAGTATTTATTTGAGCATAGGTCATGTGCCAGATAGCAAAGATTTTTTTTAAGTTGTCGGTTTAAGTACTGAATAGATGTGAAAGAATATGTTTTGTACATGTGCAACTGATGCTGTATAATAAAACAAGCACTTCAAACCCACCCACCGACTCAGCCAAGCATCCCCCCCCACCCCCACTTTACGGGGCTCCACACTATTCATCCAGTTCTCAGCCCTCTCTGGGGCCAACAGCTGGTGCGCACATTCCTCTGCGCCCAAGCGCCACGGAAGGAAGAGGAGCCTAGAACGCTGACATAATACTTTTGGAAGCACGTGGGGGCCTAAACCACATATTCCTGTTTGTAGGAAATGAAATGAACTCACATTTTAGCTCTGCTGATAACTGTGTTTCTTACATACATTATTACAGCCATGTTGGACTGTTCTATCTCTGTAGAATTTAAACTGAAAGCGAGAGTGGCCTGGAGCAAATGCTCCTGGTTTCCCTCCTGCCCCCTCGCCCAGCCACTCCCACGGCAGACCCTTCCTCTTCCTAACGGAGCCCCTGTTTGTTCAGGGACCATCCACCCCGCAAATCCGTGTGCCCTTCGTGGGGGTGGGACCTGATGCTGCTGAGCCAATTACTGTGGCAATAGCCCCCTGTCAGCTATGAGCTTAGACTCAAGCCTGTGACCCAATGCTGGTCAACAAGCAAGGGGAAGAATTCTGGTGGAGATGCCTGGAAAAGGGTCATTGTTCTTAAAGGGAAACAAAGCAGAAGTGCTTCTTTCTTCCTGCCTCTGGACGTTGTTCCGTCCGGGTGCGATGCCTGCAGTGCATTTTGCCACTCAGGGGACAAACCTGCCACGCAGAGGACACTAAGGAGGGCAAAGCAGGGAGGGGAGAGCATGCGGATGGGCACGTCACTGAGCTGCCGTGCCAGCTGGCTCCGGGGGCCACCTGCTTTGGGACCGCTTTCTATAGGAGAAAAAATTCTTTATCATTTATGTTTATATTTGGGTTTTCTGTTACCTATATCCAAAAACATCATTGTAGATACTGAAGTAAAATCTGACAGTAGAACAGGAAACAAATCCTAGTATAATTGAAAGGTTGTAGAAGTTATATTCATCCCACTTCATTTCCTAAGATGTATTATTTTCATTTCTTTATACCTATATGGTAGCTAGGTGCAGAAAGTAAAATTCTTAGAAGTCAGAAAGATGTTAACACTTTGTTATCCTGGATTGATAGTCCCCATGTAAAAGTGATTCTGATAAAGATATACTCCACGTACCTAGAGCTCTAGTTTTTAAAAGTAGAGCTATTTTTATTTTAAACATTTTTGACACACCTGTCTCAAATGCAGGACTCTAAAACATTATTTTTAACGGATATCAAGTGCCAACACAATAAAACAAAATATATACACCAATGAAATATAATGTTCAAATCTAATGTGTTTTATATACATGTATTTTTTATGAAGTATAGTTGATGTACAGTATTATGTTACAGGTGTACAATATAGTAATTCACAGTTTTTAAAGGTTATACTTTATATTTATTATAAAATATTGGCTACATTCCCTGTGTTGTACAATATATCCTTGTAGCTTAATTTATACATAACAGTTTATATATTTTCATATATCTATTTCTTTTGTAGGAATCAAGTTTCATCCGATTTTTTAAGGCGATGCATAACTACCTCTACTTTTCTTGATCTGAATTGGCCTATATTACAGTCAAAACCACTCACTAGGGAAATAGGTGGAGATAGAAATAGATAAAACAGGAGCTAAATGGTAACCTCTCCCGCTCCATTTTTAACAAGGCAGCAGAAAAGTGGTGCTGAGGGCAGAGAGAGCCGTCTTACTTACGTCAAATAATTATTATTAATAAGCATAATAACGGCTTACAAAAGGGCTTTGTATATATTAACTCAATTAAACCTCCGACAGCCCTAGGAAGCAGGTAGTGTCCCACGACCAGGTGAGGGTCAGAGAGGTTAGGTCCCCACCAGGACTCGAGCCCAGGCAGTCCGGCTCCCGCACCGCTTACCTAAGTACGTCTAACGTTAGCTGAAAGTGATGGAGGAGGGGCAGGGAAGTACACCTGGAAACACAAGGTTTTTAAGTCCATAAGAGAGAGCTGGTAGAAGCCCCAGGACTAAATAGTTACTAAACCCCAGAGAGCACCCGGAAGTTGGTTTATTTAGGACACCAGAGCCAGCTTGCAAGGGGAATGGCCTTCCTCCATGAGAGGTTAAAAGGGCGGCCTTTCTGTGAAGCTAATTCTGCAGAGACTGAGACGGCCCTCCCCAAGGAGCTCTCTTTACTTCCAGAAAATCATCCCACTGTCCCCTGCCTTATCAGCAGCTGCAACACCGTCAGGCCCGCCCCATCCTTCATATAAGAAACCAAAGGCCCCTCTGGCCGCCAGGCAGTCACCCTGCTCCCCACAAGCCAGGGTCTGCTGACAGCATGGAAAGGCCTGGAACTGCCAACCTGAAGAATGGGCAGTGGACAATTTGTTGTGTGAGTCCAGTGGGACCCGATAGGGCCATTTAAGTATCATGTAAGCCTTCGCTTACTCATGTGAAAAATGTCCAAGGCGTGTTAGGTCAAAAATACAGTGTCAGCCCATGTATAACAACTATTCATGTAAGAATGTGTTTATGTGTGTACCTACAAGACACAGAGAGAGAGGTTGCACGTAAGCAACAACAAGCACAGAAAGCATGTTTACCAAAATTTTAACAATGGTTATCAGAGGATTGCAGAATGTGAAGAGTTTTTTCATACTTAAATTATTTTTTGCTTATTCATATTATTCAAATGTTTATAATGAGTATATAAAATTTTATAACCAGAAAAAAACTACTATTTTTCAGAAAAAAACTATTATTCATTTCAGAAAAAAAAAGCTGCCAGAATATTTAGAAAGAATTTGTTTTCAAAGCCTGACTATGTACCATAAAAAAGAACAGCAGACGTGACATCGGCCATAGTTTCCTCCAAACGTGTCTTACTTTTGAACCTTGAAGAACATTGAAGACCTAAACAATACGTAAAGTAGTATCTTTGCCAAGACTAAAATGCCCTAAAAACAGAAAATAATTTAAATTTCCTCTGCCCAACATTGTCGTTAGACCTCTTCTGTAATAACACATATGTTGTACATAATGCCTTGTAATGATCTAGGTGTAGCAGACTTTTGCTGTCTTTAGAGAAAGCTATGTTTCTCTAATTGTCATTTACTGAAAAGGGTAGAAAAATGATACGGTCGGGCAGGAAGAAATGGTCTCTGTCCAGCCATTCAACAGCTTGCACTGAGTAGGAACAAGCAAAGGTGTGACACCTCTGAATGCAAAAAGGTGATGAAATTTCCAATCACCGGCAGGTTCACTTACAAGACCTGGTGGCCTTAGCACATGTTAAGTCCTGTTTAAACCTGGACTGATCACCGACCGCAGAGCAAACTCCCCTTCGGCGCACGCTCAGCAGCAACATCGGGTCCTAGAAACCACACGTCTTTTCAATTAATACTGAGCCAAAGTCCAAGACTCCCTCAGGCCTCTGCATTAAGAAACACAACCCTGAGGGAGTCCCGTGGTGGTCTAGTGGTTAGGATTTGGGCTTTCACTACCTCAAGGCCCAGGTTCAATCCCTGGTCAGAGAATTGAGATCCTACAAGCTGTGGGGCGTAGCCAAAACAAAAAAAAAATTTTTTTTGAAATGGCTCAAGTTCTTGAAAAAAGAAACACAACATAGAGCACACACAGGGTTCTAATTTAGCAGGTACCTGAAACTGAGCCCGTCTGCTGCCTTTCTCACCATTCATAGAGATAAATTAACATTGCACTGACCCATCAACGTTTTCCTGTGCTCATTCATTTTCAGCCACTGGCTGATCTCCATTTCTTGTCAGCATCAGGGCACTTTCTAAGATACCTACTCTTTGGCTCTTACTAGAATTTGGGGTGACGTAGTAAGCGCATCTCCACACCGTCACAAGCTCGGTCTGCTGTGTGGCCCCATCTCACGTCTGGCACACTCAAGCATTCCTGCCCCACTGGCCACGGTGGTCCTGGCCTGTCTCCTTATCACGACCCACTGCTGCAACAAGGAAGGACCAGCCACGTGTGCCGGCTAGGGCTCCCCGGCCACGGCTGGCTTCTCCTCTCCAGCACTGCTTCTTTCTCTCCCCTCTTCTCTTTTCTGTCTGCAGTCACTGTTCCGTTTGAGGGCAAAGGCCATCTCACTAGGTGTCATTTCTTCACTTGTGACTTATGTATATATACATTTTGAACATCTATTTATTATAATTTTTCCTATTAATATGTAGGAGCTCTTTATGTTTGGGGGATATAACTATTTCCTCTCCTCTAAGTTTCAAGTTATTTTTCCAGTTCATTATTTACTTTTTACTTCAGTTAAAGATGATATGTTTGTATATGTATTTATTTTAGGAGCAGGAAGAGAGGAATGGAACCATTCTCTCAAAAATAAGTATCTGCAATATGACACGCACACACATATACACACATGCACACACACATACACACACACACACACACAGAAAGACTATGTAATACTTTACTCCCACTCTGGGAGCTCAGCATAAGCTCTACTCCACCAAGCCTCTCTGGCCCAAATACATCCTCATGTTATCAGATACAGAATCCAAGGAATAAAGAGGTTTACACTGTCGGCACCGGAAATATGACCAGACAGAATGAAAATATGCTAACCCCTTTAGAAAGCTGTAAAGAAGCAACGTGTCCTCAGCTCCCCTCTCTTCCATGCAGTCCTGAAAATACTATCAAGATTTCACTGGAAGAATATTCACCACTAGTTATAACAGGTCCTTTTCGGGGGATGGTAATTCAGTTTTGGTTTTTGTAAATTTAAAATTTGACAACAGTGTCTCTCCCATTTTGTTTCCATGAAAAAATATCTGGGGTACTTGCCTAAGCCTCACCCAAGCCTGTCCTTACCCACAGCCCTCTGGCCCCGCTGGCCCTCAGCCTCCACCCCAGTCAAGGTTTCCCCAACCTCTTCTCCCTTTTGTCCACAGAAATCGTCCTTTCTTACAGCTCTTCCCCTTGGATCCAGGGGGTGGGTGTGATAGTGCACGCACACATGGGAGGAGAGAGGCCTCTGTCAGGAGAACTTAATTCGTGGTCTTGAATCTCTTTTTTTTTTTCTGGCTGTGCCACGCGGCATATAGCATCTTAGTTCCCCAACCAGGGATCGAACCCACGCCCCCTACACTGGAAGCGCAGGGTCTTAGCCACTGGACTGCCAGGGAAGTCCCTTGAATCATTACTTTAATGATGGGAACTTCCGGCTGGGGCAGGAAGGCTTCTAGAAATTTTTCTAAACATCCATACCGGTGGCCGCTACTCTCCCCCAGACTGAGATCCATCTATGTGGAAATCACATTCTTGGTTTTTCAGCATGCAAGCTCAGGCGTGCCCAGTGCTGTGTACAATGCCTGGCACATGGTTGGGGTTGGATAAAAAATAACTGTTAAATGAATAATGGGACTCTGGAGCCAGCTGTCTGGGTTCAAATCCTGACTCTGTCACTTACTGGCTGTGCAACCGTGGGCAACGTTCTCAACTTCTCTGGGTCTTATTGGTAAAATGGGGATAATGACATTCCCTGTCCCACTTGGGAGAGGATTAAATGCATTAACACACGTGAAGTGTTTCTGGCAGTACTTGGCACATGGAAAGCGCTGATTGCTACTTATTATTATTACAAATAAGGAAGTATGTCACCAAAAGGAATCAAGATGTACAAAAAGCTGTTGGTGTTCTCAACGTTATTTAGTATCAATATCACTTAGTGAGAGAGATCAGGCAGAACACAGATAAGTAGAATACAAAACCAAAGGCTATAAATGCCAAATGGAAGGCACAAAATGCTATGGGAATTCCAAGGAAAGATCGTTTCAGCGAAAAGGGACAAAGACTTTGTGTGAAGATGTAATATACCTCTGCCGGCTCCTGGAAGAATTTTACACGACAGGTTGGCTGACACCTCTGGGAAAAGGGACGGCGTATTAGTTTGGGTTCTCCGAAAAGCAGACACCAAGACAGGAGTGGACACGCAGGAGGTTTATTGAGGGAGCTGTCTGTGAAGGATGAAGGGGAGGACCTGAGAAGGGAGGTCTGACCCCTGCACAGAAGAGGGAAGGGGAGGAGGGCTGAGGAGGAAGAGGCAGCACAGGTCTGAAAAGCTGTTGGCCAGGCCAACAGGAGCCCTCAGGACAAAGTCTCCCTTCAGAGGCATCTGGGTTTCAAAGGAACGGCCACATCAGTACCCTCACGTGCTCGGTAACTGGCTGGGAGGAGCTCAGCTTTGGCTAAACAGTGGCGGTGAATCCAAGGGCAGCATCGGGAGCAGCGGCCAGTGACGCTCCCCGGAGCGCAGCTGATCTGAATGCTCACTCTCACAGCTCCCACAGCTGGGCACAAGCAGCGTCCCTAGTACCTCCTGTGTCCTTGAAAGCCAGGTTGAGCCTCAATAAATAAGTGCCATCACTGAAAATCAAACACAAGACAGTATCAACGGGTCCCTTATCTTTTTCAAAAGGGATTTTTTTTAAACTAAACCACAATTGCAAAAGCAAAAGCAAAATACATATTTACTGTTAAAGATTACAACTACTTTTAAAATAGTGTTCAGTATCTTTCAGATGTGGTTTCAGTTTCTAAAACAACGTAAAGGACATAAAATCGTTATGAAACATCTCTTTTCTAAATATCAAAGTTAAAATTCTGGAATGAGGATTCAGAACTAATACAGAAACAAAGCTCTGCTAAGAACCTAGAGGGTAAATCCTTTAGAAACTGGTTGCTTAAGAAGGCAATCTGATCAAGTGAGACTATGAGAAGACATTTTGCAAAAGTGTGAAGTGCTACACGAATGTGAGCTATCAATACAGTCAAGTTACGTCTTAGGTGGGGTTAAGTCACAAGAAAGGCAAAAATGGAGAAAATCACAATTACCCTTAAACATGAGAGGCACACCCAGCAGGGAAGATGTTCCCACAGTGAGAGACATGAAGGAAAGAAGACCTCTGAGGACACAGCAAAGTCCCTTGTCCCTCCTCACACCACCAGGCGGGCACGTGGGCACTGAGTGGAAGGGCAGGCAGCAACCACACCACTTAAACTGTGCCCATTTTATTTATATATATATATACATCATATATATTTATACTTTTATAGATATATAAATATATATACACACACACACACACACATTTCCCCCTTCTGGCCAAGCATTAAATACATAAGTTAAATTGCATTTATGAGATCACCACCCCCCCCCCCAAATGAACAACAACAAAAAGGTCTCACAGATTACAATATTTCTTTTATGAGGATACATGGCAGAGAAGAGGGAGCAAGACATACTCAGTTCCTATCACTACATCAGCGAGAAAACTAGTCAGCAGTTGACTTTCCCTCGTACCTTCACAGAAAAAAGTAGAAGCCATCATATGAGAGTTCCCTTCATGACCCTGTCATCCCACACCCCGTTCTTGCTTCTTCTGAGTGGCCTTAGAGGAAGAGGTGCCCCCTGTCAAGCCTTATCTCCTGCCCCACACTCTGGATCCCACAGCAGACCACAACTTTCACTATATATCTCCTTTCTCTCTACTATTTCTTCAAGTTTGCTCTTTTATTATTTCCTTCTCCTACATGTAAATAAACTCAAATTCTCCCAGGTCTTAAAAAATATAAAAATCATACACAAACACACACACACACACACACACACAGACCCATCCATCCTCGATCTGTAATTTCCCAGTCTCTTCCTGGCATATTAATGTGTACTCTTCCCATTGCAAGGCCCAGAAATATTATATGACTCAAGCCGGCTAGAGCAAAAACAGGGTGTTCCAGACTCCTGCAACTGAGAAGCTCGGGGTGGGGATGGCGCAGACAGGGCTGGACCCCTCAGCTCACACAGGGTCCATGGACGCGCCTCACTCTCGATCTCTCCGCTCTGCTTCCCTCTGACCGTGAATTCAATCTGAGGTGTGTGCTCCCCACATGGAGGGAAAGATGAACACTGGCAGCCCAGGCTACATCCTCTTGGTTTGTAATGCAAAAGCATGGGAGCTCTCACCCTCCAGGAATCCATGTTTCAAACCTCAGGGAGACTGGGACTCCTGGACTATCACCGAGGGAAGGCACTGGATTTGGTGGCTCGTCTGCTTAAAACTCTTCCCTGGATTCCAAACGTCCACCCACGGCACAGGGTAAAGGACAGTGTGCACTTAGCCACGTGGTGGCCACACCATCACCTCTGCACAAGCTCCTCTCTCTGCAGTCCCCTTGCCCCCAACCCGCCCACCTGGGAAACCGTGTTCATTACTCCAGACCCACCTCAGCCCCGCCTCCCCCCCCAGGAAGCACTGGCAGACTCTCCAAGGGGCCCTTCTGCTCTGCCTCCTCTACACCTGCAGCCACCTGTACCGTCCCACCCCCACCCACACTCCCCCACCCCTACCCCATCCCCACCCCCCCGCACTAACACCCTCGTGGTAAATGCAGCTGTTTACCTGTCTGTCTCCCCTAACAAACCGTAAATCCTGGGCTTGTGCCTTATTGATCTCTGAAGACACAGCCCTACCAAGCAGACACACACACACACACACATACAGACTCGAAAAAATGTGCGTGAAACTGAATTTTTTAAAAATCCAAGAACAAGATAGTTGCTTACTACATTTATATATTAATTATTCTTGATTTTACAGTAGAGGAACATATTCCTTCTTTTAAAAATAATTTTAAAATTTAAATTGAATCAATTTGCTATTTTGAAAGTCACCTTTTTGAAAACAATAAACTATTTTCTAGTTTCATCTGTGACACTTAGTTTAGAGACCAAAGATCAGTGCTCTAAACAGCTAGTAAAAGTATTTATGTCCATCTGCAAATAAAGCACTTACAAACAAAATAAAAACACAAATTATAAAAGTTTACATCAAAATATTCCAGACCTACCAATTATCTCTCTTCCCAGAATAAAAGGTCAAAGGCACCCTTTTCTAGTTATCACAAACAAAACATCTGAGCTCAGTCAGACTTTTATCCTAGGTCCACCTTTCTCACTTCAGAAGGCTAGACAATTTCAAGCACTAGGAGCAGGGATGGCGTATTTGTGTGACATGTATGTGTCCAAAGTTCATTTTACATTCCAGAAGTTACAGATATAAAATGTTAGTAACCGATGAAAAATGAGCAAAGGGAGCATTAGGGCAAAATCACTTTGCTTACGACAAGGTCAACTGAGAGAAACCATCCCAAGACTGTCTGAAGGGGCCTGGAGTTATACCCCCAGCTTTGCTCTGGTTGCAGAATGTCCACGTGGCACTAACGTCCATGCAAATATTTTACCACCAGTGAGGCCTGCCAATGGCACGGAGAGGCCAGTGAACACGAAAACACAGAAGGAGTCTTTTTATCTTCTGCCATGTTCAAGTCAAATATGGCCTCAAGTCTCCCTAGAAGAATACGGTAAAGCAGACTAGGAAGAGAGCAGCAAAACTCAAAGCAACATTTCTGGGAGACGCGCAAAAACTGTTGGGCTTTTGTTTACACGTTAACATTCATTCTGCTGGGTAAATATATTTTCTGGTATGTAAATATTCTTGCGTCAGGTAACTAGCAAAAGCTCGACACGTGCTGTATAATCCTATGACCCCCAGCTCTGCCCCTTAGGGATAGGGAGCTGGCAGACAAGGAGCCCACCTCTGGGAGCCTCAGTCTCCCCATCTCGAGGTCGGCGGTGGGAACACTACCCTCATCACAGGTTGTAGGACGATCCAGTGAGATCATGATGCTAATAACCACGCCACAGCTTCCTAACCCCTCATTAAGCTCCAGACCCCACATCCAGCACCTCCCAGACACTTCCATTTGTATCTCGCTGTCTTCTCAAACTCAACACACATCAACACCAAACTCGTCTTGTTCTGTCGTTAGCCAGTCTCCTCCCAACTCTTCTGGCTCTATCCATGACACCTCCACTCCCCCAAATACCTAACACCAATTATCAAATTCTAACAAAGTGGCCGCCTCAACCCTTGCTGCCTGCAGGGCAATGGGAGCGACACTGAGGACAGCACTGTGGGACAGCACTGTGGGTCGAGGCATAAACGCAGCAATGTGACCTCCATGGAATCTAATCCAAGAAAATAATGCAAAATGCAGGAGAAGCCGCCTCCCAAGATGTTCAGAGTAGTTATTATTTACACCAGAGAAAGAAAGAAAAAGAGAGAAAAAGCGAGAGAGGAAAAAAAGAGGGAGAGATGAAGGAAGGAAACTACTTAACTACCCAAGAAATGGTAAGCTAAATTATGGTACATCGCCTCGACAAACATCTGTAGTTAATAAAAAGAAAAGGAACAAAACATTGGGAAATGTTAAAAGTAAGCTTAAAAGGCAACGTTTAAAATTGTAAGTGAACTTGTCCCTACTTAAAGCAACAGATGCACAAAAGGAAACATATCAAAATGTTCTATTTTGCTCTATGGGCATGTAGAGCCTCTGTGAGCGACTGTTCTCTCCTCTCTGGCCCCAGATATTTGGTCTGAACCCTGGTGTCACTAGATTTGACTGGCCTGTGGCCCCTGACCCCAAACCTCTTCTCCTTCAGATTAATCACTCCTCGCCCAGCTTCTGCAAACCTCATGTTCATTCCTCCCTGAGAATCGCTTGTCCTGCCACAGGGTCCTTCGTGGCCCCGCCCCTCCTCTCCAGGCCCCAGCACCTGTCTGCTCCTTCATCACCAGTCTTCTCAGTGTCTCCCTGCCTTCCCACTGGCCCCGTCCATTTATCCTGGCCCTGCCGGCAGAGAGGTAGTGCTTGAATATTACCATTTGACCTGCTAAGAATTCTCCAGTGGGCCCTCTCACCTGCAGGATAAGATCTGAGCTTCTAACTCCGGCAAACAAGGCCCTTTCTGATCTGGCCCCAACCTGCCTCAGCTCCTACCGGTCAGGCCACCTCTCCTCCCCTCCCCCATGACCCCGAAGTCCAACTCGCTGTCCTGCCCTTACCCCTGGCCTACACACCACTTTGGTCACTGCTCTGACACTGCGGACGCCCTCAGGGCCAGGGTTCCAGCACCCAATCCTCAGTGCCCAAGGTTCCTCAACCTCCCACATCATCGCTGTGTATTTCTACCACCAGCTCCTCCCCACCTCGGCCCGAAATGCTCTCCCCCTCGACTCTCCCCAAGTCTAACCCTGCTCTGTCCAGCATGCCGCGCTGGCCACCTGTGGCTCCTGAGCTCTTGGGAGACGTGCTGCACACGTACAGTACACATGGGATTTCAAAGACTTGCTATCGGAAGATAAAATAGTGGAAATAACTACTGCAGAGCAGAATAAAGAAAAAAGAATGAAAAGAACTGAGGACAGTCTCAGAGACCTCTGGGACAACATTAAACGCACCAACATTCGAATTATAGGGGTCCCAGAAGAAGAGAAAAAGGAACTGAGAAAATATTTGAAGAGATTATAGTCAAAGACTTGCTATCAAAAAATGATGGAAAAAACTGAACATTTTACTTTCATTACCTGTTGATATGACACATATTAGATGTATGGGGTTAAAAATATATATAGATATTATTAAAATTAATTTCACCCGTTTCTTTTTACTTTTTTAGATGTGGCTACCAGAGCATTTTTAATCACACCTGTGGCTGATATCTATTTCTACTGGACAGAACGAGTCTAACCATTCTTCAGGGTCTCCTTCAAGATGCCCCTATCTTTGTTCTTAATGATCTTTTCTGCCCCTTGAAATCCTATAATGGAGTCCACCACATATAGGCCACTATCTAATTACATAACACACTACATGCTTACTAGTATTTTACGTCTATTCTTCCTGCCACATCAATGCCATTTCTAAACCCTATTTTGGGACTCACAGTAGGCACTCAACTTTTAATTAGACATGGAATCTTTGCTGCAGCAAGACAGCAATGCACAGAATGTTTTTTTAGTTTAGTTTTGTTTTGTTTACTTATTTACTTTCCCAAGGATGATTTCAACAATGTAAGGAGACCTGGGAGTCAGGGGACCTAAGAGCTCTTTGTTCTTCCTCTAAATTACATAATACATACACAACGTTGAGTGCATGGCTTGGCCCCCAGTAAGCCCTGCCTGTGTCTCAGTTTCCCCTCCCCCTTTAAAATAAAGTTAATAATACCAGGCCAATCTACAATATATAGCCAGGTCAAAGTAGCTAAGCAAGTTCTAACAGGAGTCATTACCATGATATGAAGAAATACTCTACTTTTCACAGCTAACTGTATCTTTCTCAGCCAGCTGTCTTAAACACAGACTAATTTTTATGGGGAGGGAGCAAATCCATCACAATTATTAAAATAAGAAAGGAGAAGGGACAACCTATCAAAACGCGTGTCCTATCCTACTAACGACAGGAGAACAGTAATGACAGAGGAAACTGTTACATGCCTATTCCAAGCTGAAGTAGCTTATACATCACACTCACAATAACCTTTATGAGGCAGACATCACCATACCCATTTACAGAGTAAAAAAACTGAGGTTCAAAGACAGGCCGAGTAATTGGCCCAAAGTCATGCAGCCGCAGGCTACAAATCCAGGTCAAGTGCTATCAGCTTCGTATGTAAAAAATAACATCGTTATTATCACTGGAAAATATGTGAAAAGCAAGAGTATTATCTAAATATACAAATAAAAATACAATAATAATTTCTATTCATTTCCTTCAAATAGTTTCTTTTTTTTTTTGCAAATATACTTATTTTTTTTTTCTTCCAGTTTTGTGGAGACATAACTGACATGTAGCACTGTAGAAGTTTAAGGTGCACAGCATAGTGATTTGACTTACATACATCACGAAATGATTATCACAGAAAGTTTAGTGAACATCCATCATCTCATATAGATACAAAACGAATGACCTAGGAAAAAAAATGTTTTTCCTTGGGATGAGAATTCTTAGGATTTACTCTTTTAACAACTTTCACATGCAACATACAGCAGCGTTAATTACAGTCACCATGCTGTACATTACATTCCTAGTACTTATTTATTTTATAACTGGAAGTGTGTACCTTTTGACTAACTTCACCCAATTATCCCCCCACACCCTGCCTCTGGTAACCACAAATCTGGTCTCTTTTTTTCTTTTTAATTTTTATTGAAGTATGGTTGATTTACAATGTTGTGTTAGTTTCTGCTGTACAGCAAAATGAATCAGTTATACATATACATATACCTATATCCCCTCTTTTTTAGATTCTTTTCCCATATAAGTCATTACAGAGTATTAAGTAGAGTTCCCTGTGCTATACAGTAGGTCCTCATTAGTTATTTATTTTATATATAGTAGTGTGTATATGTCAACCCCAATTCAAATAGTTTCTTGATCTTGGCTAAATCCTATTTTTCAGATGAAAAGAATTTTTTTCCTAGTAGACTTTTCCTTAAAGTAGCAAACCAGTAAGGTATGCACTGTGGTGGGACTAGTACACTGCTGTACTATTTTTCTTTAAAGCCTTTCAACCACAGTTGTAAGCGAAAGTTTACATGAAACATTATGAACTAGAACTCCTCAGACACATTTACAAAAATCTAGTGCCTACAGATAAGATTACAGTAATAAATGAAGTAAACTGGGCCAGTCCACCAGCAGATGCATCAACAAAAACCAACATACATAAGGAAATATCACAGAGCCTCTCCACGCTGCAAAACTGAGGTCAGATGGCTCAATGAAAGGACAAAAGAAAGTTCCTCAAAATAAGACACACACCTTCAACTGAAACCACAGAGCCTTGAAAACTAACTACTTTCTCAGAACAGTAACAATGTACTGTGTGTCTCTAAGAAAACCAACATCTAGGTTTAATTGCGTCTGCCTTTGCAAAATGTAGCCAACTTAATCCTGTAGACTTGGACAGAACAAAAGTTAAGTTCAAGCTCTCTACCACAGAAAAAGTCCCCAAGTATCAACTGCTTTAAAATACCACTCTACTCTCCTTTATCAAAAATGTCCCTGCAGGAGGTGTTAATCAGTCACTACTAAGAACCCCACACAATGCGTCCTGTGTGCGCCTGGTATTTTAGTACAGGAAGTAGAAAGTTCAGTTTACCAAGAACACCGAATTTCACTTTCAAAAGTCTTGAAAACTAATCCCTCTAACAGTACTTAATTTACATTTCATTCCAAGCTGACCTAGACGGGCGGAATCTCAAGGAATTCGAGAATGTAAAAAACTTCACTTGGCAAAACCAGGTGTGTGGATTTGTTGTTTTCCTTAGAGGTACTTCACGAAGTATAAATAGAAATCATTTGCAAATTTTAATCTCATGAACAAGATCTTTATTTAAAATTCTCACCTATATGATGAATTCTGTTATACCATATTTCCTCAAGTGACAGACACATTAAGACTTTGTGCCCTAAATCAGGTGATTTTGCTCATTTTAAGAATAAAAGAAGACATCTAGAAGAAACATAAAGTATCTTTTTCTCAGCCCGCAAATAACACAAAGACAAGTCTGTCTATAGACAGCAAAGGTGTTTCCACCTTAAATACAAGACTAAGGAGGTAAGAAGAGAAAACAAAACACAGCATAGCAAACCAGCTACAGATCACAGGTGGCAGGTGACAGGAAGCCTTGGGAACACTTCACACCCACAGGGGTGAGTTTCATCCCAGGTCAAGTGCAGGCCGACCTGGGCTCTGCAGAACCTCCACCCAGCGGGCTCATAAAAACGGAAGGCGGCACATAACCATCAGTGTCATCCTGACAATAAAGGAGAAGCAGCCTCCTTGAACCCAGGAAAGTCACCCTTCCCTCCAAGCAGACACGAGGAACCCCCTTCACACCAAGAACACAAAGAAAATGAAGCAGCCAGACCCATGGGAAGAGAGACGGCACTTAAATTTATCCCGGGGCCACTTGGGGGCTCAGTCTGTTCGGGGATCGGACTCAAAAGTAAAAATAAAATTAAAGTGGGGGGAAGGAGGAGATGACAGTTCAATTAAGTCCGTGCTGGGACCACTTGGGGTCTCAGTCTACTTAGGGTCTCGGACTTAAAAATAAAAATTAAAAACTGGGAGGAAAGATGACAGTTCGATGTGTGCGTGAGAGGACCCCCGGGCGCCCAGGGTTTGCTAGGGAGGGGACCGTCCCGGCCGCGCCCGGCCCCGAGGCCACCTGGCGAGAATCCGGGGTAAGTTTACACTCGAGGGCGACGGGCAAGCCCGCGGGCCAGGCTGCCCGCTTCCCGGGAACAACGCCAGGGCCCGGGCAGAGGGTCTGCGCCCCCCGCCCCGGCATCCCGCCCCGCCCCCCGCCCGCGCCGCGCCTCACCCAGCAGCGCCCGCAGGTGCTTCAGGCGGGTCAGCACGTCCTTCTTGGGGTCCAGCACCTTCTGCGTGGACTTCTTCACATCCCCGTGGCTCCTTCGGGAGAACATCCCGCCGCGGGGAGCCCGGGCCCCGCCGGCGGGGCAGGAGGCGCCTGCGCCGCGCGAGTCACCGCATAGGGTCAGGCCGGCGCGTGTCTCCCGGGCCGCCCGCCGCCGCCCGCCGCCGCCCGCCGCCGCTTCGGCTGTGGCTCCAGGAAGGAGGGGCGGGCCTGGCCGGCGAGGGGCCGGGCAGGAAGGCGGTGTCGACGCTGAACCCATCGCCCCGCCCCGCGGGAGGTGCCGTCCGGCCCCTGGGGGCAGCGCACGCGCGCGTCGTCGGGACCCGCCTCGCGGGGGCGCGCCCGGGTTCCGAGGAGGCGCCGTGAATCACAAAGAAGCTGGCCCCGCGCACACGCTGTACTCCAAGTCCCGGGATGCACCGCGACAGAGCCCTCCAATCAGGCTGGCGCGCTTTCGGCGCGATGAGAGTCAGTGGGCCGGCTCTGTGCACGTGCCCCCTCTCCACCCCGCCGTGGGCCGCAAGTGCTCCTGGGAAAGGTAGTTCTCCAGGAGGCGAGACCCTGAGACCACATTTCCAGGGTCCCAGTCACTGGGCAGCATCCGCCCGACCCCTACCCAAGGAGGCCCAAGGCTTCTGTATCTATAGTCTCCGGCCTGTGCGCCCACCCAGTTCCCTCTAGTGCAACGTGAACCACAGAAACTCACAACAGGGAGTGAGGGAGCGAGTGGAAATCCCGTTGATCATACCAAAATCGGAGCTCCAATTACACACTAAAATGAATGGCTTTGGCAGTAGGGAAGGGCATGCCTAGGCTCTGGGAGAGGAGGCCAGCCCCACTCCCCTTGGTTCCTGGGACCCGTCTTGACTTGGGATATGAGAGTGCCTCACTGGCAGGTTCCTCTACGTCTTGCCTCTTGCTTTGTGGGAAGTGCACGTTCTCTGTGTTGTGCAAGGCCACCTAGCAATACAGTAGCAGAACCAGAAATAGAACCTGAGGGACCTTACTCTCAGGCTGGGATGCTTTTTAAGGCCAGGTGCCTGTAACCTGAGGCAAGACTTTGAGATGGAAGATGGTCTGGAGATCTGCAGGGTTATTTACTGGCATCTGGATCCTTTGATGCTTCAAATTTTGGCAACATTTTAGCAAGCACTTAAGCTGGCTGTTTAAAATCACGTGATCTCCATCAAATTGGGACAGCACAACTGTCTTTTCCTCATTCGGCTAAACTGTAACTTTGGGAAAGAGCCAGCGATTTACACAGCCTTCTAGCCTCATCGCTGGGCACTGTATTTGACCTCGAAGCAGTCAATAAAAGTTCGTTAAATAAAATGGGATAAAAAGCTAAAATAATCCTACATATTTAATCCAGGCATGCAAAAAATATCTCTTGGTTGTTAGATTCTCTATTTTTCAAGTTATCAAATAGCATTGATAAAACTGGAATATATTCATACAAAGGAATATTACTCGGCAGTAAAAAGGAATAGACAACCAATAAACCCAATGGCATGGATGAATCTCAGACCCAGAGATGGAAGCCCCACACTCAGGATGATGACAGAACTGCCCTACCAGCCTGGGTCCCCAGATGACCTGTCCATCAGGACCACAAACCCTCCAAGACTGTCACAAGAGTGAAATAACCTTCTCTCTTAAGTCAAAGCATTCTGGGTGTCTTTGTTGCAGAAATTTAGCCTGTACTTGGCTACACATAGTAAGTCACAATATTCACCTCACCATTCTTTTAGGGTAAGATAACTTTCATTGCATTGATTGAAAAAAATAGGATGCACTTGTCTTAGGGAATTCAATTTATCTATCGCAAGTCAACCTATCATCGAAGTCAAACATTTGTTGAGCACCTGCTATGTGCGAGGCATGAGTCTAAACCTTGGGGATAAAAAGCTGTATAAGATGCAGCCTCCTTACCTCCAAAGCTTCCAATTTAGTTGAGAGGCAGAGCAACTAGATAAATGAAGAGATAAACAACAGTGTTCAGTGAACACATGACATGGTCAAAACTTGGTAGTAACAGAAATAGGCATTCATGCATACAGGTTCATCTCATCCATCGTATCTAGCCTTTACTCACTGATGAAAGTGTAGAACTCCAGGTCTTCTCTAAAAAAATCAAGAAACGTAAGTTATTATTTTGAGGTTTTCCACCCACCCATCATGTATATATATTCCATGTGAAATAAAAATAAATAAAAACACTTCTTATTCTCTGTTGCTGCACAAAATCATGGCTGCTAGACTGTGAACTTCTTGAGAACATCACCTGCTTTGCAATCGATTTTTATCCCTGGAGGTTCAGAGTGCCAAGTATTTTGTAGACACTTGAGTACTGTTGAACAAGTATCCTGCTGTCATCAATAAATACAGATAATGAAATCAAGAGTTAAAAACTTTCAATGTAAATTAAGACTACCCTGAAATGCCATTTGGATTCGAAAAAAAAAAAAAGCAAAAACAAAAACAAAAACATGATTTGACAACACGCTCTGGTAGCAACACTGTAGAGAAACACAGCTAATAGGAGTGTAAAATATTACAACTCCTATGGGGGAGAATTTGGCCAAATTACAGAAACTTGCTCTTTGACACAAATCTTACTTCTAAGAATCTACTCTGAAGATATACCTCCACAAATATATAAAACCACATGTGGAAGGTGATTCCTTTAGCATTATTTATAATAACCAGTATAGTAGGGTGAACAGATATGTCCATGTCCTAATCCCCAGAATGTGTGGTTGTGACTTTTTTTGGAAAAAGCATCTTTGCAGATGTAGTCAAGTCAAAGATCTCAAGGCAAAATCATCTTGGATTATCTGGCTGGGCCCTAAATCTAATGAGTGTCCTTATAAGACACAGAAGAGAAGGCACACAAACAAAGAAGAAGGTGAAAACAGAGGCAGAGATTGGAGTCATATGACCACAGCCAAGTGAACCCTGCAGTCACCAGAAGCTGGAAGAAGCTAGGAAGGAGTCTCTCTAGGGGTTTTCCAGAGGGAACCTAACCCTTACCTTGCTTTCAGACTTCTGGACTCCAGAACTGGGTGAAAATAAATTTCTGCACATACGTGCACACCAGAGAGTAGCTGACTAAACCCAGCCCATCCACATAAGGCAGTGCTATGCAGAGCTGTGCCACCATAAGAAGTAATGAGAAAATGTCCTACGTTCTCATTTTACTTCATTCATTCATTCATTCATTAATATCTCAGTCAGCATAATTAAAGAATGTTGTTCAGTACAATGGTTTTGATTTAATTAACATACCGTGCACCCATATTTTAAAATTCTACCCTTCTTGGGCTTCCCTGGTGGCGCAGTGGTTAAGAATCCACCTGCCAATGTAGGGGACATGGGTTCGAGCCATGGTCCGGGACGATCCCACATGCCATGGAGTAGCTAAGCCCGTGTGCCACAACTACTGAGCCTGCGAGCCACAACTACTGAGCCCATGTGCCACAACTACTGAAGCCTGCGCGCCTAGACCCCGTGCTCTGCAACAAGAGAAGCCATCGCAGTGAGAAGCCCACGCACCGCAACGAAGAGTAGCCCCCGCTCACCGCAACTAGAGAAAGCCCACGTGCAGCAACAAACACCCAACTCAGCCATAAATAAATAAATAAATAAATAAATAAATAAAATTTATTAAAAAAAAATTCTACCCTTCTTTTCTCAGAAATCTTTCTAAAATATACCTCAGTTTTCCCCATCTTACTTTTTATTGTGTTATAATTGACACACAATGTTCTATTAGTTTCAGGTGTACAACATAGTGATTCAATATTTTTATGCATTACGAAATGATCACCACAGTAAGTCTAGTCACCATCTGTCATCAGACACAGTTATTCCAATATTATTGACTATATTCTCTACGCTGTACATTAATCCACATCTCCTTAAACAGACTGTTCATTGTTTATGAAACCATCATTTATCTCCCCCCACCACTCTGGGCCCCTGCATCTCCTCCTTAATTGGTGTTGCTACTAGCAACAAAGGAGAAATACCTCATAGGCTTCCCCCATCTAATTTTGACCATATCTTGCCTCAAAACTCAGTCATTGCTATCAGAGACAATTTGTTCGTCTTCTTAACTTCCACAGTTGGAATCATTCCAAATACTTAGATCTGCCAGCTCTGTGGTTTCCAGGTAACCTACACATTAATGTATTTTATTTCCAAATATTTCATGCAACAGAATTTTTCAGATTGGAAGAATTTTTTTTTAGATTGACTAAAATACCTCATGCCTGCGTGTTAATCCTGATAGTCATGAATATTATGTTAATTTTAATATTTGGAAAAAATCAACTTTCAGCCTCAAATATTCCTGTCAGATAAATGCGTTGTGCCTGTCCTCCGGAGTAAGATGTTCTAGTGGGTCAGACATACTGTGGCTCTTCATTTGAATGTTATTGCTGCAAACAGCAACCCCAGGTTGTCTGTTTTATTGATCATGGGACTCTCTGCGTTCTTATTTCCTTACAAAAAGCTACAACCTAATAAATTCAGGGTTTTTTTCTTGTATCAGCTTTCACCCTGAAATATTGACTTAAGATCATTCAATATGTATCTTGTGTTCCTGAGACTCTACTCCTACCTAAAATTGCCAGAAAAGAAGGGATGACGACACTTCATAAGAATGAAATGCAAAACCCAATGCTTAAGAAACAAGAAACCTAAGGTCTCTGTTTTCCAGATGATGTATTACTGTTACCCTAAAAATATATATTATTTTCTCCTCCAAAAATATTTCCCATTAGTTTCTTTTCTTTCCAAATATCTGTCAAGAAAGGAGATTTAATACTTAACTTTAAACTTGACTATAAATCATTTTATATGAGAATTTCAATTCAGAAAAGACTCAAAAGAAGTTTTTGAAAATGTTCTACTCATTTTGATATGTCTGATGGCTTCCTGATAACAAAGTAATACCCGAAGGGAAAGAAACATAATCGTTTTTCTAAATGTACTCAAGCAGATGTTTTCACAGCTGTGCATTTCAACCACGATGTCATCTGCTTAGGATATATTTTCATTTTTTTTATCATCAAAACAGTAATAACATTTCAGTATTAAATCATGGATATACATCAACATTAGAAAAAATAAGCACAGAAGTAAGCACATGAGAACATCTATAAGTAATAAAAACATATCTTTGCATGATAATGATAAAAAAATCAAGAATCATCGAAACTATATAAACAGTAAATAAAACTTGAATAAGATTCAAAGGCTGGAGAGACAGAGTTACATAAGGTAAGAAGTCTGCAAAAATTTGTTCATTACCTCACATCTGCCCCCAATATACAAAGTGCCACCATTCGGTTTAATATTAGATCAGATACACACCTTAATTTTGAACTGGGTGTTAGATTTTCTAAAAATGAATGCAGATTATGAAATGTCAACACAAATTATTCATTCAAAATGGAGAACATCATCATACAGTTTGTTTTACTTGCAAATTTTTGTAATTTTCTGGGAAAAAAATGAATCTCAAAATAATTATTGGAGAGCATAATCATCCTTGGGAAAAACAATACAAGAATACAAATTTTTTTCCTAATATACATATAAACCTATGTCTTAAACTGAGACTATTTTTACCTGGTATTTCAGACAGGATTCTTAGTTGCAAGCAACAGAAACTGACTGGCTGTTTAAGCAAAAGAAAATTCATTTGAAGAATGTTGGCTGTCAAAATCAAAGGGAGGTTGGAAAACCAGGCTTAGAAAATAACTAGGAAAACAGATACTGATGCAGCTCTGGGAGTTACAAAGATAATGAGGACACAGCCTCAACTCCCTGAGAAGTCACAGTCTAATGGAAGAGACAGACACCTAACTAGATAGCAGTAATTCACAGCAGTGATACATGAAAGGCTTTATGGGAGATGGCAGGAAGGACTGGGGAGTGGCCATGAGAGGAGGGCTCAGAGAAGGCTTCCTGGAGGAGGTGACACCTGAACTGGGAAAGAAGCTGAACACACCCCAGGCAAGGCTAGGAGGTAAGATGCAAAGGGCTGTGTGAAGAACACCAGAAGCAGTTTGGTTCTGTATGGTTGCTATTTGTGCTGCGATAGTATTCAGCATACTCTTGGGATTGCAGAAATGTGTGTGTTCTCGTAGCCTTGTAAAAACAGCAGGGCCAAATGAAAGTAAAGGGTGGCGATGCCAAAGTGAGAAGAGACAAGTGAACTTCTTCCAGATCTGTGGAAGGCAGGATGAGATGACAGCAAAGGCAAATGCTCTGACTCCCAGTCCTCGCTTACTAGCTGTGCGATCTTAAGTGGGTCACTTAATTCTCCAAGCCTCAGTTTTCCTCATCTAGAAAATGGAGACAAACTTGCATTGGGCTATTTATTCTAAGGAGTAGATCAGCATAAAATGAACGAGGACAATGCCTCGTACCAAAACGTTCAATAAAGATTATTTTGTTTCTCCCTTCTCTCCCACTCCCAGAAAATACAAACGATGAAATTCCTGCTTACTAAGATTGTCCATTTGTGTGCACATTTTACTTCTAAATGTGTTTAATAGGAGGGCTTTACACAGCTATGGTTTTCCATGGCTTTCCATAGTTTACACTGGACACCATCAGAATAGGTCGAAGCAGTGTCCCAGAATCTTTCACACCCCGCTTTTGTTATGTGCACCCCTTGGCAAGGAGGGGTATTTTCACTGACATCCCCATCACACCAGGCAAAATAGCTGCATCTTTTTGGACCTTAAATGATGCTAGATTAAGAATGCTGGCCAAAGGCTCATGGACCTAAATAATGTGACCCAGCAGTTTGCCCTGGGTATATTTTACTTTCTCTGGTTACCTTAAGACCAAACCCAAGAATGGTTTATGGGTCTTTGCAAAGCTAAAGTAATAATTCAGGTTATTATAAATGAGATTAACAACTCATTTATAATCATAAAAACAACAAAGTAACACCTCAGAGACTAAAAATTTTGGCTTGAATAATGTACCCAAAAGGTGCCAAATGACATTTTTCTCCATCAGAGCTGAGGCGAACTGTCCCAGCCAAGCCTAACTCAAATTTCAGGATTCTGAAAAAATAAACAAAATGCATTCAGCCACTGAGTTTGGAGACTGTTTGTTACAGAGCGGTAAACAGAGAGGTTACCTCCTTGCCGCCCCAAGGATCTGGAACTAACAAGTCTCAAAGACTCGTTTCCTCAGCTGGACAAAGCCAGACACTATCTCTGATGGTTTATCTCCAGCATCCTCTTGGTGCTCAAATTCTTTGAGCCTATGACTCTCTCCATGACTCATCCCTATGACCTCAGACTAGCCTGGTATCCACATGATAATTTAGATTTTTGTTCCCAGAAAGTGACTGGCTTGACAGGCATTGCTTTACCCATCAAAGAGCAGGAATGTCAGTGGCAAGAAGGGAGGACAAAAGGTCATCCAGAGGTAGAGGCAGACAGAAGAAGCAGCTTCAAGAATTTGGGTGCTGGCAGCAAGGAAAGAAACCCAAAGTTTGTCTCCATAGAGGATATTAGGGTATTTACAGAGTAAATAGTAGAATACTCATAGGAAAAGCATGGGGCACACCTGAAACAGGCAGGGCAACAGAAATTGACCTGAGAAATTGACTTTTGATTCATCCAGTATTATAGGAATCACTTTAAAAATGTGCTGGATTTGTAACTAGTTACTTGCAGCAGGTGAGCAGACAAGAACATAGATGAAATTTCCAGAAGAGTTGGGAAGAGGGCGTATCGATTAGCTATGCCACTAAAATGTTGTATGGTGACCAACCACAAAATTCAGTGGCATACACCAGTAAGTGTTTGTTCAGCTCAAGAGTCTATAGGGTTCATCTGATCTGGGTTGGACTTGGCTCTTCTTGGCTGGGACTCCTTCCATGTCTGGGAGTTCGCTACCTATTGGTTGATCCAGGGTGGCCTTGGTTGGGATGACTAGGGTACCCTGGCTCTGGTCCAGATTTTCCTCATCCTCCTCCTGAGACCAGTGGACCAGCCTGGGCATGTCCTTCTCATGATAATGACAAAGGGCAGGTGTGAGCAAGCCTAATCGCACAGCAGTTATGAGCCTCTAATTGTGATATATTTGCTATTATTCTATTGGCCAAAGCAACTCCTGTGGCTGAGCTGAGAGTCAGGGGAGGAGTGTCTTGGGAACGAATGGATAGAGAGAGGGATTGAGAATTATGGCCATTAATCAATCTGCCGTAGAAGGTATTTTGTAAAAATCAACCTTGAAAATGGACAAAGGGAAATTTTCGAAGGATCTATCAGGAACTTCTGTCTGTTAGGTGGCATTCCTAGCCCTGGGGACTTGAAACAAAGGAATCGTTCCCCTTCACTAAGGAGTGCCTGCTATCCTGCCTATCCCAAAGTCCTTTATCCACATTGAAGGAGCTCATATTTCAGCCTGGCCATTCACGTGACTGTCCTTTTATGACCATCCTTCAAAATCCCCCACCAGATAGACCACTGGACTTCGGAGTCTGAGAAGGAGGCTGCCCTGATGTAAAGGAGCAGGACCTTATTGGGCCTTCCCGGGACAGACCCCTCCCCCCATCTTCTGCTTTAGCTCCTCTCTGAAGTACCCAGGTAATAGTATCTGATGCACATTTCTGAGCTGCTTTACAGGTGCTAAAACCACCACCAAATGGAAGACGTTAACTACTTGATAACCAAGAGTACATAGTCCCCAAGCCTACTGGAGCCTAAGGATTGATAATGTTAACCCCTGTGACCTCACCATCAACCAATCAGAGAATTGTATACAAGCTGATCACAGACCCTGGGACACCCCTCCCTCACCTGGCCTCTAAAAATGCTGTGCTGACACCCATCAGGGAGTTCGTGTGTTTAGAGCACTAGCTATCCCAGACTCCTTGTAAGGTGCCTTACAATAAACACTGCACTTTCCTTCACCACAATCCAGTGTCGGTAGATTGGCTTTACTGTGAGTGGGTGAGTGGACCCAAGTTTGGTTCAGTAACACCAGGAGACAGGGAATAAATGCGTTGGTTGCAAGGCTAGTGGGCTTTCCCAGTCTCTGCTAAGAGACCCAGGTGTAATCTCAGGAAGGAATTGCTAAAATGAGAAGGATGCAACAGATTTAATTACATTATACTTTTCAGATGACAAAGGAAAGGTGACTTGGATGATTGATTAACCAGAAGACAGATTAGGTTGTAAGACATTGCCAGTGTTGACCGAGGACTCCCAGGAGAGGAAGAGTGCAGCTGTCAGTCATACTCTAGTGGAAACTGCTGGAAGGCGGGAAGTGTTGTTTGAGAACTGCCCATCCCTATGGCTCTGACTCTGCCTGACTTGATAAAGTCTTTTACAAATTGGCTTGCTTGGCCCAGGCTAGTCACCCAGAGCTTGAAAAACACAAGCAGAAATTGTAACAGTGAGCTTCTGGACCTGCATCACCAAACCCCAGACACAGATTCACAGTGATCCTACCGATACGTCCAGACCTCGTGAGGCCCTTGGGAACACTAGCTTTCCTCCCAGGTTAACAATTCTCAAGCTGCAGAACCTATGTTAGGTGAGTCTCTAATGAGAAGTCCCACCTTCTAGAAGCCCTGACCCCTGGACGTATGTTCAGTGTCCTGACACAAAGGAATTTTTTTAAAAGTGTGGCATTCAATGCAATGTTTATATGGTTTATATGTCTCTTGCTTTGGACAGTGAAATCCTAGCAAACAGCAACTTGTATTTAACTGGATCTGATATACCACAGGATAAGTTAAACTTGATTAGAAAACACTGGCAGACATAAAACTTCACCTGATGATATTCACTCAAGAAGCTGAACAGAGATTCTTTTTTTCAGATTTTTTTCCAGTTTTATTGAGATATATTTGACATACAGCATATAAGTTTAAGGTGTTCAGCATAATGATTTGAATTAAATGGTGAAGTAACTACCACAGTAAGTTTACTTAACATTCATTGTCTCATACAGATACGAAAAAGGATGAAAACAGAATTTTCCCTTTGTGATGAGAACTGTTAGAATCTACTCTCATAACTTTCTAACATATCCTACAGCAGTGCCATAACTATATAACTATAGCTGTCATGTTGTACATGACATCCCTAATATTTATTTATCTTATAACTGGGAGTTTGTACCTTTTGACCACCTTGATCCAATTCTTCCTCCCTCCATGTCCCACCTCTGGTAACCACAAATCTGATCTCTTTTTCCATGAGTTTGGTTTTTTTGGGGTTCTTTGCTTCTTTCTTTCTTTAGGTTCTACATATAAGAGAGATCATACAATATTTGTCTTTTTCTGTCTGACTTACATTTCACTTATCACAATGCCCTCAAGGTCAAGGTACAGGAATGAGTAGAGATTCTTGGTGTTCCACCCAAACCTTTTGCACTCACCTCTGCCTAAAGGCCACGTACGAACAAAAACTGTGACTCTCTGCCTGAAGGCTTTTTTTTCATTGTGGGAGCATGCTTGGTCCGTGCACAGCACTAACACAGAGTTAGTGCTCTCAGAAGCAGCCCTCAGCAATACCAGACAGGGAGGTGCTGGATAAGGAGCCCAGCTCCCTCGCCTTGGGAGTGGAATAACAGGAATGTCGTGCTTACCTGCTTGGTCATGACCCCCATATGGGCTGCCCTCCCCTCTCTGTCTCCCTTCTTCACTTCCCCCAGTGTTTCCTGGGATCCCCTCCCAAATCAACTACTTGCTCTCAAATCCGTTTCAACCCAAGAGAGCACTCAGTCTCACAAGAGAACGCAGTCCGGTTAATAAGCCGTGGTTGTTAACAGAACGATACGTAGGATACCAGTTTTTCTTTGCCAGTGTTGTGTTCCGTGAAGGAGAAACCAATGTTATAAGTTAAAATAGAGTGAATTAAGTTGATGAGATTCAAACAAGACAAATCTCAGGGCTTCTAGATGGACGACAGATATCAGATAGACAGATAGACAGAGAAAGGATGGCTCCAGCCATCTACGTGACCTATTAGTCTAGACCTTAGCCTGGGGCAGTCAGGCAAACTGCAAACTTGAGGAAAGAGGCTCCAGTCTTGCCCACCTAACTCTGAGAAACTGCATGAAGCCTGATAGAAAGAGCATCGTTCTCTATGGCTCCTCCTGCAGCTTGCTCTGCGGGCTCAATATTATGTTTCTGAGACTTTTTTTCAGTTTGGATATATATGCTCTTATTTTCATTGCTTCATCATAGTCGGAGGGCATGAATACTGCACAATGTGTTGGTTCATTCTCCTGGAGATGGATATTCAAACTGTTCTACAATTTCGTGATTGCAGCCCATGCTTTGACAAACGTTCCTGTCTGTGCCCCAGTATGTGTGCACATGTGTGTGTGCACGTGTGTGTGTGTGTGCGTGTGTGGGTGTGTCCATGCAGGGTTGCTAGGTTATGTACCCGGGTAGACAACACCAAATCTGCAACAGTGGTCACCTCTGGCGGTGGGCTTAGCAAGAGTGGGTCCTTGGAAGGAGTGTGTTTGTTCAAGGGATGTTGGTCTCATCATTCCTATCTGAAGTACATTGCTCATAATTTAAAAATACACAAATCTACTCTGGTTTTGAATTGACCCAGAGACAACTCTTTCCTGGCTTTACCTTGTTGCCTTTACTTGTTAAAACTTCCTCTCAAGCACTGATGTCTCCAAGAAGCATGTACTAAAGAAACAGAATCACTTCTGTGCAAAGTTAGTAAAGCAATCATTAAAAAAAGGAATTCTTAAATCTGTGACTGACAGAAAATTTTTCTTTGACTTTAACTTCTTCCCCCAACTTTAAACAAATCTATTTTCAGAACATTGACTTAGGTAAACAGTCCTCACCTCTCGGGGAATTCCAGGATAGCTTTATCCATCGGCAGCTCTGTGAGAAAAGCCATCTAGGTCATTTCAGGCTTTCATCCTTTGTTATTTCAAGTCAATAAAAAAGTTGGCCAGGAAGGTGACTCAGGATTTGGTTTGCTCTGGCTTACTTGATTAAGATAATAGGTTGATTTGGCTTATTCATTCCTTTTCACCTCTTTATTCTTACTAGAAATGAGATTAAATGGCCATTATTCCTTTCCCACCTCCAATCAGTTGATTTTGATAAAAAAATATTTTCGCCAAATTGATGTGATTGCACACAAGAACTCTGAATTAGATAACCCAGGTTTTCCCTCACTTTCTCACCAAAAATTCCATCCATGAAGGTATAGTTCAAAAATAGAGGGGCTTCCCTGGTGGCGCAGTGGTTGAGAATCTGCCTGCCAATGCAGGGGACACGGGTTCGAGCCCTGGTCTGGGATAGATCCCACATGCCGCGGAGCAGCTGAGCCCATGAGCCACAACTACTGAGCCTGCGCGTCTGGAGCCTGTGCTCCGCAACAAGAGAGGCCGTGATAGTGAGAGGCCTGCGCACCGCGATGAAGAGTGGCCCCCCCTTGCGGCAACTAGAGAAAGCCCTCGCGGAGAAACAAAGACCCAACACAGCCAAAAAATAAATAAAATAAATTAATTAACTAAAAAATTTAAAAAAATAGAAAGTGAGCACAATGACCACGTGAGTTTCCACTAGGAGGCATTGGGGCTATGATTCAGCTGTTTTGCGGGCACTGATTAACTAATCAAGTCAGCAAGGACTCTGCTGCCATTTAGAGGTGATACCTCGGATAATGGAATCCTTCTCATTTTGAGTGTTCCCTTTAGGGCACTTCTATGCTAGCAGCTATCAGGCCATCAATACCTTACCTTAACTAGTCCGTAGAAATAATACTTCAAAATACTAATAGCTAAAATTCATAAAGCATCTAATATGTGTGAGATACTGTAACTGTGGTTTTTTTTTTACACTATCTCATTTAATCCACATAGTATTTTTATGACGTAGAGATTACTATTATCCCCTTTGTACCAATGCAGGGGCTGAGGTAGAGAGAGGCCAAGTAACTCACCTAAACTTGCACAGCTAGTAAATGCTAGAGCCAGGATTCGAAACAGGCAGCCTGGCTCTTCACTTACTGTTCTTGATTCCTTCGCCATACTGAGGCTCACAGGAGCTAGATCACTTGCAAATAATCACACAGCTATCTAAGGGTAGAGCCAAGGTTTAATCCAGATCACCTTCTAGTGAAGCCCAAGATATTAATTACTAATTTTCTACAAAAAAAAAAAAAAAGGGAGTCAAGGTCCTTCTTTAGTTTATTGTCAGTTTATACAAGAATCTCATTTCTCCCAGTTACCAAGCCACCTCTGAAGTGCTAGCCAACAGTTTCAAATGATAAATATTATAGGGTACGGATGTTATACATGTGAAAGCCCTGCCCCAGGAGCAGAGATAAGGCCCATCTAAAGATCAAAAGTCAGAAGAAGGAGGTAAAATATGGCCTTTTGCTCCCAAGAAATAGAAAAGACAAAATTACCAGCTGTTCTTGGGTGGCTTGGAGTTCGGAATGATCCAGACTCCTTTAGAGCAAAAACACCCAAGAGAAGCTCCATGAGGAGCCCTGGAGAAGATGCTGCAAGTAAGATGCTATAAGAAGCTAAATTTTCAAAGGATACTTCTTCTCTAGCAAAATCACCAGCTCTCTGAACACGACCCAGTGTGATTCAGAGCAGAGGAGGAGTCCTGGGTGAAGTCCCAGTGTGGGGCGACAAAGAGGAAATTGGGGGGCTTCCCTGGTGGCGCAGTGGTTGAGAATCTGCCTGCCAATGAAGGGGACACGGGTTCGAGCCCTGGTCTGGGAAGATCCCACATGCCGCGGAGCAACTAGGCCCGTGAGCCACAACTACTGAGCCTGCGCGTCTGGAGCCTGTGCTCCGCAACAAGAGAGGCCGCGACAGTGAGAGGCCCGCGCACCGCGATGAAGAGTGGCCCCCGCTTGCCGCAACTAGAGAAAGCCCTCGGACAGAAACGAAGACCCAACACAGCCATAAATAAATAAATCAATAAAATTTAAAAAATAAAAAAAATTTAAAAAAAAAGAGGAAATTGGCCTGGGGGAGGCACCTAGGACACGAGATTTAGGGGGCCCTCCCTCTTGGGGCCACACAGCGCTGACCTGCACAGAACCGAGGTCGCATAGTTTTTCCAAGTCTGACCCTTAAGTCCAGGCAAAGGGCAGTTTGCTGGGGGCTCAGCCGGAGGTGAGCAGGAGCAAACAGAACCGAGCTGGAGAGAAGCTGAGCGCCTGGCGGCGGTGTCAGTACGAGGCCCACCAGCATCTCCTGCTCACCACAAACGGGCCTGTGAGGAGGATGTCCCAGCAGGGAGGAGGAGAAGGGGCGGGGCCCACCAAGTGGGCCGCACATCCCAGACGTTGTCTTTCTGCTCACGACCAGCTTCTAAGCAGGCATCACCACACGAGGGCCTGCAGAGTCCTGCCCGTCTGGCCTGCTCTAACTGCCCAGACCTCTTCCCCACCCCCAACCCCTCCACGGTCCCGCGCGGTCCCGCTGGTTCTCTTTCCCTTGGATGTTCCCACCTCATGGCTTTACACTTGCTGTCACCTTGGATGGAAACGGATCCTGGCTCTGCGCAGGGTGACCGGTGGACCCGCCCTCACCCCAACATCACCACCCCTGCGGGCCTTTCCCATCCCGGACCCCAGATGAAAGCAGGACCCAGCCCTCCTGCACGCCGTCAGCAGCAACTGGCTTCGTTTTCCCCAGGACACTTTCACAAGCCAAAATGATCTTGTTCAAGTGTGTGCAGGCAGCTGTACATAATGAAAGCTCCCTCTATAACGTGAGCTCCGTGACGGCCAGGATTCTGCTGTATTAGTGCCATCAAGAGTGTCTGACACGCGAGAGGGAGGAGATATGGGGATATACGTATATGTATAGCTGATTCACTTTATTATAAAGCAGAAACTAACAAACCATTGTAAAGCAATTATACTCCAATAAAGATGTTAAAAAAAAAAGACAGTGTCCAACAAAGACAAATATCATATGATATCACTTATATGTGGAATCTAAAATAATGATGCAAACGAATTTATTTTCAAAACAGAAACAGACTCACAGACACAGAAAACAAACTTACGGTTATCAAAAGGGAAAAGGGGTCAGGGACGGATAAATTGGGAGTTTGGGATTAACAGATATACACACTACTATATATAAAATAGATAAACAACAAGGACCTACTGGATAGCACAGGGAACTATATTCAATATCCTGTAGTAAGTCATAATGGAAAAGAATATGTACACCAGAAATTAACACAACATTGTAAATCAACTATATTTCAATTAAAAAAAAAGAATGCCTGGCACACAATGGGCACTTAATAAGTGTGTGTTGAACAGATGAATTCTGTCTGTCTGTTTCGGGCAGAGAAGGCCGTTGTCTTCACAATTCCTTTATTTCTCCTGTCCACCCTCTCTGATGAGCACCTAGTTGAGAAAACTCATGGCGGGTGAGTTTTCACGTCTGTGATATTCTGGGGTTCACACTGGGCTCCTGAGTTTTGTGTGACATGAATTTGAAAAAACATCTGATCTCTGAAACAATGCAAATGTCCAACAGGGAAAACAATAGACAAACTACCCATCGAAACTACAGAACATGACTCAGCAATAAAGAGGAAAGAACAAGTGATTCAGGCAATGGTATTAGTGAATCTCAAAAACATTATTTTGAATGAAAGAAGCAGACACAAAAGAACACATCTTGCATGATTCCTCTTATATAAAGTCCTAGAACAGGCAAAGCTACTCTCTAGTTACAGAAATCAGAACATGGTTTCTTCATATAAGGTGTGGAGGTTGACTAGAAAGAGAATGAGAGAACTTTCAGGTGAGATGGGAAAAGTATTCTGTTTGGGACAGTTATTACACAGTTGTATACATTTGTCAAGAATCATCAAACTGAATATTTCAGAACCGTTTTATTTTGCTGTATGTTAAAAAAAAAAAAAGTTATTTAAAAAAACCCTCTCCCGACAATCCCAAGGTGAAACAGTGAGATAAAGCCATGTGGTAAGGAGGAATTAAAACTGCCAGAATGTGGAGTAAAACAGCGAAATGATATGAGAAGGCTTTTTCTGATATAAGTCTGAGGAAGCCCAACACAAGCTGGGAGAAGAAAGAAAAGGGCATTTGTTATTTCATGTAAGTGAGAAGTCAGGCGTGGAGTTGGCTTCAGGGTTCAAGGTTCACGTGTGACAGGGTTCAAGGTTCACGTGTGACCGGCCTCCTGGCTCTCAGCTGTCTGTCCTCCCCCTCGGCTGGCTCCTTTGCAGGTACCCCGCCATAGTAGGGTAGCCACCGCAGGTCGGGGGCTCATGCAAAAGCCCTGGATAGGCCCTTGTTGGGCCCCCTGCCCATCACCATGGCTGGACGATGGTGAAAAACCAAGCCACCTGTGAGAGGATGAGAGATGAGAGCTCCCCAAAGAAAATGAGGGGCTGTCATGCGAAATACAGCAAATGCTTGTGGAGGGGAATCCAACACCCACGAGGCCGCCGCAGCATTAGGACAAAATGATGGCGGAGAGTCCAGCTCCTCCTGAACTACTTAAATGCCACCCCTCACTCAGCAATTTGCCAAGAAGATAAAGGTACTGATATCAGCTAGCGACCTCCAGTTTGGTGGGCTGGGGACTTGTTTGTGTAAGGAATGTTTTTCCTTTTATTTTCTTGCTGAAACTAAAACCTGCCAGAGATGGGTAGCAAACAAGATCATTGTGCCTGGTGTTTCTTTTTTCATACGAATATCATCACTTTATTCCAGGAAGGGCAAACACCTCTGTATTAGACAATTGCCTGGTAACAAGTGGTTTCCTCCAGTCCCTAACCTGCTGGCAGAATTATAACTGAGTGTGACCTACGGAGAGGAGGCTGAAGAAGCAGCATTTGAATGCCTGCCCGAGAGTTTTCACGCGCTCAGAAAATCCCAAGACCAAAGCCTTGGATTGTCTCTGCTTCCCCAAGAGGCAAACAAGCCTTTCCACCTCCCCATCATAGTTTTTTAGAAAAGTTTAAGCCTTCTGAAATGCTTTTTGGTCATTCATTTTCCAACATCTGAATCTACAATTCCAAGGAAGCAAAGAACATTTGCAGATTTTTTTCTTTTCCAGTTTTGGGCAAAGTGTAACTTACTTGTTATTTATGTATGTATGTATGTATGTATGTACGTATTTGAAGTATAGTTGATTTACAATATTATAGTAGTTTCAGGTGTACAACATAGTGATTCAGTATTTTTACAGATTATACTCCATTAAAAGTGATTACAAGGTAATAGTTATAATCCCCTGTGTTGTACAATATATCCTTGTTGCTTATCTATTTTACACACAGTAATCTGTATCTCTTAAACCCTTCTGCTGTCTTCCCCGTCTCCCTCTTCCCTCTCACAATGGTAACCACTAGTTTGTTTTCTGTATCTGTGAGTCTGTTTTTGTTTTGTTATATTCATTCATTTGTTTTATTTTGTAGATTCCACATATAAATGATATCATATAGTATTTGTCTTTCTCTGACATTTCACTAAGCATAATATTCTCTAGGTCCATTCATGCTGCTTCAAATGGCAGAATTTCATTCTTTTTATGACGGAGTAGTATTCCACTGTATATATGTACCACATCTTTATCCATTCATTTGTTGATGGACACTTGGGTTGCTTCCTTATCTTGACAATTATAAATAGTGCTGCTATGAACAATGTGGTGCATGTATCTTTTCGAATTAGTGTTTCCATTTTTTCTAGATTTATACCCAGAAGTGGGATTGCTGGATCATATGATAGTTCTATTTTTAGTTTTTTGAGGAATCTCCATAGTGTTTTCCATAGTGGTTGTACCAATTTACATTCCCACCAACAGTGTATGAGGGATCCCTTTTCTCCATATCCTCACCAACATTTATTATTTGTAGACTTTTTTTTTTAATAGATCTTTATTGGAGTATAATTGCTTCACAATACTGTGTTAATTTCTATTGCACAACAAAGTGAGTCAGCCATATGCATACACATGTCCCCATATCCCCTCCCTCTTGAGCCACCCTCCCATCCTCCCTATCCCACCCCTCTAGGTCATCGCAAAGCACTGAGCTGATCTCCCTGTGCTATACTGCTGCTTCCCACCAGCCAACTACTTTACATTCGGTAGTGTATATAAGTCGATGCTACTCTCACTTTGCCCCAGCTTCGCCCTCCCACCCCATGTCCTCAAGTCCATTTTCTATGTCTACCTCTTTATTCCTGCCCTGCAACTAGGTTCATCAGTACCATGTTTGTTTTTTTTTTTAGATTCCATATATATGTATTAGCATACAGTATTTGTTTTTCTCTTTCTGACTTACTTCACTCTGTATGACAGACTCTAGGTCCATCCACCTCACTACAAATAACTCAATTTCATTTCTTTTTATGGCTGAGTAATATTCCACTGTATATATGTGCCACATCTTCTTTATCCATTCATCTGTTGATGGACATTTAGGTTGGTTCCATGTCCTGGCTATTGTAAATAGTGCTTCAATGAACATTGTGGTATATGTATCTCTTTGAATTGTGGTTTTCTCAGGGTATATGCCCAGGAGTGGGATTGCTGGGTCATATGGTTGTTCTATTTTTAGTTTTTTAAGGAACCTCCATACTGTTTTCCATAGTGGTTGTATCAATTTACATTCCCACCAACAGTGCAGGAGGGTTCCCTTTTCACCACACCCTTTCCAGCATTTATTGTTTCTAGATTTTTTTGATAATGGCCATTCTGACTAGCATGAGGTGATACCTCATTGTAGTTTTGATTTGCATTTCTCTAATTATTAGTGATGTTGAGCATCTTTTCATGTTCCTGTTGGCCATCCATATGTCTTCTTCAGAGAAATGTCTTTTCAGGACTTCTGCCCATTTTTTTCATTGGGCTGTTTGTTTTTTTGATACTGAGTTGTATAAGCTGTTGATATATTTTGGATATTAACCCCTTGTTGGTCATAGCATTTGCAAATATTTTCTCCCATTGTCTTTTCATTTTGTCAGTGTTTTCCTTTGCTGTGCAAATGCTTTTAAGTTTAAGTGGACCAAATTTGCTTATTTTTGCTTTTACTTCTTTTGCCTTAGAAGGCAGATTTTTTAAAAATATTGCTGTTTTATGGCAGAGTGTTCTGCGTATGTTCTCTTCTAGGAGTTTTGAGGTTTCAGATTTTACATTTAGGTCTTTAATCCTTTGTGAGTTTATTTTTATATATAGTGTGAGGAAATGTTCTAATCTCATTCTTTTATATGTAGCTGTCCAGTTTTCCCTGCACCACTTATCGAAGAGACTGTTTTTTCTCTTTGTATATTCTTGCCTCCTTTGTTGTAGATTAATTGACCATAGGTGTTTGGGGTTATTTCTGGGTCACACATCCATTGATCTATGTGTCTGTTTTTAATGCCAGTACCATGCCATTTTGATGACTGTAGCTTTGTAGTATAGTCTGAAGTCAGGGAGTGTCATACCTCCAGCTTGGACAAAGTGTAACTTTAGCTATCAGCTTAAAAAAGAAAAATTCTAGTGCTCTTTACTTAAAATACTTAACTAAATAGTTTTAAATGTAAAATAATTTCCTTATAAAACAGAAGTAGGCCATTTATATCAAAATAAATCCTGGTGATGGTAAGGAATTAACTATAAAAATTGAAATCATTTTTTAAAAACTAGAAATACACATCAACAAACTTTCTAAAAGCACAGTAAGTTTACAGTCTGATGAAAGACTGGAAAAATATTTGCAATAAATGTGATAGACCAAATGTTTCTATTTTTATTGCATATAAACTTCATACTACTTGAAGTTTATATACACCAAAATTCTAATAGAAAAATAGGCAAAGAATAAACAAAAAATACACAGAAGAAAATATTAACTTCACTACCAAGCCAAGAACAACAAATTAAACAAAACTGGGAGGCCATTTTTCTCCTATCAAGTTAGTAAAGTTGTTTTTAAATGAACAGTTAAACGAGCACACTAATACACTGGTGGTCATAAGTTGGGGCAGCCCTTTTAATAAGAAATTTGGTCTTAAATAAGTCTGTACTCTTGGCCTTATAATTCTCCATGTAGGAACCAACCATAGGAAATAATAGGAAAGTCAAAATATGTACATAGATATCTATCACAGCAACATTTATGTACAGATATCAAAGCACTGTTTAATAATACCAAAAATTATAATTAACTTAAGTGTACAGTGGGAAAATAAATAGGTTATAGTGTATTCATTCAATGGAATGCAACCACTAAAATTATTTTACAAATGAATCATGGCAAGGTAAAATGTTAATATTATAATGCCAGATTAAAACAGAGAGAGTAGAATTTTGTAAGTGCAATATAATACAGATTTTCTAATTCTGTGTAAGTACATGCAAGCATCTACAATTCTATATAATGCTGACAAAAGAAAACACAAGACCCCAAAATGTTAACCTAGATTTTATGCAGACACTGATTTTTATTTTCAGAGCTGTGCCTTTCCAGATTCATTACATGAGGATATACTCCTTTTGACAATCAGAAAAAGACATCACTTAAAACAGATGGGGATTGAATGGCATTCTCTTCAAGAAACAAATTAATTGTAAGAGTTAAGCATGGCAACTTTCTGCCTGGATCATTCAGCTTCTTTGTTAAAATATTTTCCTTTTCAAGCCTATACAGGTCCATAAAGAAAATGAAACATTTCCAACAACCTAATAGAGAAACTAAGTGGACACTAAGAGATTTATACTAATTGCTACTGACAGGAGGTGTCCTGACTACCTTCCAACAGGGTAATTAGAACCTCCTCGTCCTCAGGGATCGCCCCAGTAGTTCAGGCTGGTCTGGTTGTGCTTTGATCCCGGGGAAGTGAAGGAGTTCACCATCATGATTGCTGTCCAGGGTCGATCCTTAGGTCTCCCTCAACTGGGTTTGGTGACATGATCACCTATTTAGCATCTGAGCTGTGTGGACCTGGACGGCTTACCCAGGCTGGACCAGAATCATAGGGAGAATCCAATCTCCTACTTCTCAAAGTTAGGGAGTGGTGGAGGTAAACAAGGTCAAGTGCTCTGGGCCATCCTCAAAGGGCATGAAGCATGAGCCTGACAGAAGACATGGAATTAGCAGGGCCATTCCATCGGAGACAGACAGAGCCTGCAGCATTGGTGTCTGTGAAGTTAGGGAAAGATCCCTCTCCCCAGTGTCTTAGCTGGGGGTCTCCCCAAAGGCAGACTCTGAGACGAGGATTTGGATGCATGTGGTTGATTTGGAAGGTGATTCGGGAAGCTCAGTGGAGGAATGGGAGCGTGATCAGGGAAGGTAGGGCATGTGGTATAGGCGATGGGAGCTCCATCCCACTGGAGATCCTCTGGGGACATGTGTGGAACACAACTCACTGTTGTCCTATACGAAGGGCAGGGAAGCTGAGATATTTACCCACCAATTCCCATCACTCAGTGGCATGAACTCCAGCTGGGCACTTTCATACCACCCTGTGCTGGTTAACCACCGTCCTGGCCAGAAAAAGCCTTGGACACCAAGATGCAGGGAGCAATGAGGAGAACTGTCTGCAGGGTGACCTGGAGGAGATATGCAGCATCCCTACATCAGGCCAGACCTCAGCTACCTCACGGTGCTTCCACTGGGGCACGACCCCTGACTTTCCTCCCTCCAGAGCTGTAACATGTACTCTGAACTCCTTGAGATGGCCCTGCTTTGCTTCCAAATGGCGATGGGTCCTCCCAGCCTTCCTCTTTGACTTCTGGAGTCTTCCTCCCAAACAGCTTCATTCCCAGGCATGTTTTTCCTATCTGGGCCTCAGCTCTGTCCCCGAGAGCTAGCTGAGCATGCTCTTTGGCTTTATCCATCCATCCATCTACCCACTCATCCAACTCTTTTGATTGGGAAGGACAGGAGAGGTATGGGAAGGAAAAAATAGTGCAGGGCCATATGTCTGAGAGAGACAGAGAAGCAGAGAGGGAGAGTCTTCAAGATATTACCATGCAAATGGTTTTGAAATCTGCTTGCATATAGCAAATTGGAATGAAGAGACTGATCATACAGAGAATGGACCAAAAGAAATGCATAAGAAGTGCAATAGAAGTGTTTTTAATTTAGGTAAATCCACTTCTTAATTCTAACCATGTTTTAAATGTATAGGGAAACTATTTAGTGGAAGAGTCAGTTTACTTTTAATTAATTTTTTAACTTTTCATTTTCAAATAATTACAAAAAAGTTACAAAATCAGTAAGTATGGGATTTCTCTTATACCTTTCACTCAGCTTCCACTCATGTTAAGGTCTCACATAAGCATTGCTCAATGGTCAAAATCAGCAAATTAACATGCATACAATGCTGTTCACTAACCTACAAACCTTACTCAAATTTTGCCAATTGTCCCACTAATGTCCTTTGTTCTCCAATCAGAGACCCTATATTGCACTCAGGTGTCGTTTCTCCTTAGTCTCCTGCAATCTTTAGTCCTCAACCCTTATCTTTCGTGACTTTGACACTTCTGAGGAGATCTAGGCCATTTTGGGGGAGACTGTCCATCAATCTGAGATTGCCTGATATTCCTCCATGATTAAATTCAGGTCTTGCATTTGAGGGGGAAATACATACAGAAGTGATGTTGTGTCCTTCTCTGTGCATCGGATCAGGAAGTACCAAATGCCAACATGTTTCATGATGGTGCTGTCAACTTTGCTCATTTCTTTAAGGTGGTGTCTCCAGGTTTCCCCAAAGTTACTACCTTTGCCCTTTGAAATGAATCATTATCTTGTGGGAAGATACTTTGAGACTATGCAAATAATTTGTTTTCATACTTTCATTACCACCTGTTTTTCCATTGATGTTTCTTATCTGGAATCATTATAACTGTGGTGTTTGCTAAATGGTGATTTTCTCATTCCATCATTCCTTCTTCATTTAGTAATTGGAAGTCTGCTGTAATGAAAAGCTTTCCCTTCTCCCCTCTTTATTTATTTATTCAATTATTTATTTATATCAGTATGGAGTCCTGGATGTTGATTGTATTCTATTGGTTATGGTCCATTGTTAACATTATTTATTTTATCACTCAGAACGTTCCAGGCCTAAGAACCAGGTTTGTAATGTATATTTGCCACAAAAAGCTGTGTGACATCTTCCCAGGTTTCCTGTGGTTTACAAAAAGAAACAAGTCCCTGAAAGTTTGAAGTAATAAGCCACTAGGATGGTTGAGACAATGTAAGCTATCAGGCAGAACAGCTATGTTCTTTCAAACTCTAAAGCAAGATTTGGCAGCAATAAGTTATATAGGAACTCTTTGTTTGTTTGCATTTTTACCTCTATGCTTCCCTTGCCTTTGACAGTGGCGTTCTGACCCAGTCGAAGTATTTCTTGAGCAGGAATGAAAGATATTGAGCTCCTGCTCTACACACAAGGCTTGGGGTATTCAGAGATGACTGTGGCGTGGGACCACCCCACCCTGGTGTGGGAGGGCGGGCAGTGCTCAGTTGCACAGTCACCGAAGGCACATGGGCTATCGGGGAATTTTATGTGAGGTGTCCTCCTGGGAAGATAACAGATGGAACCTAAATCAAGTCTGTAGTTTGACAGTTTCAGACTAATCTACAGTGTGGAAATTACTGTTGAAATTACTTTCTTGAACAGAAAGTTGGCCTGAAAAGAGACTTGGGGCTCCAAGCTGCTAGTCACAGGGAAAATAATAGCTTTGGACAATATCCAGGGCTCACATCACCTGGATCTGAGGGGAGGAAGGCGCAGGACCACAGAGATGGCAAGGCAGGTCCTTACACTGTGAGCTCCGGAATCAGACACCTGGTTATTTACCTGTGCCACCTACTAACCCAGGCACATCACTGAAACCCTCTGAGTCCCGGTTGCCCTGTCTTTTCCATGGGCATTTTACATGGGGGCAAAAACAAGAATAACTATGTTATGTGGGGTATTCTCCATGTGTTTCCCCCAGATCCACTCCCCACCCTGCTCTGCCCTGCTCTGTGCCCAGGAGACTGGCCTCTCTGGGGGCAGTGTCCCTGACCTGCCAGCCAGGTGTCACCAACAGGAGCATTTGTAGGAGGTTGGAAGGTGCAGGAGAGAGGGGTCAGGGATACCCATGCCTTCCTCCCTCCCCCACCCTCCTCCCCACCCACATTCCCTTCTGCCTGTGGCCGAATTCTTGGCAAATGGCCACGCTCTGTGACTCTAGCTCTTACCAGACTAGTCCCCCCAACCCTTGCTCTTTCAAGCCTCAAGTGCTAAGACCCCCCAATACTGCTATTCCCGGGGTGCTCTACCATCTCCTGTTGACCCCCCAGCCCAGCTGCACCTCTGTAAATGTCCCTTTGCCGAACGCCTTAGCTGAGCCTCTGAGTGCCACCTGTGACGTGCCCCGTGCTGGCTGGCATAAGTAGTTCAGAGCCGCTGGAGGCAGTTTAGTGACTAGACTTGGATTGTCATGTTGGCTTCTTGGTTCAATCACTTAGCAGTTGTAGGATTAAAATTTGAGGCAAATTCTTTCTTTGAGCCCAAGTTTCCTCAAATGTAATGTTACCCCCCCACCCCCGCCGGATATGAGCTGCAGACGGGCCTCTGTCCCTTACATTTGGAGCTGTCCTCATGAAAAGTCACTCTTCTGCCAGGAAAGGAAATGGTCTGGAGCCCTATTCACAGATAATATCCAGGACATAGGAACCAGAGCTCACTGTGTGTTTACTCAAGCCAGGGGGTTCAAACTGCTTCCTCAAATGGTCACAGGGAAGGGCCGAAGCTTTGTCAGCTGAGCGTTTGTGATCCGGCTGCCTGGGAATTAATAATTAAACACAAAGTGCCCTGTGCATGCCTCGGAGCAGCCTCCTATTTTCTCTATAATGACATGTCCCCCCATCCCCCAAGACAATCACATCTGTGTTGTGATTTAGCCAGAAGTTCTAAGCCTTCGATGCTGCCCTTTCCCTCATGGGCACTTTGTCAGTAGCAGTTCTGGGTCAGTCTCACTGGGAAGCCCGGGGTCCCCCAGCCCTGGCCAGGAAGGGCTGGAGCGGGTCCTGCACCACTGAGGGAGGCCAGCTCCCATCTCAGCAGATGGCAGAAGGAGCCACTTCAGTGGAATACAAAACAGAGGGCCAACAAGTGCCCTTTGCATGTTGATGCCCTCCTGGAAGGAGAGCACTGGAGAACTTGGCCTAATTGCATAACATCCTCTTCACGGAGGGCCAGAACTCCTGGGTGGAGAAGGGCTTTAATGCAAACAAAGAATGCCCCTGAAAGAGACCAATTCACATCCGATCATGTTCAGAAGAGATGGTGAAGTGTGTTTCCTGTTTCTGCCGCTCGATGGGGCACAGGACATTTCTTCAAGATATTTGAACCCTGAGGGGACTGGCTCCCAGTGTGGATGTCCCCAGCTCAGACCCACCGGCTGCTCCAGGGGAATCGCCCACTTGAACGCACCACATGGCTCATATGTGCAGAGAAGAGGGAGCTCCTCCTACGGTCTGACCTTGATCCTGAGCCTCCCATACCCCTGAGCGAGAGAAAACAGCTAACTTTTAATTCTGCCCATCCGATCGTTTCACTGTCATATGAAGCGATGCTCAGTCTTTCCAATTTCTGTCTCTGCTTCTTTCCCAGAATCTTTTGCAAAATGGCTTTTTGGATGCTCGGGAGGAAGATTTAGGGTCCTTGGGGATGGCGTCCCCTCACTCCTTCCTGCGGTGATGGCCCTTTGTGCCCCTGGTTGTTGAACACCTGGCTGGCCTCTGGGGGGCAAAGTCTGCAGCTGGAGGACTCGGGGTCTGTCCCATGCCCACGAGAAACGTCAGCCATTGTCCTCTGGCTGGTTTACATCGCCTTCGCTCTCCCTGACGCAGACCCTCAAACCACGCCTCAAACCCATCACACTAAGGGTAGTTCTGAGGGGCTGGGGTGCAGGAGGTGGCATCAAGCCTGAGACGTGAGTCTATGACAGAAGACTGTCAATCCCCAGAAAGGTGCAGGCATCTGCGTTTGGAATGCACTCAGAAGTCGTAGGTTCAGTTCACTCAAGGGAAAAAGGTGGGAGGAAGAGGAAGACAAGAGGCTGGTGGCAGAACCGGTAGCAGTGGCTGGATCTGGCAGGCGGACCAACGCAAAGTTCTCGCCTTCGAGCGCATGTCTTGTGTGTTTGCTTGAGCTCTGTGGTACACAGTCTCCAACGAAATTCTTTCCCTCACCTTTATGCACACGTCACTCTGCCATTGACAGGTGGCATTCATTTCTCCTCTCCTTGCATCTGGGCTGGCCTTGTGACTGCTTTGGTCAATAGACTATATGGCACGTGATGTTCTGGAACTTCTGTCCTGAACCTTAAGAAGCCTGGCAGCTTCCACTCCTTCTTGGAACACAGTCACCATGCTCTGATGGAGCCCAAGGCTCCTTGGAGGAGAGGAGAACCGGGACACTCAGTGTCTGGCCCCAGCTCAGCTCCCAGCCAACAGCCAGCTTCAACCACCAGCCATATGAGCTCTCCATGGCAGATGTCCAGTTCAGAAAAGCCTCCAGATTATCGACTAGAGGCCCAGCCAACAACACATGGAGCAGAAAAGCACCCAGTGGAGCCCAAGTCAACCCACAGAGTTGGAAAGATAATAAAATGCTGGTTGTTTCCAAGGTTCTAAGTTTGGGAGTGCTTTTTCTCCAGTATATAACCAAAACAGACTCAATAAATGTCTTGGCTTTTTAAAATTATTATTATTGGAGTATAATTGCTTTACAATGTTGTGTTAGTTTCTGCTGTACAATGAAGTGAATCAGCCATACGCATACCTATATCCCCTCCCTCTTGGACCTCCCTCCCACCTGCCCCCCCATCCCACCCATCTAGGTCGTCACAGAGCACTGAGCTGAGCTTCCTGTGCTTTACAGCAGGTTCCCAAATAGCTATCTATTTTATGCCTGGTAGTGTATATATGTCAATCCTAATCTCCCAATTTGTCCCACCCTCCCCTTCCCCCCACTGGGTCCACATGTCCGTTCTCTACCTCTACGTCTCTATTCCCACTCTGCAAATAGGCTTCTAATGAGTACTTTCCTTAACCATCATTCAAGACACCTAATACGCTGAGAATCCAGAAGGCAAGGTGCCTGGCATGCCCTAGTGGGCACCAATTCCTCAACAACTTGGGTTCATATTGATAATTCTCTTTTCTTCTAGATGTAGCACAGATAATCTCATCTATCCGTTGGTTATATTCCATTTTAACATTTTATTTTAAATTATATGTAATATTTCTCTAATTATTTTATGGACAAATCTCATGTACTCCAAAAACAAGCCCGTGTTTAAATCTTTTTTTTCCTTCCCCCATTGCTTATTGCAAAGTAAACACGCAACATATTGTTGAATTGAAAGTTCATTTACGAATATTCCTTCCTGCGTATAGGATTGTCTTTTCAATCTAGCTCCGGAGACCAAGAGACAATAGCTGCCTTAATTCGGTCTTATGTGTAATAGGTTAATCATTTAAAGCTTCCTTGGAGAGTAAAACAGAAAACCACAAATACTTACTCAAAATAATAAAAATTTGTCAAGATAAATTTGAAAGAAAACAGGGGTGAAAATGGATAACAGCCAACGACATATGAGTCCAAAGCTGGTTCCGAGAGGAATCAGAAACATGCTATACTGCCAGCATGTTCATTTTAAAAAGCTTCAAACATTGACTGTATTTTTCAGCATTGTGTTTGTATCCTTGGCTCACGCACTTCGTGGTGGGGTTCAAGTTTGAAATGGGACCATATGCAACACAAATGAGGTCATCAAGATTCCACAGGCCTGTCTGAGGCCATTCAAATCCCTTGGAACGCAGCCACTCCTGGAATCAATATATAATTAGAGGCTTATTGTAGTGTCAGTATGGGAGTGTTCTGATTTTTTGGTTTATGGGGATGTGATATGGTGACCGGGCAGGTTAAGGATTGAAACATAAAGAGCAATGATCAACTTAATCTAAATACATGGCAGCTGCTTATGAGAGAAGCGATAAACAGGTTCTGCTACAATAAAAATCGGCATACTTTTGAACTTATGAATTATGATTAGGAATGGCTGAACCTGTTTGATCAAATACTTACCAAATCTTTAAGCCAGAACCTAATGCTTTGCTGGGAATCTTCTGTCCTCACCATAAGGATTAATATATTGCTTCTGATGGCCCTAAACTGTTAGAAAATCAAAACCAAAGTCTATCTCAGCACTTAAGGAAATCTCAGATTAAAGAAAAATGAGGATTTATGTAATATCAAGGGCACCTCAAACAGGTCCTTGTGCAGCCTGGAAAAGTGACTGGGTACACAGAGACCCACAATCCCGGGGTTCTGCAGCCAGAGAATTCCACTGATGGAATTAGGGTCACGTACAGTGTAAGAGAGATTGGACCAGGTAGGAGGTGACTTGTGAAGGTCATGCATATGCTTTGGGTCAAGATGGCTACAACAAGCTTCTGGAAACCAGAGTTCTGACCTTGGGTAGGTAGATAAGCCACCTTGTCTGCTCAACCTGTTTCCACATTTATCAACATAGAAAATGATAATATCTGTCTTGCTTACCTCCCAGGATATTATAAAGCTCAACTGAGATAATATATGATAAAGCATACTGGAAACAAAGTATTAAACACTGTAAAAATGTAGGATTTCAGGTATGATATAAATGTGGGGAGGCAATAAACAAGAAGAGAAATGTTGAACCATCTTGTAAATCAGATGCTGAGATGAATAAATGAAGGTGTGATTGATATCACAGTAAATCATGTGAGTCATGGAAATTTAGATATAATGTCAAGGGAAACTTGATATGTAAACTGTAGCTTCTGACAGTTGGAAAGGCTTTATGGGAGAATCGGAATTTGGGGGCCTCAAAGGAAGGAAAGAAGGAAGGAAGGAAGGAAGGATGAATGGGTGAAAGAAAGGGAGAGAGGGCACGTCAAATAATTTCAAGCACTACATACCAAGGTCAGGACGAGATGGTGGGAGGAATCAAAGGACATGCCGAGGAGAAGAAAGCAACAAAATGTGCCAGTTGTGAGCAACTAGATGCTTTTCATGCTTTATCTCATTTAAGCCTCACAAACCACCCTACTACGACAAAACTGAGGCTCAGAGAGACTTATCTGGCTCAAGGCTACTCATTCATAGATGGAATTTAGAGAAAAACTCAGGTCTTTCTGAAGCTAAAACTTATGCTCTTTTTCCTGCGCCTTGGGTCAGTATTTATAAAGTAACAGGAGCTTTTTTTTTTTTCCTTATTTGTTAGGTCTGGTGGGTTTTTACCTTGCTCCTTCATCTGCTGTGTGTTTTTCTGTCTTCTCATTTTGCTTATCTTACTGTGTTTGGGGTCTCCTTTTCTCAGGCTGCAGGTTTGTAGTTCCCGCCCGTTGTTTTTGGTGTCTGTCCCCAGTGGCTAAAAAAAAAAAAGGTCATGAAGAACCTAGGGGTAAGATGGGAATAAAGACACAGACCTACTAGAGAATGGACTTGAGGATACGGGGAGGGGGAAGGGTAAGCTGGGACGAAGTGAGAGAGTGGCATAGACATATATACACTACCAAACGTAAAATAGATAGCTAGTGGGAAGCAGCCACATAGCACAGGGAGATCAGCTCCGTGCTTTGTGACCACCTAGAGGGGTGGGATAGGGAGGGAGGGAGGGAAAGAGGGAGACGCAAGAGGGAAGAGATATGGGAACATATGTATATGTATAACTGATTCACTTTGTTATAAAGCAGAAACTAACACACCATTGTAAAGCAATTATACTCCAATAAAGATGTTAAAAAAAAAAAAAAAGTAACGGGAGGTCCCAAAAGTCCCAGTGGGGGTGAGGTTAGGGGTGGGCTTGTGGGGTGAAGTGGGAGAAACGTGGTCCAAACAAGGGGCAGAGAAAATCCTTCCTTCCCTACAACTTTTGTTTTGAATGACCTAATTTTCTTCAAATTATTTTAATATGCTCATCTCCTAAATCATAGAACTTAGCCATGTTTTGTTTTCTTTTGTTTTTTTTTCCCTCTCTCCCTACAAGCAAAAAGAAAGAGAAGATAATTACCTTGAGGCTAACCTGCCCTTTTTAAACACACACCAACAACCTCTTAGCTATCGCCTTTTCCCAGCCAAGCCACCTCCTCTGGAAATAAACACATTACCAACGTCAGAGCTGCCGCCGGACCAGAATTACAGGACAGTCAACTATAGGAGACGTTATTGCAAATGCAATGGTGGGCAGGATACACATGAGGACCTTGTCAAATTCCTCTTACAAAACTTCCTCTTGCAAACATCCTCTCATAACTGTGGCGTGATAACCACCCGCCAAAGCGTCTCATCAGGGACGAAACAGAGAGCCCCCTGGTTCTCATTATAAGTGATTGGCTGTAATAGAAACTTGAAACAATCGGGATCATGATGTAATTCCAACACAGGCTTCCTTTGATGAAATCTTCCATGGGTTGCAGGAAATACCTTGGTGGGGAAGGATGCATCAGTCACACAAGATAGACTGAAATGACCAGTTGTAGTTTCTACACCCATATGCCAACCCTTCTGCTGTATCCCCGGTTCTAAAGAGAACTCAATTAATAACTGATTTCCACAAAAAATAAGCACAGATCTTTCAAAAAGCACATAATATAATTTCACTCAGGACTTAAAACCAAGTTTTCAGGACCCCAGGGATCTCTCCTGAAGATTTTTCCAGATCTTGTGTTTTCCAGATCTGGTGTTTGGAGCCTTTGGTGACCATCAACACTGATTGCTCTTTTTTCCTCTCCTTTCTTTCTGACCAGAAGCTGTGAAAAGTGTCCTCACTATTACAGGAGCTGGGCAGCCTGGGTTTGAACCCCAGCTTGGCCACTCCCTGGCTACTTCACCTGCAAGGTAATTTCATCTCTCTAAGCAGAAGTTCCTCATTCTCAGAATGGGGGTAATTAAAGTGTATGAGCTCAAGCAATTCTTGAACTCTACTGCGACCGACAATCCATGGATCCTACTGCGTCTTTGCTGCCCTTGAACCCCACACATCTCTCCTTCCCTCTTTACGCAGCTTAAATTCCACAGCCAGTCAATATAATCACTCCCTTGCAAAGACCTTCGGCTTCCTTGCCCCTCTCTCTTATTGGTTTCCTCTTGGCAACACCATACCCCTGGTTAAGTCTGATGCCCTACCTTTGTGCTTGCACCCAGGCCACTGAATGTGGCTGGCCAAGAACATGACCACACTACCTGGTCTCCCTTTCAATTCATGATGAGGGACCTCCAGTGAGCCCCCAATACTCCTCGATGAGCCCATGCACTGCCTCAGCCCCCTACTCTCCCACTAAGAAAATGGAAGTGAGCAGACAAGTACCTACTCATCTTTCCCCCCACCGTGTTTACCCACTTGCCCGCATCTGTGCCCTTCCCTCTGTAACTATGAATGAACTGCCCATCTCCAACTAAAGCCAACTTCTCCAGCTGTGTCACAGAGTCATAGACCCCAGACCTTCTTATCGCTTGTGGAATGGGCTCCAGCAGTGCTCTCCTTTCGCTTTTACATCATCCATTTCCCCCTTTTTACTGGCTGATTCCTGTCGACACATGTACCATTATGTCTGCCATATGAAGAAAACCTCTCTCCTCATTCTCCTCATCCCACTTTCTCTCCAGCCACTGCCCCATTTCTCAAATCTACTTTGTAGCAAAACTCCTTGAACGAGTTGCCATTACTGGCTCTTTACAATTCCATGCCACTTTTTCTTAAACCCACTCCATTCCAGCTCTACCCTCACCCCCTTTCAGTGTTCCCAGAGCCTTTTACATGATCAACCCAGCGGTGAGGTCTCAGCCATCATCTTATTTTGCCCCCAGCAGGCTTTGACAGGAGGGAGAACTTGCTTCTCCTTGAAACTCTGTCTTCACTTGGTGTTTCCCTTGCTAGGACAGCGTAACAAATTATCTCAAAATTTAGCAACTTAGAACAATGTATACAATTATTTTGCTCAGAAATCTGTAAACTGGATAGGGCTTGGTGGGCACAATTCATTTCTATTTCACTCTCTATCAGCAGGGGAGGCTCCAAAGCCAAGGGCTGGAATCAACTGAGGTTCATTCACTCACATGCCTGATGCCTGGGCTGTGTGCCTAGAGCCCATGCTCCGCAACAAGAGAAGCCACCACAATGAGAAGCCCACGCACCGCAATGAAGAGTAGCCCCCGCTCACCACAACTAGAGAAAGCCGCACGCAGCAACGAAGACCCGACGCAGCCAAAAATAAATAATAAATTAATTAATTAATTTAAAAAAAAAAAAGAACTTGAGGCCCATAGTGGGGCTCTGGCAGCCATTCTTGAATTCCTATGTCCAAAGTCCTTGGGTAAAGACCCAGTTCCATAAAGATCAAGAACCAGGGGCCACTTATTGGGTCAATCATTTCCATGCTTTGACATCACCGTTACCCTATTTTCATTTCAGTGTTGGGAAATAGGGGACAAGAACTGACCCCTGAATTATCCAGAACTTACTCTTCAGAAAAATAGTTTGTAACAGAGATTAATAACCCAACTAACTAGTTCTGTTTTAATCCTTGAGTTGTGAGAAAAAAGTACTCTATTGAGAAGAAGGGTTCTGTTTTTGTATTCTATTTTTAGGCATGCTACATCTGCTGTGATCTCAGGGACTTAACAATTACTTGATTGGTTGATTATTTTAAAACATATGGACAAAAATAGACACTGAATTATTTACACTAACACATCCAATTATTCCCCTCTATTGTTCCAGGGAGATTTTAAAGGTAACTAGAAAAGGAAGAATTCTCTTTGTTGTTAGAAATTACAAACAAGATTGCTGAATAAGGTCTCCTGGGCTTAACAAAGTGCAAATTGGTAGCCAATCATCTATAGTAAGGAATATTGTGAATTCAGGATCAGTCCTCAAGAGTGAATGTTTGACTGTGGCTCTCCAAAAGAGTTGAAGTGTTTTTCACTATTAAATTTACAATCATGCACATGGAGTGAAAAATGCACAACAGATTCCGTTTATTTCTTTACTGCATATATTTTAAATTCATGAGTTGTGAATATTTGCCTTATATTTCAACTAGGTATGCTGCTTTGTAACGACAATGCTTCGTAATAACACTGAACTTGTAAGACATTGATTGGAAGGATTTATGTTTTTGCCCCCAACCTATTAGAGGTAAATTAGGTAGGTAGGTGATGGGTCCAACATTTTTGCACTCAAGGTCATTTTGAAGTTATATACAATTGACTATGCAATTGCATACAGTTTGGTGTTGTATGCAACATCGAGTTGACATCCCAAAGGTGCTGAATGTGTAAAAGGGAGTGTCTGTATAGGGGGTGTGGGGAAGGTTGGAATGGAATTCTTGCAATAGTAAAAAGAAAGCAGAGAAAAAGCAGTCATGGTGAGCAGTCTTCAGCTCCTGAGCCCCTTCCAATCTCAGTAATGATGCAGCATTTGTGAAACCCAAGTTGCAGATTGTATACGAGGGCTCAGGGTCATGTTCAAGTTCCCCAGAAGCAAACACTAAGACGAAGATTTATGTGAGAGTGATCGATTAAGGAAGTACCCCTGGGGAGACACTAAGGAAATGGGGAAACAGTGCGGGGAGCTGAAGGAGGAAGGAAGGGCACCAAGCAAGGATACAGGTTCTGGCAAAGTCCTGCAGAAGGTGACTTCTGCTTGATCCCACAAGGAACTCTGGGGGGTAAGTTAATCTGAAAATTTGTTCCAACCGTAGACAAGGGAGCTGGGCTTTCGAAGTCCCACACCCAACCGTCACTGGAGGGGAGTAACTTCTCAGTTCTCCAGGCTGTCTGCACATTTGGGCAATGTGGTAGCTAAAGAACATGCCTCAGGTTGTTGGAAGGAAAAATACACCGAAGTTTGAGGGGTCCTTGAGGACTGGTGAGGGTGGCATATAAACACAGTGAGAAGCATACAAAGAAATCTGGGCAGGGTGCCAACAGTGCCTGCTGTAGGTCATCCCAGCCTCAGGCAGCCCAACTTTGTGGCTTAGGAAGATGGGGACTTGTCCAATCCCTGTGGTGGAAATCATCCAGAGATGACCACGAGCAAGAATTTTTATGATCTCTATGGACAGAATAAGCAGTTTAGTTCTACACTCCATGTTATGATTTTTATCAGTCACTTCCTTGTTTTCTTGTATGTCTGAGCTTTATCTAGTGCCAGGTCTCTAGGGCAGAAGTTAAAAAAAAATAAACTGGGAACAGTCATTGTGCATGCAATTGAAAATAAACATAAAACTGTCCAGCAAGCTCTGGGTACAGGATTTATTAACAAGTGTTCTTGGCTCGCTGATAATTTAGGGACTTGACACTTCTTTTCCTTCAAATGGATTGCTGCAAAAGAGATGACAATAATTAGAGCTCCAAGATTAATTTAATAATTTGTCAACATTTTTTCCATCCAACAACCAGCAGAACACAACAAGAAATAGATTCATTTTTAGCAACACAGCTGATGTTTTGCAGAAAACTGTGTAAAAATCTGAAAACATATTAAAGGAAAAATGTTAATCACCCTGTTTGTCACAAGATATTATCTGAGCAAATACATACAAGCAAATATTACATGAAAATTATTTGTAATTAGATATGGACGTTATGAACAATAAGGTAATTAAAATACATGATATCATGGAACCTTATATGTGACCCAAAGCATTGATATCAGATAACCTGGGCAGTGAGATTGCTCTCTGTATGGCTGAGAAATAAATCAGGTTTAGTATAGATGATGCCTCTTTATTCTGAGAGATTCACATACAACAAATTGATTTATTAATTACCTAAATCAATTGTTTTCTAAATATAGCTCAAACTATTTGTGGATTGTCTTTCTTCATTTTCATAGTTCCTTAAAATAGTACCAGAGTAAGTCTAGATTATAGATGGGTGATTTGCAAAATACTCATCTAAGCTACCACTGTGTTCCAGGTGGGTTTTTTTTTGCTCAATTCTTTAAAAGTTATTGTAATTAATTTATTTTTAGTTATAATCCATACAGCAAAGGGCAAAAATAGCAAGGATACAGCTTGATAAATTTTACATATGTCAACACTAGTGAAATCACCAAAATATAGACTATTTTGAGCACTCAGAGGGCTGTCTCATGTCCTCCCCTACAACCCTCGGAAGTGACCACGACTCTGACTTTTGTCAGCCGGGACCAGTTTGGTCTGTTTGTGAACCTCACACACGTGAAATCCTACAGTCTATTGTCTTTTGCATTCCATTTCTTTTGCCCAACATTATGTCTGTGAAAACCATCTTGTTGTGTTTCTTACTTTTTAAACTATACAATTTCCTCTTAAAGAACTCAAAAACCTTGATGATTAAGGCTCATCTTTTGTAGGAGACAAAATTGGAGAGTTGAAACTAAGCTAAAACTCCATGCCTTCATTGACTCACTCAAAAAATCCCACCATCTCACATCGTTAGAGGAAACATAATGTTTTGCAATACCATGTAAAGTTTGAATAATTCGACTCATAATTTCAGTAGAGCTCTTTATTCATCAATTATTAAATTCAGTGGCGTGTCCACTTCCAAGCTAGAAGACAGACGAAAATCTACATGGCTGATAAAATTTTCATCACATAAGTTCATTGACTTCTTGAGGCCATAAATGCCGATTTGACTTCAGTCTCATTTAATAAACAACGTCCACGGGTTGATGTCTGAACAGCTATTTCGTACATCAACAGTGCAAATGCAGCTGATAAAAGAAGAGGTATCCTGGAATTCCCTGGTGGTCCAGTGGTTGGGACTCTGTGCTCTCACTGCCGGGGCCTGGGTTCCATCCCTGGTCCGCGAGCTAAGATCCTGCAAGTGCGGCCAGAAAAAGGATAGGCATCCACCTTAGATGGTCACAGAGGTATTTGTCGTTGTGAAGCAGAGAAAGACCTTAGGTTTTCCTGAGGTTCTTCATAAATGCAAGTGACCTCATGACCTGGGGCGAAGACCTGCCAGCGCCAGATAAAGGGAACAAGAGTGGTGAGCAAGGTCACCCAAGGTCGGCCAGCAATAGCAGAGGAGCTGGCCCTCCGGCTTTCCCTTTGGCCCTCTATCTATTGGGCAACACTTCCTGGCATTGAATTTCTCTGGATGGCATAACTCTTAACAAAAACACTCCAATACACAGCAGAAACCAAGCTTATAACAGAAGTTCAAAGAACAATCTCCACAAATACAGTGTCAAGATAAATTATTAGTCAATTAATACACTCTAATCATACAGACTAGGTGATAAGGAGGTAATAAGGGGTAAACCCCAATTCAAGTTAGTTTCAGCAAACCATGCTCGAGGCTTTCTTTAGGGGATATATCCAGAAGTGAAATTGCATAGGAGCATAGGGGGTGTGTTTTTTTAGATTTTAATAGCTACTGGTACATTTTGCAGGGGTGCTTTTGATAACCTCTCTTCCCCCTTCCTTGTATTTGGTTAGCATATGGGGCTGGACCTCTACTTTACCCTATATTGGTGGCTTCATTTCCACCCTGTGCTTTATGCCACGTCATCTTCCCCAATGGGCTTGCCCTGCATCTAGACTGTTCTCTGCTGGAGAAGGATGGAGTGTCTGAAACCCAGACTAGATGCATCATTTCTTTCTCACTGGGCACTACTTTAATGAAGCAGGAACCTATGTATAGGTGGCAATATAAGATTTACCCAGGAGCAGATTTTAATTGAGATCTTATTGCACCTAGACAGCTTAGGCCACGGTTTGTAAACCCAGAAGCCAATGGGTGCTGTATAGGATGGGTGGGGACCTTGGGGACCTGGCTAGCTCATCCTGATGAAGATGGTAGTGACTCAACAATTTTCGAAAAACACAGTCAGGGGACAGAAAGGAACCTCACAGACCGTTTAGGAAAACCTCTTTTACAGATGAGGTTAGTGAGACTCAGAAAGATTATTTATCTTCTCAATGACACAGCAGTGAGTGACAAGAGTCCAGAGCTTCTAGTACTCTTCCCATCACTTTGCAGCACCTGCGTGTGCTGGTTAATCTCTTTGTTTCACTTCCATCCCCCGCAGGGCCATTCCACTCTCCCGTTCTCCTGCTCTGAGCCCTGGGTCACCTCTTAGGGGCTCCTTTGTTCTTTGGACTTCGGTTGGATTTGGCCAGTGGCCAGCACGACCCGAGGAGTGTAGGGAAGGGGAAGAGAGGGGTTACGGTATCTCCTCCCCGTTTCCCCTCTGCTCTGGGCAATGTTTCCTGGCAGTGGTTGTATCCCTTCACAACCACGGCTTCTGCCAGGAGGTCCTCCTCCCTGGAGCAGTTCTCACCTGTCTCCTGGGACTATTCCCTTTGCCTCTTTAGGTCTGGGGTGTTAATGGCTCCCACTGTTGTGTGTCCCTGGGTGCTTCTTGCTCTCTGGTGAATTCCGCCTGTACCACTGTGGAAGGCTCTTCTTGAATCCATCTAAGTTAGATGGTTACCCGCCAGGAAAGTGATGTCCACCTGTGTATGTATACCTGGATGGAAAGCTAAGTGAGAGTGAAAAGTTAGTTTTGCATTTTAATTTTTTCATGGAAAATGTTTCTTCTACTTCATTTTGTATGGCACAAGCAAACACTCCTCGGAAATATTAAAAGTCTATCTCCCAAGATATATCCAAATGGTCAATGAATATACGAGCCTTGCCCAATTTAATTAGTCATTAGGGAAATGTAAATTACAGCCACCCTCAGAATGGCTAAAACAAAGAACGCAGATAATTCCAAGTGTGGGTGAGGATGTGCAGCGACTTGACCACGCATGACCTGCGGATGGAAGTGTGAACTGACACACCACTACCCTGGACAACAGCTTGGCCATGTCAAATAAAGCCGCCATGTCCATACTCTATGATCCAGCAATGTCACTTTAGTACACTCGTTAGAAATGCACCAAAAGACATATGCCAGGATGCTCATTCACAGCAGAGCTCTTTGTCACAGCTAAAACAAGGCAACCAAATTCCCAGCAATAGTAGAATGGATTCTGGTCTATTCACATCATGGAAATGCAAATCTCTGCGGCAATAAAAATGAATGAACTGCAGCGACATGCAACCGTGTAAATATCACAAATATGATGTGGAGTGAAAGTACAAAATAGAAAAAAGTACAAAAATAGAAAAAATTCATCTGTGCTGTTAGAAGTCAGGGTATGGCTACCCTTGCTGGAGAGTTGTGTCTGGAGATGGGGAAGGTGCTGATTCTCGATCTGGGTCCTGGTTACAAGAGTGTGTTCAGTTTGAACTGTATACTCTTGACATGCATACTCTTTTTTTATATACCTCATACTCTTTTTTTTTAATATACTTCAATAAGTGTTTTTATACTTCAAGAAAACCCTCTTTCCTCTTCAAATCTGTAGGCCGGCAACCACCTGAATCAACCTAACATACAAGTTCGAATTGGAAATGGTGCTCAGGTCCTGCAGAAATGTCACCTTAAGTAGTTTTAAGCAAAATGCAATGTCAAAACCTGATATTTTAAAACTCGCTGTTGTGTTTTGATGGGATTTCGGACATGCCACCCCAAAATACGGCACCTTGGCATATTGAATATTTTAAGCTGAAGGAATTTGAGAAAATGACAAAACCAAGACGGTCACTCGGACCTCCTCCCCCCTAACCCTTCCCTGGAACAGGCTATAATACCTTCCTGTGAGAGGTGCCCCACGCCCCCCAGAAGAAAGCAACATCCTTTTCTCCAAAAATAAAGGGACACTGAAAAGACTCCTAGCAAACAGGCCTTGCTAAGTTCCTGCAGTTATTACAATTCCTCATACTCCGTAACCTATCATGTTCCTCCACGGCTGTCCACGCTTCATCAAACCCAGCACTAAAGTACATAGATCTGTTTCTTTGGGGCTTCATTTCCTTATAAAGTTTCCCATGTCATGTAAAACTTATATTAAATAAACTTGTCTGCTTTTCTCCAGCTCATCTTCATCAATCTAGTTTTCAGACCCAGCCAGGGACCCTAGGAGGGTTGATATGTATAGGGTTAGCCAAAAAGTTCATTCAGGTTTTTCCATAACATCCTATGGAAAAACTGGAATGACCTTTTTGGCCAACCCAATACATACTCTTTGACCCAGCAGCTTCCCCTATGCCAGCAAATTACTCAAAAACAGAGGCACAAGATTGTTTCTCTCACAAACATGTGGATATTTCAAATCCTGTTGTAAACATTGCTGCAAGTAAATGGCTATACTGGAACCAGCATATTATTGGGAACAAATCCAGTTATAACATGTGTGCACTCTTTGTAAATTCTGGATGTCCACCGCCAGAATAAATGGAGTTATTTGGACATTGTATGGGCCTATACAATTCCCGCTGTGCTAATTGTATACAAAGTGGGCCCAGATAGCTATTTTTAGAAGAAGTGTTAAGAGTTTTGGTCTAAATATCTGGACTCTTTCTTCAGCAGATTTGGGTCATTGCTTGGACGGGAGGAAACCTGAGAGAAGTCGTGTTGGGGCTCAGAGTCAGACTGAGGTTACAATAGTGGGAGGGTCAGTTTCCCGATGGCAGGAAGCCAGGGTACAGGGGGAGCCACTGAGACACCTAATCTTGTCAAAGACAACTCTTAGAAATGTTCACTCCGAATCACAGTCATCTATCTATGTGCCAGCCACGTCCAACTGCAGAACCAGGGAAGAAAGAGAGGAAGGACAAGCCAGCTTGGCTCAGAGCAGAGCAGGAACTATGCAGCGTCTGTAGGAGGGCCAGGAGATGATGGCAACCACACGCATGTGCCAACTTATGCTGGGGTCTACTTTTTACAGCTAAGGTTGGAAGCAGAGCCGCACAACAGCTACATCAAACAGTGAGGTCACAGCCGAGGAACTGGGGTGCAGCAGTTTATTAGCAGAGCACTGCCAACTACCACGTTAATTAGAACATTAATGCGTGATGGAGCCTTACTACATTTCCCCCCAAATCTTGGTGTAGCTTTCCCACATTCCCATTTGCAAGAGGACAAAGGCAAAGTAAGAAAAACAAGGCAGGAGAGGAGGACAAGAGGAAATATAGTGGAGAGTGTCACTAATTGCATTTTTACCTACTAAAAAGTAAAAACAAATGTTTGCCTGTTAAATACTCTGAATAATTTAAGCATTATGAGAAGTACAGCAGTAGGAGCACAAGTGACAAATGATTAATCCAGAAGGCAGGGAGGGAGGAAAGGAAGCGGGGGCAGGGAGGAAAAAGAAATTGACATAAAAATACATGATTGTTACATGGGAGCATCTTACTAGGGGTTAATCTAGAAAATAAAGACTTCATAAATCGAATCCTTTTTAAATGCATTTGAAACAGTGTGACAACTAGTTTCGCAGATCAAAAATCTTCGGGTAGTATAAATACTCAATGACTATCACTGTAGTACTACAAGCGGGCATTTTGGACAGAAAATTTTTAAAACTTCCCATAGAAGGAAAAATTAAGATCCTGAGTGATTCTATAAATTGCTTCACACACACAAAAAAAATGCATTGAAGTAAATGGCAGCCTTCCTATAGGCATAAAGATGTGGACTTAATATCTTAAACGTTTTATTATGAACCTTTTAGTCCGAACAGACTTCTTTATAAATCATATTTTTACCCCCTTTTCTAGTTAAAGTTCAAGAGTTGAATTTTCCTCCTTTGACATTTGTTAGCAGGGATTGTTCATTCATAAAGTTGTAGCAAAGTGTCTGAGGTTGTTGGAAGGGTATTAAAGTCACATGGCAAGAAAGGTGACCTGCGAAATTCCTGTTGGACTAAATTTGTGAAAAGAAAGAAGGAAGGAGGAAAGACAGTATCAGGTATCTTTGTTCCTTTAATTTGCTGATGACAAATGATTGCTGCCAGGAAATTGTTATATTGTCCCCGGTAACCTTGAAAGGGGCAGAGTGACTCAAAAGTTGACCTCCCACGTGGGACACAGGAGCCTTTGGAATGAGACTTGAGTCTCAGCTTCCAGACACAAGAGAGGAGAAAGCAGACCCACTTAGCCATCTAGAGTGTGACGTTCAAATGCTTTAAAACTGTCAGCTCACGGAAACCAGATTTTCTTTGGTAGCAAAGGAAAAACCAGGAAGCAAGGAGTTCAAAACAACTGAGAAAAGAAAATCCACTCACAGGGATCATAGCCCTGTGACGGTTTAGTCACGTGACCCTGTGGCACTGACTTCATACTCATGCTCTTCCTACTCTCTTTTTTTTTCTTGTCAATTTTCTTAAAATGTATACTGGTAATTGTGGCATGATTCAACTGTGTATTTTGTTTTACCTTTCCCCCAAACATTTCGTATATTGTTGCATAGTCACCAGAACCATTATTTTAAACAGCCACAAAAAACTTCATCGAGTGGGTACCAGAATGCTCCATTCTGGGCATATTTTTCTATCTGCCTTGGTCTCCACCAGAGAACTTGACTGTAGTTGGCCAGAGAGAGCCAAACTCATGGAAATAAAGTCCAAAGAACAGTTCTCCTTGGAACCAGCTGGATCTTGCACCCCTCCCCACTCCCCGAGGACTGGAGAATGCTGGGTAGGGTGGGTGGAAATGAATCACAGAGGATGCTTAGCTTTACATCCCACCCTGAAGGGCTTTGGTGACAGTGAAACAGCAGGTGCGGTGGATGCCCAGCCCAGGGCAGGTCATCAAATGCTAATTTCCCCTTTCGTGTTAATTAATGAGAACAATTTATATGCCAATACTTTATATCAACCTACTTTATTTTATAGGCTTTCATTTTTAGAGCAGTTATAAGTTCACAGCAAAATTGAGCAGAAAGTACCAAGATTCCCCTCATATCCCCCCAAAAGCATAGCCTCCCCCATTATCAACATCCCCCACCAAAGTGGGACATTTGTTACAATTGATGAGCTTACACTGACACATTATGGCTGAGAGTTTATAGTTTACTCTTTACAGTTGTACATTGTATGGGTTTGCACAAATGTATACTGACCTGTATCCACCATGACGGGATCATACAAGAGTAGTTTCTCTGCCCTAAGAATCCTCTGTGCTTTGCCTGTTCATCCTTTCCTTCCCCTCAAACCCTGGCAACCATGGGTCTTTTCACTGTCTCCATAGTTTTGCCTTGTCCAGAATGTAGTATAGTTGGAACCACAGAGTATGTAGACTTTTCAGTTTGGCTTCTTTCACCTAGTAATATGTATTTATGTCTTTCCATGGTTTGATAGCTCATTTCTTTTTTACCATTGAATAATATTCCATTATCTGGATGTACCACTGTTTATTTACCCATTCATCTACTGAAGGATAGCTTGGTTGCTTCCAAGTTTTAGCAATGGTGAATAAAGCTTCTGGAAACATCCGTGTGCAGGTTTTTGTGTGGACATAAATTTTCAACTCTTGAGCAAATTGAGATTGCTGGATCATATGGTAAGAGTATGTTTAGCTTTGTAAGAAACCACCAAACTGTCTTCCAAAGCGGCTGAACATTTTGCATTCCCTCCAGCAATGAATGAGAGTTCCTATTGCTCCACGTCCTCCTCAGCATTTGGTATTGTCAGTGTTCTGGATTTTGGCCATTCCAAGAGGTGTGCAGTCATATCTTTTGTTGCTTCAATTTGCATTTCCCTGATAACAGGAGATGTGGAGCATCTCTTCATATGCTCTTTGCCATTTGTATCTTTTCTTTGGTGAGGTGTCTGTTAAGGCCTTTGGCTCATTTTTATATGAGGTTCAGCCTGCCTTTTTTTTTTTTTTTTTTTTTTTTATTTATTTTTGGCTGCGTTTGGTCTTCATTGCTGCGCGTGGGCTTTCTCTAGTTGCGGCGAGCGGGGTCTACTCTTCGTTGTGGTGCGCAGGCTTCTCATTGCAGTGGCTTCTCTTGTTGTGGAGCACGGGCTCTAGGTGTGCAGGCTTCAGTAGTTGTGGCACGTGGGCTCAGTAGTTGTGGCTCGCAGGCTCCAGAGCACAGGCTCAGTAGTTGTGGCACACGGGCTTAATTGCTCCATGGCATGTGGGATCTTCCTGGACCAGGGATCGAACCCGTGTCCCCTGTATTGGCAGGCAATTCTTAACCACTGCGCCACCAGGGAAGTCCCTCAGCCTGCCTTTTAAAGTTAGTGTCTCACTCTCTTTGGCCATATATGTGGACTAGAATCACCAAATGTAAAGAAATATTTGTGGGAAATTTTCCTGGCATAAAGGAGCCCTTGACTCTTTCCAAATTGCTCCTCTGCCAGCTCTCAAAAGTTCCTTCCATGATTACCACCCCTAAAGTGACCACAGTCAGATACTGACACCAAGGATGGAGATTAAGTTATTCCCATCTTTGCCCCACCCTCCCCACTCCCCGCCCCCCACCAGCCTGTTCTCACCTCAGCTGCCCAAGGGACTGTGTTGAAAACGAATTCATACTGCACTGCTCCTCTGTCCAAGCCCCTCAGTGGTCTGTCCTGGCCACCCCAGCCTGTAGCTGCAGCTCTAACACACCAGGCACACTCCCAGCTCAGGGCTTCACACCTGAGGTTTCCTCTGCCTGGAAGGCCCTTCCCCACTGGTGCCAGTGGCCCCCTCCCTCCCTCCTTCCAGACTCAGCTTAGGTATTGCCCACCTACTCTGCTTAAAGCTGCAGCTCCCAGGTTTTCTCCACCTCACTCTTTGCCTTGCTTTGTCCTTTTCTGTTGCATCTATCACCACCTGACATCTTCTGTATTTTGCTTATTTATTCATTGTCGGTTTTGCACAACAAGACAAGAAATTCCCCCAGGGGAGGGGTCTTTGTGAGTGTGGTTCACTGCTGTTCTCCCAGCATCGAGAACAGAGCCCAGCTCTTATGGGATTCTCAACAAGTATTTGTTAAATGAATGAGTATTTTAAACAAGTGATTTAGTCATCATTTTGAGACTTCCATTGGGTCAGATGTTACTTAGAGACACATTAAACTTGCCCTTGAAATCCACGCCATCAAACCATCTTGTAAGTGAGACCACCATACAAGATGCTCTGATTATTTCAGTAAAGGAACTTCGTTGGCTATGACTCAAAAGGGTTTTTCCAAAGCTCCCATTCTTTGCTCTTTTCTTATTTGCTTAAGACAACCTGCCATGAGTCACCTCAAGCAATGAGAATTTTTTCTGAAAGTCTTTCACATAAAGTACATATCTCTGTTTTTCCCTTTCTCAAGAATTGAAACTGAGACCAGTTTACCAGAAGTCAGAAGGCAACTCCACGGCTGTGTCCCCAGAGGTGTTCCTCCCCTACTCTGCTCTCCCAGGAGGAGTATAGCTTCCCGGGGGGAGGATTCACCAGGTGCCCTCGGTCTGGGACGTTATAACAAAGTGTTGGAATCAAATTCAAGTCAAGCAGAGATAGTATCACTGTTTTCCTTTGAAATGTCAATGACAGAGGTTTATAAGAGGAGAAGCTTCAAGAAACTGGGCAGAAACCTGTGGCCCACATTGGCCGCCCTGCCCTCCACCCTCTCTGCCTCCCTGCTGTGCCCAGGGACCTCATTTCCAGTTGGCGCTCCCTGCATTGCCACCGAGCACTTCCTGCGACAGGGTAGAAGCACCAGGGAATTGAGACCCCTCGGGAGCAGCCCTCAAACAACGGCTGCCATAGATTGGTGTATACAGGTGCCAACTCCTCCCCTTCGGGGGTAACTCGAGGGGCATCTTCCACACTGGGGCTAAGCTCCACTGCCCACCGTGGAAGCTGGCTTGATCACGGCTTTGATGGCAACCTCCGCCCTGGGTCCCTTCTGTGCTGGCCGGCCTTCACGCCTCATAGAAGCTCTCTGCACTCCAGTGCTTGTCCCCTTTTTCAACCCCTTTTCTTCTCTCTCTCTCTCCTTTTTCCTTCTTCTCTCCTGCTTTTTTAACACCCCACACTCTTCTCCCCCCACCACCCCCTCACCTGTCTATTTCTTCCGTGCCGTGAGATGACAGCTCACTGAGCTGATTGCAATCCCCGTGTTGCTGCTGGTGGTTATTTTTATGGAAGGGCACCTCTGGCCATCGGGAAGGGCTTGGAAGGATCAGGACATTATTAACAGAGTCAGACAAGGTAAAATGTGATCTCCTTGCCTGCGGGAGCCTGAGCTCACTGAGAACCAGGCCAGGGCAGCCTCCAGAAACGGCACAACTGACTTGCAGACACGTGGAACAGTCTTGGAAAGGCAGAGCACAGGGCAGCTCAGTTAGAAAGTCCATGAAAGCAGAGCCAGACCCCTCCCACTTAGGGAGTGACCATCCTCTGCACATTGTCAAGGAACCTGACGATTCTTGCTCTGGGGGCTTCAGTTTGCAGGTGGTGCCCAAGAAGCTAGGATTGCCCAACCAGAAAGTTTGATCCTAAAAAGGGAGATTATGAGGCAACTGCTCCGTGAACTCTGTATTATTGAGCAAGACATAAGTCATTTCAGCCTAGAGCAAACTATGACCTATCCCTGCGACCTGTGGCTTCCATTCACTGCCCTGTGGTGGCTCTGCTTTTACAGCCACTCTTTGGTAATTTGTGTTTTCTGAGACTCAGATTCGGGAAGGATGGAAATCAATGGAAAGAAATTGTTGGAAGGTGATAGTATTTGTCAAAAGTGTGGATTTGATCTTTCATATGTTGATTTCATAAACTGTATGTTTCTAAAGACATGGATGGTCACCAGAGCAACACCCAATACCTCCCATGTCCCCTCAGTGTCCCCCATCTCTGGGCATGCCACCCAAAAGCTCCCAGCTGTGAACCCCCAGGACCTCCTGGGACTCTGGAGACCCTCCATCCTCAGGAGTGGCCCTCCACCCACAGCTGGTGGGAATTGCTTAATAAAGACAAATATCATATGATGTCACTTATGTGTGGAATCTTAAAAAATGATGCAAATGAACTTAACTTACAAAACAGAAACAGACTCACAGACTTTGAAAACAAACTTATGGTTACCCAAGGAAAGGTGGGGAAGGGGAGGGAGAAATTAGGAGTTCAGGATTAACATATACACACTACTACGTATAAAATAGATAACCAAAAAGAATCTACTGGATAGCACAGGGAACTCTACTCAATACTCTGTAATAGCCTAATGGGAAAAGAATCTAAAAAAAACCAAAAGAGTGGATATAGTTATATGCATAACTGATTCACTTTGCTGTACACCTGAAACTAACACAATGTTGTAAATCAACTGTAAGTGAATATAAAATAAAAATTTAAAAAAAGACCCCAAAAAACTTGCCCACTGGTGAAGGTCACTCTGAGGTGGGCTCCACGAGGTGCCCCAAAATTGCCCCACAGGAGCGCACCCGTGAGGCCTTCGGTAACTTGTCAACTACGCGGCCTTTACTGGCTGTTTCCTCTCCTTGACTCTTGTCCCCTCTCCCCACCACCATTTCCTAAAGTCACATCAAAAATAAACATTTGCACCCTGGTCATTGTCTTAGGGTCTCTTCTGGGGGAACAGAGACTACGATTGACACAGAACCCAGAGGTCTCTTTAACACTGAAATTATGCGAACAACTGAAATTCTAGTGATGGAATGAATTTAAGAATGTTTCCACTGATACTCTGGTTTGAGCTCAGATATATTCTGTTCAGGGGCAGCACCAGGCAAAGAGGTGAGGCCAGAGGAAAGTTTGTTTACCAGGTGGCCTCGCCCTCCGATGATGTGCCAGGTGTCCAGCGTCCTCACCTTGCTCTGGGCGACCCTCAGGTTGTGCTGAACGCCATCCATGGACCCTCCTCACTTTGCAGATCCCTCACTCCAGTTCCTAAGTCCTATTCTGGGTCTTCTCAATGCTCCCTCTGACCCCATCAGCACCTGTCATCCTGTATCCATGAGTCCTGTGGACAGGACGTAATTTGTGGGTCTCAGGATTCATCCCCTCGTGCTGCCCTTGAGACATTGGAGGTCTGACCACAGCTGCCGTTCCCTGGTCTCCTAACAACAACTGCCGTTGTTTCAGTGCCCCCGGGTGAGAGGGTCCTCATCTGAGCCTCAGGGCACCCATCAGGGCGGGAGCCCCAGCAGGTCTGGCACCCAGGGACAGCCTGATCTGGCTCCTCCCAACACAAGTGGACTCCGAGGAAGTACCAGACCATATACAGTAGATGAAATATCTAAGTACCAAGAGCTAGCATCTGTTTCCCTCTCCTTGATTCTGGGCTGGCCATGTGACCTGCTTAGACCATAGCATGTGGCGGAAGTGATGTGTCAGGAGCCTTGCCTGCTTCTGCTCTCACCACCTCTCATGGCCTCACCTGAGAACATTGTGCTGGGACAAAGCTGAGGATAAAAGACACCAGAGGGGGAACCTGAGTCAGACCAGCTGCCCCAGCAGAGCCCTGCCCTGGGCAACCTGCTGGCTGAATCTGGCCTCGAGAGTAAGCCCAGGTGAAGCCAGCAGAAGACCTGCGCATCAACCTACAACTGTAAAACATCAAGTTGTTATTGTTTGAAGCTACTAAGCTTGGGGGTAGTTTGCTATGAAGCAATAGATCATTGAATCACCATTGGACATGGGATTTCTCTTTCTCAATGGCTACTGGAGGGTCAATGTAGGACCACCCCAAAGTGCAGAGGCATTAACACCTCGTGAGGGAAGCAGATGAGTGGAAAACAGGAAGGATTCACAATAGATGCTTCTCCCTTCCTTTCCTTTCTCCAGGCTGTTCCGAGGTTATGTGTTCTTCATGGCCTCTCCGGGAGAGCAGAGGCAAGGCTGAGCAATCAGCTGCACTTTCTAGAGCAGCGAAGGTCAGCTCAGCAGCGTGCTGCACACTGGCTCCCTTTCTCCCCTCACTCCTGCTGCCCTGTAACCGCACCTCCAATAGAGCCTGGCATTGCATCTTCATCTTGGGCCCACTGCCTACAGAATCAAGGTTAGGATATCCTGCTGTCTGTCCCCTGGCTGTGAGCCCTTATGCCTTTGACCGAGGCGATTTCCACCAAAGACAGTGCCATTACCCCTAAAGGGTCATCTCAACCACAGTGCAAACCTCTGGAGACACTTATGGACAGATATGGTCTCTTATCACTTACATCACTACAGAAGGCCGTTGACTCTGCTCATGAGACTAACTTCACCATGTTGTTGTCTGGATGTGTAACTGAGTTGAAAAATAGCAGAAGGGAATTTGAATGAGAAACAATGAAATAGTCCAGATTTGTTTAAAACACACATAAACACACACACACACACACACACACACACACACACACACATTTACTATCCTTATGAAAGAAATTACATAGTTTGTATTAGTTTCCTAGTGCTACCCTAACAAAGTACCACAAACTGGGTGGTTTAAAACAGCAGAAATTTGGGAGTTCCCTGGTGACCTAGTGGTTAGGATTCTGAGCTTTCACTGCCACGGCCTGGGTTCAATCCCTGGTCAGGGAACTGAGATCCCACAAGCCACACAGCAAGGCCAAAAACCAACCAACCAACCAACCAAACAAACAAACATAAAACCCCAGAAATTTGTTGTCTCATAGTTCTGGAGCCTAGAAGTCCAAAATCAAGGTGTGGCCAGGTCCACACTTCCTCTGAAACCTACAGGGAAGACCTCTTCCTTGTCTCTCCCTAGTGTCTGGTGGTTTGCTGGCCAGCTTGGTTTCCTCTGTCTTTAGGTACATCACTCCTCTGCCTCTACATGGCGTTCTCCCTGTGTCTCTTCACACTCTCTTCCCTCCGTGTGTGTCTGTCCATGTTTCCAAATTTCTCCTTTTTGTAGGGATACCAGTCAGATGGAGTAGGGTCCCCCCTAATGACCTCATTGTAACTTGATTACCTCTGTAAAGACCCTATTTGCAAATAAGGGTGTGTTTTGAGGTACAGGGCTCCAACCTATCTTTTGGGGGAGACACAATTCAACTCATAACATAGTTTGAGAAACATTTGGAAATAGGAACATATCTGACAAGACTTTAATAAAAACTGGATTGGAATAATTGCTTTTCATTTCCTTTTTAAAAAATGTCCAGTTAAGCTATAAAACACAATCTTTCAACAAAGTTCAATTTAACTTAAAAATGATTTTCATGAATGAGATATATGATTTATTCAAAGACTTCTGTCTGTTAATGAAGGCTGTATTTGTTAATTGACGGCGTGTAAGCATGGCATGATAGAGGATACTGGAAATTATGCTGAAGAAAATGTGTAAATTTGTATTTTCTGAAGTGAGAGTTGACATGAATGGTCTGCCGAGATCATACTTTTGATATCTAAGAAGTTTGATTAACCACAGACGAAGAGCCATAACTCACAGAATTTTACTTAGCAGAAAAGAAAAAAATTCAGTTGACCTGAATTCAAACTGAGTCACAGTGACTGTAGTTTATTTAGTTCTTAAGCTACAAAAAACCTTCCAACAGAATAATATCTTTGTGCCAAAGCTAAAATGCTGTAAGTAAATAGAGCTGGAAGGTGGAAGAATGGGAATTTTCTAGAATTTATATAGAAAATGAAAGTGTCATCGGGATGGTCAATCAACACAACATGACTTTGCATGCACACATGATGCAATGTGGAAGTAGAGATGAACTTTTTTAAACTGACATAATTCACATACCATAAAATGCACCCTTTTTAAAATGTATGATTCAGTGCTTTTTAGTATATTCACAAAGTTGTGCAACTATCACCAGTACCTTATTCCAGAGCATTCCCACCACCCCATAAAGAAACCCTGTATGCATCAGTACTCACTCCTCCATTGTACGCCTACCCCCAAACCCTGGAAAATACTAATCTACTTACGTTTTCGTGGATTTGCCTAGTCTGGTCATTTCATATAAATGGAATCATACAATATGTGACCTTTTGTGTCTGGCTTCTTTCACTTAGCATGTTTTTAAGGTTCATTCAAGTTGTAGCACACATGTCAGTACTTGGCTGAATAATATTCCATTGTATATATGTGCCACATTTTCTTTATCCATTCATCCATTGATCAACATTTGGGTTGTTTCAACTTCTTGGCTATTATGAATAATGCTGCTATGAACATTTATGTACAAGTTTTTGTGTGGACCTATGTTTTCAGTTCTCTTGGGGTTATTCCTAGGAGTAGAATTTCTGGGGCTTGTGGTAATTCTATGTTTAGCTTTTTAAAGGAATGGCCAAACTGCTTTCCAAAGTGGCTGCACCATTTTACATTCTCATCAGCAATGTATGAAGGTTCCAATTTTTCACACCCTCATGAATACTTATTATTGTTGGTCTTTTGACAATAGCCCTCCTAGTGGATATGAAGTAGTATCTCATTGCGGTTTTGATTTGCATGTCTCTATTATTAAAGACGTTGAGCATCTTTTCATGTATTTATTGGCCATTGTATATTTTCTTTGGAGAAATATCTGTTCAAACTCCTGGCTCATTTCTAAAATCAGTTATTTGTTTTTTATTGTTGATTTGTAGAAACTTTTTGTATATTCTGTATGCAAGTCCCTTATCAGATATATGTTTTGCAAATATTTTCTCCCATTTTGTGGGTTGTATTTTCACTTTCTTGAGAGTTCCTTTGAAATACAAAAGCTTTTGGTTTTGATGAAGTCCTATTTATTTATTTATTTATCTTGGTTGTGGTTTTGGTGTCAGGTCTAAGAAACCATTCTTTAATCCAAAGTTAGGAAGATTTACACTTATAAATCCCACTGGAAAATTCTGGAATTCGGGAATTTCTGGATTCCCACTGGAATGGTGATAATGAAAAAAATGATTTAAAAAAAATCAGTGTTGACAAGGACCAACAGGAATTGTTCCACACACACTGGTGGTGGAAGTGAACATTACTACAGTCATTTTAGAAAATTATTTGGTAGAATCTACTAAAACTGATCATCCAAGACAACCATTCAACTTCTAGATATATACTCAGCAGAATTCTGAACATGTATTCATCTAAAGAAATGTACTAAAATATTCAAAACAGCACTACTCATATTAGCCCCAAATCTGGAATTATCCAAATGCCCAGCAAAAGTAGATGGATAAATAAGTTGTGGTGTAATCATAGAGAGTAGCATTTTACAGCAATGGGAGTAAGCGTCTACGACGGTAAGTAAAAATACAGATAAATTTTGCAAACATGATTTTAAGCAAAATAGCCAGACACAAAGGAAGTCATCTTGTAAGATTCCATTTATATGAATGTCAAGAAGAGGTAAAATTATTTAATGTTGTCAGAAGTCTGGGTAGTGGTCATCTTTGGGTTAGGGGGAGGGGGAGATGGGGAGGTGGCACGAGGGGGCTTCCGGGTTGCTGCTGATGTTCTCTCTCTTGATCCCATGCTCACCCAGGCGTTTGCCATTTGTGGCAATTCCTGGAGCTCAATGCAGTGTTTGTAAGAAGAAGCATCTGGCGAAAATCTCTGTCTCTGCTTTTTAAACACTTTCCTTCAATTTTGACTGTATCCTTGAACTCTATTGTTTTTGGTTTAGCAGCCATATATTGGTTCCATCTACCCTTGCCAGCCTGAGACTTATTTAAAATGAGACCACGGTGAGTGAAGCCAGGACTTGGGCGTGGTCTGAGCACATCCCTTCCCGATGCTAACAGGATTCACTCCAAGTTATGCTGAAATCAACACCGCCTCATAAATACTCATGCTGATGGGGCGGGCATCAAAGCCTGCACGTCAAAGTGGAAACTGAGCTAAGTTTGTTGTAGAAATTTGAGAAAACCTGGTTCCTGAACAAGGTGGGGTTGAACAAAAGTAGGACTCAGACCAGAGGGTCTTTTCTTGCGACTCTCCCTGAATCAGAGGTTTCGGGAACACTGTGCAAACTGTACTCCCTCCCTGTCCCTGAGACTTCCTCATTCAGTCACTTACTTCTCGATGCAGGAGGCCCTTGCCGACTGACTTCACGGTTTGCCAGGCCAGGAAGGTGGAGAAATCACACTCTTGGGTCACAGAAGGAGGTTTCCACAGAGCTCTCTCTAAAGCTTGGCCTAAGCCTTCAGGCTTCATTGTCACACCCCAAGGTGCCAAATATCTAGAAACTAACCTCATGCAAGGGCTTTTAAAAACAACAACGTTTTTTTGAAGTTATTTTTTAGGTTTGATTTAATACAATCAACAGCATCCACGTTGTAAAGGATAGGATTTCATGAGCTTTTGAAAGGTAAGTTCATGACATCATGGCTACAGTCAAAACACAAAGCATTTTCTTCATCCTCAAACCTCATTGTCTTCCACCCCTCCCCTCCCCCCACCTTATTGTCACTGCAGACTAGTTTGAATTTTCTAGAATAAAGTGGCTTTTGCATAAATGAGCGTGGCCATGGGCCGACTATAAGCATGCTTCATACACACACATAGGGGCACAAGCACACGTGCACATACACATGCATGCACTCACATGCACAGACACACGCACACACGTGCACACACACGCCTTTCTAAGGGGAGTTTCTTCCCACAGCCTCATGCCAAGGCAGACAGCCTTAGGTCTCTTCCAAGCATATCCTGTGACCTCCTGGCCTCAGAGATGGAAAAGGGCAGCAAACCTCGACCCAGCAACCTGAGAGCAGGGCTGGTCTGTGTGCTTTGCCCAACACGAGGAAGCATGAGGACACAGAATCGCTCCGTAAACAGAAGCTTTGGGTCAGCACAAGCCATGGTCTAGGATACTCAGGGGTAAGTTTGTGGGTGTTGGTAGCAGCACAGGGGCCAAAGCAGCCGAGCCCCCATACGTGAGTCTGCGAGGGATGCCATAACAACGTACCATAGGCTGGAGGCTTCAACAACAGAAACGCATTTTCGCACAGTTCTGGAGACTGGAAGACCAAGATCAAGGTGTCAGGGAGGCTGATTTCTTCTGGGGCTCTCTCCTTGGCTTTCAGGTGGCTGTCATCTCCTTGTGTTCCCATGTGGTGGTCCCTCTGTGTGTGTTGGTGTCCTAATCTCCTCTTCTATTAAGGACATCAGTCATATTGGATCAAGGCCCACCCTATTGACCTCATTTTAACTTAGTTCCCTTTTTAAAAGCCCTATCTCTAAATAAGGTCGTGTTCTGAGGTCCTAGGGATTAGGACTTCAACGTGTGAATTTGGGGAGGGACACAATTCAGTCCATAACACACCATGAGCGTGAGGGATCGGTGAACTCCTCCTGTGGGCTGGTGCTCAAGCACCTTATGGATGGAGCTGCTTCCAAGGAAGTGGATGCAGGCAGAAGGGGTTCAGAAATGAACTCCTGGCCTTGATGGGGGAGGAGGGAAGGAGTTTGACTCTTCCTTCACAAGAACCTTTCTTTTTAAAATTCTGGCATTTAAGGTAACAATAACATCAGGCAATTCCAATGATTGCAAGGAGATATTTATTATGTCCCTTTAAATCTGTGCTTATAAACTTCTCTTAGGCATACAAGCCAGAAGTACCCAATTCTGTGTTTAATAACAGGTCCTCCACAGGGCAGGCAGAAATAGCAAGATGCAGGCTCTCCTCCTGTGGGGTCATGGGTTTCGGTGCAGCTGATACGGGAATTTGCTTGGCTCTACACTTTTCTAAGTAGAATCTTTTGCCAAGTTTTTCAGCAAAGTAGCTGTGTCACCCAAAGGAATGAGATAAAGGCAAGTTCTTAAAGGAAAAGGATTCATCAGCCTTAGAATTAGAAATGAAATAGGAAAATGTCCCTATCTACCTTCCTGGGAGGTAAAAGGTCACATGTCAGGAAGTATTTTTATTTGTGCATCGTAAATCAAAGTGAACCCAAAATAAAGATTTGGGAAATTGCTATTGCCAAAGGGTGACATTTTTAAGAGGCAAGAAGGAAGGTCAAAGATTAACTTTCCCCCCATGAGCTTATGCAACAACTGCAAACTCGTGGCCCGAGGGCCAGAGCCCGCCCACAGGCAGGTTTTGTTAGCTTGTACTGCACCATTTAAAAAATATATGTATTGGAATAGGTTACCAAAATTTAAAAATTGGGAGATTTCATGCAAGTATCTGCATTTCTGGCTCTCCTTCAGAAATTGGAAGTCTTAGCAATGTTGGGTCTCAAATGGCTATAACGCCTTTGAGCTGAGCAGTGTACACACCATGGAGACTGATGGAGATTCTGTCCTTGACCAAATCCTGGCCAGGCTCCTCTGAGCCTCTTCTTGACTAGGCCTGAAACTTGGCCTGAAAAGACGTGAACAAACACTAACAGTTCCTAACAGCTCAAGGCCACAGCCCTAGAATGACCCGAGACCCCCTGAAAGTGCCTGCCTGAGAAAGCTCAAGGCTGCCAGAAGAAGTTCCTTTTTGTTCCAGCTGACACCTGAGGATAGGGCCCCATCTCCCAGCCTCTGTGGGAGGGCAGGAGCCTAACTTCCACAAGTGCCAGTGAGCAAACCCAGATGGTTGTCACATGAACCAACATTCCCTTTCCTGCTTTTGTAATTTTTCACTTCCCTGGCTCTACTGGGACCCTGCCCATCCCCTCTCCCAATTCCCTCATTCTCCCTTTAAAAGCCCTAGTCACCTCTGTACAAATCAAAGTTGAATTCAGTTCACACTGGACTCTTCCCTATCACAATAGTTATTACTGATTAGAATCTGTCCTTACCACTTTAACCGGGGTCCAGCTTTGTTTATCTTTGACAAGCTGTAATACGCTGTCCCCAGTTTATCCCAGCCCCCACCCCACTTCACCCCCTTCCTTGTGTCTAAGCTGAATATAAGTTGTCAATTATCAACTCACTTGCTCTGTTATTTCACATACAGGGAAGAGGGAAATCAAATAATTTTTATGCTCCCGTCTCTCCCAAAGAGGCAAAATGATAGATACAGAAAGCCATGTGTTTCAAGAAAAATGGGAGAATGCATGATTCTTTTAGAAGCAAAAGCCATGCCTGCTTAATATGAAATACATTGGTCTGGCCTCTTTACTCCCAGACATTGCCTGCCTGCTTCCTGAAGACCCCTGCATTTGTATCCCAGAATGAGAAGTCCAGATACTACACGAATCACGTCAAGCCTCTGTTGAAGGTCTTCGTGGCTAAGCCAGCTAGACGAGAGCAATGAGTTTATAGGTTTAAAAGCTACCTGAGATACCTCCCCCTACCCTTCAGCTTCCACATGAGATAATCCTCGGCTTCTAGACTGGGCTCCATGTGAGACCATCTGCAGCTTTCATAGGCTGATTTCTCATCCCTCGCAAAGCTGAACTCACATGCTTGTCAGGAAGAAGCATTTTAGAGAAACCAGGAGGTAGGCAAGGGGGTTGTCTTGCAGGAAAGGATGGTTCATCGTTCTGTGTCACTGCATCCCTGGGGTCGGCAGTTCAGGACTGATGTCCTGGGGCATCATATCAAAAGCCAAGTCTTAGCTTATGAAGCCAAGTCCAGCCGCCCCAGCCATTCCAGCCAAGTCCATGCCCATCCTGATCAGCCAATGCCAGCTGTCTCCCAGACACGTGAGTGGGTCTCGCTAAAACCAGAACTGCCCAGCCTCGTCACGCCTGAATCACTGACCCACAGACACGTGAGCTAAATAAAGCTTCTTGTTCTAAGGCACGAAGTTTTGTGAGTTATTTATGCAGCATTATCGTGTCAGAAGATAAAAGATACAACCCCCTCCTTCCACCCACACACATACATATACTTCCACAGATACACATTCTCCAAATTGAGAGTCACTGATTTCAATCTATAAAAGAAAGACTAAAAATGATAGTGATAAGCCATAATGCTATCAGGGCAATTAAATAATGGTGGTGTGGGTTACAGTTTTTGTGGAAAAGAAATGCTCTTGTCAGGCCACTTCTTGATACAAATGGGAAGTTCTAAAGCTACAGTGACTAAATTCTGAAGTTGGAAAGAGGTAAGGCTGAATGTGAGCAAAATATTCCTAAATGATTCTTTTGGGGTGACTCTTCATTCTGTAGCCATAAAGAATTTATTTGATAATCATGTATTAGGAATTTTTTCCCCTCAAAATTCTAGAAGTAACTAGAAGAAGGTTGATAAATAAAATTTTTGCCTTATATGGAAAATCTCTTTGCCTTATAAGGATCGTGACAAATATCTTGTCTCTCTTCTTAACCACAGCAACAACAATAGCCGGGATTAGTTACTGAGTGTTTTCCTGATGCCAGATCCTGTGCAGGGCACCTCACGTGCATGGTTTCATGTAATACTCAACACCGACTTCTGAGGGAGGAACTCATGTTATCCCATTTTACAAATGAAGAAATAGTCTCAGAAAGGCCAAGTAATGTGTCTTAAGTTTGCGTAGGTAGAAAATAGCAGACTTCAACCTGATGCGTATGACTCCAACGTCAGTGCTCTTTATTTTGTTATATTACATCATATTATAATACATATTACATTATATTTTATTAAATATTACATTATATTATATTATATATTACATATATTATATATTACATTATATTATATTACACATTACATTATATTATATTATATTACATTATATTATATTACATTTTATATTGCACATTACATTATATTATATATTACATTATATTACATATTACATTATGTTATATTTTCTATTACATGTTACATTATATTTCATCACATTATATTATGTTACATTACATATTATATTATATTTTATTACTAGATGTAATTCCCTGAGAGAAGGGACCATGTCTTTACTCCCTCTGGTGTCTATTCTATGTCTACCTCCCGTGCACCTGGGCGGAATGCACTATGGTATATTACATGCTCAATAAATAATTATTAAATTGAAAATGAAAAAGCCGTAATTCCACCCCACCCTTGGAAACCCGATCTTTCTCGTTACAGCCGCTTTTCTGGTGCCTCTGCCCACCTCTGACGGTCCTGCATCTGCAGTGCATGCACGCATTCCCCCGCCATCCCCACGGCCTCCCCAAAGTCTCTCAGTGGGATCTTGCCCAAGGTCTCACCTGGTTTAGCCTCCCTCCCTTCTCTGGACCACTATCCCACCCCAGGTTCATCCTGGGGTGGGAATGCTTCCTCAGAATTCCCTTTCCCACAAATCCCTGATTCTGGGGAGACACAGCTCAGTTCCCCCTTTAGGAAAGGAGGTGCTGGGTGCCCGGAGTGTGGGTGGTTGATGGCCAAAGACTGAGCAAGGTGGAGGGACAGGGCCTGGCTCCTTCCTTCCAGCCTGGGGCTCCTCGAAGGGGCAGCCCTGGTCCCAGAGCTCCCGGCTGGGCTGGCACAGTGATGCTCTTTCCCAAACTTGCAGAGCCAGTTGCAAACATCTCAGGCTGCAAAGATAGCACCTCTGACTTCTGTTGTTCATTGGATGCTTGCTAGCTTTACTTTTCTTTTTTTAAATTATACATTCCACTTTAGCTACCTTGGAGTGAGAAGGTCCCTGTGAAAAATCTTTCTGGCATGTCCCCGTTACCATTTTTTTTCCCCCCAGTTTGCCAGGCTGAGTTTTTTACACACCCCACTTCCATAAGGAAAAGTACACGAGTCACAGCCTCATGGGTGATTGTCATGCACGCCAGGCCTGTGAGCATGTGAGCCCTGGGAATCATTTTCCTTTGTGTCCAGATTCAGCGGTGGGGAATGCAGAATCTGAAAATTTCTGAATCCCATTCATTTGTTGACAGAGAGAGAAATGGGGGCAGGTAAGAGTGAAGGGTGTGTTTCTCAAAGCTAATGGTAAGTTGCAGTTTTGGCCCAACTATCCTACCCTTGACCTGGGTTTGGAAAGCCCATGTTTTACCACTCAGAGCAGAGTTTCTCAACTTGGGCACTGTTGTCAGGGGCCAGGTGATTCTTTGTGGTGGGCAGCTGTCCTGTGCGTTGTAGGACGTTTAGCAGCCTCCCTGGCCTTACCACCTACATGTCAATATCACCACCCCTCACCCCTTAGTTGTGACCCAAATGTCCCCAGACCTTGCCAAAACCTTATGCCCTAGTTGAGAACCACGGACACAGATGTTGCTGTGGTATGAATGTGTTTCCCCCAAATTCATATGTTGAAGCCTAACCCTCAATGAGGGGGTGGGCCTTGGAGGTGACTAGGTCATGAGGGTGGGGTCCTCATGAATAGGATTCGTGCCCTTGCCCCCTTCAACCATGTGAGGACACAGCAAGAAGTCAGAGACCCTGAAGACGGCCGTCATCTGGCCCTGCTGGCACCTGATCTCACATGTCCAGCCTCCAGAACTGTGAGAAATAAGTTTCTATTGTTTAGAAGCCACCCAGTCTCTGCTATTTTGTTACGGCAACTCAACAGACTGAGAGAAGTAAAGCATCCCAAGAAAGATGCACCAAAGTAACCATGGCGAATTCTTCCCTTTCATCCATCAGTATCTTCTTCCTGGTACTTTTGTTTTAAACCCCTTCTTCCCGAAGGCAAAGAAGCCCAGTCTGTGTTGTCTTCTTTATTCCAAGGGAACAAACATCTCTCTTCTCCTCTGAGAGCCCCTGACCAACTCAGGAGCTGCTTGGAGGGGAAGCAGGACCTACCTTCTTGGGAAGGCAATTCATGCTCCACAGGCCAGACTGGTGGCAAAGCGATGTGGGGATGCTGCTGAACACCTCTGAGAAACTGTGAGAGGAAAGGAGCTGCAACTTCGGTGCCGTTGGACCCTGGGTGCCCAAGTTGTGCGTGAGCATCTTAAGGACAGCTTAATTGAGAGGAGGTCACAAGACAGCCTGGTGATTAGAACGAGGCTTGAGTTGCAGCTCTGCCCCTGGCCAGCTGTGTGACTTTCGGCAAGTTAATGTGCCTTTCTGAACCTCAATTTCCTCATCCATGAGTGGCAAGGTTGTTGTGAGTTTTAAAGGAGATTTGCATGTAAAATAGTGAGGGTGGTGCTGGTTCATTCCTGGTTGATATTGTCACTGTGTTGGTTTACATTCTTATCAGGAAAGCCTCATCTAAAAAAATTCTGCCTGTGCCAATGAAATAAGCTGTACGATTCAATACAACTTAAATGTTGGAACTTCAATTTCTCTCCATAAAACCTGGTGGATGGCTGTACTTACCACACACTGGTTTTTGACTGTCTTTTGTGAACCACCCAGCACTGTCCTGGCTGCCACGTGGGCTGGGGAGGTTGAGGATGCCAGGTAGACCAGTAAGGAAGGACCCATTTAGCCACACGGCTGGTGAAACACTCAAAGGGGCTGGTACTTTTGTAAATCACGATTCCAGAATAAAACCTTTGTTTCTCTTGAACCTTTTCCTTGAGGGTGAATAAGCTTTTCTCCTAGGAAGACTGGAACTCCTCAGGTCAAATCAGCCAGCACTGCATTTTGTTCCTCAGACCCTAAGAACGGAATCACCATGGCTCACTTGTCCTCTCCTTTTACAAGCCAGGTGGCCAGATTTCAGTCGACTTCCCCATCCTTTCCATCAGCAGCCACAAGCCCTGAGGACCCAACTCTGTTCCTCTCCCTCACTACTCCATAATAAATGTCAGGGAAATGGGATGCCTTCTCCCAGAGACATTGTAAACTTCCTCACCTCTGGGGTTTCCTGTAATGAACGCTGCCGCTTTTCCCTCCAATTTCCCATGATCAGTCTGGCTCCAGGAGGAAATCAATGTGTATAAAAGAGCATGTTCTCCTGAGAAGGAAGGGTGGGCTGGGTCTCTTGAGAAGGGCTGGGTCTCCTGAGAAGGAAGGGCTGGGTCTCCTGAAGTCCTGGCTGGCGTGCAGCACGCTTTCTGTCCATCACCCTCAGTTCCTTGGCAAGTATTCACTTCCTGAAATTGTGTTCTGGTTAAAAGTATAGGTTCTGGAGATAATCCATTCGTGTGAAGATGCTGGCTCTGCCCCTAACCAGCTGGGAGGCCTCAGGCAAAGTGTTCCTCTCTGGGCCTCAGTTTCCTCCTCTGTTGATGGGGGGGATGATAATAATAATGATATAATGATAATAGTAGCCCCCAAGTTTGTTGAAAAGAGTAAATGAGTTGCTGGAAAGAACATGGAAAGCACCCGGAGCAATGCCTGGAATAGATGCAGCATTTAATAAATGTGATTTGAGATTCTTATTAAATCCCTTGTGTCTTCCCTAAGGAGGGAGAGAGATGGCTCTGTCTGGGCAGAGCAGGAAGAAGCAACTCTTGGTGAGATAAACATTAAGTGGCCATGGATATGGTTGGACCAGGAGTGGCCAAGAGCAGGCTTTCTCCGAGAAGCACTCGACACCGTGGGTCAGACCCTTCCCTATCGTGGGGCTGTTCCTCGCACTGGGGGATGTTTGGCCTCATCCCTGGCCTCTGCCCATCAGATGCCAGTAGCATCTCGTCTCTCTAGCTGTGACAACCTAAAACGTCCCCAAATGTTGCCAAATGTCTGCAGGGGAACAAAATCCCCATCAGTTGAGAAACCCTGGTCCAGAGGGAACAAGGTGATGCAAAGCGAAGAAAATCCCAGGGCAGCGGCGTTAACTTGACTTTTCCTGGAGAGTGATTTAGCTAGGCAGAGACAACTTTTCCCCTTCTCTTTTTCCCATAGTCCACGTTGAACACGTTTACTTGGATATGTGCGTGGTGTGTGCGTTATGGAAAAAGGGATCTAAAAAGAGAAGGAACAAACACTACCTCCACAAAGGGGCAACATCATAAACAGACATGTTTTCGTGGCATGTGATTGAGGTTTCTGAAGATTGGTAAAAATAGCTGTGGTCTGCAGGAGTTGTTTGAGCTGGTGACCCTGGGGTGGCTTTTGAGCAAGGCCCTGGTGAGATTACATCCCCCGTGGCCTTGTCTTTGCCCCCAGGCCCCACCCCAAATACGTTCTTTGTGTCCCACCCTGGGCTGTGTTCTTTATTTTCTTCCAGAAGCAGTCCCACCGGGGCCACTGGGGAATCAACCCTTCAGGGAATTCTTTTTTTTTAATTAATTTTATTATTTTTTTATTTTTGGCTGTGTTGGGTCTTCGTTTCTGTGCGAGGGCTTCCTCTAGTTGCGGCAAGCGGGGGCCACTCTTCATCGCGGTGCGCGGGCCTCTCACTATCGCGGCCTCTCTTATTGCGGAGCACAGGCTCCAGGCCCGCAGGCTCAGTAGTTGTGGCTCACGGGACCAGTTGCTCCGTGGCATGTGGGATCTTCCCAGACCAGGGCTCGAACCCGTGTCCCCTGCATTGGCAGGCAGATTCTCAACCACTGCGCCACCAGGGAAGCCCTCAGGGAATTCTTGATCGCTAGGAGTTGCCCAAAAGGCCTGGAAAACAACCACCTCTTCCTCATTTTTTGGTATCAAGGTGACCGATTAACTTTCTCTTTTTAGAATATTCAACAGTGGTTTTGGGAGAAGATCTTATCGGCTCTGATCACCTGGGATCTCATGAAAGTACAGATGCTGATTCAGTAAAACTAGGAAGGGCCTTGAGAGTCAGCGTTTCTGGCAGGCTCCCTGGTGACGCTGATGCCGCGGGTCTATGGACCACGCGGAGAGTCAAGATGCTAGAGGACAATTCTGCAAAAGGGAGTCTTTTTCAGCCCCTAAAACTGAAGATTTCCAGCCATAGTTTGGAAGCAACAAAGAGTCACTTTTACCGCTGGAATAATAAGCAGACAGGAGGGGGTTTTGTCCACACAGACAGGCATCTCCTCCAGGGTATACGGACGCAGATGAAACGAATTTTGTTAGGCCAGTGGCTTTTCTTTCTCGTGCCCTCCTGCATTTCTGTTCTGTGTGCGGAGCCCAAGCTCCTTTCAGGAGAGATGGCAGAAGCAGAAAGTGGGAGGCGGGAGCCTGGCAGAGGGGACCGGGAGGTCTCCCCGGCATCCAGCATCGGGTGGAGCCCGAGCCGTCCTGGCACGTGGGCGCGGGCGGGTGGGCGGCCACTCTGTGTGTGGTGCTTGGGGCCCTTGGAAATCTCCCCTGAATGGCCGGGAGGAGCTGGGGAGACGAGTGGCATGAGACACTGCTGTCAACAGCACCGGTTTCCCAAAGGCTTTTGCAAGTGCTCACAAAAGTAGAAAGGATAACCTGAGCCCTAGGGGTCCTTTCTGAACGGGGAGATTACGGCGGGGCCTGGCTGCAGCCTAAGGGTGCAGAACAACAGGGCCATTGTGGGCCAGGGCATTCATATTGAAGATAAAATATGAGCTGGGTGGTCCGGATAATGAAGGCATTTATGACTCTGGCTCAGCATATACATGTCGCACTGATCCACAGATTACCCTGACGGAGTCTGGGCCCATGCAGGGTCCAGAGGGGTGAGGCCGGCTGGGTGCAGATCTGGGATAAAGGCACCAGTGATCAAAGCGACTCAGGGGGACTAAAGAGCTGTTTATCTGTGACCTGGGGATACAATGGAATGAGGAATACCATTTCATTGAAGACCGGGACTGGTTTCCAAGAGCGCCCTTAAAAACTCTGAACTTCAGAGAAAAACGCTCTCGGTCCAACACTCGGAGAGAAAACACAACGCCAGAGAAACAACAGGCGGCTGCGAAGGGCTTGAGAAGCCGGGTGACCGGGTGACCTGAGCGCAGGTCCACAGCTGGGATCTGGGAGGGCAAATCACTGGCTTGGCTGTGACTCGAATAATGACCTTGGATAAGTCACACAGATTTCATGTGCCTCGTCTGCTGGGGACAGAGGTTGGCTCTGAGCTCCGAAGTCACCAGGCCCCCTGCAGAATGTGGCTCAAAGACCTTACCCATTCCACTTTGCTTATGAATTTTTCCAGAACAGGAGCACCAAATGTGCCAGGTGCCATATGCCTTTATCTGCCTTCACATTTCTCCTATATATATATTTTTTAACACATACAATTTGATGAATTCTGACACATGCGTATGCCCACGAAAACAACACAATTATGGCAATAAACATAGACATCATTCTCAAAAGTTCCTTTATGTCCTTATAATCCTTCCCTCCCTCAACCCTACCAGCACCAGGTAACACTGATCTGCCTTCTGTCAAGTAGAATTTTAAATACACGGAAACAGAATATACACTATATACAATATGGCCTCTTTCACTCACCACTATGATTGTCAGATTCATCCCTGTTGTGTGTATCAGTAGTTTGTTCCTTTTTATTGCTGAGTAGTATTCCACTATATGCATGCACTACAATCTGTTTATCCAGTCACCTGTTGAGGAATATTTGGGCTTTGTCCAGCTTGTGGTTTTTCCACTTAAAGCTGCTATGATCATTCATGTTCACGTCTTTACCAGGACAAGGGCTTTCCTCTCTCCAGGAATGAAATATCTAGTTCATATGGGAAGTATTATAACTTTTTAAAGAAACTGCCAAATTATTTTCCAAAGAGGCTGCACCATTTTGTCTTTCTATCAGCAGAGTGAGAGGGCTCTAATTGTTTGACATCCTTGCCAACACTTGGTATCATCAGTCTTTTAAATTTTAGCTGTTCTAATGGATTAGTAGTGGTATCTCAGTAAGATTTTAACTTGCATTTCCCTAATGATTAGCGATGTGGAACATCTTTGCATGAATTTATTTGCCATTTTAAAATCTTCTTTGGTGAAAGTACCTGTTAAAATCTTTTGCCTGTTTTTTAAAAACTTGAGTTGTCTTAATATGGAATTGCAAGAATTGTTTATATATTCTTGGACTTCCCTGGTGGCGCAGTGGTTAAGAATCCACCTGCCAATGCAGGGGACATGGGTTTGAGCACTGGTCCGGGAAGATCCCACATGCCACGGAGCAACTAAGCCTGTGCGCCACAACTACTGAGCCTGCACTCTAGAGCCCGCATGCCTAGAGCCCGTGCTCTGCAACAAGAGAAGCCACCGCAATGAGAAGCCTGTGCACTGCAATGAAGAGTAGCCCCACTAACCGCAACTAGACAAAGCCCACGTGCAGTAGCCAAGACCCAACGCAGCCAAAAATAAATAAATAAATAATTTATATTAAAAAAAGAAGAAAGAATTGTTTATATATTCTAAATAAAAGTTCTCTTTGGATATAGGTATTGCAAATATTTTCTCCCATTTTTACACCCCGTGGAGGCATTTTGAGAACTGAGAAGTTACAGCTGAGGAGGGCAGATGGTGCTCCTAGGCTGGTGTGTTTCATTCTGGAGCCCCTGGTGTTTTAGGAGCTGCCTCTCTTACCAGACTTACCTTTGGTTCTTTCCCACCACAGTGAAATGGAAACATCTCAGTTGAATCTCACCCCTAGGGTTTTAGGGCCTTTATATGTCATACCATGCAGTACAAAGCATCACCTGGCTACTACACACACCTTCTCACCCTCTGCCTGAAAGTGGGTAACAGTTATCTAAACAGCCCCAGCCCCCAGAACAAATATTTGGGGTGGATGACAGAGAAGGTATCTACAGTTGAGTCTCTGCCAGTACAACCAACAACACATTAAAGAAAGGAAGTGTTTGGAGCCCTTTTATGCCACTAGTTAAAAATTTCAGGCCAGCTGTGATCTCTTACCTTACTCTCTACCTCATTTGAGGCAGTGGCGCTCTCCTACAATTTTCTTCCTTACTTGGTAACAGCAGGAGCAATTTTTTCCTTGTATATCAAATCATCACATTGTACCCTTTAAATATATACAATTGTATTTGTCAATTACACCTCAATATCATGTAGCAGTTACTATTGCTGCATAACAAATGACCCCAAACCTTCCAGGTCTAAAAACCACCATTTGTTCTTGCTCAGGAGTAGACAGTTCTGCTGATATGAACCAGGCTTGGCTGGGCTCGTCTGGGTTCACTGTCATACCCACATCGTACAGAAGGAATATCAGTCTCTGCCTGCATTGTTTCTACAGAATTCAGACCCTGTGTTACCACTGGCCCTGCTGCTCTGTCTCCATGGTTCTCAGTCAACTCCTCACAGCACTAACACTGCCTCTGGCATGATTCTCTGGTAAGATTCTGGACTCCCTTCCACGTGCTGTTGGGCTCAGAGGGGTTTGCGGGCCTCTGGGACTGTCCTGACTTGGTCTCCCAGGAGGCAGACCCTGAGGAAAACATTTCTGTGTAAGCAGCTCATCCCAGGGATTTGAGAAGTGGGGAAGGATGGGGAGGCAGCCAATACAGGGTGTGATCATGATGAGGCTACCACTGTGGGAAACGGCACAGTCCCCACATTGTCCCACACGAGGGACAAAGATTGGAAACTTTGCTGGGACGAGGATCCTCCAGGTGAGTCCTGGGTGAGCCCCCTTCCTCCTTTGTCAGGTCTTTGCTCCGAGGTTTCTACCTCCAGGCTTCACTGCAGAGGGACCCTGGGCCCAGGCTGGGTTTAGTCTAGTCACCTAGGTTCCCATTTACCTATTTCAAATCCACAGCAAGTAGGGGATGTTCGCCCTGTCCGGGGGCCTGGTGGGCAAGCACAGACTACAAATGGACTCAGATAGTACCAGAAGCAAATCTGATCTGTTTTCTCCATAGGGAGAGAAGCTGTCTCTCCCTATGACCCAAAGCCACTTTTGAGGGGCCGAGGAGGCTGGAATCTTGCATTCAAGGGCTCGGCCGGCCGTGCCAGTCATGGCGGTGGCTGCACCTGTTACAGCTTTGCTGGGGATCAGCAGGGTGGGATGCCCAGCACAAACCACCTCTCCTTCATCCGTGCGTGCGTCACCAAACAGAGATCTGCTTTTCATGGTGCAGTGGATATTTTTAGTGATTTATCATGAAATGTTTTGTTACATGGAATGACGGATTACCGCAGAACATTAGAGTAATCCCTTGCAGGCGCTTGATTAGAAAGTCCACAAAGGAGTTTAAGCAGTTGGATGCAAGCTAGCTTAACAGTAGGAAGAGTTTAAAATGGCCCAATTTCTCAGAAGATATTGTGTCAAAGCTTCCACAACGTGGCTTCTGGGCTTGCTCTGCTCCGAAGATGAAGTGTGAGTTGTGACAAGTCCCCGTTTCAGATCCTTAGATTCTTTCCCAGACCCTGTGGCTAAATGATTCTGGACCTGCACGTTTTCCTGCCTTTCATATTTTCACCATCTTGCAAGGTTGAGTCAGACCACTGTTTTGCTTGCTTTGGTCCCCCCTCCTGCCTACAACCAGCAATGCTTATGATCCATGGTATAGATTTATTTATTAAAAAAATTTTTTTTATTTTATATTGGACTATAGTTGATTAACAATGTTGTGTTAGTTTCAGGTGTACAGCAAAGTCATTCAGTTATGCATATACATGTATCTATTCTTTTTCAAATTCTTTTCCCAATTAGGTTATTACAGAATATTGAGTAGAGTTCCCTGTGCTATACAGTAGGTCCTTGTTAGTTATCTATTTTAAATATAGTAGTGTGTATATGTCAGTCCCAAACTCCCAATTTATTGACTATCCATTTACCATTGAATCAAAAAGAATAAAATACTATGGATAAACCTACCTAAGGAGGCAAAAGACCTGTACTCCAAAAACTATAAGACGCTGATGAAAGAAATCAAAGATGACACAGATGGAAAGATAGACCATGTTCTTGCATTGGAAGAATCAATATTGTCAAAATGACTATACCACTCAAGGCAGTCTACAGATTCAATGCAATCCCTATCAAATTACCGATGGCATTTTTCACAAAACTAGAACAAAAAAATTTTTAATTTTTATGGAGACACAAAAGACCCCGAATAGCCATGGTATAGATTTATACCAGTCTGAGAAGTTTCTTGTTTTCCAGGCTAAATAACCTCTGCAGTATCAACCTTCACGTGTGGATTAATTGACTGACACATCCATTTACTCAGGAAGCGTTGCTGAGTGTATCAATGGGGCCAGTACTAGGAGGCTCAGCAACCACAAAGCCCGATGTTTACTTGCACTGTCTGACGTCAAACGCTCCAGTCCAAAGGCAGGACAAGACTGATGTCCCAGCTCAAAGCCCGTCAGACAGGAGGGATTCTCTCTTACTCATAGGAGTGTCAGCCTTTTTGTCCTCTTCAGGCCTTCAACTGATTGGGTGTGGCCCACCCACACTGGGGAGGGTCATCTGCTTCCCTCAGCTCTCAGTCTACCAATTTAAACATTAATCTCATCCAGAAACACCCTCCCAGACACACCCAGAATAATGTTTGACCAACTATCCTGGCACCCTATGACCCAAAAAGGTTGACACATAAAATGAACCATCACAATATTCCTCACTCCTTTCAGCAGCTCCATTGCATGGTTGTGCCTTAGTTTATTAAATCCGTCTCCTGCTGATGAACGTTGGATTATTTCCAATCTTTTGCCATCACGAGTAGCTCTATGATGAATAATTTGTGCGCACATATTGCATTTGTTTGCCACTACATTGGTGGGATGGCTCTCTAGAGGTGGGATTTCTGGGTCAAAGGGTAAATGTATATGTAATTGCCCCTCCCAAGGAGCTGTCCCATTTTGTCTTCTACCAGCGATGTCTGGAAGCGTTTGTTCCATGGGGAAACAGGTGGGCAGATTGGTCAAGGAAAGCACTGCTGCCCTTGGCTATGGAGATAGGTTCAGGACCAAGCTGGCCAATGGGAGTGAGTGGTGGGAATTTTAGTGAAGACATTAGGACAGAGACGCTGTCTCTCCCTGGAAACTGCTCAGCTAGTTGCAAACCTCTAGCCTCTAGTGGCTGCCATGTAAAGAAAGCCTGGTCAGGAATGACATCAACAAAGAAGGAGCAACATCCAGAGACACAAAGAGCTCTAAGATAGAATCCTGATGGACTGGTAGGGCCCCTGGATACAGCTGGACGTGAATCAGGTGTTATTCCTGCACTGTTCAGTTATGAGAGCAAAAATTCAATTTTTAAAAGTTGAAGATGAATTCATTTTTCCTGCAACCAAAAAAGTCCCACTAAATGCAGGACGGTGCATAAAACATAACTGCTGCCTTCAAGGATTTTTACAATTGAAGTGGAAGATAAGATTAGTGCATGAAAACAATGAGAGAACAATATAAGCTAAAGTAGTACCAAGGGCTGTGTTTTATGTTGTAGACTATGGGTCCTGTGAGTCCTTCAGAAGTCAGAGAAGGGGCAGGCAGTGGGCCTTGAGGTGATAGGACTAGGATGGCTTGGATGTGGAAGAGCTCCACCATCTCTTACCTGCAATTTGAAATCTGAAATGTGCCGAGAACCAAAAGTTTCTGTAGGGTTGGGACAAACTCGTGTTCAACACAAAGCTGCAGAAATTTTAAACTGTTTGATCAGGGGTTGTGGTCGAAGACCCTACCAGGGGTAAGATGTCATATATGGTATATGTAGGGTTTTATCCTTCCAACATGCTGAAACACATCTGGCCCTAAGGAATTTGCCTGGGAGATCGTGCACCTGTGCTTCCTGTCTCAGGAAAGGGAGGGGCTGTGTTTCTTTAGGCCTGGACATCAGGAGTAGGATGGGTGTCCAGTGACCCCATGGGTACCACTTGAAAGGTACCCATCATGTGGGGAGCTGGGAAAAGATGGGCCATCTTAAGTGCTTCAGATGCTCAAACTTTCCCAAGTCCTTTATAAACCCTCTCGTAGTCACCTCTGCAGGATGGCTGTGTAAAACTGGTCAGACTGTGAGCTGTGCAAATCTGCTTGGTCATAAGAGCAGGTGGGGTGTCATCCAAGGTGGGCCACTCTGCCCGGCTGAGCGTGCACCTGGGGCCGGCTGCCTTCTCCTCGGGAGGGTCACGAAAGTGTCATGTGCTGATCCTTAGCCTGGGTCCCCCCTAAAGGCAGAGCCCGAGGCAAGGGTTTGAGCCAAGGGGCTAATTGGGAGGTGGCCCAGGAGGCCCTGTGAGGTAGGGGGGTGCCAGGCAGGAGAGTCGACAAAGTCCATGTCAATGAGTGAGTTGGTGTGTGGGTGACCAGGTATCCCTCCTGCTGGGCCCCTGGGTGAGGGGTGGGGCCTGCCTCAGCCTGGCCCCCGCCCCACAGAGGCTGGGGAGGAAGCCAGGGCACGTGTCCACCACCTGGGAGTGTCGCTCTAGGGGCATCAGCTGCCCTGCACCCCCAGGTAGAGAAGAGGGAGGGACGGGCAGGTGCTGGAGGTGCGAAGCTGTTGGTGCTTCTGGAAACTGCCCACCAGCTGCAAGGGAGCGTCAGGATGTGGGGCGTGGCATCGTCTTCAGGACCCCCCCTGAGACCTCCACCCAACACTGGCTCATCTCCATCAACCACCTCTCTCTCTTCTTTTTCCGCCACGGAGCTCCCTGAGGGGAGGCACTGTTTCCCCTCCTGGCTGGATCCCCGGCGCCTCACTTGATGGCTGGGTCAGATCCGCATGCAGTTGGTATAACATTTACCGAATGAGCAAAGTCCTCGTTTGGGCTTCTCCCTGCATGTTTTACACCCATCGTTCTCCAAAGACAAGATGACAGTGTCCTGCCACAGCTGACCGTGGTGGTGGGGAGGTTGGCCAGGGGTCCCTACGTTACGCACTCCTGCCTCCCTCTCTGGATGCTGGGGCAGGAGGCCCCGGGAAGCTGGGCTGAGCCATCGTTCTGCTTTGCGCCCTCCTGGCAGGAAGCAACCCTATAGTTTAGGCGTCAGAGTCATCAAGGGCCTTGCTCACACTCCAGACAACGGTTCTCTCTCGCTCTTGCCATCATAAAGGTCTCAATGTCTGGTTGGATCTCTCTGGGTTTCCAAAGATGACCGGACTTACTGCTGTCCAGATGTCTGGCTGGTGCCTGGTCCTCAGGCAGGTTCATTCACCAGCTTTGCAGTGATATATAGAGAAGCCTCTTCTGTCAGCTTGGGATAAACTAAATTCTCTAAGCAGCAGTTGATCCAAAATTTCATACAGGCAGGGCTTAGGGGCAGCCATCTGGTTGGAAGGGGATTAGGGTACCTGTATGAGAGCTACCGTAGTATAGCAAGCACCTCGACACCACCTGTATGTTAGTTTGGGATGCCTTCATGGAGGGATTGGTAGATATTAGAAACTAAAGGGAAGGTTACCCTACAGGTAGAATTTGGCAGGAATGTGATGGGGGAGAAGCAGAGCAAAGCCAGAGGAGACCTTGACCTTCAGCCACCAAAAATTCACCTGAGCTCTGCTAGTTTTGCCCTTATTCATGAATATGTTTTTGTAGGCAAATCAGGTGATATCTCTGTTAGCAAGAATAACTCTCACTCTTGAACTCAGATGAAGATCTGCTGTTTTTACTGTTATAATTTTTTATAAATCCTCTGGACCAGGCCCTGCAATGCAGACCCTGTCTCCATCTTTGTAGCTGTGAAACCATGTTTATCACGTAGTTAACCGATCTGCCCAGATTTTGGAATTCATAATTCTCAGTAGTTCACTGAATGAAAACAGACATTTTGCTAGAAACCCATTGTCAAAAAGAAACATTTAATGTTGGTGATTAGCCAAAAAAAGCGGCCAAAGTGCCCAACTCAAACCAAAATTCTTCCCCACAAGATAAATGCAATTTGGTGATGTAACGAATGGATTTTTTTCTACTTCTTTTTTTTTTAAAGACTTTTTTTTTCTGATGTGGACCATTTTTAAAGTCTTTATTGAATTTGTTACAATATTGCTTCTCTTTTTTATGTTTTGGTTTTTTGGCAACGAGGCATGTGGGATCTTAGTTCGCCAACCAGGGATTGAACCCACACCCCTTGCATTGGAAGGCAAAGTCTTAACCACTGGACCGCCAGGGACATCCCTTTTCTACTTCTACATCTGCTTTTTGGAAACAGAATCATGTTTTTCACAAGAGACCTAAGTTTTAAAACACAGAAGTGAAAATATACCTTTATGGGGTTTAAAACATATAGGTCGCCCCTTACGTGAGGGATGAGTCGGGGCAAACATGCGGTGCCCTGTGGATTGATTTGCTTTATGCCGTCTCCAAGCAGCCGGCATGGAGACGCTTGCTTTTATGTAGCTCAGTCCCTGAAAGTCCTCGAAGAGTTTGGGGCCTGAAAACCGACCATTTCATACCATTTGTTACACTAGTGCCAGTCTTTTGACTTTTAGTGCTGATGGCAATGAACTACATCCTGCCATTTGTGGGTCCCTTCATCAAAGAAAATGCAGTTCAAACACAAGCCCTGCAGTTTTGAATATGCACAGTGTGGAAAGACAAGGCAGGGAGCCAAGACCCTGTACAGAACAATTCCAACTTCAAATACTCCATCCTACTGTCCCCATAAACCTCTGAAGCATCTCAGAAATCCCAATATTCCAAATCCAGGTAGTACACTATTGTAAGAGGTCCATAAGCATTGTAATGATTAAATTCAAAGTCCCATCAGATCGACAGCGGATTCTACTACAATTTATTATAAATCCTGTGCACACTAGCCCATATTCTTTATTTAGGACTGCCGTGTTTGTTTTGTGTATCTGGGCTTAGTTTTTTGAGTCATAATGCTCCTGACCACCTCCCTGATGTAAATGCCTATTCGATTGTGACTACAAAGTCCATGAGTAGGTGCTAACATGAAGACAAATTCCCCAACGGCAAAAATTCCAAGGGCAGCTGAACGTGGTTCAAATTGAACAGCGTTTGAAACACTGTTCAATTATAAAACGTGGCATTAGTGTCAGAATGAGTGCAAAAGACAGAAGAGAAAGTGTTTTCAGGTGGCTTTCCAGGAGTAAAGAAGAAACGGGATATTCAGTGTGATATGAGATAAAGTTACTAATCGCGTGACAGCTGACACTACCTCTCATGACCACCAGGCCTGTTCCTTCAAGTGCTGTAGGGGCGGCATCTCTCAATGCAGTGCCGTCCCGCTGCCAGGGTTTCCCAGGGGATCGAGAGAGGACCACGTGTGTTTGTCTTCTTCCCTTTAGGGAAAGGTCACACAGCACAAGCCTCCGCTCATCTCTCTGTATCTCCCACAGTTCTGCCGAGTTCATCTTCTCGACCTAATCACCTCACTCCTCAGAATCCTCCAACGTCTCCCCAGGACTAAGAAAATAGTCTGCTGAGATTCCTGACAGCCACTCACCTGCTATGCCTACCCAATATCCATTTTCCACTTCGGTCTTAGAACACTGATTTGTTTCTAGGAAGCAATGGCCATTAAAAGATGGCATTGCCCTTTGCAGCAACATGGATGGACCTAGAGATGATCATACTGAGTGAAGTAAGTCAGACAAAGACAAATATTATATGATATCGCTTATATGTGGAATCTAAAAAAAAATGATACAGATGAATTTATATACAAAACAGAAATAGACCCACAAACATAGAAAACAAACTTATGGTTACCAAAGAGGAAGGGGGGAGGGATAAATTAGGAGTTTGGAATTAACATATACACACTACTATATGTAAAATAGATAAACAACAAGGACCCACTGCATAGCACAGAGAACTATATTCAATATTTTGTAACAACCTTTAAGGCAAAAGAATCTGAAAAAGAATAGATATACATGTATGTATAACTGAATCACTTTGCTGTACACCTGAAACTAACAAAACGTAAATCAACTATACTCCAATAAAACAGTTTTTTTAAAAAGATGGCATTGCCAGCCTCCCTTGCAGCCAGGGTGACCTCTGTGCTGTACATGGAGATGACTAGAACTTCCGTAAGAAAGCTCGTTGTGGGGAGCCGACTCAGTTGGAAGGCTGTGACCTGTTCCCCTTGGCTCTTCCCCCCTCCCCAGGATTGGAGCTAGAACACGGACAAGGTGGCTGAAGTTCCTGCTGCCAGTGCGTGGCGCTGAGGATGGAGAAGCAGGAAGATAGACAGAGTCTGGGTCCTGGAAGCTCCCACACCAGCCCTGGAGAGCCGACCTCCTACCCTCTTATCCATGAGAGAATCACCACCCGAGGTACAGAAGCCACAGACTCTGAGTCTCTGTCACAGCTGCTGACTCAACTACTCAGGGCTGAGTTTGGCCTTGAAGCCTCTCCAAACGTGCCTCTCATCTTCTTTCAGCTTTTGCATCACTTCTTTCTCAGTTCTAAGTTGAGATACTACTAAATAGGCACTTATTCCAGATTCCCACCCAGGTTTCCCACTATACCAATCCCAGCAATCCGCATCTTCTTTTTTTAAATGTTATTGTAGTATAGCTGATTTACAATGTCGTGTTAGTCTCTGCTATACAGCAAAGTAATTCAGTTATACATATACATATATCCATTCTTTTTCAGATTCTTTTCCCATATGGGTTATTACAGAATACTGAGTAGAGTTCCCAGTGCTACACAGTAGGTCCTTGTTAGTTATCTATTTTATATATAGTAGTGTGTGTATGCTAAGCCCCACCTCCTAATTTATCCCTCCCCCCATCTGCAACTTCTGCTTCCTCCCAAAGACGGTTTGCCCTCGAGGAGTGCTGGCTCCTCCCACCCAGCCTGTTATCATAGTTAAGGATGTGGGTTCAGGTGTCCAGCTGTCTGGTTCTACCTCTTACTACCTGGGAGAAATTGGGCAATGAAAGGACCGAACTCACTGCAAGGAAGGAAATCCTATGACACAGATTTGGAGGGTAGACAGTGGTCTGAGATGAGTAACCCGCACCAGGCTCTTAATAACTTCATTTCCAGAAAAGGTTGACTTTGTTTGAAAGTTTTAGGAGACATACTCCATTTCTCCTCTTGGGGTTTCCTTTCCACAAAGTTAGAGAGCGGTGGTTTATCAAGATTTGGGAATGATGGGAGAGAAAAAGAGAGCATTTTAATCTTTAGAAAAGTTTGTTTCAGCCCAACAGAATACATGATGATGAATGCACTGAAAACCATACAGGAACTGATAAGAGAACATAAACTCGCATGCAGTCATAGATGCTAGCCTATAATTTTCCTGTTAAAACGCATAGCTCGCTCCCTCTGGCCTGGACTGAAACAATAACACCTACCTTTGTGTACGTTGCCAGCGTCTAGCTAATTGATTGCACTTTTGAATGCCTCGATTCATGCTCTCAATTTGCCCTAACACAAGAGCAGATAAACAAGGGGGCGGTAATATATTTTCATTTGCTGGCTTTTCAAATGCTCTTTAGTGATCTTCAAAGTACCAGCCCCAGGTGGGTGGGCGGGGAGATGGGCAGGCTCTGAGCCGAGCTGGGAGGCATGGTCTGACCTCAGCTGCCACTGGATGCCCGCCGAGTCACTCCGAGACTCTGAGCCCAGGTGATGGAGCCCTTGGATGAGGTGGACGTGTCAGCTTCCTTCCAGACTTATGAACTTTATTTTACAGATGAGATAACTTGACGGTATGACCTCAGCTCCCAGGAAGAGGACGATCTTCCCCAAACATTGCCATGATTGGAATGACTTCTCCAGAAATCACCCGGTCACAAGAGTGAGGCTCTCCCAGCTCCCCTTGGTCTGTCTGGGCTCCTGTCTGCTGAGAAAATCCCTCTCCGCCACAGAGCGTCTAACCTGGAAAAGGCACTGAACAGCTGAGTAGACAGAGGGCTCTGGTGGTTGTTAACATGTGATGCAAAGACCTTCATACTTGGATGCACTCCCATGGGTCCATCTCCAGGTCTCTTCCCCAGACCTCCCTGTGCCCAGCCTGCCTCCTCCAGCCCCTGACCACCTGCCAGGACTCTCCCATTCTGTGTGAGCTGAGGGAGAGGTGCTGGTGCAACAGCGATGGGTGACGTGGGCGAGGGGGCACCACACTCTACAGTTTGCTGTGCCCTCCTCCTACTCATGCCCCATCATGTATGTTCCCCTCCCATCTTAAATCACCCTACCCTGCAATTTAGTGGGTTCCACAGACTCCAGCTCATGGTTAGGAGCTCAGGCTACATGTCTCCTGACTTTTACCAGGGCCAATTATTACCCCAAGATCTCTACTTCAGTGGTGTGCAGGTCTCTGCTGCAGGTGAGATGGCCTTGCTTCAGAACCTTAGGGTCTACACTGTGATCATCCTATTGGATCTTCGCGTGAACTTTGCATGGCATCTTTCTCACCACCAACACCTGTAGAATAATGAGGTTTGTATGGTCCAGGCTGCAGAGCTGCTGGCATTGTAGATCAGACCTTCCTCTTCTGGGTCACATGCAAACCTGGCATCTTTTCATGTCACTCTATAAATGGATCAGAGAAAGTTACCAGTTGTGGAATATGCTGCCTCCAGAACCCAAAGAGGCCCGCAGGGTATTGTGATTTTATCTTAGTGGTAGGGGGTTTAAGAGGTAATAGTTTATCTTTTATTTAAGAGGGTGGTCCAGACATGCCCCAGATCATTGGCCATGAACAGTTTGACTGATGTGCCAGGAGCCTGACTCTTCAGACAGTTTATCAACCACCCTCTGGAGTGTACCTGTCTTACCACACCTCCGTCTTTCTTGCTCCCGTGGTCTGATTAATACCCTCAGTATAATAGGCAGAGGTGATATTCTGCAGAATGTCCAGATTTCCCATGTTCTTCAAAGACAGCCATGACAGAGAGCAGGAGAGTTAACACAATGCCCTAGGGCAAGGCTGTAGGTGTGTATGATTGCCTATCCCATGTGAATACAAAGAGTTTCTGACCCTTCTTAGAACAGGAATGACGAAGAACATTCCCCATATCAAAGGTGAATACCTTGCACCTTAGGCTGGGTTAATCTGCTCTAGGGAAAATACTACACCTGGCACAGAACTCTAATCGTGGTATTCTTTGGTTAGTTTTATGTTAGTCCACGGTCATCCACCAGGGCTGATCCACTTTTGTAAGCGACAGACTAAGGAATTAAATGAGGATGTCATTAGGACCACCAACACTACATCCTTTTAATCTCTAAGGATGGCTTGAGTCTCTGCCATTATCACTGAATGTCACTTTTATTGAAGCATAGTTGATGTACAACATTATACGTTACGGGTGTACAATATAGTGATTCACAAATTTTTTTTTTGCGGGGCGTGGTGGGGGGAGAAGGAAGGATTTATTACTTGCAGCAAGTAAGGAGAACACTGGGGATCTTTTCCCAAAGCAGTGTCTCCCCAAACTGCAAAATTGGGAAGTTTTAAACTAAGGGTACATGCATACCCATGAGGGGGCTTGAGCAGGGCAGAATTCAGCATAGAATTGGGGCAAAGGTCTAGAGAGTCCAAGCTTTAGTTGATTGAAATAAGGAGGGTCAGCACCATCATTTCATCCTCCACCTGGGAGGGGGCCTTAGTTCCTGGTCTCAGGACTTACTGAAGCTCAGGTTCTTTATGTCTCATTGCAGAAAGAATTCAGTGAGAGACAAAGTGATAGGTAAAAAGTGGATTTTAAAAAAATTTTTATTTTATATTGGAGTATAGTTGATTAACAATGTTGTGTTAGTTTAGGTATAGAGCAAAGTGATTTAGTTATACATATACATGTATCTATTCTTTTTCAAATTATTTTCACATTTAGGTTATTACAGAGTATTGAGCAGAGTTCCCTGTGCTGTACAGTAGGTCCTTGTTGGTTATCTATCTTAAATATAGCAGTGTGTTGAATGTGACTTTTTAAAAATGTATTTTATCAGCCTGGGAGGGGGTAGTTTCCAGGGCATCACTGGCCCTCACAGCATAGCTCTTACCCCACAGTTCAAGGAAGGAGTGTGAAAATTCCGGCAACTATCAAGTGTGTGCTCCAGTGATACTTTCAGGGACTTGAAAGTGACCACCACCTGGGTCAGTGGACCTGGTGGATCCAATGGGAGCTGGACTGACCCAGGACTCCCTCTGCTGCATGGCCCCCATGTGCACCCTCTCTGACGAGGGGCTGGGATGATGTTTGGCCCCCAGGTATCAGTGCCAACTCAGTCCACGTGTTTAATAGCCCTTGAAGAGCTTGGGCGTTCCCTTGACCCCAGTGTACAGTTAGCTGAGTAAGTAGCTGCAGACCCCTTTAGGGAAGGTCTGGGGGAAAGGACCACCATATACTTTGCCACAGGGGGCAGGGTCCTCCTTCCCAGAGGCCCAGCCTCTCCTTTCCTCAGTGGGCTCCAGGACTCAGAACTGCAAGTCCTGAAACTGGGCAAGGGATTGTGACCCTTCTTGGGGGAAACTGCTTTCGGACCCTTGATCATCCATCCTGGATTTCTCTCTGGTTGTATAAAAAAGCAAGACTGATGTGCAGTGAAGGGGTTAACTCAGCAGGTTTGGGGTGTTCAAACCATGCACAGTCCAAAGAAACTGGCCCTCGACTGGCTCCTAGGAGATAACCTCTAAGCCCTTGGAATATCCTGCCTGATAAGAATGACTTTATACCTGGGGCCTTGGGTCACAGATAGTTAATGGTAACATTGTGACTTATGGGGGGAGCCTTAGGCCACACTGGAGGAGCTGGGGACTAAGCAACGAAGGTCAGCCACACGGGAACTCCGTGTCTATGACACCAACCCCAAACCTAGACATCAAGGCTCAGCTAAGCTTCTCTGGTTGTCAAAACTCCATGTGTGTGGTCACACACCATTGCTGGGAGACTGAAGCACGGTCCGTATGACTCCCCTGGGAGAGGACAACCAGAAGCTCATACCTGGTCTCTCCTGCACTCTTTCCACTTGCCTTCACCTTTGATTTTAAGCTGTACCTTTTTCCTGTAATAAACTATAACCATGAGAACAATAGCCCTTCCACGTTCTGTGAGTCCTAGTGAATCACTGAACCTAAGGATGGTCTTGTGCACCACTGACACAACTGACCACCTATTTGGCTGCCAGAGCACCGTGTTTTACTGGTCATCCCCTTAGCTCTCTAGAGGTCAAGGGACCCTGGCTTCCCCTCCAATCTTGCCACTCATTATAATACTTGCGCCCACCTCGTTGCTGACAAGGGTTGCCACCTGACCTCTGTTAGTTCCAGATTCTCTCATCCTCTTTGTTATCAGGGAGCCCAGTTCTGTAATGCCATTTCCTACCACCAGCCCTGCCCTACAGGGAACAGCCACCACTAAGCGTCTTGAAGATTTGGGGTCCTTCTCAGCAGCACATTCCTCATTGCTCTGGTAAATGGCGTGTCCTCTGGGCTGGTCCATAGCCCCTGGTCACCTAGTGGGTTTCTGACTTTACACAGTACATACACTCAAGCACGCTTTGACCCTGAGCATTTGACCCTGTTCCAGCATTTCTACTGCCTTCAATGTGGCCACCACTTTTTATAGGCTTCCAAGTCACCCTACCAGTGTGTTAGCACCTCCTTTTGAGATGCTTGCTAAACTCCCCATCATGAGCAAGTGTTCCCATAGTAGTGGAGTCTCCACTATCCAACTTCTCGTTCTACCCTCTTTGGTCCAGCGCCCCCAGGGCGCAGTTGTGACCAGCCTTCTGGCTCCTGCTGGTACATGATAGCTAGCTCCTGGATCTCCATCACCAAATAGTCCCCCTCCTCACCTAGCAGACCCAGCCCTTCCCCCCACTGGGGTATGTTGTGACTTGACCCTAGTTCTTGTTCCAGGCAGGAAGGTGGGGGCAGATCCTGGAAGGAGGGGGGCATGTGTCGTCTGGCAAGGCAGAGCCTCAGCTGATCCTCCTAGGAGCTCTGGAGCCAGGATGTCCCTTTAGCATCATCCTCAGTTGAGGCAAGGGCACTCAGCCTTGTACCTCCATATTGTCCAGACATTGGATGCACGTGGCCACAAGGTCAGTTCCAGAGAGAGTCTCAGCTGTGAATACCGACTCTCCCTGCCGCTGGGGACACGAACACTTTGTTCCCGAAGGAGACCTGTGCGGTGCACCCCAGCACTCCCTCCAACCCCCAAGAATAGATAGAAGACTCTACAGGCCCCCAGAGAGAAAAAGACAAGTTAGAAAAAATAAAATTAGAAAACAGGGTCTAATTTCTTAAAAATTCCTACCTTTCGTAAACGTTTGCTAAAATCACTCATCATTTAGATACACTTAGGTTAAGAAATCAATTCAAAGAATAATACTACTTAATATAATAGTAATAATGCTCTCCAGATATATCAAAACAACTCAGTTTTTAAGGGAAGATCCGAGTGACCCTTCTAGTGGTAGAGTTTTGGGCTGTCCTGCACAACTACCCTTCGCTTTGACCCCTTATTTTCCCCCAAAGGAGAAAAAAGACTGAGCTGGTAAAGGAAGGCCCCCTCTGAGGTTTGCAGACAAATGTGTGACCCCAAGGGTCACCATAAAGTGATCTGAGCACCAAGCATCCCAAAGTCTCACCCACGAGACAATGACCATCGTTTATAAACAACTTTCTTTCTTTTTTTTTTTTTTTTTGATTAGGAAAATGTTCCAAACTCTGTTTCCTACTCTGTCAGCAGATGTGCAGGAGCAGGACAGGACAGGGGCTGCATTCTAAAGTGGAAATCGGGAGGGGCTGAGTTGGTGGGGAGAATCCTTAGGGAAGCCAGACTGAACGGTGAACGGCTGTGTTTTTTTAATTCAATTTTTATTTTATATTAGACTATAGTTGATTTACAATGTTGTGTTAGTTTCAGGTGTACAGCAAAGTGAGTCAATTATATGTGTGTGTGTGTGTGTGTATATATATATACCTTCATTATTTCTTCAGATTCTTTTCTTCAGAATATTGAGTAGAGTTCCCTGTGCTATACAGTAGGTCCTTGTGGATTATCTATTTTATACATGGTAGTGTGTATATGTTACTCCCAAACTCCTGTGGTCATTGCTCCTCAGGCTGGGCCAGCTCCTTTCTAGTGCCCTCTGCTGGAGAACAAAATAGAACTTTTATTAAAGATGTGTCATAAGTAGTTTTCAAGTTTTTGGTCTTTTCTGGTGGTGAATCTACAGCAATCTCTCCAAAGTCCAGCACGTTCCCCCCAAGGCGCAGGCTGTGAGCTGTCAGGAGACATTCTGTAGGCGGGAGCTCTGCCTCCAGTCTGGTGTCAGGAGGGGCACGAGATAAGAATCACCCAGCCTGACACTGGCAGCAAAGGGAGGGCAGGTGCTGGGCTCCGCCTGCCTGGAGGGTAATGAGCGTTCGGCGAGTGATGAATTAGTCACCAATTACAGCTCCTGCCACCGCTTGGGGGCTCTGCCTCTCCAGCCCCATCTTGCTTGGCGGGGGCGGGGGGTAGAGACATTGATTCTGGCAGTCAAAGGGGTAAGGATGTTACATCAAATGCAGAATTTATTTTTATATCTGCCTTCTCAAGTGACAGAGAAGTGTTATTCTCCAGGGCCCTCACTCAGTATTACGCATATGGAAACTGTTACCCAGAACAACATATTTCCACATTAAAACATAACCCTCCTACTGTGTTTACTTGCCGGCCTCGCTCATGAGACTGTAATTTTCTTGAGGAAGGGAGACCCATGCCTCCTTGGAGCTCAGATTTAATGACGTGATGGATGAATGGATAGACAGATAGACAAACCAATGACACAATCTTTTTTCTTCTCATTGTATCTTTTGAAAACATTTTAAGACTTCTTTATGTACAGAAATGTGAAAAAATAATCGTTGTTAGGCTTGATGAATTCTCTCAGATTAAACTCACCTTCGCAAACAGCACCCAGCTCCACAGGTAGAACATTTCCAGATGCCTTCCTTGTACCCTCACCAGTCACCCAGCCACTACTCACCCCTAAAGGTGACCACTGACAGCATCTTGTCTCCTTTTGTACTTAAAGTAGACTCGTTCAGTGTGTTTCTCTCTCTCTCTCTCTCTGTTTGTTTTAGAATTATTATGTATTTACGTTTCTTCCTCCTTCTTATGTCAGTGGGTCCTCCTTTGGTGGGAGGGTCCCCTGTGTCTGGCCTCACTCACTCTGTACCACATGTGTGCGATCCACCCGCATGGTGGCATGCAGTTGTGGACCATTCATTATCATCGCAATACGGTCTCCCATTGTATCAATGCACCACAGTTCAGATTGGGTTCTCCCAGAACGTACCCTAATCAAGGATCCGAGTAAGTAGCGTATTTGGGAGATGAAGGAAACCCTGATGGGCGAATGAGCCCAGGAAAGGAAGGCAGCCAGTAATGGGTGTGTTGTCGAGCAAGTTATTACCATGGGCCACTGGTGCTCAACCCCACTGGTACCTCTGGGAGACAGTGGAGAGATTCCCTGGAAGGATGAGGGGCTGGGGTATTTATACCCCAACTCCCTTTAGTCATTGGCTGAGGGCTGCTGGTCATTCCCAGGCTCTCCCGGCTTGTGGAGGGACAGGCAAAGGAGCTCTAGTGCCAGAGAAAGCTTTGAGACAAAGAGAAACAGGTGAAGGCTGCTGGAACTCAGGCAGGCAAAGAGGGGAGGGCGAGGGGACTTGGGCAGGGCGCCGCCAGCCTCTGCTGGAGACACGGTGGAGCTTGGTTCTATGCTGAAGCTTCAGGACTCAGCAGAGAACATCCTGGACCAGGCACGGTGAGGACACCGGTCATCCTTGTCCTTCCAGCTGCCCTTCCTTCTCTTCCACTTCTCCTTAGGGGACTCTGCTTTCCCATTATAGGCAGCCTTAGAGGGCCTGGCAAACCCAGCCAAGTGTGGGTTCATGACCTACGTGAGGCCAGTGAAATCCTGTCCTGTGAGGCAGCAGGGGACGGGGACTGCCCCGTGCTGGTAGTGGGGCCTTGACTGACCATCCACTGGTTCTCACTGCCTAGATTCCTGGGCACTGGCCGAGGTTTTCCTTAGAGTTTGTGGACCGCCCCGTGCTCTCCTAACAAATTCCTCTCACTGATTGTGTAAGTCCAGGCCCTCCAAGAAACGCGTGTCAAGATGAATTAGACTTTTAGATTTACTGGAGAAAATGGACAGGGAGCCAGAGGAGGCTCAGACTGGGAGGCAGGGCTGACCCCTGTGGAGGAGAGCGGGACAGCAGGAAGGTTGGGGAGGAAGGTCTCTGCACTGCAGCTCTCAAAAAAGCGCCAGCACATCTGATGGGGAGTCCTTAAGCCCAAACTGCCTGGGTCTCAAGGAACAGACCTGCCTTGATGCCCTGCTGTACTAAGTCCCTGGCTGAGAGCAGCCTCAAGGCAGGAAGTCAGTCCAGCACCTGGAGCCTTTGGTCAGTCGCATCCCCTGCTCCCTGCAGCAGGACCCCTGAGAGACACGTTGTCACAGCTGCCACATCACCTGAGTCACCAAGAGAGCAACCAAACCACAGCCCCGATCCAGCACCCCGTCCTCTAAGCCCTCTGGCTCTCCCCCTTGTGATGTGTGTATAAATTCAAATGAGAGCTGCCTTTTTCCTTGAGTTCTTTGGAGAATTGAAAGGATAACAACCTACTTAGCACAGTCTGCCTGTCACATTGAACTCATGAAGCCCATTAGATTCCTCTCATTATGTGAACCTCTGGCCGCAGGTTCAGTTCCTTGGGAGGGTTAAGCCCGTTAGTTGCTCGCAGTTTGGAAAGACCAGTGTTGTCACATAGGCTCGTTCCCAGCGTCCAGCTGTGGGACTTCAGGCAAACCCAGGAAACCTGGGCCGCGGTTTCCTCCTCTGTGACCCCTCTGTCCCTGGAGGAACCCCTCCAGGGTTGTGGTGAGCTAGTTCCTGGACTCAGCCAGTCCTGAACTCCTCATCCTTCTCTTTCCTTCTGTCTCTGCATCCTGGCTCCTCCTTAGTTGGCAGAATTGCTTTCCTCCAAACCCCGAGATTTGTTGAACTGCGGGAACTTGAGAGGGGGCCGAGGGAAGGGGAGGTACGTGGGGCATGGTCCTCTTCAGGAGCGTCTCCTGCTAGAAAAAGCAGTTTACACGTCCTCTCGTTACGAACAAGGGTCGACGGCTGATGTTAGGTAAACAGCTCTCACGCTGGATCAGGTCCTACAGAAGAGAGTCTGAACCTGAGAGGGCCGCTGGAGGGTTGTTGCCCAGTGGGGCAGAGCGGAGGAGCCCCAAGAAATGCCCCGTGGTGGGGCAGTCGGCCTGTTCTAGGTGACTGGGAGGTGGGGGGGTATGGAAATGGAGTCAGGGGGCCCTGAAGGTGAACTGCTGAGCCGCAGTCTCCCTGGAGCTGGGATGGCCTTTATCTCAGCCGGGGATGCAGACTCCATGCTAAGTGTCCCCTCAGCACGCCCTGGTCCATCACTCACTGTGTCCCTTCTCTCCAGAGCCTGAACCTCCAGGAACCCACATTCTGCTCTGCACCCATCATTCTTTGAAGTTAATGGACTTCTACTTAATCAGTATGCCTGTATCTCTATGAAAAACCCAAATGCCGTCCCACCCACCCCAGAACAACTGGCAGGGCCATTTGCTTGTCAAAAGTTGTCACAAGGGAGTCCTTTCAAAAACCTCTAAGGAAAGTACTGGATTTGCAAGAATTTCCACTTACAGAAAAAAATCTCAGGACTGTAGGTCTACTTAATCCATCTATGGGAAAAGCAGAGCGATATTTCATTGCTGACCTGTTTTTCACCAAGGTGGGATGGTTTTATCTGGAGCCACCTGTCTTCTTCTGTCTGGTCCCTCTGGTGGCTGGTGACAGGCATTTACGAGAAAGCTCACCTGGGCTGGGAACCAGATACTCGAGAGTCGGGGAGCAGGTCGCAGCAGACACTGCTGGGCCAGTGGTCCACATCCTGAGGGTCAGGGCACCCCAGCCCCGGGGGGACTTTCCTTAGAGCCTCAGCGGGCATCTCTGTGCTCACCCAGCAGGATGGAAACGTCAGGGAGTTAACTGGCTTCCTCCCACCGCCTGCCCCACTGGTGGCATCGTTCTGGGGACAGTCGCTATGCTGCACCCCAAGCAGCCCCGCAGCACTGCACTCTGGGGTCCAAAGTGATGTGACTTAATAACCGTACCTTTTATTTGCCAAATTCCCGCCCTGTCTCCCTTCTTCACCTTCCTCACCTTCCCTGTGCCGTGTTCTCTGCACACACACGCCTTTTGCCCTTTTGCATCATCACCAGGAGCCCCAGGACACATATTTGGGTCCTGCCTGCTCAGAGCTTACGACCAGGCACTGGCTCTCAACAAGGGAGGCTGTGCCCCAGGGGCCACCTGGCAGTGTCTGGAGATGTCTTTTGTTGTCATGACTGGGGAAAGGGGGTGCTGCTGGCATCTAGTGGGTAGAGCCAAGGATGCAGCTGACACAAAGGACAGCTCTCCCAACAGTTATCTGACCCCAAAGGTCAACTGAACTGTGGTGACGGCCGCATGCCTGAGAGACCAGCATGTGGGCCCAGTGCCGTATCAGTCGGGCTCATGTAGGGACGCAGAGCCCCGCGAGCCAAGGGGACCAAGAGGTAGATAAGGGGGTAACAGCTTCACAGATGGGGAGCCGGGCACGCAGGGGCACGAAGGCGGCGTGGGAGGACCCACGCAGGCCCCGCCCAGTTCACGTGGAGCCTCGGGCTGTGGCGCCCTCCAGGGGAGCTCCTGCGGAGGGTCTCAGGTGGCATCTCGGGGAGAAGGCGGGGCCGTGGGGAGGCTGCTGGTGGCTTCGTGGGGGGGGGGGCTTGGGAGGCCGTGGTGGTCGCTGGGGAGCTCGTGGGGAGCCGGGTCCCGGCAGGGCTCCCCTGGGGAGTAGCTGGTCAGCAGGTGAGGGCCAACGGAGGAGGGAGGCTCCCACGGCGATCACCTGGACGGCCACCCCCTCCCCTCCCTGGGGGCGCCGACCTGGCTCAACAGGGAAGGGCTTTGGGGGCGCAGGACCCCGCCCCCGCCCCCGGCCAGGTGGATGCGAGCCTTCCAGCTTCACATCCATCATGATGAGGGAACATCTAAGGACCAGGAGAGAAGACAGGGGCCATGGGGGTGTGGGACAAGGCGGAGGGAGGATGCGCCAGTGCGTGGGGCAACCCTGGCCTGAGAGCAGGGAGGGCAGGGGCCCCGGGAAAGGGCCGGGAGAGAAGGGTGCCTGGAAGGGGGATGGGGAGGAGGAGATGCCTGTGAGGGGTCTGGGCAGGGGAGGGTGCGACTAGATCTGGCTGTTGGAAAGAGGTGCGGACAACAGGGTGGAGGGCCCACCTGCAGGGCGAGGGGGTGAGTTAGGAGATCCAGCACCCAAGGGAGAAGGCCGTGCTGGGGCTTAGACAGGGCAGGGGTGAGGGGTAAGAGGGGCAGAAAGAGAGAAATAGATGGAATCGCAGAGTCCTGAAGTAGTAAAACCAACAGAATTTGGTGATGACTCGGGTCTGGAGATGGACAGAGGGCAGGACGATTTCTGCCCCGGGAAACTCCTAGTTCTGAGTTGTGGCAGATGAAGACCATCAGAAGAAACCAGGCTCGGGGAAGATGACCATGAACCCCACTGTGGTCATTTTGAATTGGGGGTGCTGTCCAGGGTTCGGGGGGAGATGCCAAATGCACAGCTGGTTACGCGTTTGCGGAGCTGGAGGAAGGGGCTGGACAGAGACGCTTCCCCTGTGCCCGTGAGGCTGGTAACTCGAGAGCCCCCAAGGGTGGTCTTTGGACAGTGGCGGCAACGTCTGGAAGCTCATTAGAAAAGCACAATCTCTGGTCCCATCCCAGACCTACTGAGTCAGAAACGCTGTCAGGGAGGCTGGGGGTCTGTGCTTTAACACGCCCTCCAGGGGATTCCGACGCACAGGAAGGTTCAAGCTTTGCTGCACACTAGAATCGCTCTGGGAGCTTGGAAAATCCTCAATGTCCATCCCATACCGTTACTTCAGAATCTCTGGGGCCAGGATCCGGGTAGGGTGATTTGTCCCAGTTTGCCCAAGATGTCTAAGACTTTCCTGGTTTTATACTGAAAGTCTTGCATCCCCGGAGACCTGTCAGACCTGGGCACTCTGGATCCAGCCCTCAGAAGCTTTTACCATCCCCCCCTGATTCCACCTGTGCAGCCAAATCTGAGAACCAGTGGCCCTGCCCAAAGGAGCTGTGACTTTGGTTCCCCTGCTGGATCCCACACCTGGCCACTGCTGAAGTCCTGCTTATTTCAGAAACTGACAGGGGTCTGCTGATCATCTTAGTTTAAGTGGGGAAGGATCCAGGAGTTCATCCTGGCTGAATGGGAGAATCACCTGGGAAACTTTTAAAACTGTTGGGTTCCCCAGACCCCTTCTTCAGAGATTTGGGTTTACCTGGCCTGGGATGGAGCCCAGGGATTGGTAGATAACAAAAGCCCCCAGGCAAGTGTAACTACGGACAGGGTTGGAACTTCAGGCCTAAGGAGAAAGTATCACATGAGAAGAAAACGGTCCACCAGATTAAGGCCAGGTGGAGGGGGACGACCCTTCCAAATAAGGATGGAGAGGTGGCCGGAAGAGCAAGAGAAAACCAGGGGCCCTGGGGGGGCCTCTGTGGCTGAGGGGCGTGGCTGCCACTGGAAGGGGAGTTGGAGGAGGAGTCGTGGTGTTTCCACTTTTTTTCCCTCTTTTCTTCTCTCCTTTCTTTTCCCATCCTCATGCATTTCTTTTATCTTTGGGAAAGAAAAAAGAAAAATCAGAATGGTCCTCTTGATAAGCTCCTGGCATTTAAAAAGTGGCAAAGCTCCTTAGGCTTGAGAGCAAAGGACGTGGTAATAATTCCAGCTGATTGGCCTGCACGGCCGCTGCAAAGTCACACACTCCTGGGGGTCTGAGCTGGGAGGGGACTGTCCTGCACATGCCATCCTGCTGCCCAGTGGGGCTGGGAGTTTGAGACAGCGGGACGAGGCCACTGCTGAAGTCGTGCTATTTCAGAACCTCGTGGTGGCCTGTTGATCATCTTAGTAGGAGCGGGGGAGGGTCCAGGTTCTTTGGGCCAGGTTGGAGAGGCTCTCTATTTATCGCAGACATTTATTGCAAACATTTCCTGTGGTTTTTCTTTTTTGAGAAGAGAAAATTCAGGCTTCTCCCTTTGCCTCAGAATGTATTATAAAGGGAATAGGAGTTTCACCTAAATGCATCAGCTGTATGACTGTTCCTTGGGAACTTCCTGTGTGTTTTTCTTCTTCCCCTTTTCTCTCTTCTTCCAGCCCCTCACCCTTCCTTCTTTTCCTTTCCTTTTTATTTATGTATCGGTGAGAGGTGATGAGAAGAGAATAAAATTCAGGCTAAAGGGGGAGGACAAGAATGATTAACCTTTGAAGGACTCTGCAAACTTGTTATGTGTGTGGCAGCTAAATGAATATCCCGGTTCTGAAACCCCCCTGAAATGGCTTTCCAAATGCATGTTGACAGTTTCCTGACTACCTGCATCACTGAAGTCCCCCAAGTAGTCCACGCTGGTGATAAATCGCCACTTCTCATGAACCTGCTGTCTGTCTTCTAGAGACATTTTCTTGTTAAATATTTATTTGCATATATAAAAACCCCGTAACAGCCCACTAATTGCCATGGGGCTCTGACAGGATGCCGAGGAGATGCTTCATCAACGGCGTTTGTGGATTCATCAGATTTACCTGTTTAACTCACACTATAATTACCAGGCCATCTAACCACCGACACGTGTAGGTACTAATTATCCAAATGAGACAGGGAAGCTATTATTCGCTTCTTGACTGTTATTTTGCTTCACGTTGTAGTCAACATGAGTAACTTGCGTTTGATGAGTTGGTTTATCAAGTGCTTCCCTTAACTGTGTTGGAAATAGAGTGAAGTAACATGTCAAGTACATGAATTTTAGAATAAAATAACCCCTGGATCTACCCAGAAACAGCAAATGCTTAATGTAGTGAGATGGTGAGACCAGCAGGTGGCAGTGTGGACCAGAAAATAAATGTGTCTTTCCAAAGCTCAGGCTTTTTGGGGTAAAAAGCCTTCCAGTCCTCTAGCAGAAGGCCTCTGATAAGGGGCTCAAGAGAGTCACGTTATATGCGAGGCTCTCCCGTCTGGAAAGACCAACCAGCCCAGAAGCTCCGGGGAGATGCTCTGCTCAGAAGGCCTGGTGTTACCAGGGTGGTCTCCCCGAGTTCCTTAACTTCACTGGACTTAGATAGCTCGTTCTGGGTTCTGCTTCTTCCTTTCTGACAACCTTGCTGTGCTTTGTCTAAACCCAAAGATTTTTGGCAACTTTACTGCAACCCAATGGGGGAAAAAAATCTTCAATTTAAGGGCAGTTTACATTATTTTTTTTAAAGTATTTGTTTCTAAATCTTGTTCCCAGGATGGTTAAAATGAAAAAAAAGGTCATATTGGTTTTTAAAATATTCATCTTTGGCTCCCTGTTCTTGGCAAAACAGCTGACTTAGATGTAAGTAAAAGACGCTTGAGACCTTTGGGGGAAATGTAAGGAATCCTCTTTAAACAACCTTCCAGTCATAAAGAAGCACACAGTAAGTAATGGAAATAAAAGTGAAAATATAAGTAGGGCATATCTGCGTGACCATCAGTGTAATTCACTTCAATTCACTCTAGTAATTTCCCTGGAATAATGTATGAGAAGAGGATTTACAAATGCTTTCTTCCTTCCTTCCTTCCTTTCATGTGTGAATTTTCTTCCTCCCCTTAACCCACTGAAAAAACAAAATAGTATTGATATTTAACCCAGGATACTATAAATGTTACAGTTTTTAGATTCAGTTGTTAAACTTCTCATTTAATTCAGAATCTTGAGTACCAGGATGGGGTTGGCTCTTTCAAGGAGTGTTTTCATCTCTGTCCTAGGATTCTCCAGAGAAACAGCACCAACAGGATGTGGAGAGACAGAAAGATTGATTGATTTTCAGAAATTGGCTCCCATGGTTATGGAGCCTTGGAAAGTCCAAAAGCTGCTGGGTGGACCAAGGAAGAGTTTCAGTTTTTGTCCAAAGGTGCTCTGTTGCAGGAATTCCCTCTTTTCTGAGAAGGTGAGTCTTTTCTTTTAAGACACCTGATTGGATGGGGCTCACCCACATTACGGGGTGCAATCTGCTTGACTCAAAGTCCACTGATTTAAATGTCAATCTCATCCAGAAAACACCTTCTCAGAAACATCCAGAATAATGTCTGACCAAACACCTGGACACTGTGGCCCTGCCAAGTTGACCCATAAAATGAACCATCAGAACCTCTAATTTTTTCCTCCTGAAAGCGTTTCCTGAATGCACAGACAGAGCTTGGGATGAGTAGACACTTTCCATATTCGCTCACATCAGGCAAGAGACTTTGCCCAGAACAACATGGCAGAGAGCACAGGACACTGGGCTGGGAGGTCGACCACAGGTGTGGCTTTGGGGAGTAGAAGGCCCCCCAGCTCATGGTCCTCTCCTCTGGTAAAGTGTCCCAAGCCAGAAGTCCGCCTGCAGAGGGCTGTGACCCACTGAATGCCACAGGAAGGCTAGTTGGGCCAGAAGCTTCCAACCCAGCCCCTGGAGGGCCCGGGGAAGTGTGGGCGAGGGAGGTGGAGTTCTTCATTCCAGGGTGGGAGCAGGGTCCGGGGTCTGGACTGGAACTTGGGATCTGACCTGGGATGAGGATCTGGTCAAGTGCTTCCCCAAATGGCTGCAACTCTTCCCCCCGCTGTATCCATGTCCTTTTCAATGTGACTTTGCTGCTCCCCCTTCAAAACGTGGGGTCTGTTTTCCCACCCCTGAAGTCTGACTGGCCTTGTGACTTGCTTTGGTCAATAGAATGTGGCAGAGCCTAGGTCTCAGGAGGTCTTGCCTGCCTCTCTTCTCCCTCTTGGAGCCCAACCTCCACAGGAAAGCCTGGAGCAGCCACTGAAGGGTAAGGGACGTGTGGTCCAGGTACCCCCCATGGCTGTGCTCACCACCAAGCTAGGGATGACTTGTTAGGTGGCAGAGGCAAGATACGGCTGACCTACAGTTCTGGCGAGAGAGTTCTTCACCTAGAGCCATGCTGATGGGAATAGCTCCAGTGGATGGACGTGCGGTCCACTCCGTACCGTCAACCGTTGTGAAACAAATTGGCACAATTACATTCATAGGCAAATAAAAAATTAATATAGCTTCCTTACCCTTAATAGCATCTTTCATTTGCTGGGAGCTCTCAGGATCAAAGATTTCGCAATGCAAGGCTGCAGTTCAGTTTCTGTGGTCAAGTGATCTTTAAATCATTGCATCCTCTTGGGAAATGCACATTTCTTGGAAATTTCTAGTAGATGACTCCTTGTTAACATCAATTGTCAGATGCCCTGTCTCGAGTTTCTTCAATAAATCTACTTCTCAACCCATCCCCCAGTCCGAAGTGTCCAGCCCTGCCTTCAGTCCCAGACCAAACCCTCTGGGAAGCAGATATGATGAGCTGCCTTAATCATCTGAGTTCTGTGTAAAGTCCCCCCTCCCCCATCAGACCCTGGTCTCCAAGGCCCCGTCGATACCAGTGACTCAGGAACAAGGATCCCTAAGCGCTAGGGTCAGGGCACCCGTTGCCCCAACACAGGTCTCCTTTCTCGCCATCAGTCCAGCCGGTGGACTAGACCTAAATCCCAGCTTCACACCCAAGTCCCTCCAGGGTGGGAGTCCAGACCTTCCTGGAGTCCTGACACTGAGCTCCACCTTCCAGGGGGCACCTTGCTCCCTCCTCCCTGGTTCTTCGGTGGTTAGCGTTCGGGATATTAAATAGTTCACCCACGGAGAGTCCATGATGAACAAGGTGGAGACGAGCTCATTCAAATCACCCTATAAGGCTCTCACAGCCCAGGGCGCTTTATTTCCTCTTGGTAAATAAAAATGGGGGATGGGTGGGCAGTGTCACGATAACAGGGCACTTTTCATGTGAAATTATCTGAGTTTTACTATAGTCCTAAGAGCTTCATAGGATGGTGATCAATATTTCCATCCCACAGGTGGGCAAACTGAGGCTTGAGATCACATAACCTGTAGGCCATAGATCTGCGAACTGAACTCGGCTCTTCCGATTCCAAACCCATCTTCCTTGGAGAGAGAGAAGAATGCGAACCCCTGACAGAGGGGGCGTGGTCCCAAACTCTCATTTTTTCCCCTTCAAGCCCACCTGCAGGGGTGGGGTTCCACAGTCAGAGCACGGTCACCTCCGAGTAGAACCATCTTACAAGAACATATCACTAAGTATGAGACTATATTATGACAGATGAAAGCAATGCCTAATGCTCCGAAGACATAAGAAAAGACAAAAGAGAGCCCCTCTGTCTGAGGGGCTTACGCTGTGGCTCGGAGGGAAGGTGTGTACAGCGGAAACAGTTGAGTGATGAACTAAGGAGTGCACAGCCCCGTGCCCCCTGGGAGGCTAGTGTCATACTTCCAGGTGGGGAGGGAAGGGTGGGCTCACCCGGGACCTTTGCAGGTGGGGCAGGGGTGTCAGCGGACTCTGAGGATGTGGGTTACAGCTTGCATTTCACGTCCATTTTGTATCTTAAAGGAATGACTCAAACAAACCAAACCTCATTTCTGTTTTATCATGGACAGAAGCATGCCCCTTTCCTCTGCCATTTTCTGTGCTTTCTGGGCTGCGGGCAGCAGCGGGTCGAGAGGGGCGAGAATGGCTGTCGGGGAAGAGCAGTCACGACTGTAACCGTATCTGCTGCCTGGTCAATGTCCACCAGGGCCAGGGAGTTCAGAGGGTTTTTTTTGTTTAAACCACTTTTAGTGCAGTAGTCTCTCTACTCATTCTAGAAATAGTGAAGCGTTTCACAGGAGAATGTACATTTATAATTTTTTACATGTAAAATTCCTTGACAGCTTGAGCTGCCTGCCCCAGTGGGGCTGAGATTCTTGATTCATGGCCGTGTATTCAGTGGCCTCCCAGCCCGGAGCAGGAGGAAGGAGCTGGGGAGGAGAAGCCCCCAGTGTCATTAGGGAGAAGCTCCTCCTCTCTCTTTCCCACTGCAGTTTCTCCCTCTCCTCCAGGTCTCAAACTGTTGACATCACCCAGCTTCCTTCCTTCTCTCCAAAGAAGTCACTTCTTTCTGATGCAAGTGACCCAAACATGCGCATCCTTTTTGGGGACCCGAACTTGTCCTTTTCGTGGTGAAGATAAAGTGTGGATTCAAAGGATTCTGTAGAAACTTCAAACAATCAGCTTCAGGAAACAGCTCAAATTCACAGACACAGACCCACAAACCAAGTGTCTTCTAGTAGAAGCTATTGATAGTTTTGTTTTTCTACTTTGTAAATATACAATTTTGTAAATATCTATTTTGTAAATATATACTTTTCCTCCAATAGAAGTTTATTTTTAGTGGCTAGTGTCTGTTTCCTGATGTGACATAATTTTGGTATTGAGGGTTGTTTCCTTGAACACTATTAGATTGATTTAAAACATGTTCTCCATTTGCTTAGTTAAGAAGTTTGAATTCTTTTTATTTCCTTGGGAACACCCTGTGTGCCTTTTGTCACATCCACGTTGTCAAGGTGAGGCCTATGAGCTCTGATGCAGGTGGATATTGGGAAAAGAATGCAAATTTGCAAAAGGAGGTTGAGGGGCACCTTTTGTGACCCATTTCTTGGTAGGTGGTGTCATTTGGTTCAAATAATACGGCAGTGTTATTATCCATAGCTGAGTAGGTTGTTAGAACGGATTGTCTTATTGTTCTTTATCTAAGAATTTTATCTCCTGACTTAGATGGATGCTAGAATGGGGCTTGGTGATCCATATGTTGAAGGGTAGTGATGGACCCAGATCCCCAAAGACAGGAAGCCCATCTGGCTGATCAAATACAGTGCTAGGCAACCAGGGGTCACCCAGGCAACGAGTGGGGTTGGGGGACGTCCACCTAGGGGAGACCGTGGGTCCAGAGGGTGGGACTGTTGTGCACACAGAGACAGGCCATGCAGGCAGGCTCTATTCAGACACTGGGGCAGGGAGCTGGCGGGGGGTCGGCACTGGGGACCTCTGCCCGCTGCAGAGACCAGGCACCAGTCCACGGGCAGAGCAAGAGTGAGGCGGTGTCCCCAGAACGTGACAGTTACCAAGAAGGAGGCAGACACAGGGGAAAGAGGTGCGGGTGCAAGGGCATGAACTTGGATGTGAACTTGGGCTCCAGGTGGCACAGGATTCTTGAGGGCAAACAGAAGCCAGGGTAGCTTAAGTGTTGCGGAACTATGGAGTTGTTTCAGAGTTTCCTCAGGCTTCTTAAGTTTCCATCCTAGGAAGGCCTAGTGTGTAGTCCTAAATATGAAAACGGCAGACCCTGGACGTGGGGAATCGGACGTGGGGAACCAGTCAGGGCATTTTTGTGTTGGGACCCCTGGTTGGACATTATTGGATTTAAAAGCACGGAGTGATTGTTACTCTACAGTTTGTGTGTGAACGTGTAAGAAATGTGTGTTTGCAGGGTTGTGAGTGTGTGTGAGTGTGTAACCGTGAAGGAGTGGCTTGGGTGTCCCTCTTTGGAGCAATAACCCCACGTGTGACATCCAGTGGTAGCCTGTGCTTATCAGACAGGGATTGGAGGCCACTTTCATTTTCTCAGAAGATACCAACCATCTTTAATTTCCACCTGCCAGATGGCAAACTGATAGGTGAGCTCTGACAAAAATAACTTTCTTCATCCTGAACAGAATGCTCCAGAGAGGGAAACAAGAAGAGGTTTTGTATTTGTTTTCATCCTTCTGGGGCTTCTGAGTTTTCAAGACCCTGGGAGAGTGAGGGTCTCCATCCTTCAGAAAAAGGGGCTGTGCAGGGGAAGCAAATAGGACCACGGCCGTCAGGGGGTCAGGCTCAAAAATCAAACCTGAGCTATGAGTGACTGCAGATTCAGGAGTGTGGCTTCTGCATCCTGGCAAGAGGTGAACCCACGGAGGTACCAGAAGTGTACCTCCACTTCCGCTCTGATGTCTCCTGCCTGGACCACCCCGCAGTGGGGAAACAGCCTTCAGCGGCTGGGTGACTTTAACACAGATCGCCAGGCTGGACGGGATGGCAGCGGGTCTTCTCGGATGAATGGAGCCCTCGGTGTCTCTGATGCACAACTGCCCTCCTTTTGTCTGTCTGTCTTTAGCGCTCTGTTCCATAAACATCTGGAGGGCCGAGTAACATCTGAGCCATAGTCAATAGCTTGAAGGAAGAATACATCTTATATTTCCCCACAGAGAGGCAAAATGGTGCTCGGGCTGCACCCACGGAGGAACTGGAGCATCTCTGTGCGGAGTGGGTCTGGAGCAGAGTTACCCCTGGTTTATGGACTGCTTTCCTCCCCCTCTTCCATCATCTGTGAAGCAATGAAATAATACGTGTGAAGACTCAAGATTCCTCCCGGATCCATCTGAGTATATTTGTTTTACATCAGCGTCATAAAGAAATCAGTTAAAACATCTAATGGGGATGAAATTGCTTCCATATAATTTTTCAAACCCGACTTTTTTCCCAGTGTATGAAGTAGCCTGCCAACTACCAAGCTGCTTATTTCCCTATTTGGAATTCATTTCTGTTGTGATAATATGTTTGTGTACTTTCTGGGGTTAGGATATCTGGCAAAAAGAACAAAAACAAAAATAAACAAGTCCCAACTTTGTTATCTGGTCAGTGTTCTGCCCTCATGACAAAATAAGGGATTCGATTCTTTGAAATATCCTTTGGTTGTCTACTGCCTCACTACTCCAAATGTGGTCCACAGACCAGCAATCTCAACATCCTCCAACCTTGTTGGAAATGCAGGTTTCGGGGCATTTCCCCCTACATGTCCTGAGTCAGAATCTGCATTCAAATGAGAGTTCCCGGGGATTCCAGTCTGAGAAACACTAGCCTAAAGGCTTTGTCTGGGTGGGTGGGTTTCTTTGTCACAGATTGACTTTGCTTTTAGCGTTCACAGCTGCACAGATCTGTAAGTCTCAACGTCCCTCATATTCTTTCTGCCTCTCTCTTTATATGTATATATATTTTTTTCTTTACACTTTTTTAACTTAATTCAACCATTTTGCTTAGCTCCATATCTTGTACGAGTGCCTCCCAAGTAAGATGCTATGGGGGAGGGGTGGGAATATATAAAAACGTGGCCCCTAACCTTGAAGGTGACTCCTCTCTAAGGCAGGTACACAAAGACCATCAGAAGACACCGCGGAGGAGTTGGGGGAGGAAGCCAAAGAGAGCAATTCATGCTGAGACACCAGGGGAGCTGCTTGGAGGACTGGTTCCTTTAGCTGAATTGAAAGAACCTCCCGGCCAGGAGGTGTACGGAGGCGCTCAAGCATAGTGCCCGCAGTTACACCATGGTGTCCACCATCGGGGGAGACGGGTCTGCAGAGGGCAAGGGACACAAGTGGGAAGTAACAAGACTCATTCTGAGAGTGGGGATTAGAAAGATAGGTTGTGGCCAGTCTGCAGAGTCCTGCAACCCCATCTGCAAAGGGATTGGAGTTGAATGAGTCGACAATGGGCAGGTGCTGAAAGTTTTTGAGCTGGGGCCCTGACCCAGCCCCGAGGAGCTGTGCTAAATTAATGTGCTGGTTTTGTGCAGACACATTGCAAGAGGGGAAGGGCTGAATTCAAAGATCCATTGGGGTGTGTTTTTAACGGATTTGGTTTAAATTGCACCTCCTCCTTCACATTCCCAGGAGGTAGCAGTGGGAATGGGGCAAAGGAAGTGGATGTGAGTGAACCTGGAGGAATTATCCAGAGGACTGACGGGATGAATGAGGCAAGAAACAAATCAAATATAATTTTCCAACCTTCTTGCCATTGACCGAAATCAGAGAGGTGAGGGTGGAGCCTGTGTTTGGAAGAGGAAGGTCATGAGTGTTTGGACATGTTGAATGTGATGTTCTAAGGGAATATTTATAATGTTTATAAATCATTTCACATATGTGTAAAATACATAAGTACGTATAAATTTATGGATATAAAATATGTAATGTTTATAAATTATTATTATTATTACTGTTGTCTTACAGGAGTGCTTGTTAATAGAAACAATAGCACTATAACACTTTAGAGTGTACAGAACCCTCCTCCCTAAGACTGGAAGGACCTTCAGATTGTTCATCTTTTGTTTCTCTTTCTGTTTTTCTCTTAGTTTGGTTAGACTGGTGCGAGAGACTAGAGCTTCGCGGTCATCTAGAGTTTTCTACGGGTGCAGATAAATGGACCTTTGGTGCCCAGAGCACACTTACTGACTCAAGCTATTTTGGAAAATCGCTGGAGTTGGAAGCAGGGTAAGAGAGGTGCTACTCTCTCTAAGAGGCTCTAAGCAGTGCAGGAGAGGATGCTGAGGCTGTCAGCTTTGCCGAGGAAAAGAAGGAAAGGCTCCAGCGGGCCCCGTTCCCAGGGGTTCACCCAGGGATGTTCTAGGAGCAGAGACCTGGTATTGTCTAGTGTCTACACTGGTGGTGTTTGGAGTTGGAGGAATCCAGATCACCCTCTTTCTGTTGCCTCTGATTATGTCACAGAGACTCAATAACTCTGGGGAATCTGAATGAGCTTAATGTGATTTAACCGTGTACACTTGACTTTTACAAGGTTACTAGGGGCACAAGTGAGTTATTGCTGCCATGACATATGTGAGGTGAATCCAGATATCTCCCCACCCCCCAAGTTTGACGTGACAATTAAGTGACAAAAGAACTCTAAGAAAACACATTTAAAAGACCCCGTAATAGGCCAGAAACATAGGTTTATAAAGAGCATTGAGATACATTTAGGTCGTGTTTTGAAGTTGTGAGCATTTTTATGCCTCTGGTATGTGATTAGAGGCAGTGCAGTCAGATGAGACAACATCTCAGAGACCAAAGCGGGTTTCTGTGGTGGAATCCCGTGGATCAGTGTTGGCTAAAACCCTTGAAGTTCATCGAGTCGTTGTTGTTCTTTCTTTGAACTGCTCTACTCATCTCCTTACATCCCAGTACCAGGAAGATACCTGTTGCTTGGTGACTTGAGATGCCTACTTCTGAAATCTTGGCCAGTGATAACGAGAAGAGAACACATATTTCTTGGAGTTCAGGGGGGCCTTGCCAGGGAAGTTTCTGGAACCCCAGTCCTCCCAACATTTGTCAACACATGGCCAGAAGGCATCTCAGCTCTGCTCCCCACCAAGTTCTCCCAGTTAAAGCGTGGTGTCTGCCATCTTCCTTCCTGTCTGCTCTGACCCTACTGGGCGATGTCTGGGGTTGATTATTGTGTTGCCAGTGAAGCCACGAGAGTGGGAAGGCTGGCTGCTGTCACCAATATTCCTGCCAAGGGAGCTCTTTCCTAGAGGGGCTGGTGCCGCTTGTTCCTGGCACTGCTGAAGCTCTCCATGCCAACGCCTGAGTTAGTTATTCATTTGTTTATTCAGTGAATAGCTATAATCACTGATAACCGACTCTATACCAGGCTCTGTGCTGGGCACTGGGATACAGTGATTGGTTAGAACTCTGGCTCTCACCTCGCCCTTATGGAGCTTAGACTCTGATGTTAGATGTTCTCCTGAAATAAGCAATGCGAACAAAAGAAGATTTTTGGAATTGGGGTTGCTTGGAAAGATACATAAGGGGCCCCGCAAGCTGCACGGAAGATTTTAGTCTTTATTCTAAAAGCAGTGGAAATCTTTGGAAAGTTTTAATCCAAAGGGTGAGGTGACCAGTTTGGGGTTTTAGATGAACACTCTGGCATGACGTGTAAATGACATTCTGACTCAGAGCGGAATTGCAGGTTACAAGAAAGACAAATGGAAATGGAGAGAGCAGTAGGGAGGCTGTTGTGGGGTGCAGGAGACACAGTGGGGGCAGGGACGGGGCTGTGGCTATGATGGGGAGGCAGGAGGCCACCCCTGCCAGGGCAGCAAGCACGTCAGTGGAGCCCATGTTGACCAAGCACCAGAAGCCACATTTGTTCGGCCCCAATCCAAGGAGATTCTATTTTCCTGTTGTCGCCTTTTTGTTGTCTGAGGTCTCAGCCCCAAAGGAGCTCTGACCTCCACTACAAACGTCTCATTCCAGGGTGTGCCTTCCAGGTCAGCCCACCAGCCTCCAGATGTGCCCAGGAAGGCTGGAATCCAGACGTGAACACAGTCTGGGCTTCAACCAGCTCCCCCCACATGGGATGCTCATACTTAAGGAATTGGCTGTTACCAGAGAGTGACTGTGGGGGAAAATAAGCCATGTTTTTTGGAGGCACAAGAAAATTGCAGAATCACCATTTGGTAACATTTCCATTATGTATAACTAGACAGTTAAGCAGACACATTGCAGGACACTACAAGTGGGGTGGTGGCCCACAGTTTCTGCCTCGAAGTGGTCATCTGGCTGGAAGTGGGAGCAGTGGAGCAGGCTGGGGGGGCCTGAAGGTACATTTGTGTAACACTTTGTATAGAAGTTTGAGGAAATGCCAGTTGCCCATATTATTTTTTAAAATGGAGAAGCTAATGGAAATGCCGGAGCTGGACTAAAACACGCGCGCACACACACACACACACACACACACACACCTCCCCTGTGCCCAGGCGTCCTGCTTGGGACCCTATGATGATAAATGCTAAAATAGCAACCTGAAACGTATGGACACCAAGGGGGAAAGTGGGGGAGGGGAAGTGGGATGAATTGGGAGACTGGGATTGACATATATACACTAATATGTATAAAACAGATAACTAATAAAAAATGACAAATAAAAATAAATAAATTAATTAAATAAACTAGCACTCTGAACAGTTGCTTTAAAAGCATGGGAACCTAATTTCCTGGGACAGTCCATTGAAAGTCAGAAAGTTTCTAGAAGTATTTATTCTTATCCACTTGGGGGAGAGTCTAAGCCCCTCCATGTTTAGATAACAGAAGATATTTTAGTCGTCTTCATTTTCATCTACTTTTCTACCCAAGCACCTGTTTCCAAAGACCTGGTTCCTCAACGGCGGTTGCCATAAACTAGGCCAGCAGGGGGCACACAAGCGCAATCACCGCGCAGGTAAACATTCCGCTTGCAATTCCACTTTTGGCCACAATTCTCTCCCGCCTCTGCAAGATACAAATTCAGGGGAGAATGACAGTGGTGTTAGGTTGTACATGGACTTAGAAAAATGTGCAGAATCCTAAAAAGCAATACAAGTTCTTTTTACTCTTTGAACTGAACGCAATAATATAGCACCTCTTAATTGTTAAAAAAAAAAAAATCAGAAATCAACTAAAGTTTCCAGAGCCATTATTTTACAAGTTGACCAGAGCAATAACTTTAAAAAGGAAGAAAGAAAAAAAAGAAAGAAAAAATTTGCTATGGCTCCCAGCTGACTCAAAGAGCACACATTTGGGAGAGATGATAAAATAATCGTAAATACCAGATTCCTTTCTGAACGCTTGAAAAGGCAATGAAAGAGGTGAAGGCAGAAATGACACTTAAGCAATAAACACTTTCAAGTAAACGTATCTGTTTTGGTACACACTCCATTCCCCGTTGGCATCTGAGCGTGGCTCTTAATTCAAGAGCTTTAACCTACTCCAGGGAAAACAAATAAAAAAGAATCCAGCACAGTGCTTGAAGATCTTCACGTTTATAGACTGGTGTGAACTCTCTCTCCCCTACAAACTGTAATTTGGGTGGCTTTCCTTCAAAACTATTAGTGCATCTTCATGGAGCCAGGGTAATTCTCAGTAATACTAATGGTGCGCTCGATGTTACTGTAAATAAGATAAATGAAAGCAAACCTGTCTGAGCAGACGCAGCTAATGACAGAGGCATAGAGGCATAATATGGCAGGAACAGAAATTTTCAACAGTAGAAAACAAGAGCCCAGGGCATCTCGATGAGCGGTTAGTGGGTGGTCACGCAGGGAAAGGATGCAGCCGTCTGACCGTCTTGCCCACATTGCCACGTCTGGTGCAGCCAACTCTTCAAAAGGTCAGAGTCACAATTGGTGAAAGGGAAACCCTCTTGGGTTTCAGGCCTCCACTTCCAGAAAACCCCAAGAAATTTCTAGTGGAGGCATAAAACAAAAGCTCTTGAATTCTAGGGCACTGAAAGGGATCTGGAGATTGAGGCCCTAATACCCATCCAAATTCAGGGGAAATGACACATTTATCTATTTCAGCCTCAATTCTTAGAGACCAAAGAAAATCTGAAACAGATAGGTGTGGCTTACAGCGTGGCCCCATCGAATTAGCTTGTGTGTCCCCTCCCCCTCCGTCGATATGGTTGATGTCATGCATTTTCTCCCTGTCCACACTTGTGGGAGAAAGCTCTGGAAAACTCAGCTTAGCACTCCCTCCAGAGAGTTCTTGAAGAGGAGGGGAAAGATGGACCCATACTTTGGGCAGATATTTTAGTTTGGGGCGTAGAAATATAATGGGAAGGAAAGGAAAGAAGCAATAGGAAAACGTTTGGACTCTAGTCCTCAAAATGTTAAGATTATACCTTCAAATCCCATCATAGAAATGAACCTGAGTGAGGGCACCATTCCGTGTGGGCAGCTGTTTTTCTGCACCCCAGAATCCTGACTGTATCGACAGGACGTGGTCCAGGGAGTCCTGGCCACCACACCTAGTCCCCTCTTGCAAGACTGATTAGCTTGGAGTCTCTATGAAGATGACAAATGGACTCGTAGATCACTGGACCCATGCCCAGAAAGTCAGAGCTATGTGCATTTTACCGCACAGAAACTAAACTGGAAATATAACAAACTAAAAGATTTTGATATATACAGCTTGTTCCTCCTCATGAAGGAATTGGCAGAATTGTAGAGTCTTGGAGGAATTCTTCTCCTGATGTCTTCCGAGGGCCTGTGTTGTTCTCTTCTTGGTCTCTTCTGCACAGCTAGCTTCTTGGTCTACTTGAAACCCTAGGAATGGCGGCCAGTGTGGCAGCTGGTTTTCTGGCACCTTCCATCCCGGGTAAGCATCTGTCTGTGCTCCTTGGTTGCCTCTGCAGCAATTGCTGCTGCACTTCTATGGAAAGACGGGTATTTCAAAATCCTTAGGGGTGAAAGAACTTCCTGATAAAAGTTTAGGTTGAAAATGGTTTTCTCCCCTGAAATCACAACATTTTCAATGTAACACCATAGAAATTCTCTTCTGCTCAACCCCCGACTGGACCTGCTGGGGGATGGAGTGGGGAGGACATTGCCATTGAGGGTTTCATGCTCAGTATTGGACAGGCCAGGGTTTCCCCAGAGCTGCCCAGGTACTAGTGTCTGTTACCCTAGCGCTGGAGAGCTCATCAAATCTAAAGGGGGGGCCACCTCTGTGTATTCTGACTCTTCGGGTCCAGAAGGGGCCCTGGAAAGTTCCCGGAAGGAGCTCACAGGGGGGTTCTGACCATCAGGCAATTCGGGAAGCCACAGGTGATTGCTGTGCCCACATCCCCTAGAAGGACTCTGGGCTGCAGCTGTAGACAGAGTATCTGCAGCTCTGGAAATCCTGCCACCTGGCAGTAGAGGCCCAAGTGACAAATTATATCATGGAGTATTTATCTAGCTTGACTCTAGTTCTATAAGGTAGAAGGTGTGGAAACAAAGTGTAACTTCTGAAAAAAAAAAAAACTTTCATTGTAAAGCCCAAGATTCTCTCTGGGATGTTTGCCTACTTTTCTGCTTGAGACTGGTTTTTAGCAAGGGGGCCGTTTGTGAAGGATGGCCGTGTGAGAAAATGAAAATCAAAAATGGACCCGCACGTGGAAGCAGAGAGAGGGAAGGAGAGAAGCCATGGGTGTCGAGATACGGCTGGTAGAAACCATCTCAGGCTTCACCCTGACAAATTCCTAACTCTAACTGTACTTGTCATCAAGTATTTTGGCCCAGACACTAACAGCTGGTTTTAGGAGGCTATTGAAATGTAAATTAGTTTAAATAAAAGGAAACTACAAATTTGGTTGCTCAGTCCCACTCGCCACATTTCAAGTACTCCCCGAGCCACGTCATCAGTGGCTACTGCATTGAACAAGCAGGTAAAGGACATTTCCATCCTGACAGAAAGTTCTACTGGACAGCACTGGCTGGCGTGGATGTAACTGCTGGGAGGAGGAACAGGGCGCCTTGGCAGTGTGACATCTCTGAAGTGATGGTTGTTCCCGACCTTGGTGGAGCTTAGTGTCAGGGGAGAATCGCCCTCTGGTTCCAGCTGAAGCCAACAGCCCTTGATTATGGGACAAAAAGAAATGCGCACCATCGGAACACCTCTGCTGGCCCGCGCTCTTCTGAGATCGTTCAGTTGTTAATTTCCCAACTCTCAGAAACTCTAGCCAATACTTTGTATATAGTCAGAGAAACGGGTGGAATCCTGGAATGTTTCTTTGTGTTCCCCTTTTCCTCCAGAACTGTAGTTGGAGGGATGTCTCTGACTCGGGTGTTGAGTGTCTGCTGAGTCGTCTGGAAGGACCCTTGAAAGAGGCCTGCTGTTCAGCCAAGGAGGAGGCTGGAATGTTCCCTTCTTCCCACCGTCTTCTCATGACTGGTGGGGAGCAGGTGTCTGAGATCGGCCTTAAGAATCAGGGTGTTTCTATGGGAAGTGAGGTGGAGGGTTGGGAATGGAAAAAAGGAAAAAAGAAATGCAGATGAGGGTGCTGTAAGATGTACTGTTTGATCCTATATCCAAAAAGGGCTGGGAACCGAGCTGAGTTTTGCATTATTTCCTGAAGGTGGAGATGTTGGAGCTTGGATGGGCTCTGTGGCTGTGAGCAGGGGAGGCCCAGCCTTTCCCTAAATTCAATCTCCCAAGTAAAGATAGAAAGGCTCTGTGTTGTTGGCTGGATCGTGAGATAGCGGTGGGTAACACTTTCTTTAAAAAAGTACTCATTCAAATTCTTAGAACGGATAAACCTCATTCCAAAATGATGGAGACATTGCTCTGAGGGGAGAGCTGTAAAGAAGCTATTTGGCAAAAATCTGTTTTATAAACGATTTACACCTCTTGATACATTGCATTAGAAAATCATGAGTGATTTATAGCCAAAACTTCCTTTGGCCTCTTTAAATGATCTAGCTCTTCCAACTTGCCTCATGGACTCTGGTTCAGCTCGGCAATTAATCGATACCCCTTTATGGAGTGCCTGGTAGATGCCAAATGGAACCAGTGTTTCTCAGCTCAGGATGTCATGGGTATAAAATCTCCGATAGCCTGAACTCTGATTCTTCCTCGCACTTAGAAAAGCTCGTCTCTGCTTCTCTCCTTTCCCCGAGGTGTCCTCTGTTTCCTAGTTCAAGAGCATGGTGTCTGGCATTTGAGCATTTGTTAAAGGAGTGAAAGAACTAGAAGATCACACTGACGGCAAGTCCCAGATTATAGTCAGTAAAATGCACGTCGAGTGTGGTGGTCCAGACGTTATGGAGGAATGGCCTTCTTCATAATAACACCTTATATTTGGTAGTGCTCTCCACTCCGGCAAACTCTTTCACACCAGTGTAATTTCATTTGATTTGCTGTTAGACCTTAGATAACGTGATTAGCCTTTAGATGCCTTCATTTTTCATCCATGGCCCCAAAAAACCCATATGCAATGGATATACCATTATCTTTCCATCAAGATGCTGTGTGAGTTATTATTGAGTAATTCCCCAGAATATTGTAAGAAGTCCATCTGCATATAAAAGGAGTGCCATTACTTTGGAAGTTTTTAAAGCCTATTTGTTATGGTCTACATGGGAAAAGCTGCCCCAATAAATTAGTATAACTCTAATACGAACATCAAGTTACCGCTGATGGGGACTTGGCAGAATGTGAGAAATTTGGGCTTTACAATCCTGCTGAGATGATCCTGAAGGCAAGCCATATAACAGATCTGCCTATTTTGTAGCCAGTGGATTTCCTATACCTCCAGACCTCCACCTAAGTGTTTCCCCAAGTAGGTTGCATGGCTTGCCTTTGTGCATTTGCGTTTTATTCCCTAGGTTGCATATGCATTTCTTCAGGGCAGAGGTTACCGGATGCCCAACCACTTACCAGCTGTGGGAGCTTGGAAAGTCACTCACCTCTCTGACTTGAAGTGTCCTTGTGTCTCAAATGGAAATTACTATGCTTACCTCCCGGAGAAAAAGCAAGAATCAAATCAATGTCTGTGCAACTTGAGCAGTACAGTGCCTGGCGTGTAAAAGTACTCAGTAAAGGTAACTATGAATTTCCTTTCTCATTCATTCCTCGGTGCCTATAGAAACACCAGGAACTTGGAAGGTAACAAGCAATGCTTAGTGATTTGAGTACAATGGTTCTTCCATGGCGTTAACAACCTTGATCTTTCCTTCATTGATCTTTGTGCCCATTTCTATAAAGTAAGGTGGTTGAAACTCAGTGTATAATGAAAATGTGTAGTTTTCTTTAGTGGGTTGGGAAGATTCTTGGTAAATTAAATATTAAACTTTGCTCTCTTCGTTGTTAACATCACAAAGCCAAAATAAAGACAACGGGGGTGGGACGTCTATTTAAAACTCCTCAATTTCATCAATTTACATATCTAAGCCTGATTTAATCCAGAGGAAAAAACAATAGCAATGTCCTGAATGCTTCATCTCAGCAAAGAGACACGATTTTAAAAATGAAACTCTTACACTCAATAATCTAGAAGAGAGACCTGTCTTTGGTAGCATTGTCTGGCAAGCACCTTGCCTCTTGGTGAGAATGCCAGGATTCCAAAGCCAGATTTTTCACCGGATACCAGCGTTTCTACGAGAAAAACTGCGTAGGAGATCACGTGTGGGGAGAGGGAGAGTAACGAGCCCCAGAACCTCTAGGCGTCTCTGGAAGAAGTGCTTTCGCGCTGTCATAGTCAACGTTCCGACAATGCTTGTTCCTTTGCATCTCTTCCAGAAGTCTTTCTGTGGCAGCGCTCACACCCCTCACAGCAAACATTTTGAAGAGTAAAATGATTCACCCTCATTTCAGTGTTGCTAAGGGGGAGGGGAGGTGTCCAGCAATTTATCGCTGGGGTTTTTCCTCCCACACCCTGGCCCCCGTGGGTCCTCACCATTTCCCCGGGGAGCCACTGACCGAGGGCGGGCAGCGAGAGGATGGAGCCCTCATCTTCTGGGTCTGTTAGGCAAGTTCTGATGCCAGAAATTCCAGCTCCTGGACTGAAGATTTCCACACAAATATTGCCAGGGGATGGACAAAGCTGATGGACCACTCTATATGGGGGAGTTTGCAGTTTCATTAAAGAAGAGCTGTGGAGGGACTTCCCTGGTGGCACAGTGGTTAAGAATCTGCCTGCCAATGCAGGGGACATGGGTTCGAGCCCTGGTCCAGGAAGATTCCACGTGTTGCAGAACAACTAAGCTCGTGCACCACAACTACTGAGCCTGAGCTCTAGAAGGAATTGATTTTACCAGACTGAAAATAAAAAAGAAACAGCAATTTACACGGCGCTCTTTGTTATTTGAATCAATAGGCCTGTTCCCATGAAGAACCAACTTTTTGTCTGGTATTCAGAATGCAGTTTACTTCCTTGCAATTTTGTTATTAGACCATCAATGTAATATTTTTGTTTCTTGACAGTTTCTTGCTTCGATTCCTCTTCCACCCCCATATTTGCAATTCTTTCTCTGTGCCAGAAACTTGGCATTTATTCCTTGTGGGGGAGTTGACATATGCTATAAAAATATGTTTCTCCAATTAACCTTTTCATAAGAAATCTCAAGAGTAGAGCATAGCATTTTCTGATAAGGAAATTGACATCTATACCGTTGCTAGAAGGAGCCACACAACAAAAAAGGGAGGTGGCAGGAATAATTGTGTTTGGAGGGAGTGATAACGACATTTGCTTTATTGACCTTGATGTTTAAGGCTCTAAGTGTCTGCATACATCTCACTACTTCATTTTGTGCTCCCAACGCTGCTCTGGGGTATGTGCTACTCTCTACGGTTTACTTCTATGGAAACTGAGGCTCAGGGAGATTAAATACCCGGGGTCATATTTATTAAACATCTGACTGGAATTTGAACCCAGATCGGTTTGACCCTGAAGACACGTCCACATGGTACATTGCCTCTCAAGATAGTCCAATTTGGGTTTAATTGGATATTTACTAGATATTGGATATTATTGGATGGTTTAATTAATGGCATTAATCAAAATTTTTTGAGTCAAAGAAATTTTGAGAAAAAAAATATCCATTTCTTTCTTTTTCAGTAACGTAGCAGCCAAGAAGTCTTTTCTGTTGGAGCTTATGATCAAGAGTGGGGAAATTGTGGAACTTCCAGGCTCAACAGTTATTCCAGAAGGAATTGTAGATGTGAACAATGTTTCACTCCACTGTCACAGTGAAATGGTTAAACGTTCGAGATTTCCAGTAGGTAAGCCGGCTGTAACTTGAAGAAGTGTCTCAAGGTCTGTGATTGGACACCGAGGGCCCGTGATGGCAAGGGCAGTGTTTCCAAGGTGACCTCTGTGAGCCTTAGAGGGCAGGGCTTGGGTTTGTGCTGGAACAGGAAGGGGGCGGTGCCTTTCTTAAAAAAGCTAGACCCTGAAACGCATTAAGTGACGTGACTTATAAGAATGATGTTGGTTCGCAATCAGGGGTCTGTGGACCCCCGTGGGGTCCATAGTTGGAATTCAGAGCATCTATGAACTTGAATGAGAAAAAATTTCTATCATTTTTTGCAAATGTCTGACTAAAATTTGGCATTTCCGAATATAGACAACAAACCACACTAGTTATCAATAGTAACCATGACTTTGTCATCAATAGAATTCAGATATTTTCACATCATGTTACACTTGTTGCAGAGATAACAAACTACCATTTATGCTCATGAGTACCTTAAAATTATAGGGATTACAACTCACCCCTAGATCCTGTGATTGAATGCCCTAATCATTAAGTTCACGTATGATCATAAAACACATTTGGTTTTTAAAATATTTTGATACTGTATTTTAAGGTATTGAATCCCTTCCTAATTCTCTGAATCTTATTTTATGCATTTAAAACGATTCTAGATGGTTTTCAATAAAATGAAGTAGAGATCTCAGCTTTAGAAACAAGTAACAAAAATACACGTTTAAAATAACTCCCTTGACACAATTTGTTTGGTGATCTTTGGACTTCATTCATTTTAACTCAGTATTTCTTCAAGTTCCACCCATGTACCTGTTTTAGCTAAAATCTGGAACAAATTTCAGAATCTGTATCCATTAAATTTTTTTCATTAATCACTATTTTGTATTGTGATGATTAAATAAACAACATTTTGACATTTGCATCTATCTTACAGAAAAACATTTTTTTTGTCACAGTGAGTTCTCCACATCTCCAGGTATTCTGGAAAGGGGGCTGGGGTGCAGGGCAGATGTGAAAAGCCAGAGTCGTGCTGAGGCAGAGTTACCCTGCGCGCGTCTTCGCATGATGTTGTGATCCCAGCCCTCCTGGAGAGCTGGCAGCCTTCTTTAGGGTCCTTCAAACTGTAATAGCAAGTGATCCCCAAAATAACCCCAAAATAGCCTCCCCACCAGCCTGACACATTGCCTGAAATCTCCACTATCAATCTGACTTGGGATCCAGGTATCGTGGTTTTAGAGCCTCAGCTTCAAAAAAGCAAATGCAGGAAAGATGTACTGTTTCTCGTGTTTTCATAGATTATAAAATGTTTCTTCAATCCTCCCATCTTCCTGTATCAATCCTTCCCCCCTTCCCCCACTGGGTAAGACAGATTCCTGCAGGAGAGGTCAATTGGCCTTGCTGTGAAGAGCAAGAAAAAGAAAACATCACAGCTTCTCTGTGCTCGTTCACATGGAGATGTCGTGATGTGTGTGTGGTTTTTTTTTCTCCTTTTGCTGAAACCCTGATTATGTGGGTCAGTCCAGGCCCCGGCCTATGAACTCCTGGTGGTGGTGGTCATTCTCCTTGTGGATTTCCTCTTATTGGGTAAGTGTTGGTGTCACTCTGATCAGAAAGGAAGATCAGAATGGTTTGTTGGTTTATTCTACCAGCATTTCCCAGCCCAGCAGAGATCCCTGGGCTAATGTGCAATTTCCAGGAAGCCTGGATTATAATGGAAATATCTTTCCCAAGAGGGGCAGATGCATTGACCCCTTACTGACGGGGTGACGGTACATCCTGGATGCCTGGCAGAGTCAGCCCACTCAATGTCCTTGTGTCATATGTTCAGTGGTTGGTAATGACTGTCACGCAGGCCAGTTTAGGGATGGAACAGAAGAAGTGGATAGTGACAGAAACTTAGTGCATATGGAGCAAAGGGCCAGGAAAGAGTTGACTATAATTAGAGATATCACTGATTAGAAGACAGTTGATAAAAACACCCGGTGCCCTTGGGTGGGTGCCATACAGGTGAGAGTGAAGGACAAAAAAAGAGGAGGGGCCAAGACCAACTGGACTCCCTCCCAGGTTCCCTGACGGCCAGGACCATCTTGATGATCGAAATGTGCAAACTCTGATTGTAAGACCCCCCCCGCTTCCGTACTGGAGCCAGATTTTGCAAACCTTCATCTGTGGGTGGGCTTGGAAGTGACTTTACAGACATCGTTCCCACAGGAGAAGGTAGAACTCTTTAATCCAGAATTTTTGTTTCTGTCTGCTCTCCCTTTCTGCCCTGTGCTCTATTTCCCATCCTGCAATCCACATGTGTGCAGCTCAGGGCTGGGCTGGTGGTGCTGTCTCATTAAAAAGAAACCCCCAGACCATGCATCACCAAGGAGAATGAAAAACCGAAGCCATCAGTGGTTCGGTAATCCACACTTATTGTTATTTTGTATTTTGAGCATCACCTTTTCCACTTACAAACAGTTATATTATTAAAAAGATATTTTCCGAAGATAGTAACCTTGGCAGTAGTTGTCAAGGCTAATAGTTTGACATTTCAGATCACCCACAACTAATCAACTGAACATGGCAACACATTTGAAAAACCCATTATAGGCAGAAGGCCCTGAAGTAATATGTCAACTCTCGCACTAACAGCTGTTATGTAAACGGGCTGATTTTTCTCTGCTGAATGGTCACATGGTTGAGGGAAGAGTGGCTTTGAAGGACGAGTGCATATAGCTGGGAAAGGAGATTGTGTTACTGAATGCCGTATATTTATGGGGAAAAAGTCCCTATCACTGATGATAAAAACACTCAGTCATCTCTCACAAATGCTTTTAGGGATGTTTTTCTCTTCTAAACATAACACTCCCCAAAGGGCGTGGAGGGCTGTTTTGCCATTATTGCCTTCCTATTGGGGAAATGATCTTTAGGACTCAGCCTCCGAGGGCTGTTGTCCAAGATTTCCCTGAAAGATAAGGGGAAAAAAAAAAGCCAGCAGCCTAGGGTTTCAAAAACTCCCAAGTTGAGATGGGCAAATAAAGAAGGGAACTAATTTTGTTTCTGTAATTCCTATAGATTTTCAAGTTGTTTTAAGTATTTGAAGAACCTCGTTCTGAGGACAGTTCTTTTTATTTCCAAGCCTTAGGCTAGATTTATTACTGAATGATCTTAAAGCTCTTTGTGTTTTGTGAAAAACAAAATAAGTCCAAGAGTACTTATAAATTGCTCCAAAACGACACAGAAAGGGTGAAAATAAAGGGCTGGAAAAGATATTCTGGGTAAGTACTAAGCCAAAGAGAGCTGGTAGCTGTATTCATAGCAGACAAAAGTAGAATTTAGGGTAAAAAGTAGTAATACAGGAAAAGAGACATGACAGGTTTTGTAAAGGAAATATCCTTACGTATGATAAAGCATTCATAAACCTAACCATTTCACCTTGATGTATATAAAGCAGAGGCTGACCAAGGAGCATGGGTAAATAAATTTACAAACATAATGGGGGATTGTAACCCAAGTCTCAAAAGCAGAGAAATTAAAGCAAACTGAAAATTGTTCAGGATAACACAAGCGAATAGTGCCAATCCAGTGGATCTACGAGATGTATTTAGATGTCTTGACCCTATGGAGAAGACGTTTCCTTTTTTAAAACATTCACAGAATATTTAAGTGAAGAAATTCTTAGCAAACCTCAAAGAGTTGATAGGTTAGAAGCCTGTTCTCTGCCTAAAATGAAACTTAGTTAGAAATTAATACTAAAAAGACAGCCAAAACACCTTTCACTTTTTGGAAACTGAGAACACCCACCTGAAAAATTCATGGGTTAAAGAAAAAACAATAGTGAAAATTTTCCCAAAAATATCTTAACCCAAATGACCAAAACACTACAGATCAACATATGTGTGGCAGAGCTAAGTTATACTGAGAAGAAAAATTTTCATCTTCAATGCAGTTATTAGAAAATGAGGGGGACTTCCCTGGTGGTCCAGTGGCTAAGACTCTGCACTCCCAATGCAGGGGGCCCGGGTTCGATCCCTGGTCAGGGTACTAGATCCCACACGCTGCAACTAAAGATCCCGCATGACATAACTAAGACCGGTGCAGCCAAATAAATAAATATTTTTTTAAAAAAAAGAAAAAGAAAATGAGGAAGTAAGTCCACCATGTGAGGACACAGTGAGAAGGCACCAACTAAGAACTAGGAAGAAGGCTCCCAGCAGAACACAACCAAGCTCTTGGATTTCCCAGCTTCCAGAACTGTGAGAAATAAAATTGTGTTGTTTATAACCTAAGAAGGAAAGAAGGAAGGAAGGAGGGAGGGAGGAAGACGTAAGTCGTAAGAGAAAGAATGGCATGAAGGTAAAGAATCACAGTAGAAACAGCAATTAATAAAAAAGAAGAAAACAGAAAATGACTCACTTTTCTATGGAAATTTTGGTTACCGACCGATGGTTTATGACAAATACTTTATTTAAAAACACATGTTCAAACCACTAACAGTGTGTCTTTTCAAAATGGACAGCATTTCAGTTTGTTCAATCAGAAAGAAGTTGTGTTGAGCCCACGTTGTAGGCAGACCGCCTCTCATCTGTCATGATGTCAAGATCTCAGATGAAGGTGGAGGGCGGGGAGGCTGGCGGCTCTGGCACCGGCCTGGTTTGCTCATGTGGGTCCAGCTAGGCGAGCACTATTGGCCGCATTTGGTGGCCTGGGATGTGGCAGCTGTCGCCACAGTCAGAGTCGGAAAGTTCCTTGTTTATTATTGAACATTCTTCATGTCAGCGAGGCTCTTAGCCCAATCAAGATGATCTCTCACAGTCTTCTTTCTGGTCCTTAGAGACTTTAACATCACAGACTTCACTTGAGAGCTTTCTTGGTGCTGTTGAATCAAAGTTGGTAGTCCCTTGCCATGCCGTTTGACCGCTGTTTTGATTATTCTGGCCAGCACCCACCCTCAATCTGAGAGTCTGAATTTTGTGCCCAATTAAACACGGAATTAAAAGCTCAGAAAGGCCTATCCACTATCAAAATTGGGCCTTTTCACACCCTATGCTCGCTTAGAAAACCTTTCCTAGCTGACTAATAAACCTCAGCACGGCTGTCATTCCAGCGGTGTGCTGGGCCTCTGTTTGCAGCGAAAGGTTTACAAGTCTGAACAGAATCCAAATTAGCTCAATTCCTAAGGACTAATTGAAAACCAGGTAAGTCAGGATTGATTTTCTGAATTAGCAGCCTTTCTTACAGCTTTGGAAATCTCCATAACTTTAAGTCAGGTCAAAAGTGGCTCTTGGGTCAGGGGAAGACAGTAAGACAGGACACAAAGTAGAATCCTCTCTGATGCCACGATTTTTTTCTTTGTTGCCATTTTCCTATTTAAATATGTTCTATTTATATAACATATAGAATGTAGAGCGAAATGTATTGAACTTTCATATTTGGCCACAATAAAAATGTGTTCCTTAATACATCAGGCTGAAAAACTAATAAAACTCAGAGTTAGAAAAAGATCATCAAAACTAGCTATTATTTTTGCAAACACGGTGAAGCAGATCTGACTACATTACAAGCAAATTGGGGTAGGAAAAGACCATTTCATCTGTATCAGAAGAATAAGAAATGTATGTATTTGGGTATGGAGACACTGAAAAAATTTAGAAACTCTTGTATTTATGCCAGAAGTTCTGGTTCACTTGTGGCTCAGCACCGGCCTCTCTATTCCCTCCTCTCAAACTCAATCACCTGTATGAAGTATCTCATATCATGTGTTTTGGTGGAGGGTTGAGGGTGGGTGGTAAGAAGCAGCCAAGTAGGGAAAACTTCTGTTCTCTGCCCTCCAGGCACAAGAAACTGAAGGCATCCCAGGGAATCAAGCCGCCATGTTCCTTGGTGGGTTAAGACCCATCTGCTTCCGAAACCCAAACAAGGAGATCCAAGCTCATTGCAATCTTAGAAAACAGAGTTTCTGGTTGTACCTTAGTTGAATAAATGTAATCAAGGAGCCTGAGAATTTGAGGCCATTCCACATCATCTTCTCTTAGCCGTTCTTGATGGTAGTTTATATTAGGATCCACCACAGAACAATACTAGAAGGGACACCCTGTTTCATGTCTACCAAGATATACGCACCTGCCAATTCAAAAGGTGGTGCTGAGAATCACCACGAACAATACATTTATTGCTTAATCTCCCGGTCTCATGTTTCTTTTGGACAAGACCCTGGGCTTGCAAAGCTTGGGAATCAGGAACTCTGGGGGCTGGCCATGCTTCTACCACTAATTAAATGTCTGATCTCTCTGAACCGTAATTTTCTCACCTGTAAAGTAAGGAGGTTAAGTCAATGTCTTCCCAAAGTTCCTTTTCCCTCTAACAAGTTACATGTTGTTGCTCTCTAAAATTCACTCTGTTATAGGTTGAAACTTCTCCTCCATTTTGAAGGCTAATTTTTTAAAGGAAACACTACATGATAGCAAATAAAAGCCCTGAACTCTGAACTCAGTCAGACATAAATTTGAATTCCTACTCTGCTGTGTGACCTCAAGCAAATCACTGTCCCACTCTGAGCTTCAGTTTTTTCATCTTCAGGAAAGATATAGTAATATCTACCTTGCAGTTTATTCAAGAACAAAAATGGGTCAATGTATGTAAAGATCAGTGCCTCGTATGTGGTAAACACTCAGGAAATCATAGGTATTATTATTGTTATTATTTTCTTGGCTAAGACTTGCCATTGCCTTTTGCCCGAACTGTACAAATTTTATGTAAAAACACTGGTGAAGCTGACTCCAAGTTCACTAAACCAGTTTTTTCTTCTTCCTGAGCACAACTATCCTTCATTTTCCAGCATCCCTTGCAATTACATGCACACATTCTGCCAACAGGATGTGAGTGGAAACCTCCCACTATAAACAGCCATGCTTTTTCTTCTTTTTCTAACTTGGTGCAACTTTGGAAGCCACGTGTGGAAGATAGCAGAGCCAAGGGATTGAAGGATCCTGGGCCTTAGGATTATTGCTTGAAGGAGAGACGCCTGATGGTCAGAGACTCTGCTTGGACTTTCTGCATGAGGGGAAAATCTTCTGTAGTCTTTGAGCCATTTTTCATCTTTTAATTTCTTTGTTATAGCAGCTAGCTTTGTCTAATTTGTCTAGAGAGAAAAGCCATGATAAAAATATATTTTTTTTAAATGTATGAAAAGAACGGCTCCTTTTTATTTACCTGAATTTGAAGGAATCTTTGCTCTTTCAAATTCAATTTCAATAACATTTATTGATGGCTTCTGATGTTTGGAGGTGGGAGGAAGTACACGGAGGATGAAGAATAGGACCCATCATATATGGGAAATCCAGGTAGGCAGCGGGAGACCATTTGGCCGAAACTCACATTTTACAAAGCTTTAGATTTAGCCTCTTGAGGTTAACGCCAAATGAGGCAATGCACACAATCACAGAATTAACCCAACAAGATTAAAAGAAGACGGTTACCATACAACACCCAACATGCTTTGAAACCTTGTATTGATATTCCCTAATTTATTTTCCTTTTTTAACCATATCAGGAAGGCCCTGAAATGGAATAGTACTGATTGTCTCATAGTCGCTGCTCCCAAGAAGTGTCCAGCCATGAACACACACAGTTCCATTAAGTGCTACAGTAAATGTATATCACAGATACAGAAGGAGCACAGATGGGTGAAGAGAGAGATGTACTCCATTGGGGAGGTTCGTGGAGTAGACCTCCTGGAAGGGAGGGTCCTGAACCAGCTGTCAAGGATGACAAGGAACGTCCAAGGTGGGAGGGGAGTCGGGGAGTGGCATTCCTGACAAAGAACGACACTGTGGCATGGAACAGTGTTTGGAGAGCCTTCGAGGGTTTTGAACAGAGTAACTTAACTAGATTTGCAATTGATAGTCATCATTTGAACAACAGTCTTAAGGATAAACTGGGGAGCAAATATATCATTGGCTAAGAGGACAGTTAGGGAGCAACTGTGATAATCTAGAACAAAATGTGACATGCTGATCCAAGAAAGTGGCTCTGGGGTGTAAATGACAGGGCAGAATCAAGAGATCTGGGAGGTTGAAATCACCGTTCCCGAGTGGCTTTGGAGCTGAAGGAGAAGGTTCTTGGATCACTCTGAGGTTCTGGCATTAATGCTGGCGGGTAACACTCACCATGTTAGGTGAGACCAACAATCATTTCCTGACCAACAAAGGTAAAACTCAGACCTTCTCAGATCCTCCCTCGCTTGGTCCCATTCCAGTCCAGTTTTTGTCCAAACCAGGACACTTTATCTCTTGTTTGAGACCTCTTTGGGCCCCATTTTCCACTGAACTAACAGAAACCCCTTGGTTTATAGGAAATGGTTATTTAGACTAAATCAAAGACCAGTTGTTTTGGGGTCTGTGTATGTGTGTGTGTTCATAGCAGGCTTAATTGTAATAACATTTATACCACATAATATAGTGCACAGAGGTTGTAATTTTCCTATCATCTAAATTGCAGGCTGAAATTGTGTTAAGGAAGGACTGTAGAGAGTGAATTACTGCTTTCAAAATGACTACTTTTAACCGACAATGTGACCGGCAGATGAATGCTGAGGACGGAAGGACATTCTGTATTTGACGTTAGTCAGTCATACCTCTGGACTTTTTAAGTGTGCCTAGCTCAGTCCATTTGCATTTTAAATGTACAACTGGCACCTGGTCTACCCAGGAAATCATTTTTTTTTTTTACTTAATATTGTATCACCTTTGGAAAACACTTAGTTATTTTGAAGATGTCATTTGGACAGTTCAACCTGTCAATTTCTTTTAGACTTTCCTGCTGTCTGGGCCTGGGGTTGGTTGTAACAACCCAGAGCTGGGGTGCAAATTGGGACATAATTGACTTCTTGCACGTAGTGAAATGAACAACTAAAAAGTCAGCATCTTAAACCCATGAGATATTTTTTTACTTATTAAACACGGTGACATGGGGCTTCCCTGGTGGTGCAGTGGTTAAGAATCCGCCTGCCAATGCAGGGGACACGGGTTCGACCCCTGGCCTGGGAAGATCCCCCATGCAGCAGAGCAACTAAGCCCGTGTGCCACGACTACGGAGCCTGTGCTCTAGAGCCCGCAAGCCACAACTACCGAAGCCCATGTGCCGCAGCTACTGAGCCCACACGCCTCGAACCCGTGCTCCGCAACAAGAGAAGCCACCGCAATGAGAAGCCTGAGCACCGCAATGAAGAGTAGCCCCCATTCGCCGCAACTAGAGAAAGCCTGCGTGCAGCAACGAAGACCCAACGCAGCCAAAAATAAATTTATTTTTTAAAGAAAACCACGGTGACAATGAGAAATCGGTCTCCCTGGGAACAGTCTCGGGCGTTGCGAAGGTGGGAGCTGGATTTAAATCCTGCTCCTCCGTCGACTTTACTGGCCACTGAATGACCTCAGCAAGAACGACAACCTGTCTGAGCCTCAGTTTCCCCATCTGCAACATGGCTATAATAATAAATCGAACCTTGGGAGGTTGTGGGAAGACCCAGGAGGCGGTGTCAAAATATGAGACCAGGGCAAGTCCCCAGGGCAGGGGGATGCTCTTGGCACTGTTATTGTTCTGGAGGACAGTTCAGTGTGGAAGCCTCCACTGTCAAAGCTTCCAGAGACTTCCACGCCGAAACGGATCAGAGAGAGAGAGGGAGAGAGAAGAGGCACCAAGAAGGACAGGGGACCCACTGCCTCCTACCGTCTCTTCATCAGCGGCGTCTCATCATCCGCAGCCTTCCAGCCCAGAGTCTGGGGGCCTGGGGGCTCTTTCTGACTCTTTCAATTGTGTGGGTAAAACTGGCGGCCAGCTGGGGCCAACAAATCAGACACACGGGCTCTGACAGGCCAGACGTTACAGAGTCTGCAGGGAACTTTGTCACTTCTGAGCCGCTGCCCCCAGGCCTCTCTTCCCCACAAACAACTGGACACTTGAACTTGGCTTTTAGCCACCTCCAGGTCCTGGACTCAAGCTCAGTGGTGGGGGCAGAGCCCAGGTCCCTTGAGAATGAGACACACCCTTGCTGGGCGTGCTGGGCATTGGGTTTGTCTGCGATGAGGAACGTGCAGAGGAAAGATGTAAAGGTGTGTTCTCCTGCCCCTTCCTGCCTTCCTTTTTCTTATCCCTCCTCACTCCCAAGGGCTCCTCTCAAGATGGGACTTTTAATCAATGATGCTCTGACAACTGAATAGTTTGGGGATCTCGCACTGTATACAAGAATAATATCTAAAAGAATTAGAGGGGCTTCCCTGGTGGCGCAGTGGTTGAGAATCTGCCTGCCAATGCAGGGCACACAAGTTCGAGCCCTGGTCTGGGAAGATCCCACATGCCGTGGAGCAACTAGGCCCGTGAGCCACAACTACTGAGCCTGTGCGTCTGGAGCCTGTGCTCCGCAACAATAGAGGCCGCGATAGTGAGAGGCCTGCGCACCGCGATGAAGAGTGGCCCCCGCTCGCCGCAACTAGAGAAAGCCCTCGCATGGAAACGAAGACTCAACACAGCCAAGAATAAATAAATAAGTTTAAAAAAAAATTTTTAAAAAGATAAAAGAATTAGAGATCTGAATGTAAAAAAATGAAGCTATACAAGCCTTTGCAGAAAATGCGGTGAATTCCTGTATAACCTGCAATTTTGAAAAGGCTAACTGTGCCTCATGATCCAAAGGTGACAAAGGAAAAGACTGACAAGTGTGACAATGTAAAAGAAATTTTGAAGTTTGCCTGACAGAATGCACCAGAAGCAAAGTCAAAAGATAAACTGGGAGAAAATATTTTCAACATATATCAAGACAAAGGGCTAATGTCACTCATATAGGGAGGCTTCTTCACACATAAAGGAAAAAAGAGCAAAAATTGAATAGAAAAATGGACAAAAGATATGAACAGACAACTCACAAGAAGAGGATATAAAAAAGACCCTTAAATATGAGAAGAGATGCTCAATCTTATTCATACAAAGAGAAATGCAAGTTAAAATGACGCTGACCCCATTTCTCATCTGTGAAATCGGAGAACATTAAATAGCTCCACGGCACGCTCTGTTAATGAGGCTGTGGTGCAAATAGACCCTCTGAGACACGCCGGTGAGAATCCGAGTTGCTGCCGCTCTGGAGGAGGGGAACCTGGCAACGGTGAACAAAACTACACAGGCACCTGCCTTTGACCCAGCAACACCAATTCAAGGAATTTACGCTAAAGACGCAGCTTGAACAATGCAAAAGCACACATACGTGAGATTATTCACTGCAGCATTGTTTATCGTTGCAAAGTGCTGAAACCTTCCTGGGGGCCCAATCACAGGAGAGTATTTGAATAAAGGATATACATCTCTGCAGAGGAGCAGCTATAGAAAACATTGAGGAAGATGCCTGTGACCTGCCGTGGAGCAATTTCCAGGATATGCTGTTGAGTGAAGAAAGCCAAGTGCAAAGGAGTATCTGCAGCCTCCCTCCTTTGGTGTAAGAAAGAGTGGAAAATAAGAAAATGTGCATTTATGGGCAACTTTTTTTTTTTTTTTAGGAAGAAATACAGGGAGGGTAAACCAGAAAGTAACAAGATTAGTTACTATAAGGAACGTGTTAGAACAGGGTGGAGAGAAACTGGGGTGAAAATGGAGAGGTGAGGATGGGGGTGGGGGGAACCACTTTTCTTAGAACACCTTTTGGTGTAGATTTGACTTTTGAACCATGTGAATTTTCTTTTTTTTTTTTAATTTATTTTATTGAAATATAGTTGATTTATAGTGTGTTCATTTCTACTGTACAGCAAAGTGATTCCATTATACATCTATGTACATTCTTTTTCAAATTCTTTTCCATTATGGTTTATCACAGACTATTGAATATAGTTCCTTGTGCTACACAGTAGAACCTTGTTGTTTATCCATCCTATATATATTAGCTTACATCTGCTAATCCCATACTCCCAATCCTTCCCTCTCCCACCACCCCCCCCCATCCCCTTTGGCAACCACAGGTCTTGAACCATGTTAATTTTCACATACTCAGAAAAAATTAAATGAACACAATATGGAAAAACTGTACAATGAAACTGTAGGGGAGGAAGACGTTTCCTTCTTCCCTTCTTGGTTCTTTGGCTAGCCAAATAATTAAGTTGACAAAAAACAGATTAACAGGAGAAAAAAAAAACGTTTTAATTTCACATGTACAGGCGCTCACAGAAATATGACTCAAAGAAGTGACCAAAGCAGGCAGCTTTTATACCTTTTAGACAAAGAAACAATACATTTGTGAGGTATTGACCAGACAGAGATGTTTGGGATGGGGCAGTAAATTAGCAAAAAAGTAACAAGGTTAGTTTATGTAGCCTCTAGTGCCTGCGAACCCCGTCTCTGGTGACAAGGGTGTCTCTGCACCTCCTGGTGCAGGAGGGCACCTTTCACCTGGGAGAAATATTTCTATCTTTCATGGGGACAGAGGAAGGTCAGCGTGCCCTTTCTCCACCGGCTGCTTCTTAAGTAACTTTAATTCAAAATAATCAACATGCCAATGTGGCATATTTGGGGGCGGCCTGCCCTGGACCCCATCAAAATATAAACAGAAATGAGTAAACTTTACTGTATTTTATGAATAGAGTAACCACAGTGAAGGAGGAAAGTGTTGGTCCAAACATCTTGTGGCCTGAAGTGTTTTCTTCCCAAGAAGCCTCCGCAGCTCGGGAGATGGTGCTTCTGTGCCAAAAGAGCTCTGAAGGAGAGAAGGGGAAACTTGGTAGAATGGATTTTTGAAATGATCCTTCAAAGCTCTTATAACACATGTTTTCATGGGTTCTCCACGTAGTAGCAATTTGAAGTGGATTTAGTTTTATGGATAATAGCCATGAGGGTAAAGATCACAGCCGACATTTGGTTACTAAAGGGGAGTGATAACAAGATTTATATGTATATGTATATTTTTTTTAATGTGCACACTCCGTGGGGGCAAATCCAGTGGACCCGTTTGCTTGGTGCTATCATAAAATATAATCTTAAAAGCGAAGCAAGATACAAATGAATTTATTTACAAAATAGAAATAGACTCGCAGACATAGAAAACAAACTTATGGTTATACCAAAGGGGAAGGTGGGGGAGGGAGGGATAAACTGGGAATTTGAGATTAACAGATACATACTGCTATATATAAAGTAGATAAGCAACAAGGACCTACTGTATAGCACAGGGAACTATATTCAATATCTTGTAATAACCTATAATGGAAAAGAATCTGAAAAAGAATATATATATATATATATATATATTTTCTGAATCACTTTGCTGTACACCTGAAACGTTATAAATCAACTATACTTCAATTAAGTAAATAAATAAGTAAATAATTTTTTAAAATTAAAAAAAAATGAGAAGCAAGAAATATCCAAATGGGCCCCAACAAGAATATCTTGTGGCTTTCCCTTATCTTCCAAGCAGAATTCCTCCAATAGACATTCATTGAGTGCCTACTGTGTACCAGGCATTTTGTTCCAGGAGAGCAAGGGACAAGGTCCACATACAGGCAGACAATCAATCTGAAGACAGTCAGATGAGACAAATCCAAAGAGGAAAAGATTCCTCTTAGATGCCTAAGACAACAGAGTGGGTTTAGGAACTACTTGTACTAAGATAGTCAGAAGTCCTTTTCAAATAGAAGGCATTTGAGCTGAGATCTGAGGGAGAGAAAGAGGCACAGGGAAAAGAGAGCCAGGCAGAGGAAGCAGCATGTGCAAGGGCCCTGGGGCGGGATCAACCCTGGGGTGTTTAGGAGCCTGAAGGAAGGCTGTGTGGCTACAGCAAACTGAACAAGGAAGAGCCTAGTACTAAGCAGGAGTATGTCATCAACAAACAGTAAAGTCTCTCAGACAAAGCCACATTCTTCAAAGACCGACCAAAATCATATTCTGGCTCCCTGAACCTGAAATTGGTGTTTCATGAAAATTCCTGCTCCTGAGATAAAATTTGAAAAGGATCTAATGAAACACCTTTACTCCTTTCCTTATCTGTCCAGGTTTAGCCGTGCCCTCGGAGTTGTCAGGCAAGGAGGGGAAGCAAAACTAATGTTTTAAAAATGTCAGGTCTCTGGGAAGAGGGACACTGCTTTGCTAAGTCGTGGAGGGGAAAGCTGCTCTTGGGTGATGAAAACCTCGATTTTTACTTACGAAATAATGAAATAAAGCACGTGTGACTTTCTGCTGGGAGAGGCTTCCTGCGATCCCACATGGCAGAGTGGAGAGTCCCAAGATACAGGGAGATTTCACGGTCTGAGCTGCCAGGAAGACCCCGTCGTAACCTGAGAGAGTGAGGCTCATTTGCTCAAGTTCAGGGAAGGAAGGGTTTCAGTTTTAGGTTCTGTCCAGTTTGGTCTTCCATGGGAAAACCGTGCAGTGTGGGTGGCATGGTGGGCGAGGTACGAGGGTAAATGGGTGAGCGGTGCTGGGGATCTTCTGGGGCCTGAAGGGACAGCAGTTCCATCCGCCACCATCCGATGTCTCAGGTGGGAAGGCCTGGCCCTCTGCCATTCTCCTCCCAGAGGCTGGACCAGAACAGTCAGATTCCAGAGGCGTTTTTGGCATGAACTTCCCCCTCTCGTTCTTATGATCAGAGCCAGTGTTGGCAGCGAGATGTTCAGAGGATGTGGGCTTAAATTCACGGGAGGGCGAGGAGAGTGGGTTGGATAGGTGGTGGTCAGGCTGGCTGACGTGCTGCCCTGCCGGTTCCCAAGCGCTTGAGGCTGGGTGGGGGGGGGGGGGTCTCACTTGGGTGCCTGAGGCTCGGGGACTGGGGACCAGAGCAGGTTTAGAGGCCTCTGAGCACAGGTTCAGTTTCTGGGGCGTGAAGGCAGCAGAGCAGGGGCTGAGGGAAAATACTGGTGTCCTACACGGGTCTGTGATTCCGCAGAGGGTCACGAGGTTGGGCTTGTATTTAGTGATCCACGATGATCTCGTTAGGCACGTGAAAGGGCCGCAGCCAAGACAGTCAGCCCTGCCAGTGGGCTGTCCACCCAGCGCGGCCTCCCCTGTGTGGCCTTACACGGGACGTGAACTTGATTAACGGACTCCAGTGCCCATAATATGCAAAACAGCATTAAACAAGGGACGCTGAGGACAATGGGGATGGGACCCTGGGTGGGGGGGGAGGTGGCTGCCGAGGGAGCTGGGACAATCCCACGGGCTGGGCCCTAACACAGCTGGCCGGGCACAATGTCACAGCTGGCTGCTGGCGCCTCCCGCCCAGCCAGGTGGTCAGGCTGAGCTGGGGTTTTAACTTCCTAAGTTGTTAAAAAGGGAAGAGAGAGATTTAAAAAACAAAAAAAACAAAAAACTCTCCTGTTTCTTCAGTCAGAGAGAAAGTACGAAGATGCCATTGAGCTACAGAAAGAAAGAGATTAAGTAGCAAAGACAGTGACAAGCTGATCATAGAAAACCCTTTCAGTGGTGGTAATCCTTGACGTACCAGGACCACTAGGAAGGCTTTGGTCTCCTTGAATTTAGATTAACTTGGTGTCAGGAGGGAAACCAGAACGGAAGATGGTCTGGCTGGGCCTCTGTTGGCACGGCAAGTTGACTGGGCTCACGAGGCCCCGGGAAAACGGCGGCTTTAAGGAATATTTACGAAAAGCAGCTGTGGCCGGGCAGCCTCTGTATTCAGAGACCATAGTGGTTGGAGGCTGAACAGGGAAATTATTCCATATGAGAGATGCGAGGCCGTCTGCCCCGTCTTTCTTCTTACCGTATTGCACACCTCGGGGTCACCTTGGCCCCGTAGACGCTGTTTAACATTCAAACGTCATAAAAGTTTGGTATTTTTAATATCCATCAAATGCGGAAACTCTGATTTTTATCAGTGCATATTCAAACTTCCGTGTATGGGGCCATTCTCCACCGTTCTCAGAGCAGCAGGAGGTTGGTTTTACGGGACCATCATAATGGGGAGACTTGTTTGATTCAGAGAAACTTAATGACTGTTCAAGACCCTAGGAAAGGACGAAATAAACTGAGAATTGCCTGGGTGGGATGTGTTCCCAGCTGCTTGTAAGCTCTGTGTCTGAACCTGGATCTCCTGGTCCAGCTTTTACTTAGATGTTGCTGATTTCTGCCCCCTTGACTGATTCAGGTAAAAAACCTTAACGCCCCTTGCAAGCAGCTCCTGGCATTGTTAATCTTACTTCACCCCTAACTAGTCAATAATGCTGCTTCCAAGCCAGACAGCCCACTGTGTTTCCTCTCGCAAATGTCTATCACTTTAAAAACAGAGCCCCACAGAATTCCTCTCGGGAGTTTGCAAAATGGGTCTGGGGTTCATAGAGCGTGTTTGCAGTGAAACCGTGGAGAGGGGGAGGGACCAGCTCTGGGTGGGGAGGAACCCCACACCATAGGATGCTCTGGTGAGGAGGTGCAGGGGGGTGATGAGTTCTTGTCACCCAAATTGTTGCTTAGGTAACATGTCTGTAAAAGAATGGCACCCACACCGGGACGGAGACCAGAGCAGTGCCGGTGATGGGGGCGCCGGAGGAGGTGCGGGGACTTGACAGGGGGCTCGGTGGGTGTCATTGGCCATCACACGGTGACATTTCTCCAATGTCGTACTTTTGGGGCCACATGTCATCCAGTCAGGATGACTGACAGCCTTATTCCGCGATTCACTTCGCAGCTGGGGATTTGTCATGACAGGTGGTTGATGGGCCCCCTCTAGGAATGGCAGCTGCACACACCCGGGGGCCTGTGTGGTGCTCTGAGTGTCTCCGTGTCACTTCAGAAATGCCTAGCTCTAGGCCTCACCTTGGGCCCCTGGCAATCTCCGCCTGATTCAAACAGAAAAGCAGGATGTGCAGCCCCCCAACTTTTGCTTGGAGTTTTTCTTCCCAAAGCTTGGGCTGCCATAACAGACTGGGGGCTTAAACAACAAAAATTAATCTTCTCACCGTTCTGGAGGCTGGACGTCCATGATCAAGGTGCCAGCAGGGTTGGTTTCCGGTGAGGCCTCTCTCCTTGGCTTGTAGACGCTGCCTTTTTACTGGGTTCCCACGTGACCTTTCCTCTGTGGGTACCTGGGGAGAGAGAACTCTGGTGCCCCTTCCTCTTCTTTTAAGGACACCATCCAACTGTCATACCCACCCTTATGACCTCATTTAACCGTAATTACCTCCTTAAAGGCTTCATTTCCAAATACAGTCACATTGGGGGTTAGGGCTTCAATATAAACATTTGGGCAGGGGAGGGGGTGAGGGGAGACAATTCCATCCATAACAGACCCTTGTCCACAAAGGTCTGAACTAGGCACATCCTGGCGATCCTAGAAGAATTGAGGGTACTTTCATCTTCTTCAACCAAAATAATTGCCTCATTGATTTCTTCTTTGACAAATCGGAATTGAATTTGTAATAAGGCTTTCAAATGTGCGTGGGGATTTTCCCGCATGAATTGCTAAAAACGACAGGTTTTTAAAAAACATTGGGAACTCTGTAGGATACAGTAATAATGGGCATGGATTTGTCAAAACCCACAGGATGTACAACCCAAAGAGTGAGCCCTAATGTAAATGTGGACTTTAGTTAATAATATCAGATCATCAATTGTAACAAATACATCACACAAATTATAATAATAGGGAAAATGGTGGAAGGGAGGGGGCTACTGGAAATCTGTACTTTCGGAAGTATAGGTATTTTTTTTCTATAAGCTTGCTAAATTTCTATAAAGATTCTGTAAACCTGTCTGTAAAAGTCTCTTTAAAAATAAATCTATTAACTTAAAAGCAAAGAGGGACTTCCCTGGTGGTGGTGGTCGTCCAGTGGTTAAGACTCTGTGTTTCCACTGCAGCGGGCACAGGTTCAATCCCTGGTTGGGGAACTAAGATCCTACATGCAGCGTGGCCAAAAATAAATAAATACATAAAGCGAATTCAGTTAAAATAAATAAAAGCAAAGAAACAAAAAGCATGGGGTTGAATTGCAGCCAAGGTGGAGCGTTTGTTTTTCATTTGTAGACACAGGTGCAGCGCATGCCACTGCCATCTGCCTTTAATCACCCCCCACCCCCCGCCCCCTGTTCTCCACAGCTCACCCGCCCACCCTGTGACTTCTCCACTTTGCTGGGGCATTTTCTGGTCCACAGTTGGTGGGCAGGCAGAAGTACTAGGAAGCTAGCACCACTTCTCGGGGATCAGCCCTCAAATAATGGCTGAGAGGTGTTGGCACAGGAATGCCAGCTCCACGTCCCCGGGGCAGGGGCTCCGCGTGCTCTGCCCTGTCTCCTAGGCCCCCCGGGGTATGAAGATCCATTGCTCACCATGGGAACCTGCTTGTTAAGGCTCCCTTTGTCGAATCCTTTCCTTTCCTTGGTTCACATCCCCAGGGTCTCCCAATGTTTCCTTCATTCACTGCCAATGGCGGTCTCCCACTCCCATCAGCATCTGGGAGAAGAGCAGACGCAGGCGAGCATTTCTGTTCCTTGGATCCCATCTCCCATCATATATGAAGGAGACCAAAATCAGATTCACATGTGCTTCTTGACTAGGTATCCTCAGACACATGGCACCCATCCTCCAATAATGTTAGATCCTTCTATCAGATGCTAATTTACTGAGATGAGAATGCCTACAGGCCTTTTAGGGCAGAGTTGTTAAAAATCCTTGTTTCTTAAGAGTGATTAGATTTACAATGTAGGGAGACTACACTCCTACTTTATAGGCTATTTTTGAGCCACAGAAAGACACTCAAGGGTGGCATTACCTGCCTGACCATGTGCTTGCTCACCTCATCGTCGGCAAAACCTCTGTAAGGCCAGAGGTGAAACTGAATAAATAGCAGCACAGCATTGTCAGTATATAGTTTCCTAGGCGTACCCTAGTTGGATCAAGGAACTTAAAATTTTTAAAATCGATACTAAAAAAATAACTGGATGAAACGATAGGTGTCTAGGAAGATGGTCTCTTTTCAATGAGTCACCTGATCATCTAAGGTATCTCCCAGCCAGCTTTGGTGAGCTGAGGCATATGGACGTATATTTTACTACTTTGGTTTGTATTGAAGGCTCCAGCTGTGAGGACTCGGAAGGACTTTTCAGAGGGGAACCTTCAACTGTCAAGAGGCTTCCTTCCTTGTCACCGGGGACTGGTGTTTCCAGGCTCGGGCAGGAGTCCCTCCACTGGGAGAGGCCGAGGCCAGGCCAGCCTCCTGCAATATCTTCTCTGGGGCAGATTGATGTTGCTTTTTGGGCTCCAGGGAGGACAGCTTTCCTCCAGAGAAGCACCGGCCAGCTATTCTTATTCTCACTGACTGCTTCAAGGGAACAGGTAATTCATGAATGTGATACAACATACAACTATTCAGTAGATACAACTATTCAAACAAGAATAATACAAAGAGCCACGCCTGGTGTGAGTTCCTCCTGCACTCATGTCTGCTTGTCCTATTGGTTAAAAATCACCAGCAGTGTGGGAGGTCCCTGAGATTCCTGCTTCCTGTGAAATGCCCCCTGGAGTATGGCTGACAGTGAAGACGTTGGGGTGTCACTCCCGTGATTAGGTAAGTCTCCTCACCTAAGACTCGCCACCACGGGCTGGAGGAACGTGCCCCTGCTGGCTTTGAAGAAGTGCTGCCGCGCGTGGGAGGGCCACGCTGCTAAGGCTGAGTGTGGTCCATGGGGGCCAAGGGCGATTCTGGGCTGAGAGTCATCAAGGAAGGAACCAGGCTCAGCCAACAACCAGTGAGCCCCCAGCCTCAGGTGAGATCCGCAGCCCCTGCCAATCACTGATTTCAGTCTTGTGGGACCCTGAGCAGAGGAGCCAGCTAGCCAGTATCCGGACTCCTGACCCCAGAAACTGTGAAATAATAAATTTGTGTTGTTTTAAGCCACTACATTTGTGGTCATTTATTACACAGTGATGGAAAGCTAATGCAACACTACTGTATATAAAATAAACAAGGACCTACTGTATAGCACAGGGAATGACATTCAATATCTTGTAATAACCTATAATGGAAAAGAATCTGAAAAAGAAAAGATATATATATATATATATATATATATATTTGTATAATTGAATCACTTTGCTGTATACCTGAAACTAACACAACATTGTAAAGCAACTATATTAAAAAAAAAAACAACTAATGCAAGTCGTGTACTATATATACTGTTTTGTAGCTTTTTTCCACTTAAATATCCATCTTGGAGATAACTCTAAATCAGTATGTCCCCTTTAGCCCTGCTTATGAACACTATTCGATGTTTGATCCGTTGAGTTCTTTTCTAAAGGTTATGTTTCATGGATCAAAGTTCAGTACCAGCAATACTTGCTAATGGACTTGGGCTGTCAACTAAATGATGCAAAAGTAATTTGGCCAAAATCATTTCCCAATCTTTCTATTTTTATTAGCTGGTTTATTGGTTTGAAGATCAAATCAATGAAGACCTTTAAAGATTAAGATAACATTCAATAGCACATACTTAATAAACAAATCTGTCCTGTTATGATTTTAATATGCAGATACATTTTCTCCTCTTATGAAAGCCACACCAGAGACATTCAGGACTTCTGGCAGACAGGTGAGTTTTTCACTAACTCAGTTTCCCTCTCTCTGACAAGTAGCTGGACCACACCTCCCAGCCTGCTGGGTCCGCCGCATGCTCTCTCCCTCCCCACACCTGCCAGTGGGAACACAGGGCTCAGGAAGGAACTCCAGGTTCCAAGAGATGGTGGGACCTCCAGCTGGAGGAGACTGGCCTCAGAATAACCACGTGGAACCGTTACGTGAGCGAGAAAGCAATTCCACTGTGTTAAGCTGCTGAAATGTGAGGATGGTTTGTTGCAGCAGAAAGCCTCCTCTAGCTGAGGCAGGGCTGCAGATTTACTTTCAAAAAGGATTCTCTACTTTGTAAGAGGAATCACAGCAGGATGGCCTTTCACAGGTGTGATATGATGCCATTTATTACAAACTGAGTTGAGGGTCACGTCGGTGGTGCCAGCATGACGGGGTCATGCTCAAAGTGGGTCCTCAGCAAAATTCATGTACTGAGGTCCAAGGTTAAAATATGCAAGGTGATCTTTGTAGCTAGTTCTGATGAATCTCACAACCTCCCAATAATTAGTTGCAAATAAATGCTGTTTGTATTCGTTTTCCTGTATATGTTGAGTCCACCTTGTTCTCTTAGATGATTTTCAGTTCTCCTGTTTTTCATCTTATCATTTGACTCTCCCCATACACAGTCTTTGAATTCAACACAAAGCAATAAAATGAATCCCATGCTAATTCTATCTGCTATTTCTTTTTTCATGGCAATAAACACACTTCAAGAAAGTCCATCTTTGAGTGGCTTCCACTGAATTCAGAGGAGTTGACATTTTGACCAACGAAGTACTTTTAACATCAGTTATTTACTGGGTGGATAGTTTCTACTCAGCAGGATTCTTGAGGTTTATACCCACTTTTCTGCTGGACCGTGAGCTCTGGGAGGTCAGAGACCATGGTCTTCCCTGCTGCAGCCCTAGCTCGTGGCTCAGAGCCCCAAGTAATTGATGGTCTATAAATTGCCATTGAACATAAGAATACTTCAACCAGAGGACCCTTCACGTTTTACATACAGTAGTATATATATATAAATGACACATATATGCTAGTTTAGCTCACATGCAGAGTATGTCTTTAAGCAACATCTATCGGAGATAATAAAGATTTAGTTGAGCATCCTGGTTTGATAGAGTGGCAATTCTGGTTCAACGATTCCTCTTTGTTCTAAGGTCATGGAATGAGGATTGGATGGACGGAGCCTGGCTTTAGAGCCTGGAAGAATCAATTAACTCCCCATGGGGACAAGAGGAAAACTCAGAGCTTTGGGAAAAGTGGGAGGCTACCACTTAGGAGCAGGAAATACTTGCCTTGAAAATAAGGGGAATACAAATGTCGCCTGAGACCAGTGTTTCTGAAAAGTTGCTCTTGGCAGCTATGAGAACCCACTTGACTAGACAATCCCGGGAAAGGAAAGAATGCCTTCCAGGAACAAGCTTAAGGAATCCAGGAATGCTGCTGCTTGCCTCCAATTAAGAAAAGAAGCAGGGCTTCCCTGGGGGCGCAGTGGCTGAGAATCTGCCTGCCAATGCAGGGGACACGGGTTCGAGCCCTGGTCTGGGAAGATCCCACATGCCGTGGAGCGACTAGGCCAGTGAGCCACAATTGCTGAGCCTGCGCGTCTGGAGCCTGTGCTCCGCAACAAGAGAGGCCACGATAGTGAGAGGCCCGCGCACCTCGATGAAGAGTGGCCCCCACTTGCCGCAACTAGAGAAAGCCCTCGCACAGAAACGAAGACCCAACACAGCCGTAAATAAATACATAAAATTTAAAAAAAAAAAAGAAAAAGAAAAGAAGCAACAAACTCGATTGGCTTGGCAGGGAAAGAAGAGGAAAGGAGATCTGTCACCCTCTCGTTGGGAAGTGGCCGGAGCAGCACAGATTGTGGCTGGCGTGGCCCTTGCCTCCACTTTAATTCCATTTGACTTCCTGGCTCTGGCTGCTGAGAGCTTGGGCCCTCTGCTTGGGGGGCCCAGCCACTTAGGAAACCCGACTGAGATGGGTTAATTATGTCTTGAGGGTACATTTTTGCAGACTTCAAGAGGAAGAGAGAATGGGGGAGTCGATATAGTAGAAAATCACAGACAATAGTGGGATGAAGAGCACAGAAATGCATTCAAGGATGCACCTGTTTTGGGTTGAGGTCTGCCTCTGCTGAACCATGTGGCACTTTAGTTTTTTCTTTTAAAGATTAATTCATTTATTTTTATTTTTGGCTGCGTTGAGTCAGTTGCGGCATGTGGGATCTTCGTTGAGGCATACGGGATCTTTCGTTGTATCATGGGTTCTTCGTTGCAGCACGCGGGCTTCTCTCTAGTTGTGGTGTGTGGGTTTTTTCTCTTCTCTAGTTGTGGCGTGCAGGCTCCAGGGCACGTGGGCTCTGTAGTTATGGCACGCAGTCTCTCTCGTTGAGGCACGCAAGCTCAGTAGTTGTGGTGCGCGGGCTTAGTTGCCCTGCGGCATGTGGGAATCTTAGTTCCCTGACCAGGGATCGAACCCGCAGCCCCTGCATTGGAAGGTGGATTCTTTACCACTAGACCACCAGGGAAGTCCCTATGTGGCACTTTCTTATGTGCAAAATTAAGGAACTGGATGAACTAAAATTTTCCTTCCCACCTATAATTTTTTTATCTTAGCCAATCTGGGAAAATAGATAGTCCATTCAAAGAAATCTTAAACATTCCAAAAAGCAGAGTCAATGTTTCTTTTTAATGGTGCTATAAGTTGCAAAAAGTAAGGTATGGGTCTATTCTTCTCATGAAAAGACCTCTGCACATTTCCACAATCAGAAACTCACTCTAGGGACCAAGTTGCACTCCCCCACTTCATTTTGCAAATTTGGCAACAGCTTTGGTTCTAAATCCACACCAGTTTCTCTTGAAAGAGAAGCCTGTCCTTGAAAAGCCAATGCATTTCAAGACATTGTGGGATGGCAGGGACTCCTGTTGGGAACAGGTGTGACCACCAGAGGCAAAAGTACCTGAGAAAGTCAGTTACTAAGAAATGGCATCATTGAAGCTGAGGAATAGACAGTGCATGGGGGAGAGAGGTGAACGAGGCAGAAGGAAATAGACAATCCATGCAGGACTGTGCAATTTGTTTTATCGCTACTTTGGGACAACTGCCATTGGCTGAATATCCAACTATTTCCTTCCATTTTCCCCATATATAGATAGATCATGACTTTTGATATTTTCAAGATAGAAAAGAATGATGGAAAAAAGGTCAAGTGATTACAAAAAAGAAAGAAAGAAACAAACAGACAAAGCTAAATATTGGGTTGGCCAAAAAGTTCGTTGGGGTTTTCCCATAAGATGTTACAGGAAAACCTGAAAGAACTTTTTGGCCAGCCCAATAAATAAAAGTCAAGTCAGAGCTAATGGTCCACCTCTTAGATGGATTATTAGCGTGTGTGCAAGTGCCCGCCTCCACTCTGGAAGAGGGTAAGTATTCATTAGATGTTTGTTGAAGCTTAGTTCAATATAACTATTTATTAAGTATCAATGCTCCTTAACACTTTCTTAGCATAAAAGAGCACTTTCTTTTTGGTAAGAAAATTATTTTAATGAATGATTACAGTACTTCGCCCTCTTAAATCCCATGAGTTAAAAAATGTTGAACATCTGATAGCACAAGTCTGAATTTTAATGGCCTTCACATCACGAATTAACTGCAATAGAAAATAAACTCATCACTAGATCTCAATTTACTTACAAAAGATCCCAGCTGTCACCCAAAGCCAAAATGGGTAGAGACGTTTTGCTTCACAGGAGTGGATCCTTGGCTATTGAAAAAAGCATTTACAGGCATTATTAGCAGGAAGAATCAGTCTAGTGAATAATACAATTATGGGCTATGGTTCAGATATTCAAGTATAAGTGTCCAGAAGGTGATTTTGCAGCTAATCTCCGAGGGTAGTTTTGAAAATAATGACATTTAACCTATCGTAGCAATTGTTCTCATAAAAGGCATGAACCACTGTAATGAATAATAAAACCAGCATAAAAATTACATCCTGGTGCTAGAAATTGTGAAACCGAACACAGTTGGTCTTACCAAATTAAGTCGCCTTTACGGGAAGAAAAATCAATGCATTTAGAAGTGCTTAAGAAATGTGTTTAAGGAGGAAAAATACTAGAGAAACACTATTTCTTCAGTTCATTTCCAGACAATGTACTTACCAAATTCACTAAGAATAATGTTGATGATTATTCAAAGCATAACATGAAGGACAACGGTTAATCTGATTAGAGTAACGACATTTATAATGTATTTATTTGGGGTAGCGATCGATCGCTGAATTGCAGTGTTATTAGCAAGCTTATGCTGTTTACTGGAATGTTGATACATATTTTAAAATCTGTCTTTGAATAATGCAGGCTGAGCAGTGAACAATAGAAGGGGTCGTTTGCTTTCCTATCCTCCTTTATGTGTTATCTGATCTGCCGGCTTTGATTTGGAAGAGGTCTCTGGGCTTTGTTGTAGTGGACGCTCTGCTCTCTCCCACCCCTCCCGGCTTTGGCCTCCCTGGGTCCCAATGTCTGATACATTTACGACACCTCAGCTGAGAATTCATTGTCCCTGAGCTTTTGAAGCATCCTTATGAACTCTCCTTTTTTTTTTTTTTTTTTGCCTAACTAGGAACCGTTTCTCATGCTTGATTAGTTGATCCACCAACCTTAAAATTATTGCATCTAATTTGTGAGTAGGATAGATTACCGAAAACATTCAACTCATAGGGCTACTGGCTACGTTCGAGACAAGCTAAGACCCAGACCCACCTAACCTGAGGATTTTTCCAAGATTGTGCTCTCTGACAAAGAGAGGGGGAAAGAAATATTTGTATCAAATCCCCATCTCAGCTCCATTCCTTTCTGAAATTGTAAACTCAGCTGTATTACTTCCTTTCAGTCTGCATCTCTAGAGCTCTCATTGGAACTTGAAAGTTTTAACCCAACAAATGCAAGAATTTTTAAAAGAAGGGTGGGCGTCCAAAAGGAAAAAAGAGAAGTATAATCCAAACCATTGAGTATTGGCAGCCTCACCCATATGAAATCTTTTTGTTTATATTCCCAGAGCTGGGTGAACTTGAGGATTTGGGCAGACCTGTAGCTAAATCATCCTTTTGATGCCATTGAATTGATAGAGTGAGAGTTGTGTCAATCAGTCGAGATGTGTTGAGCACCAGTGCCATGCCAGGCTGCGGAAATCAGGGCAACTCGGACAGCACAGATGAGTTCCACCCATGCCCCATACAGACTAGCTTGTCACCGACTCTTTCTACTGGGGTTTTTATCCTGGGGGATTCAGAAGTCAGTAGCGTTGTTGTCAGGAGCTGCAGCTCCAGGTCCTGGCCATGCCGGATATGCAGGCTACAATGCAGTGCTCCTTGTAGCTGAAAAAATTGACCCAGGAGCTGGGAACCTAATGACCTCCAATTTAATAAGGAGAGTTTGATGAGCTTTCCTGTGTTAAGCCATGCAGTCAAGGCGTCACCTAGCTAGTGACAGCTGAGTTAGACTAAAGGTAATATTAACAATTTCTAAACTTAATCCAAAATTATTAGAATAACTTGATTAATGACAATTATATTACTTGGTGAGCAATTTTAGTATAAGATATAGAGTATATTATATAATTATATATGATATATATAAGGTACACATATATATCTTATTTAGAAATTTTAAAAGATTTATGTGTGTGTATATATATATACACACACACTTTTGTTACTTGCCATTTCTTAAAATTCTTAAATCTTTTGAATGTCATCTTCTGTCTATATATGGATTTTTCAGGAAAGTATAACCAGGGCATCTGTTAAGTGGTCCAAACATTGGCTGGGCCAAGCTCAAGGTATAAATGAAAGCCAGTATCATTGTCTAAATATTTAAAACTTATCCATCAAGTTTTTGATAAAACATGTTTATCCTCCTACCTTGAAAATATTCTTTGTGAAATGACCTGGAAGGCCAGGTTTGCATGTAGGATCCTTGACCCTCTGAGTTCCCCCAGGCACATGGTGATGCAGGGGGAGCTGGTCCCCAGTCTCAGCACCGGGCCATCTCCTCTTTCTGCCTCCAGCCTCCCTTCACTGAGAAATGCCCAGATGTGGACATGGAGAGCGCCCCCCACACACACACCCCCTGCAAACAGCTGCTCCTTGGTTACCTCCGGGTCCTGGGCTGTGCATCACAGCCCAGTGTCCCCTCAGCAGGACAGGCCTGGTATGGGCCTGCACAGACCCCGGAAGCAGACTCGGGGCTGTGTGGACAGCAAATTCTGGAATCCTGTTATCCTGAGCATGGTCTTGGGGGAAGGCTCCAGGCACGTCCCTAAGACGCCATGCTTCCCAGGGCTGCTCCCAAAGACAGAGCACTGCGGGGTGCTAATTCACGCTCCTTCCAGTGAGATGTGTTTCACGGTAATGTTGGCTCAAGGCCTCCCCATGGACATGGCTGACATTTCCTGAGCCGCGTGCTTCAGTCTGACCCTCTCCTGGCCGGCTCTCCTCCCTCCCCTGTCTCATTCACCCCTCAGACCTGTAATGGGGTCCAAACCTGCTCTCCGCGTCCTGGGCTGGCTCCCCTTCATCCTTCTCAGGTGTTCTCCCCAGATGTCCTGCCCATCTCATGTCATCTTGGCATCCACTTCTTGGAAGACCTGAGCTAACACAGACCAGAGATACTGTGAATCTACATTTCTGGATTTTCCAGGATAGGGTAAATTTTAAGTCTTTTATCATGTGATCCCTTCTTTATTTATCCCTAGGGAATCTTATCCAGCCCTGTGGATTTTTTTTTAACTTTTAATTTTGAAATAATTATAGAGTTACAGGCAGTTGCAAAAACAGTAGCGAGTGCCATGGACTCCTTACCCTGTTTCTTGCAATGGTGACATCTTATATAGCTTTAGTATAATATCGCCCACAAATCCCAAAACCAAGTATATGCTGATGCTCCTCCCATTTTGTTTCCAGCTCAAACAGACCTCTCTCCTCGGAGCTCTAGATGCATCTATTCCTACCTACTCAACATGTCCAATGAGAAACTTCTGGCTTCCCTAATTTGAGAATTTCCAGGTCTTTTTCATCTTAGTAAATGGCACTGCCAGCCACCAAGTTGCTGAAACCAACAAGGATCTTGTGATCAATGTGCTTGTTTGTCCATTGTTGACCTATTCCCCGCAGGCATGTGATTTCTATGAGGGCAGGGACTTTGTCTCCTTTGCTGTGAAATTCCCAGCACCTAGTACAATACCCAAGCTGGAGCGGGTGCTCAATAATATTCCTGAAATGAACAATATTATTCACTTAAAAAATACATATTTGTTAAGTTAATAGATAATTTTGGTAGAGAGAATAGGGTGATGTTATGGTCGCAGATGACACCAAGCATCAGAATTTGGCTTTCTGAGTCACGGTTTACATGCTCACGTGACAGGTGTCTAGAAAGTGAGAAAGTGCATCTTACAAGTTGATTGATAAGTATTTGATAGTGCCCTGGTTGAGAAAACTGCTTCAACCTGAGAATCTAGTGAAAGGCACAAATTAAATCCCGAAACCCACCAATCTCCCTCCCTTCCTTTTTCTTCCTTTTCTTCCTTCCCTCTCTTCGTTGCCCAGAGCACATTTTTTTAAGTAGTCCTTGGAGAAGAGGACATTGGACTTGTTCTTATCCTTGCACGTGTGATGGACAGTCCCTTTCTTTGACTTCCCTTGTGAAGGAAGATGTGAATGAATCACAGCTTATTCCCTCAACCTTTGGTAGAACCTCTCTGGCACGTGGCATGGTAGAGCAGTGAGGTCAATGTCATGCCTTCCTCTTTTGCTCCCCGTCTGGATGGTTGAAGAAGATCACAAAGCAGTTAACACCACGGGTTCTGGAAATAGGTCTGATTCCAGTTGTGACTTCTGACCTCGGGCAAGTTAGTTCACTTCTCCAAGCCTCAGTGATCTCATATGAAAATCTACTTCACACGGTCTCTGTGAGTATTAAACAACGAACATGCCTATCTGCAGCACAGGCTTACTGACTACAGCGCCTTCCCTTCCCTGTCGTGCAAAATGCTTGCCAGGAGGAAGCCAGATGTTTGTAACTTTGTTGATTTCTCCCTGGCATACAACGTAACCACTCAGGTTTTTGTCTTATTTTGTTCCTGCCCTTATTTCTTGGGGTATAGAATTCTCTATTCAAGCAGTGAGCCTGCATCAGGTCCGGGTCATTCAAGGGGCCACTTATAGGCCTCCCAGGAACTGGAGTCCCAACTGTCGCTGCCTTTGTCAGGACAGCAGCCCAGCAAGCTGGAGGCTCACTCTCTACGTGTGCTGTTTTCTGTTTCCATTTCTTGTTTGCAGAGATGACGATCCCTTCCTGAGCCCAGCCAGTGGCTTGTTTCCTCATACCTCGTGCATCACTGCCTTGTATATGCAGGAAGGGGCATTACTGAAGCTGGGACTCAGTGCCCAACTTGAACAGAAGACTCACCTGCATCATCAACCTCACTTCACCTCCGTCAGTGACTGTTCTTCACCCCCGTCAGTGCCTGTTCTTCACCCAGCCACCCGTTCCAGGGCTGCTTGGGTCTCCTCCTGCCTCGGGGACCAGCACAGGCTTTATTCTCCACCTCAAATGCTCTTACCCACCCCACCCCCAACCTACAGCATTGCCTTATCTGGTTGATTCTCACCACCTTCATATCTGACAATCACTCACTCCCGAGGTGGACACAGTTGGCACTCAGAACAGATTCCCTCCAGCCCCTCCATGGTGTCCGTGTGTCTCTCCCCAGCCTGGGTGAGCTCTTCTTCCCACAGCTCATGCCTGGGACTCTTCTTCAGAGGATAACCATCGAGCTACTGGAGCACTTTGTCCCCCAAGAGCCAGTGTGCCTGGGAATTGACATCCCCATGGACCTGTGTGAAAGCCCAGCCCCTCTCCTTGGGCAGCACAAACTCCAGCCACAGCTAACACTCTGGAGTCCCTGGCGGGATCGGGCACAGCCATCCTCTTGGAGACTTTACCTGACGACCCCGTGGGTGGCTCCCTCTCCCTCCCTGTCCTACTTCTCTCATCCTTGCTGATTTCTCCAGGGACCACCACCTTAATAAATCACTCTCTTCACAATCAGTAGTTAGATATTCATGAGAAATAAATACTAGTTTATTTCAGTCCTCATTTCCGAACTGTAAGTCCCATGAGGCAGTAATCAGCATTTGAACAGCAGCGAGTGTGGGTCCTGGCATCTACTTAATACATATTCAATAAATTAATGAACAAACTCAAGAGAGAGTGAGTGAAATCACGAAGGTATGTATGCAGTTGGGCTACAGCAGAGTGGTAGGGTCTGACCCCCCTCCAAAGCTTTCAACCCTTACGTCCAGCCCATAGAAGCTTGTTGAAACACATAAATACCCTTCAATATCAAGGGGACATCACAAATACTCAAGCCTTGCTCTCTCTTGGTTTATGGTAAGTCTGGCTGAACCCTACAATGCATCTAATTCCCCATTACTTACTTGTTCTTTATGACCTCCACATACATTGTGTGAGTTTGTGTGTGTATATTTATATAAATTCTTATCATTCAGGTTCATAAAATATCCTTTATGAGAGAAACTATCCATGGCTGACCCGGATGCACAAGAGGAAATGTTTCATTTCTCAAGAAAAGTCTTCTGTGCCTCCTGACACCTCCCTCCTCCGTGTGCTGTACCCGTGGGACCTAATGGTTCTAAAAACCGAAGCAGCTGCTTGGCTCAGAATTTACAGACCTACTGTGTGCGTAACAAGTGGGACAGAGCTATGATCGGCTGGGATTATTTTTGTTGCTATCAGATATTGAATCCTGCCCTTGGGGAAAGCTTCAAGGATGATTTTCTGACACTCAAGATTGTGTGTGTACCTGTCTGTCTGTCTGTCAACGAAAAGAGAGGAACGTGGGGAGAAACTCAAGTAAGTGCAGTTCATAGTCTTTGCTAATCACAGACGAAACATATTTTGTTCTCTAGCAAAGCCCAGCTGGTTGCTTCAACACTGTCTGAAAAAAAAAAAAAAAACAGTTGTGGTTTATATTAAATCCCGATTGCAAGGTCAAAAAAGCCTGAACCTACACAAGACTAGGCTTGAGAGACAAAGCTGTTGAAGACTGAGCAAGGGAGATGGAGTTAGTCATAAAACTACACTTAGCACATACTTCTTCATACCCTTTTAAAATAAGTATTATATGGTCTTAATGAGATCATCATTCCTCTGAACAGATTCACGTGACAATGCTCTTGCCATATCCCTTCTGATATTTATAAACAACAAACTGTAAAAAGTGCTCACCAACATTTGGTGTGGGGTATGGACTCTTTAGAAATCTAATGAAAGCTGTGAACCCTCTCCCCAGAAAAAAAATCACATCCACAATTTTGCGTACACTTTCCAGGGGTTCACTGACCATCTGAAAGTTATGCATGAGTCCCGCATTAAGAAGCCCTTCCCTACAGGAAATAAAACATGGAGCCATGATTTAAAGGAAATTGTGGTGTTTTAACTCTTTGAAGGTCCTTAGAAATAACTTAGTCCTTACTCTCATTTTCTAGATGTGGGCAGAGGTCAGGAGACAGTAATACTTGCCGAAAGCCATGCAACAAATTTGTGACAGAGTTAGGGATTTGGATGTTATCAACGTCTACTTCATCAGAAGCTGACCCTGAACAATGATTGGTGGGAAGATGACGTAAGAAGGAGGTGATCCCAGGGGTATCAGAAGGGAGTGGAGAGGGCAGGAAAGAGAAGAGGAGGGGGTCAAGCGGGATGCCCTCTCAGGCAAACACCTGTGGGGGGGGTCCCACAGGGACCTGGAGTTAAGTCCCACCCGAAGAGCGGGTTGGCGGCTTCCGTAACTGCACACCCTTCACCGTTAGTTGAGAGGGATGGGGAAGTGAACTCCCAGAAACCAGTCGCCCAAAGGTAGTCCTCCAAAAAAAAAACAAAAAAAGGGCTGCAGATGTTGGTCAAAGGGGACTTTCCAGGCTGCCAGGTAGAAGGCAGCTGATGTGACAGACCCAACCCTTCCTGACCCCTTGCTGCTGCCCCAAAAAAGAGATGCATGTAGACTTTTCGGTGAATGACTCAGTGCTCACTATTCCAAGATGAAAGATTAATGGATGTGTGACAGTTATGTTCAGTTCTAGTCTGAAGGTGTGATGAGTGTTCCCAGACCTCCAGCTCCAAGCCTTGTGCACAGCAGAACCAACGACAAGAAGAAAGGCCATGTGGCATGCTCATCCTGGAGTCGTCACAAGGCACAGTGTTCTGGGGATTCCATCCTGTCCCAGTTTGTAAAGCCACCATAAACCGTCCCGAGTAGCACACCCCGCCCCAACCTTACACACACCTCCTACGAGCACCAGGCAGCTTGGCTTGGTTTCTGCAGAGCATTTCATTTTACAGGGTTGACATTCCCCCTTTCCTCCTGAGTAACGCAGAACTGCCTTGCAGGAGAGACACGTGCTCCTTAGTGTTGAAAAGCCTCCCCCCTGAGCCAACAGAAATGGGCTTCGCTTTGATTATACAGCAAAATCCCAAAGACAGAAGGCACACGCTGGCATCCCTGCTCGGAGTTTACAAACTGCCGGGAAGAAAGAGCAACAGCCCAACAGAAATAGAGGCAGCGGAAATGAAAGAGCAGTCAAGAGACTGGAGGTGCTAACGGATTATGGCCCGACCATCCATAAAAACACAACCCTCATCCACAGTCTGCAGCAACCAGACCAGGGACAACCCACAGCCTCTGCAGCAATCAGCCCCCAAAAGCCAGGACTTCATCAGTCACTGACAGACAGCTTCCCTGATTTATGCCCCTGAATCCAACGTGCGACCAAGCAGAGAAGCCAAACACGCTACTGAAGAAGCCACACAGGACGCTCACGGCAAGTCAGCCCGCCTCCTGCTTCCCCAGACCAGCAGCCCTGGTCCAGGCACACCTGAACTGAAGCTGCCTCTTTTCTCCACTGTAAAGCTTTCCCAACCCCCTACCTGCCTTCGAGTCTCTGACAAACGCAAATAATGGTGGCCAACTCCCTTGCTATTGAAAGCTCTGAATAATAGGCTTTACTTGTTCTCATTCAGCTAGTTTTTGTTTATTTCCACATAGTTCATAGAGAAATACAAACCACCAATAAATGTGGGAGGGGAAAAGCTTAACTAACTAATTCTAAAAGAAATGCAGCTTAAAACAACAATGAAATATATTTTTTGGCTTGATTTGGAGGGCAGTTTGAAAATATTTAAGCCAAAGGTAAAAATGTGCATGCCCTTGAACCTGGTCATTCCTATTCTAGCAATTCAGTTTTGAAGAGATTGTGTCATAAATGCACAATTATGTACAAAGATGTCCACTGTTTAAATATTTGTACAGGCTAACTCTCTGAAAGGGGAATGGATAATATATGAGACATCCATACAATGGAATTCTGTGAGACCATCCAAAGAATAGAATGTTGGTGACAGGAGGAGTGCAGGGATAGATGAGAGAGTGGAAAAGGCAAAACAAGATGCTCGAGTGTCATTTTTAAATACACGTGTGTGCCCAGGTACAGCTCTCTGGCTGTTTCACACAATGAAATCGTGGTTCAGCCCAGAAGTGGGGCTGGAGAATGGGAGAGGGGCTGTCACCTGATACATTTCTCATTGTTCATGGTTGTATGATGATCATGTATTACCTTGGTAATGAAAACGTTAAAATAAAAAGAATCAGCTGGGGAACTCGGTGGTTCGCAGGAAATGTGGTCCTGAGAATGTGTTATTCACTCCATCACCTATTTTCTCACTTCTCCCCTTATTGTTGCTGAGCTATGCAGGATGAGGCGTGGGCACTGATAATAGCTTTGATTCCGGGAACAATAGCCAAGATAATGAGGAGCCCACTTCATTGACAATGCTTCCACGCTGCGTCAGAGGCAAGACAAACATCGCGCAGGTGCTGAAACAACCACGGCTCATTTATCTGCCATTGTCCAGAAAGGAGCCCATCCACACTGGTGAATTTTCCAAAATAATAGGAGCTCACCATCTGTTTCAAGGGCCCACTTTAAAAAAAAAAAAAAAAAAAAAAAAGATTTAACCATTTTTGAGGGAACTCTTTCCTAAATGGATTTCACAAACTCCTCCTTGTCAAAGAAAATACAGTGATCATAATACAAGCAATTCCTGATGACTTGGAGTGCAGCTCTGGCTATAGTTCTGGACTATAGTTCTGAGTACAGTTCTGGAGTTGTGACTTATTTCAGCCTCCCATCTGGGGAAGTTTGCCTCGACTTTGCATGTTCACCAATCTTGGTGATTTTGAATTCCTTTCTAATTTGCAAATTTCTGCCACATCTCTCACTTTGGCCATCCTTTATAGATAATATACCTATTGGCTCTTGCCCTGTCTCCTGAATACTGTCATCCCTCATTTCATTTGACGCTCCATCTCAAAGTGGAGCCCGAATACAGAGCTGGGTGAATGTGGTTCCCTGGGAGGTGGTCCCCAGAAGCAGAGTGAGGGTGTGTGGAAGGAGGGAGGGAAAGGAGAACAGCAGGAGACATGGGCAATGGGAACTCGGTATCTCATCAGGACCCTTGGAGACACAGGGGGGAACACACCTTATTACTGTCCTACTGAGAGTATTTATTCACCAACTAGTATCCTTCTTGTGTCCCCTGTTTGAGGATTCTTGCAGCTGGGAGGTTGGAGATCAGACCTTTAGCACTGTAGGTCTGCATCTTAGCTGGGCTAGACAATGCCCTCAGACAGAAAGACACAGGAACGGGCTAAGGTGAAAGGATCAGAGCACCAAAAGAGTCGGCCACACCCTCACACCACCCCCACGGAGCCAGCAGTGGGATCCCATTTCACAGATGAAGGAACTGAGTCTATGAGAGTTTAAACTACCTGCCCAGGGTCACCCAGGCAGCCAATGACGGCATTAGGACCCTAATCCAGGTTGAAGTGGCCCCAAGGTCTCCCTCAGCTGTCACAAATGGCTGCTGTGCTTCCACAGGCCGCTGGGGACCCTTCCAGATTGTTGTTATCTGAGAAATCAGCTGATTAAGAAATACAAACTGGTGTGTATAAAACAAGCTACAAGGATCTATTGTACAGCACAAGGAATAGAACCAATATCCTATAATAACTATAGTGGAGTATAACCTTTAAAAATTGTGAATCACTGTATCGTACACCTGTAACCCCCTCCCCCCTTCCCTCTCCCCACTGGTAACCACTAGTTTGTTCTCTGTATTTGTGAGTTTGTTCCTTTTTTGTTATATTCACTAGTTTGTTGTGTTTTTTAGATTCCACATATAAATGATATCATATAGTATTTGTCTTTCTCTGACTTATTTCACTTAGCATAATGCCCTCCAAGTCCATCCATGTTGCTGCAAATGGCAAAATTTCATTCTATTTGTGGCTGAGTAATATTCCATTGTGTATATATATATATATATATATATATATATATATATATATATATATATATATATATATACACACATACCACATCTTCTTTATTCATTCATCTGTCAATGGGCACTGAGGTTGCTTCCATATCTTGGCAATTGTAATAATGTTGCTATGAATATTGGGGTGCGTGTACCTTTTCAAATCAGCGTTTTCATTTTTTTCAGGTATATGCCCAGGAGTGGAATTGCTGGGTCATACAGTAGTTCTATTTTTAGTTTTCTGAGAAACCTCCATACTGTTTTCCACAGTGGTTGCACCAATTTATATTCCCACCAACAGTGTATCAGGGTTCCCTTTTCTCCACTTCCTTGAAGGGTGTTTACTTTTTTGTATTGATTCTTTTTACTTAAAAGTACCATTTTTGGCAAGACATTATTAAAGCTGTTTTTCTTTTTTTTTGGTAGAAAACTCTTCAAAGGTTATAATACTAAGCAGGTGTATTTTTCTTCTTACTTCTAGAGGTGCTTATCTTCCTTTCTAACTTGAAATTTTTTGGTTTGAGTGGGAAACAGATGTAGATCCAAGGATGTCATTATCCTAATAAAACCTCAGTGTCTGAATATATCCACACCACCGTTAAACAATTACTAAAATACCTTGTGAAGAGAGGATCAAGGGATTTTACATTATGTCTATTTATTCTTTGAAGTGGCTCCCACCCCGAGGTGTTCCCTTCCCTTGAGTCTGGGCCAGCTTGTGACTGATTCAATCTAAAGAATACAGTGGAAGTGGCGATGTGTGACTTCCAGGCTCAGAAAAGGCTAAGCAGCGTCCCTTGTTTCTCTTGGGAGTTCACTTTGGGAGCCCTGCATGGCCGAGCTGTGAGGAAGCCCTGACTCTGTGGGGTAGCCCCTGTAGGTGCTTTGATCGACAATCCCAGCTGACATTCCAACCCTGCATCAACTCCCAAACCTGTGAGCAACGAGGCCTCTAGATGATTCCCACCCTCCCAGCTGTGAGGTCACCCTTGGCCATTATGTCTTTGCAGGTAGAACTCCAGACATCATGGAGCAGAGACAGGGCATACCCACATGCCTTGATCGTGGGCATAATAAAATTATTTCATGACACTAAGTTTGGGCGTGGTTTGTTATACAGAAACAGCAACCAGGACAGAGGGTCGGTAGGAGGACTGGTAAACAGATATTCCTAGAAGTGCTGAGAGGGGTAGGGCTGAGCCTGGGGTTGAGGGAGGTGAGGGAAGCTATACCAGCAAGCTAATTAATTCATGGGTAGCTGAAGAACACCCAGACACAGACTGTGAATCTATTATTCCATGACCACCCCATTCCTTCCCTAGGCCACTTTCTGTGCTGGACAACACTCCAGGTACTTTAAGTAAAAATACATTTAATAAAGGGACTTAGGTGCCTACAAAATCTCGGGAGGAGCTGGAGGCACGGGAGTCAGGGGCTGCTGCTGCACCAAACCACTGCAGCAGCAGGTCAGGAAACTATGTTGGCTCTGCCCTCATAAGTGCCACCAGCACGGCCCCCTTAGACCCATCACTGCAAACACAGAGGCCAATCAGAGGCTGCCCATCAGCCTGTGCAGAAAGGTGGCCTCTACTTCCCTTCCATCCTCCAAATTCTGCATGAACACATTTGACTGGTAATACCTGAGTCTAGGATCCTAGCTGCAAGGGAGCCGGGAAAGGCAAGGGAGTCTAGTCTTTATACTTCTAGTTTCTATAATATGGTGGAAAGTGGGACATAGAATTAGACTAAAGTCAAAAACTTGGAGAAAGGGAGTTCCTCCTCCTCTTGGAGGTGGGAGGAGGACCAGATTAATTCAGGTTTTCCGTTTTCATATCTACAAATTGAAACCCTTTGTTCCAAATCTCCTTTAGAAAATAAGCAAATTTTCATTTTAGAGGAGATGGAGGAAACACAAGGCATGAAGATCAGTCAATCTGTGTTGTGAGAGCACAGGCAGAACCAGGACTGGGTGAGATAGCTGGGCTGAAATGGAGACTGGGGACCCCAGCTGAGAGGAGGACTCAGCACTGGAGGGGGCGGGCCAGCACTGGCCTCCATCATCACCATCACGCCTGTGAAGTCAGCCACTCCTGAACAGGCCACATGTCTTCTCCCTGTACCAGGAAATTCCAAGCTCTGGAGAATTATAGTGCACCTTCAGGACTGGATAGAACCAGAGGGGACCAGTACTTGTTACTCCTCACATCTTGGCTGTCATGCCTTCTCTCTGAGCCTCAATTCCCTTATCAATAAATAGGGGATAATAGCTTATAGACTCATTATATTAGAGAAAACCCCTGTGAAACTACATATCAGATCACCCTCTATCTTCTCTAATAGGGTGCCTTCCTGACATGAGGCAATAACTGGTTGAAATTTCAAAATCTGGGTTGTACATAAGACATATGACGAAAGAGTTTCTCTTCTTGTTATGTATTTCTCTACTTCTTGGACACTAGTTGTAGCACTGCAGTGCCTTTTCTCTTTTCAGTCCTACCCATGGTTCTTTCTCCAGAAACACCAGCATGTGCTTGCAGAATCTCTCCTTTGAAGACAGCAGGAAGGAGCTGAACACATAAATGCGTCAGTAACTTTCCATTTGCTCCTCCACGAGTGTGTCTGAGGGCCCAGATCATTTCCTCCAAAGCGTCTCTAACTCCCCAGCAGCTGGTGCTTGTTCTAACCCCATTATCCACCTGGATGGGCACCCATGATACTCTTCCCTCTTCAACTACTTAATCAGCCATTGTGTCCAAGGGGGCACCCCCCACTGGACTTACAACTCACCATGGAGGTAAGAGTTGTTCTCATCAACACCTTCCAAACTTCAAGCTCTTACAAAAACATGAGGACTCTTCAGTGGCTGTTGACTTGAACGTGATAATAATTGGCTCATGGTGAGACCACATCAGTGTCTCTTACGTTGCCCTAAAAGGAGAGACATATTTTCTCTTTGTACAGCAGGGTCTTGCATGAGGTTGGCATGCCTGCAGTTTATGCCTTGTGGAGACCCCCTGGCAGGCTCGAATGAGATGCAGTCCTCCCCTGGCAAGATCTTCGTGGCTTCATGAGGCACTTAGAGCTCAATCTTGGTCCCCTGAGTTCTCTCCAAACTTGGGGTTTTCTCCCTAACTCAGTCCCATACTAGAATATGGGCAATACTTTCAGACAGAGTTGTATCTAGGCAAAGGGGTAATCACAGCCTCCTTTTCTCCACCATGGCTCTCTTACCAAGCATCAGGTCTTCAGTGACTTTGAGTGAAGCCATTTACCCAACTGTCTTTGTTTGGGTTCTTCCAAAAGCCAACCCAGGAACAAGAACTTAGGAACAAGTAACTTACCTGGGAGGCAATCCCAAGAAATACTGTGAGGAAGCAAAGAAGGGAGGGAAGGGAAAGAACCAATTCAGGGTGTTCATGACGAGGCTAATGCTGTGAGTAACAGGGGTTCACTCCTGGGGGGATCTCTGGGAGACTGTCTCCAACACACACTTAAGACTTGTCCTTTCCAACAGAGGAAGCCGCGGCACTTTTTCATCAACCTCCGTCTATCATTGGTGAGTGCTGCTCCTGGGAGCATTCACTCCCCAGCACTTCCAGCCTGGCCATCTGGTAGCCAAGAATGTCCTATGACCAGACAGCATCCTCAGGAAGAGAGAAACTCAGGTGTTTGAAGTAGAAAGCCATCCACCTGTACAGGAAGAGTTTACTCAAGATACAGTTGACTTCTGTTGTGGGCCAGTGGGATGTGACATCACATGCTATACAAACCCACAGCCAACACTGAGATAACCATTCACTTTGCCTCTCAGATGCAAAGATGATGCATCCTCTTGGATGCATCAATGGGTAGCCTTAGACCCTGGAAACAACAGCAGATGTTACTCTCAGAACAGAACATCTAGAAAAACTAGGACATAATGCAAAGTCAAAAGGAATCGGCCACCCACTGGAGAGCTGGGAGGCCACATGAATCAAAGACCAAGGTAAAAGAGTAAGACACAAAGCAGATGGGAGTGAAGGTGTAACCAACACCCAAAGGTCAGGACAACACTGGGGAAGAAATGCAGGTGGAGGAGAGGAAAATTGCCTGAATTTTTAATTTTTATTAAACTCTGTCTCCTTCTGCTGAAAAGCGTAAACATTCTTGAAAAGTAAGGAGGGCTTTGTATGCTTGTTTCAGGAGCAGCCCTACAGTGAAGGGGGAAGTGCTTCTCTTGGTCCTCAGCAGCTCTGCAGGGAGGCAGAATAAAAGAAGGGAAAAGCCACATTTCTGAGGCCTGGGGGAAGACGGAAAAATGGGAAGGGAGAGCCGGCCTAGCCCTGAGGGCAGTGCCTTTGAGAGTCGCATTGCTGGAAACAAGTTTCCAGAATAGGCAGGAGAGAACGGGGTCACTGGCACAGAGGGAGAAATTTACTGTGAAGTCTGTTCTAGAAATATCGATACAAGGCTGCTTGTCTCCCTTTCTCTTGCATTTTCTCCCAACACAGCCCCTGCTTAGGACAAGGAGCCAGGTGGCCATGTCTACGCCACCTGGTCTTCCAGCCCAGATCCAGATGGCTGGTGCAGGGTGCATCATTGTGTTGGCTGTTGGATCCAATCAGATTTTCTCCCGCAGGAATTTGAACTAAGAGACTCAGAGAGTCCAGTTAGGGAATGACTGGCCTGAGAATTATAAAATCATGACAGTAATGTGGGCATATACAACAGGAAAGCGGGCAGATGTATACTGGGAAGTAGAGACAAGAAAGACATCAGTGAAAATGCTGGAGTGAGGACCTCTGAAAATTCAGCCCTCCATTAAAGCAGTGGAAAATGGCCAAAAATGGTCAGAATCAACTTTTTCAGAACTCTGAAAATTAACCAAATGCTTCTAGAATCCTTGGGAGCATTTAGAAATGTAGCTGAGTCTTGGTAAGAACAGAAAGCCTGTGGCATTTTTAGTACTTTAGTCCAATTCCCTGCTCTCAATGGCAGCCTTGAAAAATAAAAGAGGGAGCAGAATGGGCCTCAGTTCCAAATAACTGTCATCATTTGTTTTAGTGTTTCACTGGAAGACCCCACTCAAAAGACTTGTCTTTGTTTGACCTCCCTTGAACTCGCCCAGTGATGAAACACCTCTGAGAGGGAAGCAGAGGAGGGTAGCATTTGCCAGATGTTTTAACCTCACAGCTGACTGCTGGATGACAGTGGAGACAAACAATAGATTAATCAAAAAACTTAGAGAAAAAATGAGGACCCACTTACGTGAACATTTTGTTCAACACTCTGGGACCCGCTGAGTCTTTGCGTTCCATCCACCGTGTCCTCAGCCAAGACACAAGCTCCCCAGATGCCCATCTTCTCATTCCCATGACGCTCCAGACTTCCCAAGCCCACAGCCACTGCCCACTGACAACTTCCCTGGACCCCTTAAATGTCCCTTCGATTTTAAGGAAACTCTCCTATAACCTCAGTCTCCCCCAGAGAAACTCTGACTCCGGCCCCAAGGCAGCCCCACCTCCTGCCTGAACAGATAACTGCTTTTCCTCCAAAGATACCGCCTGCCACCAATCTTTCTCCCAGCATCCCCAGGCTGGGACCTGGGAGGTGGCTGGGGCTTTACCCAGCTCCCTGCTGCCATTTCCAAGTGGCTTTGCTTTTACTCTTATGTAAAACCCTTTAGCCGATGGCATTATTGTTTCCCTAAGGGACTTAAGAGAACCACTTGAAAAACTACAACAAACAATACAAAAATTCAGCAAAGGAGTGCGATACACAATTGATAATACATAGAAACCAACAACTTTCATAAATACAAATACAAAGCAGATCAAAGACATGACAGCAGGCCCTGCTTGTGAAAACGTCAGTACAGGTGAAGCACTTACACAGGAATTGTGTGTGGCTTATATGAAGAAAACTCTAAAATATCACTGTAAAAAACTTAAAGAAAGACACACCATGTCATTGGGCAGGAAATGTCAATATTATAAAGATGTCATTTCTGTTCAAATTAATTTAGAAATTTAACACAAAGCAAGTCAAAATATTCAGGTTTTAAAAACTGGATTATCCCGCTAATTCCTAAGTTTACATGGAAAGACAGCTTTAAAATTGGAAGAATCTTAAAAAGTACTGTATTAGTGGGGGATTAGAGCCAAAGATGATATCTTATGAAGCCTCAATGATTAAAGTTGTGTGGTACTGGCACACAGACCAATAGAACAGAATATAAAATCTAGTAATAGACCCCAAAACGTAAAAGAAAGAGACATACGGTAAGGGAGGCATTTCAAATCAGTGGAGAATAGACAGACTATTCTATAACTGGGCTATCCAAGTAGCCATCTGAAAATAAAGCTTGATCCATCCCTCACCTTTCATACAACAGAATTCATTTCAAATGGGTCAAAGATTTAAATGTTTTGAAAAATCTTTAAACTTCAAATACTAAAAAAAACACAAGAGGATTTTTAAAATAAACTTGGAAGAGTTGAGACATTTCTAATGGTGACTCAACATCCAGATGCTATAAAGGAAAAGACTGAAATGACCATAACGAAAAACATCTGCGTGACAAAATAAGTCAAAAGAGAAAAAAATATTTGCGGCTCATATTGGGGCTTAAACTTTGAAAAGTGGTCGAGAAAATGTGAATAACGCACATGAAACTTTTTCTGTGTCTGTAGCCATGACATTGGGTAAAAAAATTGAGGAGGTATTCTTCCATCGTTCAAAAACTATTATCTGACTCAGAAAGAAATCGCTCGTGTCCCTGACGAATGAGCAAAGTCCCAACATAAGTTGTTTCACTTTCATCTCAAATTACCCTCAAATATCAACACTTTTCATCCACAGCAACCCACTGATGGTGGTACCAATGGCAGTGGGGTCAGGCATTGACCGTAAGTCACAGAGTGAGCTGAAGTTTTTAACAAGCACATGTGAGACCCGCCCGCCTCCGCCGGGAGCCCCTGGGAGAGTGGTGCCACTAAAGACACAGGCCTAACGAGCTGCTTTAATTGGCTGCTAATGTCAGTGTGACCTCATTTGTACCTACAGCCTCTGAGACCTAGGGACATCCGGGTTACAATTAAGGATGGATTGAGGGTGATATTTTGCATCACAAATACCAGACTAGCTTGGCAATGCATACCAGTAGGAGAGTGAGGCTATGTTTTCAGAGCGGATGAGACCAGCTGAGGGACCCACAGTCCCATGGTGCTGACAAGGTGTTATGGGAAGAGCAGTGTGGTGCGACACGAACCTGAAGGCATGGGTCCTGCCTCAGAAGTTACTAGCCTTGTGATCGGGACAGTTGTTGAACTTTGGATTTGTCTTCAGCAAAACAGGCTCATGCAGTAGATGAGATCCCGGCGCCGGCCCAGCCCACCCATCCTCAGCGCTGTTGGAAGTGGGGGACCAGCCCTCAGCTATGGCTCTGCCTCACCTGGGAAGTTACAGCCCCCTTTCGCCCACCCCACGCAGCCCCCGCTAATGACAGACTGCCATAGAAAAGGCTGGATTCCTGGCCCCAAGGGGGGCAACTGTGCAGCCTAGCTCGTGTTTGAATACCCCGTCGCTACCACATGGATTAGGCTACCACTGGGACCACGTCCTTGGGCCCTCCTCCCTCTGCCCTATCCTGCTTCACCCCCTCCCTCCACAATTCACGTGCACCAGCATCCCTGGGCTCCGCTTCTGGAGGACCCAGTTTAAAAGAGAGTTTTCCTTCCTGGTCTGTCAGTTTTACAGGGTTGCCATTGTTTGAGACCAGGTTGAACTGAGTCCTGCTGTGAGCCATGGCGACCTTTGCGGGGGGCCGGGGGCCGCGGGGCTGGGCGGGGGGGGGCCAGGCAGGGTATTGAAAGGGCAGTGGGGCTCAGTCATTCCAAGTAAAGAGGGGTTGTTGCCAAGGAAAGAAGTCAAGAGTGGACACAAGCCAGCTCTAGTCGGAGGTGAGGCTGTGACACGCCCAAGTTACAAGAGCCCGAGAGGGTGGCACAAAACCCTCCAAGTGCAGTAGCTCAGCTGAGGCATGAACCAGGCTGTTGGCTGGTGGTCAGGCTGGGCCAGACCATCAAAAAGAGCAGCTGCATAGCACAGGGAGATCAGCTCAGTGCTTTGCCACCACCTAGAGGGGTGGGATAAGGAGGGCGAGAGGGAGACGCAAGAGGAAGGGGATATGGGGATATACGTATGCATATAGCTGATTCACTTTGCTATACAGCAGAAATTAACAACCACTGTAAAGCAATTATACGCCAATAAAGGTGTTAAAAAAAAAAAGAACAATTGGAATAGAATCAAATATGTCAGCAGGAAAACAACCTGAAAACTGAAGTTCTGTGGCACCGTTTCTGTTCAAGTAAGTGGGTCTCACGGGTGAGCTGTGGTCTAGACCACACACCACCATTATGAAAGCAAGACAAGGAAACCTCTGAGGTCCTCCAGATCTGAGCCTGTAGGACTACGTGTGGGTAAAATTATGTCAAGAAATATCAATACTTGGGGGAAACTGAGATGCCTTTTGGTGGCATTTAAGATAAACCAAGAAATATCAAACTTGTAGGATGCAGCTGAAGGCTTTAATTCATAGATTAGAAAAGAAGAAAGGCTGAAATTCCATGATTTAAGCTACCACATCTAGAAGCCAGAAGAACCACAAAGTACAGGAAAAGAAATAAAAGAGCAGAAATCAATGAAACAGGAAATAAATGTACAGTAGAGAAAATCCATAAAGCCAAAAGTGGGCTATTTGAAGACTGATTAAATTCATTACCCTTGAGCAAAACTGATCAAGAAAAAGAGAAGTAAAGATGAATGGCCACCATCCGGAAGTTAGACAACGGAATGCCCTGGCCGTCCAGTGCTTAAGGTCACTGGTTGGGGAACTAAGATCCTGCATGCTGCGCAGTGTGGCCAAAAAAGAAAGGAAGTTAGACTGTGTTAAATGCTCTTGGAAGGGGAGCTGCCTTAGAGAGACATTTTAGGCAGGTCAGTGGTCAGGAGCCCAGAGGCGACCTGTCATCCCACCAGCCTCCTGGTGACCGGTGACTATTCACGGCAAATTCTCCACCTTAGAGTTCCGACTTCACACGAGAATCAGTTTTATATATAAACACATGCCTTCCAAGGTTGAGATTAAAGAGGCAAAATAAAGATTAGGTCTAAAACCGACACTGGGCTACCTTAGGTTGGGGTCCCCAGAAGCAGACCCCGAGGCAAGGCTTTTAGTGGGTTGGGAGGCAGCCCCAAGTAGTGGCGGCGGAGGAGTTGGGGGGAGGGTGGGGGTGGCAGAGGTCTTTGCGTCATTTCTGAGGACGGCCACCACCACGCGCCCCTGCCTGGGCAGCACGCCGCTCCTCTCACTGGTGGAGCCTGTGCCCCGCTTCTGGACCTGGGCGGGCCCTGTAACTGCCCAGCCACCGGCTATGGCAGGAATGCCGCCCAGCCCAGGGTGTAGAGGCCTGGCCGTGTCTGCTTGCTCTCCACCTGGGGAGTCTTGCCGCCCAGCTCTAAGGCCCCTCGGGCTGGACCACTGACAACGCAGCATCACAGGGGCGAGAGGCCACTTGGAGCAGCAGTGCCGCGGAGCCGGGCAGGAGTGAAACCCGCTGGACCTTCCAGCTCAGCAGAGCGCAGCCCCGTGAGGACCCCAGCCAAGCCGCCTGCGGCTGCAGAACCTCCAGTTGAGTCCACACTTTCCCGAGCCCAGAATCGGGAGAAAGAGTGCCTAAGTGCTGCTGGAAGCCCCGGCGTTTGGAGGCGGTGCACTGTACAGAGATCGCTGGCTAAAGGATTCAGCGCCAGATGCACGGATGAGCAGGTCTTGCTTGGGCACCTGGGATCAGTCCGTCGGGGCCTCTGGGAGGTGGGAGAACTTGCCCGGGAGTGGTCTGACTTGAGAGGTGTTTATTCACTAACAGCCAACGTCCTGGGTGAAGGGCTGCTCCTCGGGGTGTGAACTCCATCCCCGCATGAGAGCACTGCTGCTCCCACAGCCAGAGAGGCCGGTGCTTGTCGGAGGAAGCTGTCACATGCACAGGAAAGGTGACGCCCAGGGCTCTGAGCAGGGCAGCATGAGCCACAGGCTACGTGTTCCAGCCCCGGCGTGCAGCTCCTAATGCTCTTCTCTGATCAAACCCACAACCGTATCAAATTTCTTGTTTTTTTCCCTTTCTTCCTAGCATAGTGTAGCATTTTTGGGGAGTACTGCTTCCCCTTTCATCATTCTAACTCCTCTTACCTTCTAAGTTCAGCTTGAACATTACTTCCTACTGGAAACTCTCAGTATCAGTTAAATCCCTTTCAGTTACACATTAAAACACACACACACACACACACACACACACACACACACACACGCACAAGACTACAATAATGGGCTGGAATGGAAGAGAAATTATGACTCATTAAAGTGCAAAGTCCTGTAGTAATCAGGCTTCAGGCTCAGCTTGATCAAGGCTCAGTTGATGTGACCAGAACATAATTTCTCTTGGCCTCTGGGTTCAGCCCTGCTCACCTCCATGTACTGACTTCATTCTCAGGCTCCAAATAATGGCAGATGGCTGCTGCTGCGCTAACCCACCCTCTTCTCAGTTTCAAGGGAGAACAAAGAGATTTTTTTTCCAGCAGCTCTTAAACAATTCCTGCAATTTGCTAGCATCAAACCAGCTTAGGTTACATGCTCATCTCTGAACCAATCAGTGTAGCCAGAGGAAGGACTATTCCATTGCCTTTGGCCTGGGTCATATGCTCTGGCCCTGGAGCCTGGGGCTTGGGCTTCATCTGAACCAATGGGTGATGGATTGGTCCACAGGTAAAACTCAGGGCTGCTGCCTAAACAGAGCAAGGGGATGTTGAGAGACTCAGGCAGAAACATCCTCTACTCCTTTCCTAGCCATCTCACCTACACCCACCCAGCTTGAACTAAATGCCCTTCCACTGTGACCTTAGCATTCACCACATTGTGTGGTTATAGTTGATTACATGATTCTCTCCTTCAATACCTTGTAAAAACCTTGGGGACAGAGACCATGATTGATGTCTTTTTGTATCCTCACACATCCCCCCCACCAGCATTACAAATTAATTAAGTACTCCATCAGTGCTTGTGGAATGAATGAATAATCAGACTTAAAATACCACATAGCTACTTATTTTAGGATAAGCACAAACATACAAAAACAAAGGCTAGTCCCTAGCTAATGTGTTGAGTTTTTGTTTGTTTTGCAAATTTTATTAAAATATAACATGTGTGGGACTTCCTTGGTGGCTCAGTGGTTAAGAATCTGCCTGCCAATGCCGGGGACACGGGTTCAATCCCTGGTCCGGGAAGATCCCACATGCCGCAGAGCAACTAAGCCCGTGTGCCACAACTACTGAGCCTGCGTGCCACAACTACTGAAGCCCACGTACCTAGAGCCTGTGCTCTACAACAAAAGAAGCCACCACAATGAGAAGCCCGAGCACCGCAATGAAGAGTAGCCCCTGCAAGCCGCAACTAAAGGAAGCTGGTGCACAGCTACAGAGACACAAAGCAGCCAAAAATTAATTAATTAATTTATTAATTAATTAAAAAATATATATATATATAACACGTGTAAAAGTGCATCCATCATAATCAATCAATGAATTTTCACAAACTGAGCACACTTACATAACCAGAAGCCAGATCGAGACAACATTACCAGACCCCCAAAAGCTCCATTTACTTGCCACCCCAAGGATAGCTGCTCTTCTGACTTCTAGCATCATGCGTTGGTTTTGCTTGTTTCTGAGCTTTGTGGATTGTTCCTTCTCGTTGCTACACCATACGCTATTCCTTTATGGGAGTATGCTATAATTTATTTACCCATTCTACTGGTGGTGGGTATTCAGGTAGTTTCCACTTTAGTGCTATTACAAATAGTGCTGCAACCAACATTCTAATAAGTGTCTTGTGGGTGAACATGTGGGCACGTTTCTGTGTGTACTTGGCAGTAGAATTGCTGTCATAAGGTAGGCATGCATTCGGCTTTAAGAAATGCTTTCACTTTTCCAAACTGGGGGTGCCAATTTCCAATGCAGCCAGGAGTGTAAGTTTGATTGAGTTTTGCAGTTTTCGTCTGTACACTGCATGAACACATTTTGGCTACCTTCCCAGAGTTATGTACACAATAGATGCTTGATGAATACTGAGTGGAGGAAGGAAGGAAAGAAGGAAGGAAGAAAGGAAGGAAGGGAGGGAGGGCGGGAGGACCACACTAAAGAACCCAGAAGAGCCACAGAATTTTCTGAAGGCCAACTTTCCCCTTCCTTGACTACAATGAGAATTAACCGATAGACTTTGTGGAGGATTTCATTCATAATCCCTTCAAAATGAGTTAGTCCCGCTATGTATTAAATGGATTATGCGTGAATCCCAAAACAAATCCAACTGCAATTAATGTTTTAATAAACCAGTTGCTAGTGTATGCAATACCCACGACTCGTCGGGAGGGGTTGTATTATACTTATAGACATTAATTAGGTGTTTGTTATTGTCAAACTAAATTTAAAATATAGCCACAGCATCACTGGCCACTTGGGTAAAAAAGTCTCGGTGGTGACTGTAATTAGAAAATAGATGTAAGGGAATAGCATTAATTAGTTAGCTAATGGCGAGCTTTCCACTAATTGAAATGAGGAGCCCTTATCTTGCGGGATGGTAAAATATCTTAGGTGTGCGAGAGAGTGAGCTCCTTTGGGTATTAATAATAAGCCAAAATATTTATTTAACCCTTTCCTTAGGGTATTTTCCTACAAAGTCACAACAAAGTTGGTATTCATTGCCAAATAAAATACAAAGTTATAAAAAAAATTTTTAACATTTTATTATTTTATTATTTTTTTATTTAACATCTTTTTTGGAGTATAATTGCTTTACAGTGTTGTGTTAGTTTCTGCTGTATAACAAAGTGAATCAGCTCTATGTATACATATAGCCCCATATCTCCTCCCTCTTGCATCTCCCTCCCACCCTCCCTAGCCCACCCCTCTAGGTGGTCACAAAGCATGGAGCTGATCTCCCTGTGCTATGTAGCTGCTTCCCACTAGCTATCTATTTCACATTTGGTAGTGCATATATGTCCATGCCACTCTCTCACTTCGTCCCAGCTTACCCTTCCCCCTCCCCAAGTCCTCAAGTCCATTCTCTACATCTGCGTCTTTATTCCTGTCCTGCCCCTAGGTTCATCAGAACCAAAAATTAAAAAAAAATTTTTAATAAAGGAACAGGAGATGTTTGGCAGAATGAAAGGAAATCTGCTCTTGCCAAAACAGGGAACAGGTTCCTGATGTCCAGATTTAATCTTGGTCCTTGCCTTTCTAAAACGCCTCTGAGACAGGCGACTCCTATTGTCCTGGTTCTTCTGCTTCTTTGGATACGCATTCTTGATTATGCTCGTTGTCTCTCTCCCAACTCTCAAGCGTTGGTGCTCCCCAGACGTCTAGCCCTTTCACCTTCTCGTCTCACACATTCTGGCCCATGACAGTCTCCTCCGAGCAGCGGCTTTAACCTCCACCTGCGTGGAGAGTCTTGGGTCTGCGTTCCAGGTCCTGAACCATCAGGCTCCGGCCTTAAACATCCCATCGTCTGCTCACGTTTCCTACTGGACCGTCCCACGGGGACTTCGTAGCAGACGTTATTTGCTGCTCTGCCCAGACGCCCTTGGATCCTTTGTATTATTTCTGGGTTCTCCTTCTCCAGTTTCTGTGTGGTTCTGACTCCGCCTGCCCGCACCCGGCTGCTAGAACTTTGCCTCCACACCCGGAGAGCTGTAAGCGGGACCAGGCTGAGGCTGGGACCTGACCTGGAGTCTCGCCCCTGCTTACCTACTCCCTGCACTGTCCTGCCTCTTCCTCCCCTCGCCCCTGGGAGCCCATCCTTAATGAGTCACGTGCATAGGAATCCTCTTCTCAAGGTCCATTTCCAGCAAACCTGTCCTAAGAAAGACACCCAGCAAAATGCACCCTCTCTCCCCAAAAAAAACCATAGTTCCTCCTTTTATATTTCAATTCGTAATTGGTATCATTTCACTGTCTAGGTCAGAAAAGAAGATGTTGTATCCTTCCCCATTTATGTGCTACTTTCAGCCAAACAGAAATGCTCCCCAAATCCTGATAAGGCAACTCCTCCGTGTGTCTCGTCACCACTCCTCCCCCTCCATTTGTCTCAGGGACACCTGACTGTCCTCTAAGACTTCATACTTTCCAGCCCTGATAGACAGCAGCGCAGTCACGACCACAGCCCATCCCTGCACCTCAGGGGGCCACGTGACCCGTTCTCAACTGTGGAAACAGAAGTGATGAGTCTCTTCCAGGCCAAGGTTTCCATGAAGCAGGTGGGCCACTTCCATCCTCCCTTGCTCCCTCTGCCTTGGTGCAGAGGACCCTGAGCATCCTCAGGACTGTGGAGCTCCAGGAGGGAAAGGACCTGGAAAGCCCTCCAACTGACCAGAACACACCCCGTTGAACTGTGACATGAGTAAGAAATAAGCTTTCCTGGTACAAAGCCCACTGAAATTTGGGGGATTATTTTTTATGGCTGTCAGTGTGCCCTTGATTATTACACAAATCCTGTGGGGCTCATCTCTGCTGTTATTGCATTAGCTCCTGCCCTGGTCTCCATCCTCCAAACCCCTCACAAATCTGCTCTTTACCTGTTCACCTGAATACAGCAACCTAATGGAAATGATAATCCCACCCTGCACATCCTTTGCTCTCTAAAGCTCTTAAGCCGACCCATACCCTGTTAAGTACAGAATAAAGGTCAAGTTCTCTGGCATCATAAGAGAGCCCCATGACTGTTATTTCCTCTCCCACCAGTTTTGGCCTTGTAATTTCCTCTCCAGAAGTGCCTGCCTACTTATATCTCCATGAAAGCATCTTCTCTTTTACTCACGCCTGCCCAGTCCTTCCTTGCATTTGTCTCATTGGTCCCTACTGGTCCTTTAAGACTTAGCTTGGACAAGAAACCACCTCTGGACACCCCCCAGGCTGCATTAGAACCTTCCTCAGGGGCTTCTGTCCATGAGGCATGGAACCACCCACTTCCTGATCCCTCTCCCTGCCCACCCTGCATCCTGAAAGCGGAGATCTCTGCTTTACATTCCAGAACCTATTCTGTCCCTCCTGCCAATCCAAAGGTTGTTGAACCGACTTTTCAAACTTATTCCTAAGTTCTGAGATCGTTTCCGAGTTCAACAAATACGCAAGGCATGTAGAGCAGAAAAAAGCCCCACATTTTGTCATTTACTTGACATGACTGGGGTGCGTTGAGGAACGCTTTGGCAGTTATAGGGTGGAGATAATTGTAGAGTCATGATAGAGTGGATGATTTCTCTAAAGGAAGCAAGAGGGGTGGAGATGACAGCCAGAGGGAGACGAGAAAGCGAGAGCACGGGGGTGGAACTGTGGACCTCAGTTTAGAAATCCTGTTTTAGACCCAGAAGCAGATGTTATGGCTCAGTTGGTCCAGGCATTAATTGCATGTTGAGAGCTTGAAGGCCTGCATGGATTCACCCCTGGCCCGAGTGCATTCACCTGTCAGTGGTCAGTCCAGACTAGAATCCTGATCACCGACACCCAGGCCTCCTTCAGCCTTTTTTCCTGCTGCCTTCAAGAGCTAAGCCTAGTCCAGATGAAGCCAGAAACCTCCATCCACTAAGAACAACTTTTTTCTGGCAGAACCCTAGGGACCGAACAGGAAACGTGAGCTGGGGAGGAAAGTAAGTCTGAAACAGAACCATTCTTTTTCAGCCCTGTTGTGAAAGTTAAAAATTGTATTCGTTCCGGGTTTGGCCGATTTCATGAGAAATCCCTCTATCTGTGGGTCTTATAGAAATAAGCATTTAAAGAAAAATACGTCCGTTGGAAAGACTCGATAACTAGAGCTGTTGATTTCGCCTGGTTTGCTAGTGCAGGACGAGGGATGTGATGCTTCTTGAAATGCAGCAGACAAGGAAATTTCTGTAGAGGCCCCTAAATCACTTAATGGCATAAGGGATTCCCAGATGGCCTTATCAGCGGCTACGTAAAATTGTTAGGTATCAGCACCAACTAATAAATTTCACTTCGGGCTTGGATTTCTGACATTTGCTCAAATCCTCAGAGAACCGTAGTTACTGTATATCCTCGTACAGTATTTGAATTCTGAATCGCTATACATGGTTGGCCGCCCACTGGGACAGGAAATAAAACTCCATAATAGAATGTCATTTTTTAAAAGTCTGAGCTTTATGAGTTGTGGTGATATTGTATGACAAACTCATGTTTCTTTTTTGTCTCAAATGTTTTATTCTCCAGTAAAACTCATTTGCATTGTTGTCCCATATGGGGATTTGTACGTCCCGGTACATGATAAAGATGCAGAAGGGAATTAGGTCACTAGGCATGCTCTTTTTTCTTTTAATAACTCCGTGCAACCTCTTCCTTCTTAATCCCATGCAGACAAAAGCAATAGAAGCTAAACCGTCCAGAGCCGTGATAGGAAAGGCGGACAAGCAAATCCACCAACATGCATCCACTCACTCACTATGGATGTATTTAATTAATCCCATGTGGACTGGTCTTATTCAAATAAAGCTATATTTTAGCAAACGGCTGCCTTGTTTTTTGGTCTGTGTTATGACCCCCGATGGAAGCAGCTGGGCTGGTTTAATCAGTCAGTTATTACAGGTCTGGCTTGCTTTCTGCTAATGGCGTCATGCCGGAAAGAATCTGTATTCTAGGCAGGGTGGAAACCTCCCCAGTGGGTAAGGAATTAGGAGAACATTAGAAGGGTCCCAAGCAGCGGCAGCAGGCTGTGGAGGGGAGGATGCTGGACCCCAGATGCGCCCCCAGGAAGGCGGCAAGCTGGGAGTTTGGATGACTTCCACAGGCTGGCGCCCACGTGCAAGCACTCGTGGTGCCCGGCCGCATTCTGAGACACGTGCTACTGTGGTCCTTTCCAATCCCCTTACTTCACATCACTTTCTACCCAGGACCATCCCACACTGGTGGATGAGAGGTCAAGTTGGCAGCATCAGGATAACTGAAAACTCATTAGAAAACTCTCAACGGGTGCCTGGGATGTGTCCAGCCTTCTCTGGCACTGACTCACCCAGTCCTCACGAAAACCCTATGAGCAGCTGTTATCATTCCCTATGACAAACGTGGACACTGAGGCATAGGATGGGTAAGTGAAATGTCCAGTATCACTCAGACAGCAGACAACACATCCAGGAGTCAAACCAAGCCAGTTGGGCTCAGAAATTACATCCTTGACCACTACAAGCCCAGTCTCCCAGGGGCCTTGATTTCACACCAGCCAAGATTTGAACATTTAGGACCTTCCTTTCAGAAGCGTATCGTGCCCCAGACTGTTCGTAATAGCGGCACTATTCCGTAATAACCCCAAACTGGAACTCACCTACACGTCCATCAACTGGAAAGTGGACAGATGGAGGCATATTCAACAGCAGGAGACTCAGCACAACTTATGTCCAGGGGTGAACCACAGATCAGGTGTGGAGAGGGGGATGGCCAACAGAAAAGAACATGCACTGTATGTGTCCACCGAAAGGTCAAGAACAGGAAAGCTGTCTCTGGTGTCAGAAACCAGGATAGTGGCTCCCCTGGGCAGGGGCTGATGACGGGGAGGGCGCACAGGAGGGTGGTCATGTTTTACTCCTTGACCTGGAAGCTGGTCGCATGGCAGCCTTCATTTTGGACAAATTCATCAGGTCAATACAGTGCTGTGCGCTCTTTAGGTAGGTTTTCCTTGGCTAAGAAAAAAGGTTTTTTGAAAACATAACTAAAGAAAGTGTCATGTTAAACCCTCAGAATTGACAGTCAAACACCATTTGTAAGAGAAATCCAGTTCCTCACCAGGTACTGACTTAGGGCCCTCGTGGAAGGACATTTAGAGCATAAGGTGACAAAAGGAACTTGGAAGGAAAGTCCCTTTGACTTCACTGCATGCTCTGCTGAGTCGCCAACTAGCTGTGCGGTCTTGGGTGGGTAGGTCACCTGGCTGAATGAAATCTGTGCAGGTGGTTTAGAAGCTCTGCTAAGGTCAGATCCCTGAAGAGGAGCTTTGACCATGATGACACCAAGGAACACAGGGACAAGAAACGCCCTTTGGACGGAACATCCTGTTAGGAAGATTTGCCACCACCAGCTTGGCATGAGACACTCCTCGCTGTTCCCCAGCTTTTGTTTTATTTATATTTTTTACTTTTTCATTCCTGGGGATTTATCTCATTTTCCTGACTGGGTTTCTAGAACATCTTCCCTCCAGCTTCCCTAGATTTCCATACCTAGAAACTAGAGACATTTCATTCTTTGTGGAATGCATTCTGCTTTTCCTTGATGCAAAGTATCATAGTTTCGATATTTTATTTGTATTTCCATTTCACAGAGCATTCTGCCTTCTGAGTGTGAGACACAGCTAGAGCAGGGAGCATTAGCCAGTAAGGTCCTCTCCAACCCCTCTGTGGGTCAAATATTTTGGCAAACCTTAGCTGATACTCAGCAGGGTCTAAAGCAGGTAATTGCTGAGATGTGATGAGGGAATAGAAGGCATGCCTGTTGATTTTGAGGAATGGAAAATTTGTTTGATGTGAGTTTTCAGAATTTGTCTATTTTACCATCAAAATCCTCATCAAAAGAATAAGTATAAAACTCCCTTTTGCTCTTAAGGTAGATGACATTGCTCTGCAAACCTCAAGGATAATATCAGATAATATCAAACTCTTAAGAAAGTCAATCTGAGATTCCTCTCTGGTTCAGCTTTCTAAATATTCTTAAATGATGAAGCTGGATGTTTTTCTGCTGCTTCTGTTTTGGAAGTAATTTTTTAAGTAGGGACAAAGGTTTATAACATCTACTGGGAGAAAAAAATCTACCAGATTATTCTGAGACTTGGTACTGAATCAGAGCGTAATGTAACAATTGAATTTTGAATACAGGTGTATTTCCTAACTTGCATTTGTAATTCTTTTGTGAAAGATGGGAAGTTAGAAGATATTGACTTGTATTCTTTATTTTTAAAATCATTTCCAGCATGTTTTACAGTCATATAAAGATCTGTGTGTGTGTGCGTGCGCGCATGTGTGTGTGTTCAAAAGTAGGATAAAAAATTCCACTTGCTTTTTGGGGAAACTTAATTGATTTTAAAAATATGGAAAAAAGTGTACAAATTAGAAATGGCTCAGTGAATTTTCACAAAGTGAATACACCAGTGGGTCCCCCAAGTTTACCTGACAGATCCTTGCAGCAATCCAGCCCATGCAGTGACAGTGGCAGACGCTTTGGTGCCCCACGTCTCATCCCCTGAGCCTACCCCCGTGTCAGCTGCAGCCGAGGTGGACCATCCCCTTGTGAGCTCAGAGTCACGCTGACAGCATCTCGCCTTCAGGAACGTGCTCCATGACTGTCTGGTTTTGCCCTGGAGCCTAAAATGGCAGGAGAGCTCAGTCCAAATCCACAAGAGCAGCCTGGAAACGCATTTCCAGGAGAGGGAGGCTTCCAACCAACGCAGACAGGAGTTGGTGGTAGAGCGCCAGCCACTCTTCCTTTCTGGACAGTTCTGGGAGGAACACTGTGTCCTTTTCAGAGCTCCTGATGGAATCCAGGCCCGGCCGACTCCGGCATGGTCTTGCTGTGCTGGCATCCCCTCCTTCCCTGCTCACTCTCCCTGCTCCCTGGGCACACCTCCCAGATAAACCACCTGCATCCAAGTCCTTGTCTCAGGCTCAACTTTTGCAGAACCCCACTGTAAGACAGCTGCCAACAGGACGTTTTACAGCAGTTTTCTTGGAAGAGTCTATCTTACTCAAGATCCACCAGCCATTGGGTGCCTTCTGAGAAGTTCCCACGTGGCTGACATATAGGTTAGCCGGGCTCAATGGCATGAAAAATGTGGCCTTGGTAGTCCAAACATCTGTATGTGCCAGATCAACGCAAAATTGGGGGAGGGGGTTTCTTTTAAGTGAGGTAAGTTTACATACAGTGCAATGCTTAATTTTAAATGAATATTGACAAATATATACACCCATATAACCAGCAACCCAGTCAAGATATAGAGCATTTTCCATACCCCAAAGATTTCCTTTATATCACTTTCAGTCAAAGGCAACCACTGAGCTGGTTTCATTACTTTGGATTCGTTCTGTCTGTTCTTGAACTTGATATAAACGTATTCACATAGTATGTATCTTTAGTGTCTAGTTTTGTTTTGTTTTGTTTTTTTTGCTCAACATAATATGTTTTGAGATGTATCCATTTCATTGGCTATATCAAGAGTTTGTTTCTTTCATGGTTGAGTGGTATCTCATTGGATGAATCTACCACAATTGAGTACGCATTTGCCTGCTGATGGATATTTGGGTTGCTTCTATTTGGGGGCTATTATGACTAAGCTGCTATGAACATTCACGCACAAGTCTTTGTGTGGATATACATTTTCATTTCTCTTGGGTAAATACCTAGGAGTGGATGGCTGATAGCTTAACTTTTAAAAACTCTTTTCCAAACAAGTAAAGCCTGAAAAGAGGAGAATTGAAAGAAAACAAGAGGAACTTTTAAGGGACAAGCAAAGGAAAAAAGGGAACAGGAAATTATTTTGTCTTTAGGTGACTACATCATGCAGACAAATATCTTAATAATAAACCCTCTAAAGAAGAGACTTTGAGTCAATTTCAAAGATGGAGAATAAGGGTAGCCATGTTTCTGCGTAAAGATCTTGAGAGAATTCTGGAAATAAACAGAATGCCTTAAACTACAACATTAAGCATACTTCATTTAGCTGGAGATCACAGAAACTGGTAGAGTGCTGAAATGGTTCAAAAAGTAAAGTGTATGAAGAATGTTGGCCTCTGGAGTACTTTAAATGGGTGATGACCATCAATATTCAAGTTGTGGGAGGACAGTGAAGAGGGGGAGATTGGGTTTCTCAATAGGGAGATGGTAAGAAAGAGGAGAATATATAAAATAATCCAGCAATTTTTTTCATACTCTCTCACATAGAAACTAATTGTGACAGTTTTTATTAACATATTCTGATGTATTAAAGATGTTCTAGAACTACAAATACACATTATATACAAAAAAAACCCAAACAAACCCTGTTTTCCAAAGTGGTTGCCCCATTTTACATCTGTGCAAGAGGTAGATAGCCCACTTTCTTGCCAATATCTGGTTTTATCAGTCTGTAATTTTGACCACTCTCATCAGGGTGGCCTAATTGCTTTTTAAGGAGAAGATGACTGTTTAGATTATTGCTTGGCTTGACCATTACCAACTTCCCTCTCATGGTGCACTGCGTATACGTCCCCGCCCATCAGCCAGGTGAAATGATTGGGCCAATGGACGGTTAATGGACGTGACAGAAGCAAAAGCATGTAACGTCCTTGTGCCCTGAGCCTTGCCTTCCTGCACTTCTGCCAGCACCCTGAGAAGAACGTGTCTTGGCTGATCCACTGTTGCAATAAGGAGGGGAGATGTGGAGAAGAGCGAGACCCAACCTGCTCTCGGAGCTGAACACAGTGTGAAGCAGCCACCTTGGACACGTGGAGAATCAACGAGCGCTGTTTTAGGCTACTGGGTGGTGGGAAGCCTTGTTACATGGCATTACCATGGCAGTGATGGATTGCCACCATAGAGACAGGCGTCCTTGTCAAGCTCGTCAAACTACCTAGAAGCATAGCTGTCCTGCTCGCAGCTAAACTTACTGCTAAAGTCTGAATTGAGCCAAGCTAGTGAATGGCTGCATTCTAACTATTCCAGGCAACCTTGAACTCCCGCCACTCAATATTTAACAAAAGCTTGATTAAAATATTTACAGAGGACTGCCTGAAAGTTATGCCATCCATTGCCCGAGTTCTCTAAGATGTCTGTGCGTTAATCCCAGGTGGCAGAGCTGTGTCCTAAGACTGGATTGTTTTCATTCTCCCAGGGCAGTTGCTACAAGATCATGCTTTGGTGTTACCCCATCAAGGTATCTTGGAGACAATTACATGTTAAACTTTCATGATAGGTGTGCTTGTATCTGCTGTAAGGACATTATTGAGGATGCTGTATGAAATGCCAGGAGTGGGAAATCATTTCTAGTTTCAATACCTGGGACATCTGGAATCTCCTGAAGAACTCTGAGTTTGTATTACATCACGAATCATGCGGCTGGTCCAGTTGTTCTCCTTGCACTGGCCACCAGAAAATTCAGGTCAAATTTGTGGCCCACTGTACTTAACCTTTGAACATGTATTTTAAAGATTATCTTCGCTCTTGGCTACTCTCTAATATTCTTACGCAAGTAATTTAAAATTGTGTTTAGTCCTCTGTATGCGGTTTGGTGGGGATTTGGTTACAGAATGTGGTGGTGTCCATCCCTGGTTCTACCAGCCACCCAACTGCCTGTTTTCATGATGGGTCCTCCCACTTCATTACTCTCATCAACTTCACTTCCAAGTTCCATCACTCTGTCTTCTTTATTTTTCTTATTTTTTTTAATTACTTTATTTTTTTAACTTAATTTTTTATTCTATATTGTAGTATAGTTGATTTACAATGTTGTGTTAGTTTCAGGTGTACAGCAAAGTGATTCAGTCATACGTATACATATTGATGTATCCATTCTTTTTCAAATTCTTTTCCCATATAGGTTATTACAGAATATTGAGTAGAGTTCCCTGTGCTATACAGTAGGTCGTTGTTGGTATCTATTTTACATATAGTAGTGTGTATCTGTTAATTCCAAGCTCCCAGTTTATCCCTCCCCCCATGGTTCCCCTTTGGTGACCATAAGTTTGTTTTTGAAGTCTGTGAGTCTTTCTGTTTTGTAAATATCTTCATTGTATCATTTTTTTTTTAGATTCTACATATAAGTGATATGATATGATATTTGCCTTTCTCTGACTTACTTCACTTACTATGATAATCTCTAGGTCCATCCATGTTGCTGCAAATGGTATTATTTCATTCTTTTTTATGGTTGAGTAATATTCCATTGTATATATGTATCACACCTTCTATATCCATTCCTCTGTCGATAGACACTTAGGTTGCTTCCATGTCTTGGCTATTGTAAACACTTTGTCCTCTTTAGTTCAGCCAATGTGCTGAGCACACACGATGTGCCAACTCTGTCCCAGGCACTGAGAAAAAAATATGAACATGGTTGGCTCTTGCCCTCAAGGGACTAGCAATCAATTGAGGAGATTGGACAGGGATTAGGTAAGTACATCTCTGTTCTCAACTATGAATTTGGAATAACAGGAGTATCTGCATGATGGACTGTTGAGGGATCAAGTTAGAATGACATAAATAGAGTGTCTGGTCCTCAGCAAACACTCAGTGAGCTTTATTATAATTTATTTTGTTGTAGATCTTATTTCTTGACTATTTCAACATCGTCTTAGCTACTATTTTTGTCTCCAATTTCCTATCACACCAAACTGCCCCTGAATGCTTTTAGTAATCTTTAAAAATAACTTATTATAAATATAGAGAGATATACATACACATATTTTGAAAAAAGTTATAATGCACAAGCACTCAGAAGTAAATAAAAATTAATCCCTCTGCTTAAAAATATCTATTTAATATCTTAGTGAGTTTATTCCCAGACTTGTCCTTTTCCTGCAAACGTGTATGAGATGGTTCAGTAGAGGAATTTAGAGTCTGGGATCTGACGCCAGACTTTCCTGATTGGATTCCACTTCTACCACTTACTTTTAAGAAGTTACTTCATCCTTCTCTGCCACTGGCTCCTCAACTTTAACATGGGGTCACAAGATATTCAGGTGGGTCTCAGCTCAAGACAATCGATGCTCATTCTAAGTGAGTTGCAAGACCATGATGTAGGTTTTACAAAAGAGGAGGTTGACGCTGGTTATGTGACTCTTAATTGTTCACCCACAGAAGTAGAATAAAAAGGTTGGAGGCTACTGAAGAAGGAAGGAGAGGCATTTTGAAGACTAGTTGCTGCTTTGAGTCCTGCACTCCCACAGTCGAGAAAGAGCTGGGTGTCCCCCCGTTCATCTCAAGCCAAGGGAGTAGCCTTCGTAGAGAAGTCGGAGGGCAAACGAGTCTCCTGCAGAATTTCCATGGCACCATTGATTCTCAACTTCCTGAGATCATTATTTGAATGTGTGCCTTATCTCCTTATCTAGACACTAAGCAGCTTGAGGGCAGAGAATGTCCTTTTTTCATTGTGTCGTACACTTACTTGCCAATATTTGATCACACACACTAGATGCCAGATATTGTGCAGGGTGATGGGACTATTAAATAACCAAGACACAAGCTTCGCCACATGTTTCCCCTTCCTGTAATAGGATTATATCCACTGACACTAGGCTTGATCCATTGACTTGCTTGGTGTATCCGTTTGCTCCTGCAGCATAACAAGTAACTCCAAATCTTAGTGGCTTAAGACAGCAATCACATATCAGCTCATGGTTCTGTGGGTTGGTGCTCTGAGCTGAGCTCAGCCGTGTGGTTCTCCGGCTACTCCCACCTGGGCTCACTCTTATGACTGTAGTCAGCTGGGGCTCAGCTGTGCTGGGTGGTAGGGGATGGCCTCACTCCCATGACATAGGTTGGCAGGCCATTACAAAGGCACCTTGGTTATCTTCCACATGCCTCTCCAAGACACTAACTCATGTCAGGGTGGTCAAAGGGTTCCAAGAGCAACAAAAAAAGACAAGCCCTAATATGCAAGCACTTTTCAAACCTCTGCTCATCTCTGTAGAAGAATGGCAAGGATTTGCCAGACACCGGTGGAAACAGAAAATTTACGGTCATGATGGTCCAATTCAAGCTGAAGTCATAAGAGAGCAGAAAGTGTGAATAGGCAGAAACCAGTGAGACTGAGAAAAATATAGAGAAAATAACCAAGCAGAAGCAACCAACCAGAGAAAAACAGAGGAGAGAGAATAAAAAGGAGAGGGGATTCCAAGAGAGTTCAAGAAGTCCTTTCAGTATCATGCCAAGTTCAACTTTACATTATAATAAATTACAGTAAGTTCCCTTATTCCTAAGTCACTCAAGTGAACCTCTGTTCCCTGTAACCAAAGAGACTTGCTATAACAAGAATTAGTGCCAGAAGGGGGTTTGTTGGAGCCAGACCCTCATAAGAAATGCAGGGTGTTTGGAACAGGCAACCATGGCTGTGAGAAAGTCTTCATAACCTGGGGCGGAAGGGGAAGATGCCATTTCAAACAGCAATGCAATGGTACATCAGGCTACTGTTTGTGGTTTCTTATAACTCACACCACCTTGCAGGTGAGGCTTTGGGGGTTTGGGGATACGCTATGCAGGGCTGCAGGTGTCAGAGGAGTGCTCAAAAGAGCAGTGAGGTAATTGCCAGTCGCTGAAGAGTGAGTTCTGCATCTGGGTTGTGCAGCTGTTCGGGAACACACTGCGACCCTACTGAACGATGCCCTTCCCGCCTGGAGGTGACACAACGGGTCCATTGAAGAGTAAGCTTGAAAATGTCGTATGCACCGCTGAATTGCAGCATGGGCCAAATTCCCAGTATTAACATTTTCCACGACCCAGGCTAAGTATCTGATTGGTAGAGACTGAGACTTTGTCAGTAAGTATGGGGCTATCTGGAAGACACCCAAAGATTTGGAGATCCCTTGCACCTTACACTTTTCCTGAAGACTTCCCACTTTAGAGACCCCGCCACTCACCCACCCATCCTCACACAAGCTTCTCTCTCTCCATTGAGAATGGGTGGTGGCAACACTGGTCCTTCTCCCAGGTCCCCTCAGATCACTTTTTACCATTTTGGGGGGAAGGCGGGGTTCCTGGCTTTGATGTGCTTTTCCTAACAAGAGCTTGCACCCTCGTCTCTTTCTCAGACAACTGTCCTCTGGCTACTGGACCCTGCTTTGGGGAGTGTCTAGAAATGGACCTAAGATTTTGCACCCAATTCCAGAGTGTGTGTGTGTGTGTGTGTGTGTGTGTGTGTGTGTGTGTGTGTGTGTGTGTTGGGGGGATGGGCAGTTTCCACCACCAAGCAGTTCTCTGACACCAGCTGGGTGTCCTACCATCAAACTCAGTTCTGATGCTGTCTACCTGGAGATGGGGTCAGAGCTCAGGGGTTAGGGGCTCGGTGCTACACGACTGCCCACGCCCACCACTTCAGATGCCAGTCACAAGTCCAGGTGGTCACCTGTGCTTCCACCAACTGGCGGTAGATTGGAGGTGCCAACGATGCCTCCGCGGGTTCTATTAATTTGGTAGAGTGGTTCACAGAACTCAGAGAAACATTTTACTTACTAGATGACCTGTTTATTAGAAAAGGATACAACTCAGAAACAGCCAGAGGGAGGAGATGCACAAGGCAAGGTGTGGGGAAAGGGCGCGGAGCTTCCGTGCTCTCTCCCAGGACACCCCTCTCTCCAAATCGCCACATGATCATCAACCCAGGACTTTGGGGGTTTTTTGGAGGCTTCATTACAAAGGTCTAATGGATTCAATCATTGGCCATTGTCTGTTGAACTTAATCTCCAGCCACTCTCCCCTCCCCGGAGGTCAGGGGTAGGGATGAAAGTTCCAGCCCTCTAATCACATGGCAACCAGCCCCATCCTTAGGTGGGGTCCAAAAATCACCTCATTAACATAACAGAAGACACCTGTATCCCTCTCATCATTTAGGAAATTCCCAGGGTTTTAGGAGCTCTGTGCCAGAAACAAGGCCAAGATCAATTATACATATTTTTCATGATAACTCACAGGATCACAGTGCCCTTTGCATGACTTTGCCCGAGCAGCATCCCGGGGATTTTGTCCTGTCCCCATCCTGCATCCCCCCACCCCCCAGGATCCCTCAGGAACACGTCTGTAATCAATCACCTGCACACGTCTTGATTTCCAAGTCGCCCTCTAGGGAACCAGACATAAGGCAGAATAAGTGGGTGTGGAAGCAAGCAGGGTGGGCAACAGGTGCTAAGTAAGGTACATCTCTGTAGGATGTAGGGGTCACAGGTACTTATCCAACAGGGAATCGTGGAGGGGGGGTGGCAGTGTGGACCGTGGGAGAGCAGAGCTTGACAAAGCATGGTCGCTGGTTTGATCTTGAGGGGAGAAGCACACAGCCCCAGAACTGCCTTAGTTCCTGACATGCCCCACTTTCAGATCCAGGACAAGCACATCTAGAACGAACATCCTCCCTTCACTCCTTCAGATTTTAGTTTTCAGTTCATATAACAAAGGATCCGAACAAAAACACTCGCTCCTATGTGGAAGGTGGATCAGAAAGTGGTCCACCGCCCTATCCTGTCCACAGAAAAGGGCCCGATTGACATTTTTGAAATCACTGTGGCATTTTTTGGTTATAAAATCCCATAATTCCATGAGTAGACGATTTACAAGGGGATGAGCAGGCAAGACTGGGAATCCAGAGGCACCACCTTTGCAGGAAGATTCACAGACGTGTCTCACTGGCCTGGCTCGGAAGGCAGAGCCTCTGTGTGGGATCACAAAGCATTTGCCAGGTGCCCCAAAATTTTAAGAAGGAAAAAAGGAAAATGGGGGATGGGGGAATTTCTGTATATACTTAAAATGTTTTAACACTTGTCTCTTATTAAATTAAAAAGGTATTTAAAAAGAGTTTTCATTGGTCTTTGATAAAAAGATCCCTGTTTGGAATATCAGAAAATCACTCATAATTGTCTTCACACGCATTCAGATGAGGACCTCTTCTCAGGATCTCCCAAGTCTGGTCCTTTTGGAACAAGGACAAGCAGGTGGGCATGCAGAGTTAAGGGTGCCACCAGCACATAGAGAGTCGAGATTATCATTTTTTTAAACAAAATTCTCTTTCATTTGGAGTAGAACGAATTCTTGAATGCCATTGCGATTACGCTGAGTGGCACAGGCTTAGCTTAAAGCAGCGAGTTCTACTGGAAGGACCCTTCTCGGTGAAATCACTTTATAAATTGAGGGGGTGAGACACCCCTCTATCGAGCATCGAGCATGTGTATGTGTCTCACTGAATCGAGCATCGAGCATGTGTTATGTGTTTCACTGAACTGCGTGCCAGACATGCTTTTAATGTCTATTGAAGGAGGAATTTACCTGTAAGTGGTTTTCAAGGCCATTGGAAGAAAAGCAGTTGAACTGCTGAGGGTGTGCAAACCTAGCGGACAAAGAGATACAGGCAGAGCAGCACGCGTGGGGATCTGGATGAGTCCAGCTGTGTGCAGGAGTCAGGCCAGGGGTCCCAGGCAGCCACGGACACCAACCCACCTACAGTTCTTGTGCCTATGGCCCTAAGGTGAGTAGGCATCCCTTTGTGAGGAATTACTCAGGAAATCTATGTGAAATAAACACACACATCTTCAGGACGTCCTGGCTCTGCCCTAAGTCGCAGACCTTGGCTCCAAACCTCTTCCTCTCCCTCACTGGGCAGTTAGGGTCTACGGTGACACCTTTTCTTGACCCAGCACCCATTCCTCTTTCTGCGGTAAGCACCCCCTTGATTTACCTTGGGGAACTGTGGCAATGAACGGTGTTATAGCTACAAGGCCTATACAGAGGCTGTGAATGAGGAATTCTGAGTCCAGGAGATGAAGTTTCTGTGTTTGAGCCCTGGCGATACCACTTCCCAGCTGAGTGGCCTTGGGTAAGCCGCTTACCCTCTCTGAGCTGGCGTTTCCTCATCTATAAAATAAAGATAATGACACACTGCCTCCTGCGGAGTGTCAAGTGACTGAGTCTATGTGCCTGGCACACACTCAGGGCTGAACTGGGGTTAGAACTAAGCAGTATCACCCTCTCCGTCCTTGTAGTCCTGGTAGGAACGTAAGTCCGTGTGTCCTGACCATTCCAGGGGGTGGGCGTGTGACCCACACTTGGCCAGTCAGACCCTTTCTCCTGGGAATTTGATTCTTGAACCAAGCGAAAGGACAGAGAAATTCATGGAGCCACCGTCCCCCAGGATGCGTGAGGATGCTACCCACGGTGATTACCTCCCCGCTACCTGGATGTCTGGGTCCCCGTCCTTCCCAAGACCGGGCTCTCTGGTTCCCCCTTTGGGCCCCAGGAGCGGTCCCATGGCCTTCCAGCACCTCCCTGTTTGCTGAGTTACTCAGATCTGTTTCCATTGTTTATAAACAAAGCAGCCCGGCCAACCCCGCAACACTGGGAACACTGCAGTCTTTGTCTTTGATTCAAGGTCCCTGATTGATTTGCTCCGGCACATTATTCAGAAAGAAAAGGTCAAAGGACCATAAATCCCTACCATAACTTTAGAGACTTCAACCTGCAGAGATGTGGTAGAGAGCAGAGATCCACCACCCAGCTCCCCTTCAAGGAAAGACTTGCTGCCCAGCTGCATAAAAAATGACCCCAAATCTCAGTGGCATGAAACAATCGTTCAATTTACTCATGGATTCTGTGGGTGACACATTCAGAGAGGGCAGAGCAGGGCCAGCTTGCCTCTACCCCAAAAGTCTACAGCCTCTGCTGGAAGACCCCAAGGCTGGGGGCTGGAAGATTTAACAGCTTGGTCACCCACACACGGCATTTGATGCTGGCTGTCAGCTGAGACCCCAGCCGGGGATGTGGTCCAAATGCCTATTCATGGCCCCTCCCATGGCCTAGGTTTCCTCACAGCATGGTAGCCGGGTTCCAAAGGCCAGTGTTGGGAATCAGACAGAGCCAGTGGAAGCTCGATGGTCTTCTATGACCTGGCTTCAGAAGTTACACGGTGTCACTTCCCCACAACCTACCTGCTGTCTCTTTGTGCCCGGTTTGGAGGGGAGGGGAAATGGACACCATATCTCAGTGGGAGAGTGGCAAAGTTCAGGAAGAGTGCATGGGACCAAAAGTATCACTTTGACCAATTTGGGCAAGTACAATTTGCCACATGCATGTTCCTTTAGAGAGAAAATACCAAGAGTGAGAATTGGCTCAGTGGGGGAGCTGTGGCTTAGCCACTGAGGATGAAAATGTCTGGATGTAAAAGAAAGAAAAGGGGAAAACATACCGATAGTGTGAAATATCATACGTTTGTATCTTGTAAATAAAAACATTCAAATAAGCTTGGAAACACTTCGGCACTTTGCCTCATGTAGACCACTGGTTCCTAATTTGAGCCCATGATCCACACTATTATAGCTGCAGGAGTGTGATAAAAGTCACTCAGAGAAAGATGCTCTTCCCACACCACCACCCTCCAATCCAACCACAAGTCTATACAGAGGAGAGCGAGTTTGGGGTGCAAGGGGATGGCTGGACCAGGCTAATGGTGAAAGCCATGCTCCCACCCCAGAGATAATGCTTGGGCGAAGCCGGCTGTTCCCTGATGGGCTGGAAACTGATGCCACCTTTGCATCCGGGATCTTTCTTTCCATTTCCTGGCTCTGCCTTCTCGATGCTGGTCTCATTTGTGGCAGATACACCCTCGTGGGCCAGTACTGAATACATGGTCATTCCTGCCAGGTGCCAGTGGGGTCTCTTCCACATGAAATCAATTCCTGGGCTTTATCCTGATTGGACCAATGTAGTCCACCCACTCATCCCTGAGCCAATCAATGGCTGAGGGGAGGGAAAGTGCTGACCAGCTAATGACAGGACCACCCACCCCACCCTAAGGATGACTGTGCCATCTTAATGAAGCTTAAAGATGGATACGGGAACAAAAGTAGGGGTGCAACTTGCAAGCAAAGGGGAATGAATGCACCAGAGAGAGTAGCCCTCACCTGCCATAGTTTCTGACACTTCCTTCCAGCCGGTGCTCAGTCCATGGTGATCAGCTTGAGACCTTTGTCTTCTTTTCTTCTCTATCCCCCAATTTCCATGAGCTTTTTATTCATCGGCCTCCTAAACATCCTTCCAATCCATCCACCTCCCACCATTCCCCTTGCTAATTCTTTCCCTTGCCCAGGCCACCCCCTTGGCTTCAGTCGTGGTTAGAAGACAGAAACTTCACGTAATATTTTAGTAGAAATGGAATGAAATAGTTATAAATTCTGCAACTGAAACAATAAAAAGTAAACTCTAAGGAGTCTCTGAAGTAGCAACCACAGGAAACAACTACCATTCTGGGGCTGAGGGATACAAGAGAAGAGGTTGAAATACCGAACCTTAGAAGCATGGAGAAGGGGCTCCACGGGGCTGCAGTGCTGCTTGGGGTGGTGTCTCCCAGCAGAAGCAATGAGAGTGTCTCTGCAAATGTCACATCATCTGCAAATTGCTTGAGTGGAAGGTGAGCGACCACTGCTGGGATGACGTGAGGCTGGGAGATGCTGTCAAGAACAGGATGTTTTCAGACAATAAGTTCCTACTGTAGAGCACAGGGAACTCTATTCAGTATCCTGGGATAAACCACAATGGAAAAGAATATAAAAAAGAACATATATATATATATATATATATATATATATATATATAACTGAGTCACTTTGCTGTACAGCAGAAATTAACACAACATTGTAAATCAACTATACTTCAATTTAAAAAAAAAAGAACAGGAAGTAATCAGGAACGGAAGACAGTCAGGAAGTGTGGCGAAGGTGCTGTTCATGTGAGAAGACAGAAGGAGCAAGTCCCTTCTCGCTTAGCCTGGCAGGCTCCTCTGAGCCCCCCAAATTGTCAGAGCCCAGGAGAAGAAGAAATGAGATGTGCGATTCCCAGCCCTCGCATCACAGAGCAGAGTGGAAAGGAGCAGCTTGGCACTGAGGGACAAGATCTCATGCACTGGTTTCCTAAGCAGTCCCTTGCACTCTTCGTTTTCCAGTGCATCCGCCATCCTCGCTGCCCCAAGTGACACCCAAAGGCAGGACCGATGAAGGACTGAGAGTAATCCCATCGGGGAAGAGTGTGCGGTGGGGAGAGGATTTGCAGCCGTTCTGGAAATGGAAGAAGGAATGTTCTAGTGACCAGGACCCCGCTCGCACTGTGAGTGGAGATTTAGATTTTTGAAAAACAATCCTTGATGTGAAATTAGCCTTGACAATTTGAACATTATTGGCTTTGCAGGGTTTCTTTTGCTCTGAATTTGTGAAATATTTAATAGTTGCACAAGAACTATAATCCAAGAAGGTTAATTAATATGTATCCATACAGACTTAAGTAGTTTTATTTTAATAAAAATAAGTCACTTCTGAGGGTCCTCAAGATATGTTTCCCTTTAAAATGGGTTCGGGCATTGCTCCAACTGATGAAAAGGAAGATGTGATCTGACTTCTGGCCAGGTAGTCCAGTAGCGCTGACCCCGCAGTCCCCTAGCCCGCAAGACGGGGCTGGGGGAAGGGGCAGAAATACCATCACACGTTTTGGATGTGTTGAGAGCTCAAGCAGCTTGGAAGACATAACAGAGATGTGGGTGCAAGCAGGTGATAGGGTTGATGGACGATTCAAGGACAGGCAGAGAAGCATCTGATACTATCAAATATGACTCTCTGTGTTTGGAAATGTGGCTGCTGATTCTATCTGTATCGATTCAATGAAGGTACAGATGTGCTGAGGGGACAGAGAAAAATGAGGAGGGCCCATCAGAGAAGATGAGGGTTGTAGCATTTGAGTTGGGCCTTAACTGATTGTTTAGATCTTAAGAGAGAGAGAACTGGGGTGAGGGCCTGCCATGTCAAGGGCTCGGCGAGCCAAGGCAGGGGGATGGCCGGCCCGAGATGCTGGAGTGAGGAGGGTAGAGGGTGCAGAAGACCATAAGCCACCAGGTCACTGTGAGGGCTAGAATCCCAGGTAAGGGAGGTGGTACTTTATTCTGATATAGAGTTGGAGCGACCCTCTGCCCTTTAATGAGATGGGCAGGGGGCACAAAATCCAAATTTGTTATCATTGTTCTTGTTTTTCCATTAAGGAAGGTGAGATTCAGAGACATCGCCCAAGATCACAGGGCAGTTGAAACCGGCGTGGAGAAGCCATACCTGCTTCCGGCCCCCTTGGGCACGAGGGGGCCGCTCTTCTGTTCCTGTCGGGCAGGTGGCCGGGGAAGAGTATGGCTAGCACCACACACTGCCTGGAATCCCGAGGCAAAGGCTCCTCTGCGCATCTCTCTGGCCGGCACGGAGAGATGCATCCACATCACACAGACCCCACCTGGCGGAGTTGGGGTGGAGGAGTTCAGAGGCCCCAGTCCATCTGGGAGATGTACAACCGCGCAGCTCTCCCCGGTCTGCCATTAGCGCTTTATCTGGCAAGGCCAAACAGCTCCTGCCCTGGAAATTGTATCTCATTTCTTTAAAAAATGTGTGTGGATGGAGAAGGGGCAGACAGATGCCTGGGAGGAGACCAGGAAAGGGGGGCAGCGAGGAACGGTAAACAGAGAAAATAAATGGGCTTGGTGCATGCCTTTGGACCATTTAGCTGTAGTCTATTGATTTGGATTTTCTCCCCCTACCCTGGGAGTAATCAATTTTTCGGTGGATGGGCAGAATACAATAATTGCAAGCAAACTCTTCAAATGGGTTGTCATTAATTTGCCTTTTGCCGGTCCATGTTTCTCTCGGAATAAGATGCGTTTAGCTTTCTCCAAACACTATTGGAGGAACGCTCTGGGGATTTTCTGGGCTGATTGGCACGGGGCAGGGAATGCGGGCTTGGGAGGGGGCGTGCAGAGCTGGTGCGGACTAACGAAGCCGCTGTGGTGGCTCCTCTTTACAGAGTCACTTATTACCACTAATTGGGAGGGACAGTTCAAATACGCACAGAGGATCAGTGATCCCACGAGCGTGACGTGGTTTCAAAGAGGCCTTCGGGACTCCCTGAACCCCTGCAGCCGGCTGGCTGGATGCCGGGGCCTCGAGGCGTCCACAGAGCAGAGGCTTTGTCAAGGTGTCCCGTAGAAGCCAGCAGACTTAAGAAAGCGGGGTTTGCCAGTCATCACAGGGAGCCACAGACAGACACGCAGCTGCCCGGGACACTTAGAAAGTCAACGGCTGACGGAAGGGGAGAACTCTGAGCTTGGCTGTCAATGGACCTCAAGATGTGATCGGAATTAATTTGCAGAACATAGTTAGATGTTGTTGTCTTTAAAGGGCCCAGTTGGTTTTAAAGAACATTTATTTGTGTGAGCGCTCCAGTATTAATAACCCGGCACACACTAGGGTTCCCCCACCTTATCTTTTGAGGATGTCCTTTGTAAGAAGACATTAATTTCTTTTATTATTTAATTGGAGTATAGTTGCTTTACAATGTTGTGTTAGTTTCTGCTGTACAGCAAAGTGAATCAGCCACACGTATACATATATCCCGTCTTCTTTGGATTTCCTTCCCATTTAGGTCACCACAGAGCACTGAGTAGAGTTCCCTGGGCAATACAGTAGGTTCTCATTAGTTATCTATTTTATACATAGTATCAATAGTGTATATATGTCAATCCCCATCTCCCAATCCATCCCACCTCCCCTTCTCTCCTTGGTATCCATACGTTTGTTCTCTATGTCTGTGTCTCTATTTACGAAGACATTAATTTCTTCTCTAGTCCACTAAATTGATATGAGTGACTGCACCACGCCCATCCCAATATATGTTGGCCAATATTTCCAAATATTTGGTTGCATTTGTGCCAAACAATTAGTCATTAGTCAATGTTTTCAAAGGACACCTGGATTTTCCAGATGTCCACAAGGAAGGGGTCACACCCACCCCCATCCGTTCATTCTGCAAAGGTATGAAGTGCCTACAATGGGCCCAAAACCACTTCAGGCACCAGGGACACAGCTGTGAAGGAAAGGAAGACCCAGCTGTCCCGGGTTTCCATTCCCATGGAAAGTGGGGACACGGAGAGTAAGGAAGCAATAAACAAATTCATTTCAGACCAGGAACTGGTTTGAGGACCACAGAGAGGGCTGTGCTCCAGCCAGTATTTCACTTGGCTTTTCATCCTCCTGCCCTGACTCTTGAGGAAGAGAAGATCCAGCAGTGCTCCCCACAGGCGCACTGCAGAGCTCTGACTTTGGAGGGGACCCAGATAAGGCCAAGTTCAGATGCCTGGTTTAGACACATGAAATACAAGCCCTTCAGAATCTAATTATCATCCCATCCTGAGGAAGTGTGTGTAAGAGAGTCTGGTGCTGTCTATAGAGATAATTGATCATAAGCCAAGGATTGGGTACCTTGTCTTGGGGTTGGCTTCATCCTCACTGTGTCTTGCTTCCTGGTTGTTCTCATGATTTCTACTTTAAAAATACACATCCGTCATCATCATCATTGTCGTCATCACACACACACACATCTCCAAATGAAAACTTGTAGATGGTAGCACCTTGGAAGGAAAAAAAAGTCATTTGTTTTCTCCCGAACGCTGAAAATTACATGATCTATTTATGACACAGGCAGATGGTGTGTATCTGGACTTCCACTTTGAAAGTATTTTCAAAAAGGTGACAAACCTTCCTCCATGAATTGAGCAGACCTAAAAAAGGGATATCGGTTTATGAAATTCATATAAAGCCATTCCTGCCAACCTTTGCATTTGTTTTGAAATTTAAATTGGAATAATGAGCTGTTAAATCAGGCTAGTGGGTAAGCAGTCAAATGTTTTCCTGGAGAATGTAAGTCTTCGTACTTCACAAGAGATTAAGTTTGGGTTTCTCAGCATGGAAAATAGGAAATTATTTGCTGGGTAATGCATTCCATTTTAGATTTCCTGTGACATATTAAGAATGAAGCGGTTGTTCATTGATACCTTCCAAGAGACCCCAACATGGGGAAAACAATGTCCCCTTCACTTCTGCGTGAATGCGTTCAGTTCTTTTCTGCACATCTGGAAGTCATTTATTTTGCTCTGAGACATCTGCAGGAGCTGCTGACATATGACGGAGGCAGGGGCACTGGCGACCTGGCCAGACCGTGGCCATCCTCGCTCCCGGTGAGGCCTGGCTTTGTTGGAGGCAAGAGCAGAACTCGCTTTCCCACTGGGTGATGCGGACACGTTGACCAATTAAAGAGCCAGTCAAATATGCTTAAAATGCCTTCACGGAGAAAAAGGAATGTATGTTGCTAAAATGAATGCTTCATTTTGAGACCTAAAAGGAAAACGTCTGGCTCAGCTCTCTGTGGGATTTCTTTCTAATGGGCCTGAACACAAAATGTCTTTTTGTAGGTGGGTATGTATATATGTGTGGGTGAGGAGATACGCAACATCGACAAATTTATCATTTTAAAATGACTCCATGTGATGGCTGCTCGGCCCCTTTGTATTCTCATTGGCCAGAAGAAGTGCTTGGGAATCCACCTCCAGCACACCTTTGGGTTTGTTTGGTTTTTTAAAATTTTTATTGGAGTATATTTGATTTACAATGTTGTGTTAGTTTCAGGTGTACAGCAAAGTGAATCAGTTATATATATACATATACCCACTTTTTTTTTTTTTCAGATTCTTTTCCCGTATTCCAGCACACCTTGGGGAGAACGTATCAGGAGCACGGAGCTGGGCGCTTTGGGGAGGCAAAGAGCATCTGTAAACGATGCCAGAGGGAGGTTCTTCCTCTGCTTTCACAAAGAAAGAGAGCATCTGAAATTAGGTCACGCCCCTAGGTCACAGGCTAAACTGTTGCACTGTACCATGCTGAGCATGGGCACCGGTGCTCCAAATACGGAATGAAGGATGTAGGAAAGCCCCTCTGACCCCCCACCATCATCCCACGCCCTGCAATGCCATCCTTAGAACTTAGGGGGTGGTAAGCAATGCCCTTTCCTAGCAGGCTTATTGAGCATCCAAATACTCTTGGAGTTGCTAAGAGTTCAGTGGGCTTCTCTAGTCATCATAGCAGCTTGATTGGAAGGAAGGAAGACAAAGCATAAGAATGTCATTTAGGGCTGGATGTTGGGAAGAGAACTCCGAAGCCTGGCTTGGCCTCCTGTATAGTTGTAACAGGGAACTGCCCTGCTGAGGACCCAGGGAAGGGGTTTGAATGGCTGAGGAGGAGGAACAAGAGTATGGCACGGGAATCATTCCCAATAGAGCTGGATCCTTTCAGGTTTTTACAGAGCACACTCAAGGGAGGGGGTGGGGGATGGAGAAACAGCCTGTTGAAATATGCAGTAGGGATGCAATGATGATAGTGGGGTGGAGGATGATTATGATGGGGATCAAGGAGAGGCACCCAGGAGAAGGTAGCACCCTGGGGAGACAAAGGGCGAGACGCTGAGCCTGGTCCCCCCAGCAAGGAGCGCGTCTTGGCCTAAAGCTCATGCGATGAGATCATAGTCTGTAGTATCAGTAACTGAAATCTTTTACTTGAAACCCAGGGGCTTTTTCCAGATTCTAGGGGGGCCTCATGTCTTTCTAAATCAGAAACCAGATCTACTAATATGGCCTCCTGGGTAACAGGAAGGAAGGGAGAGATGGGAGCTGACGGGTGTGGTCTGTGGCAAAAGATTCAGAGGCATAACTCGCAGAGTTTTCCCGCTCTGGGAGAGAAGATGAAAGTTGCCCTAATCCGATCACACAAGGAAGGGAAGGACAAGCCACGGTGAGGCCCAGAAGCCAAGAGAGAAGTCCAGAACAGACCGCTGTCCGCAGCCAAGCTGGGGAGTTATAAGGAATCCATTCATCCGTTCATTCCACAGATATTTACTGAGTACCTAGGATACGCCAGCTACTGTTCTAGGCACTTAGGATGTCTCTATGAACCAAACAGAAAACAATCTCTACCCCCATAAAGCTTCCGTCCCAGCAGGGAAAGTAGACAGTAAACAGTAAACCGAAATAAATCAAGCGCACAGTCCCGTAGAGGGTAAAACATGCCAAGAATAAAAGACAAGTAGGGAGAGCGGAGAGACCAAAGTGGGTTGGGGAGTCATAATTTGGCATGGTGACAGTGGCCACACTAAGCCAGGTTGCACTCAAGACATGAAAGAGTCAGGGGATGGGCCAGGTGTGGCCCTCTCAGTTCCTCACGGCTGTACAGTGACAGCCCTGTTTGCACTAGACAGCCGTCCACGGCCTCCTACCTTGGAATGAAACTTGCCTGTGTCCCCCTGATTCTCCTCGGTCCTCCAGTACCCATTCTGTGACAGCCACCACCTTCGGACAACCAAGCACACGGCCAGAGGGAGGCTGAGGAAACCCTGATGGTGATCAAAACAGAACGAGACAGAAGCATGTGACAAGCTGACAAGGACAGCAGTGGGACCCTCAAGCAAAGCAGATTCCTTCCACTTCAGAATGTCACCCAAATCAATCCCCAAATGAGTCTTTCGATACTGGACTGTTTTGTTTCTGTTGCTTACGGATTGGATTGTATTTTACAGCTGACTGTCTCCAGGGCTCAGTCTACCTCTTGTGATAGCTTTTACATTTTATTTTTCTTTTTTCAGGCTTATTTCATTTTGACCATTGGGTCATTACACTTTGTATTAACTATACTTCTTATTAAGATTTTTTCTTGGCAAAAGGTGTGTCAGTTGCTCTATTTATAAAGTCACAACAAGTTCATTAGAAATAAAGCAGGGTATAAATAAACCCCCAAACGGATAGGATCTATGAAATCCATAAATCCCCAATTTTCGGGGATCGCCTTGATTTAAAAATGGTGCTCCCAACAACATTATTACAACCTAGAAATTCAAACTTTATCTCCCAGCCTGTCACTCAAGCGGCCTGGAAATTGGTTGCTAACCAGTCGTCACCAGATGTCCTAATTTGGGGCTTAAAATATGTGGCCATGGAGAGATACGTTTGTTCACTGTATAGTTTGTCCTCTTTATGCGTCTTCAAGAATATTTCAGCCTCCTACTTCCCTTACTTGGAAACAATCCCAAAGGCTAATATCTCCAGGCGGTGAGATTTGGTCCCCAGAATCATGAATTCCCACAAGCCCTTGTCCTTTGCTGATAGAATCTTCCCTTTCAGTATAAGTAGAAAGCATTCCTTAGTAAATTTTACTACATTCATTCCAAGTCTATCCATAGATATATATTTAGTCCACATCTCTCCAAAAGGCCAGTTCAGTGGTCAAGATTGTGGGTTGAGATGTTCAAGACCTCAGAGTTCTATTTCTACATGGGTTCCCACCCTTATTTTTACCCTCCCCCATTTTTATAGCCATTGCCCTGTGGGGTACCAAGGATAAGGTGAAGAAAACAGAGAAACAGAGAAACAGAGACTCATCGGGCCAGTGGTGTGAGAATGCCTTCCAGCATGAGGCAGTGTGAGCCTGGCTCAAAGGGAACACATTTTGTCCAGGGTTATATAAACCAAAAGCCCTCTCCCATTGCCAGGGCCACTGTCCCCACTCAGGGTCCCCCATCATCGTCACAACCAGCCGCATTGATGAGCAGCAGGAACACAGGTACAACTGGAGGACACGGTCCCTCCTGTGTGGTCCCCCTTCTCCTGTGCTCTCAGCATCACTCTGGACAGAACCACCCCCCGACCTTGGTGGGTCCCAATGAATACACACTCTTCTCCCTATCTTGGTACCAAAAAGTCTACTTTGTCTTTCCTCATACCCCATATCAGGAGGACTGATTGCACCCTAACATGGACCCGTCTATGAGGGGAAAGGAAGACAAGTTGTCCTAAGGTGAAAGGAAGTGAAAATGTCAACCAGAGTAAATCGGACCTCAGATCCTCAACACTCATGCAGAAAGTGACTAACAGCTCCCACGGTTCTGGTCCAAGTCCTGGGGCTGTTCTTCTAGATGCTTCCTTGCATCTCACCCCTCCCTCCCTACAATCTCCACTTCCTCTGGGGTCAGTCTGGGGAAGCGTTATCTACATTATTTGACTACTGTCAGGATTAATGAGAGAATATGTGTTCTCACTCAGTGCTCACCAGATAGTCAAATCTAATACGTGGTTGTGGTGGTGATGATAATTAATGAGTGGAAACTCATTTTCATTATTTTTAATGTTATTGCTTAATTCAACTCAATGAAGCACTTTATTTATTTATTTATTTTTGGCTGCATTGGGTCTTTGTTGCTGCGCACAGGCTTGCTCTACTTGCTGTGAGCCGGGGCTACTCTTTGTTGCGGGGCACAGGCTTCTCATTTGGTGGCTTCTGTTGTTGCGGAGCACGGGCTCTAAGCGTATGGGCTTCAGTAGTTGTGGCTCCCGGGCTCTAGAGCACAGGCTCAGTAGTTGCGCATGGGCTTAGTTGCTCCATGGCATGTGGGATCTTCCCGGACCAGGGATCAAACCCGTGGCCCCTGCACTGGCAGGTGATTCTTAACCACTGTGCCACCAGGGAAGTCCCGAAGCATTTATTAATTTCCTCCCCAAAACTCCTGTGGGTGCACATGCAGAGGCTGCCCTATTGGGAAAACTCTGGAGGAGTCACGAGCCCCACAATGGTCACCCTCTCACGGGGAGGGGGGTTAACCCCCTGGAACCCTTGTTCCCATCTGAAAATGGGATGGGCAATATCTTCCCTAATCGACCTCATAAGCCCTACATGAAGAAATGAAAAAAGGAATTGAATGGTCTTTTCTAATCTAAATGAAAAAAAGCGAGGTCATGAAGCAGGCATCTACCTTCACTGATGGAATATATGAAACTATATAGGACAACACGGGAAGAGCTTTCTGATAAACCATGATTTCCTTGCTCGGTCTAAGCACATGACCACAAGGGGAACGTATCAGACATCCCTTATCCCTGGAAATAGCCTTTTCTAGACCTTCAGATTCAATTTCAACAAATATTTATTAAGTGCCTGCTATGTGCCAAGCACTTTTAGACCAGCACATTCGAATAGAATTGTGGACAATGAGAGTGCTGTGTATCTGCAGGGTCCGATATGGGACCCACTGGCCCACGCAATTATTGAGTGCATAAAATGTGGCTAGTGTGACTGAGGAACTGAACTTTTAATTTTGTTTAATATTAGCGAATTTTAAATTACATTTAAATGGCCAAGGGAGAAATGGATGAAGTTAGTCAAAAGGTACAAACTTTCAGTTGGAAGATAAGTACTAGGGATGTAATGTACAACACAATAAATATAATTCACACTGGTGTACATTATAAACGAAAATTGCTAAAAAATAAATCTTAAGAGTTATCACAGGGAAATTTTTTTTTAATTTTTTTAATGCTGTACCTATACGAGATGATAGATGTTCACTAAACTTAGTGTGGTCATCGTTTCATGGTGTATGGACGTCAGATCATTACATTGTACGCCTTAAACTTATACAGTGTTGGATGTCAATTATATCTTAATAAAACTGGAAGAAAAAAAATTTTAATGGCAGCATGTGACCAGCAGCTACTATATTGTACAGGGCAAGCCTAGACACTGGAGATTCAGCAATGAACGGGGCAGCGAAGATTTCTTGCTTTCTTGACGCTTACACTCCAGTGAGTGAAATGAGAACACACCAAAAGATAGACAAGCAAAACACATAGTAAGTCAGATAGTGAAAAGTGCTGTAGAAAAAAATCAAAGCCAAAATGGAGTTAGGAAAGGTCAAAATTCTAAAAAGAGTAACGCACGTAACCGTTTTTCATGCCCAAGGCATGTTTTGTAAAGGCTAACCTCTCAGATTTTATTTTAGGTCCCACCTAAAGCAAACCGTAGAGTCCAGAGCACAGTTTTGTTTTGTTTTTAATACATCCATGAATTGTGTCTGATTAGGATGGTGGCTTTCATCCTTCTCAACTCTGTTCTCAAAATACACTACTTCTCACTGGGTACAATAATCAGAAATAATGTATAGTTTAATGGAGCTTCTCCATTAAAAGGTTTTGGAAATAATATATAAAATTAATGGTTTACAAGAATAGTTTTAGACACTTGAAAACATAGCTAACCTAAAGACCTTGGGTGCACCATGAATACATTCATTCCCCAGCTAAAAATGAATCCTAAAATTGGTTTTGATTTTTATTTAAAATTCAAATGTCTGATGTCCTTAAATTGAATAAATGATATTTAAAAATATCTGTATCAGCCTCCAACATCTGCAGATTGAGATTTGCATTTTGAAATTGGCTGCTTGAAATAACCGTGGACGAGCACTGCCTTCTCTCTTCCTCTCTCAGTTGGTTAATGAAATGGGAAAGGTCAACCCTTTGTCCTTAAATTAGTTCCCATAAAAATCTTTTTGTACTTTGCATCTTGTTATGATGTCTCAGGGCTGAAGAAAATGTTGCCATTAATTATGTCTTTGTTGAATATGGATCTCTATTCAGAGTTAGTTGAACAGTTTCAAACAAAATTAGCATGGAGTGACAATCGGGCCAGCTTCGGGTTGGTTATCAAGAATATTTCTCTCTCTCTCTCTTTTTTTCCTTTAAAAAAAATTTTTTTTAAATCACTAAGAGAATGCTCTTCGGCAAGTGTGTATTATCTAATATATTCAGCTTTCAGTTGTTACTTTTTTCCAGATGAAGATGAGCTCCATTGAGGTTGTCCTTTTAAGTTTGTAGAGCCCCTTCAACACCTCACACAAAAGCATCTAGAGGCTTTTCATTTGTCTTGAGTATGTTTCAGATGTACAAATATTATTTACTTTAAACTCCAAATCAAAAGGTGCACCGTAACGGTTTTAAATAAAACATTTGTCAGGACTGAAATATATATAAATTCAAAGCAAGGCTTTTTTTCCCATTATCAAATCATTTATGGGAAGGGACACAGTTAGCAAAATTTAGGATACATACTGGGGGAACTGTTTAGCAACACACTTCAAGCAGGCACTTAATAAAGGAATTTACTTTCAGCCCTCCAAAGATAAATATTACAAATCCACTCGACAGCTAAGCGGCGAAACGATGAAGTTAGTTTCCTATTTCAGACACTCCTAAGTTTGCATGAACAAGACGGGGGAAAGCTTGATTCTGAAGAAGTGAAGTTGATCAGAGAAATGTACCCAGTGTGTTTGTCTGTGGGGACATTTTGAAGAAATGAAGAAAAACGTTCGGCTCTGGGCTCAGCACCATAAAACCCAGTTTGTAGTATGAGGGTCACGAAGTTCTGGGTGACTGGGACTCCAGCCCTGGGATGGAAACCCTATTTTGTGAGCATTTAAATCAATACATCCTAGGGAACATGGAAGAGATTGTGAAAAAACAGAAGATCTCTTTTTATTCTGAATAAAAGAAAAAAAATAAAGCCCAAATATTACACTAACAAAGCAGATTAATTTAAGAATAAAATTCTCAAACAACCCAGGGAAAGAGTCCCGATTGTAAGAAAGACAAAGGGTGTGAGTCTTTTTCTTCCCCTCAAGGAGGGGGTTTGTTTCATAGCTTTAAAATATTTTGTAGTGATTTCTGTTCTCTTTCATTTTTTTCCCTTCGGTTCCATTCCTGAGGACGGGACCAGAGGATCCCTTGTTATTACGTATCCCCAGGGAAGAGGCGCTTACCTTGTGTGGCTTTTAAGTGTAATATACATTTTTCATTTTAAATGGGAGCTCCCAGCGACATTGTATAGAAGGGATTCCAGGCCCCCTTGATTATCACCACATCTCCTTGAGCTGAGCCTCCAGAAAAAAATGTGAAGGAGGTGGCCCTCTGGAATGAATATATTCTGTTGCAGCCTGTAATTATTTATTAAAATAGATTAAAGAAATAGGCTAAAAAGGAATCCGCCACCCATGTTAGAGATAGCATAATAAGAGTACACAGAAAGGGAAAATTAACACCAAGGAGGAAAGAATGTCAGATATATGTGTGCAAGAATACAGCCGCCCCTGCATTGTTGGCTCCCAGGAAGACACACTCCGGGGCTTTCATTCCTCAGGGTGGGCTGTGCCGATGAAAATGGGGGTTACTAATACGGATGTGTGTCTCTAATTAACATTAGAATTGAGTGGTAAACACAACCAGGGGAGAATGAGAGAGAGAAAGAGAGAGAGAGAGAGAGAGAGATGGGCTACCAGAGAAGCTAGTGTATGGGGGGGAGGGCGAGGAGGCGGGTTCCAGAGAAGAAATCTGTCAGCCCTTGTTCAGATGTGTTTAATTTTGTCACTTGAGTCACAATTGGAAACCCGTTTTCTAGGACAATTGCTTCTGTGTTTAGTGGGCACTGTACTTACAGGCTCCTTTCATAGAGGGAGAATTTTATAAACTGAGTACACCATCATCAAACCATCTTGGGGGTCAACTTTCCACTTGTGCCTTTAGCTCTTACGAAAGTACTTTTATAGTGTCTTCTAATATATAGGATTTATCTGCGGTTCTGAGAAGAGCTTTTACACTTAATCCTTCACTGGAGCCCTAATTTGTTTTTCGCCCTTAAAACAGTACTTGCGATTAATTTTCATCAGATTCGGTAGATTTTTAGTATAGCCCCTCAAGAAATGTACGGTTGTGTTCCTGCCGGGTTTTGTTTTGTTGCTGTTGTTGTTGTTTGTAATGACTGGGGATGGGATAGGGAGAGTGGCTGGGGAGGGGGGAGAAATTTTTAGTATAGATGCCAACATCATTAATGTATTTCTTCTTTTTTAAAGTCTAAAAAAATATAACTGGAAATGATATTTATGAGCAGTTGCCTGCAAATATTTTGGATCATATTTGACTAAAGAAAATAAGAACTACCACCAATTTTTTAAAAAGGAGACTTAAAAAATACGTTTTAACATGCCACAATCTGTTTTTGCTTTTTTATTCTGGCTTTTCCCATGATATTTGTGTGTAAGATTATGCCATGATGTTTATGTGTGAAAACCAGAATACACTTGCATGTGTTTTAGGGAAGAAAGCCTTTTTCTAGGAAAGTGAACATTTTTCCTTTTTTTACATTTTTAGAGTTGGTTTATCAAAATAACAAAAGACTCATCGGGAAAGCTGTGTCATCTGTAAAAACAGCGTTTTACTTCCTTTCATACTTATAAGGCAAAATATTACAGAGACAAAAAAATGCACTGGAATCCTTTTAACCATATGAATACTTGTGAATTTTACTGAAGTTCACATGTAACCACTTTATTTAACCAATTTAATTAAGTGTGTGCTTTTTCTTATTATTTAATGCTCAGCCCAAAAAATTGTGTCCAAGGAAAATTTACATTTCCTGCATAGTATCTGCCTTTCCTTGTATTTGTTAGTATAAAAAAAAAACAAAAAAAACATGAATATAGCCAGAGAAATGTTTTGGATTTATTCTCCTAAAGTCACACATGTTATATGTAGAGAACGTTGGAACTACATTTACATGTGTAAAAAAGCAGAGACCCCGAGGTCTCGGTTCAGAAAATGAAGACAAAGTATAAAAATGTCCAGCTGGAAATGTCATTCCTTGGGATCTCCTCACCCCGAAGTTATTACCGTGTGAACATCGTTCATTAGCTTTACTAATATCGTGCTTCTGTTTATCTGCCCATTACTATCTTAACAAAAGTAAATCATTCCTATTCTGCCTAGGTCGCATCCCTTCCCCCCAACCTTCCGAAAAACAACATTTGTTACCCATAAACAGGGGGACACTCACTCAGTGATAAGTATAATAGCTGAAATTGAATTTCCCTCTGAATGATTTAGTGAATACTAGAACACATTTTTACTTTGTTGTTTACACTCAAGAAGGCATAAAATCTCTGCCATCTATTTATCATGTAGTTATTTTAATGTAAACATGTGTCTATTTAGATGAAGTGTTTTCATTATTAAGCTAATTCTGACGTGTCTCAGATAGACCAGGAGAAGAGAACACAACTCTTGCTGATGGGGAACCGAAATCTGCCTGGGCTCAGCCTGCTGTCAGATACATCTTCATTAGTTTTTTGTCACTCACCGATGGCAAATGCTGCATAAATGAAATGACGATCAGGCCCGCCTTGATAACTTGTCTTATCTCATTAGTTCTCACATCAAAGTTAATCAGCAATGTGAATTGTAATTGCTAGAGGAGACAATGCATAGATCACTGGTCGGGTTTTTTTTTTTTCCCCCCTGTATGGCATCTTGAAACATCAGCAGGCTGGTTGGAGCAGATAGGCTCGGGAGGAAAATGATGTGGAAGGCATAATAAGTAAGCTGCTCAGAATTAATGAGCTAACCCAATAAGAAAAGAATGGCCAATCAATGTGAGTTGGGCAAATATAATTTAGAAATAATTGCTTGATTGGTTGCCTATAGTAGACTGATTTGACCACACACAAGGATTAAGAATTAAGATGTCAAGGCAAAAAAATAATTTGCCAACTGAGGGCATGTAATTTTTTGTTTCCTTCCCTTTATGATGGAAAGAGATGAGTGTTTGATGTGCTGTGTGCCAGAATGAAAACATTAGACGCACTCCTTCTCTTTCTGTTCCCCTCACAATGCAGGCCCACTCAGAACACAATCGTGATGCTCCTGGACAGGACACGCAAAAGGTGCAGATTAAGAGAGAGTGTGTGGTCCCACGTATGGCAGTTATGCCTGAAGGATGAGTGGGTTGGTCCTAGGTGCTCGCATGGGCGCTGAGCTGCAGCATCATTTGGAGGCCTAGCCAAGGGATAAATGTGGATGCTTGCAAAATGCATCCCTCGTCTGTCCCAGGCTCGAAGAGTTCAGCTCACGTCCTCCATGTTCCCCGTGCAATTTTCTCTACGGCTATTCACCAATTAGTAAAGGGCCCTTGCTACATTCTTCTGTCTAAACTATTGGGAGGGTTCAGCCAGAAGGTAAATTTGCTTTGATCTACATTACACCTAATTGAGTCACCAGCAATGTCTCTATCCCAACATCAAGAAATGTGAAAATGTTAGATTATTTCACTGGGGATTAAACCTAATTTTCGCGTGCTCTGCATTAACCTATTAGGCTGCCTAATCTGCATTGCTAATAGGGCCGAGGCAGCTGTCACAGCTAAAGAAAAACATGATCACGCAATCCTTGAATGAATGATTCCGGCCTGATTAGTCTTAGTGAAGTTAGCTGAGCCCTGGTGATAAGGAAGGAAAATTCCCAGGTTGCCAATAGCTTTGAAAATTATCAGACTGTAGGCAAAAATATACCTCATGATTCACAGGCTTCGGTCCAAATGCCGAGTTGAGTGACATTATTTAAGACTGACTAAGGCTAACTCGAATTGTCACTCGCATAAATGTTTGTGTTTATTTTAAGGGACTAATGTAACGGATGCAGATTTAAATGCTAATAGAAGCCAGCCAGACACATAAAACCCCAGGCGTTGTTACTCTGTTGGTCTTTTATTAACACAGATTAAATTGTAATATTTTCTAGATAAATTGGCAAAATCAGAAAGATGCATTGCCCCCGAATGCTGGATCAGAAGGACGTTTGCAAGACTTCTAGTTTTCTTGTAGATGCACAGACCATGTTCACTCCTCTCCTTCTTGTTCGCTTTTTTTTTTTTTTAAGAAAATTAGAAAAAATATACTTTTTACAAGAATGAAAACTGGTTTGTGCTCATTGGCCAGAACCACTCTCTCTGCCTGCCCACTTAGTTGCAAGGAGTAGGCACGTATATTTCCTCATCCTGCACTTTGTTTGCTTAAAGACAGGATTTGCTGCAATTTCAAGCCTTTGCTTGCCTCTCTCCATTTGATTTCAAAGGCAAGAGAGCCACCATGATGGGTAGGCTTGGGAAATGGCAAATGTTCCAGGGAGTTTGGTGGCTGCAAATAGAGCTAGGAGTTGCTTTAATCCGATTAGCAGTTCTGCACAATGGGCCTGCCCAACCCATTGTGGACAGAAGCTTTTACTTTATTTGTTTCTATTAGTCAAGAATCGGTTATCAGAAAAGTGGAATTTTGCCCCATCAGATTGCCCAGACAATCAACAGAAAATAAACGAGGAAATAGTCTAATGTGTCAATATTTATCCTTTGGCCCTAATAGTCCGCAGAGAGGACCTGTTGAGCGCGGGGAGTTGGCAGCCCTGTTCGCCCGTGAGCTCTTGACCGCTTCTCGCAAGGGCAGGCGCCGTAGCCGCTGTCGGCAGAGGAATTGGCATCTCAGAGGCCAGAGCACTGGCTGGAGAGTCAAGGGCTTTTAAAGGTCTAAGGTCACTGGACGGGAGAGCCAAGGAGAACCCTCCGTGGCCAGGGAGGAAGCCCAACGAATCACAAGGCATTTGTGACCGGTTTTCAAATGTGGGAAAATGTAGAACAAAAGGATGGAGAGATAGGTCATCCTTTCCGCCAGGGTCTTCCTCCTCCAGTTTCCCAGGAAGCTTCACTGGTTACAATCCTGGTTGGCGGGGTGGGGAGGGTGTGGGTCTTCTCTTGCTTTTGTTGCCTATCATTGGTTACAAAGGTTCAACATCTGAAACACTCTCAGATGGCCTTGAATGGTCGTGATCATCAGTCATCCCAGCTAACAGGATGTGAGCATCGCTGCACACCAGATATTGTTCTAAGCTTCAGACGTTTGATTTCCCCCAGATCCCCTGAGATAGCTGCTCTCACGAGACCCCGAAAAGAACTCGCCCAAGGTCACTCAGCCTGTGGCTGCAGAGCCATGCCTGGAATCTGGGCGTCTGCCTCTAGCTCCTCATCACGGCTGGGCCCCAGAGTCCAGGCCCGGGCCAGACAGCCAGGTCAATGCCTCCTGAAACGTTGCCCCTACGCACCTCCTTGCCTAAGTGCCCACCGGAGTCCTTCTTTCCGGTGGATGACTGCTGTCCCCTCGTCCCCAAAAGCCCACGTCCACGATAAGGCAGAAGTGTTGTGTATGTCCCCTGCACACGGCCCCACTGACCTAGTGTTTTCAATAGCACAATCCACTCCGTTCTCATGGCAGCTTTTCACAGAAGGAGGGACAGAAATTTCCATCATCCAAGCCTCCTTTTGGCCCTCCGACCACTGCAACACTTGAGCCTCGAGCCCCCAGGGGTCACCCCCAGGAGTCACATCCCTGCAACTTATCTGGATGGCGGACAATGCCCATGAATGGACCCCTTGCCCTCACTCTGCTGAAAGGCAACCTCCTCTGGGTCCCCGAAATGAGCTGTGGCTCCCGATTCATTCCCAGAAGGTGCAGATGGAGCCAATCACGGAGCCCAGCACAGACACGGAGCCGTCCTGGTCCAGAACTCTAGCCCGTGGCGCCGAGTTATCTGGCTCCTTCCTCTCCCAGGCAATGCCAGGAGTCTTTGTATCGCTTTATATCACAGGATCACTGTACCTGTGTGGGAGTGTTAACAAACCTACAGTTATGAATCCCTGATATTATCTTTTAGTAAATTAGATCTGCCTTCCTTATGAATAGCAGAGTTAAGAAAGCTGCAACAGATTCTTTTCTTTTAAACAATATTTCTTTGAATTCTATATTATTCACTAGCAGATAATTGTCTCTTTCCAGCAATTCTACTGGGCTCATTGATTCTCTAATAATGTGATGTGTCATCGCAATGCCAAACATATTTTCGGGATCTCCAGTAAGAGCGTCTCAGAGACACAGGTGAGGGTCATTAACAGTAGCATCTATCTCAATACCTGTGAACGCCTGTGAGATGCCCAGTTATATTTGACAGGTGAATCAGTTTCCTATTGCTGCTGTAACAAATTACCACAAACTTAGTGGCTTAAAATGATACAAGTTTATTCTTTTGCAATTCTGGAGGTCAGAATCCAAAATGTATCTTAAAGGGCTAAAATCAAGGGGTCAACTGAGCTGGTTCCTTCTGGATGCTCCAGGAGAGAATCCATTCCATGCCTCCTGCAGTTTTTAGTGACCACAGGCTGTATCACTCCCACTCTGCTTCTGTCCTCATGTCCCCATCTCTCCCTCTTTTAACGATCCTTGTGAATACACAGGGCCCACCCAGGCGACCCACGATAATCTCCCCATCTCAAGATCCCTAACTCGATCCCATCTGAAAAGTCCCTTTTGCTGTATAAAGTAACATACACAGGTTCCGGGGATTAGGACTCAGGCATCCATAGCGGGGCTGTGATTCAGCTACCACAACATGCAGGACATTCTGGCAAAGTGCTTGTCAATCACCCATTTGTCCACTCGTTTGTCCATCGACAATCTTGATTCGTGGGCACTGTGCTAGGGGTACCAGGGCTGCAGCGGGGGCAGGACAGTGGAGCCTGAGATCTAGGGAGTGAGCTCACCATCCACAGAACGATCACACCGAATGTCAGTTCACCGGTGTTGGGGTGTGATTGGGAAAGGAACAGTTCAGGGATCAGACAATGGGGCAGCTAGAGCTAATCCAGCCAGGGTAGCACCTGGTGTCCTGAAAATCTTCCCCTGAGAAAATGACGTTTAAGCCAAGAGCTGAAGGAGGTGTAGGAATTCACTAGGGGGAGAGGCTGGGGAAAGGTGAGAAAACCACAAAGACTAAATGATCATCCGAGCCTCAAATAATGGTCAATGTAGAGGAGAAGCGTTTGATTGCAGTGACAATGAGTTTTATTCTGCTGGAGTCAAAGTCCGGGTCCCCGTTCTGAGTGCGCATCAATGTTTGTGTTATTTCCTTAAAAGGACAAGGGACTTTCTACAATATAGCTGATCTGCATCCTTCAAAAGTATTAATATCACAAAAGATAAATCTGCTTTTTGTCTCTATAGAGTTGCTGATTCTGGATATTTGATATAAATGGAATCACACAATATGTACTCTTTTGTGACTGGCTTCTGTCCTTAGCACGATGTTTTCAAGGCTTGTAGCATATATCAGTTCTTCATTTCTTTTTATTGCCAAATACTATCCTGTTGCATAGATATATGACATTTTGTTTAGCCATTCTTCATTTGATGGGCATTTGGATTATTTCCACTTTTTGGCTATTATGATTAATCCTGCTATAAACATCCATATACAAGTTTTTGCGTGGACAAAGCTTTCATTCCTCCTGGGTGTATACCTAGGAGTGGAATTGCTGGGTCGTATGCTAACTCTTTGTTTAACCTTTTGAGGTGCTGTCAATCTGTTTTCCAAAAATGGCTGCACCATTTCCCATTCCCACCAACAGCATATGAGGGTTCCAATTTATCCACATCCTTACCAACGCTTGTTACTTTCTGTCTTTTTTTATCCTAGCCATCCTAGTAGATGTGAAGTGGTAGCTCACTGTAGATTTGATTCTTTGCACTAATCTTAAAACTTTCCTATAAGTCTAGAATTACATCAAGATAAAAAATTGAAAGAAAAATGTTCTGTACCATAATTACTTGGTAATGAAGGACTCTGGGGGAGGTCTTAGCTTTCACTTAAACTGAGCTAATAAATGAAGAAATAGATCCTGAGGATAAGAGCAAACCTAGTGACCTGAGTTTTAGAAATCTGGATGCTTCCTGGGTTCAGTATTTCCATTCATTCTCTCAAAAAAACATTTATCCAGCCTCAGTTATAAGAAGCTAATAACAAGACTAATACAGGGAAATGTGTACTGCTGTCCTTCCCATGTAAAAGTGAACTGCTTTTGAAGCTCCTTCTTGATGGGGATTGAAAATAACACATATGCAAATCAATTCATACCAAGTACCAAAGGCTATATTTATCTGTTCCCGTAGATACCACGTTCAGCACTGCAGCTGTGATTAGAGCTCTCATTTGGTTAAGTTCACAATATTCATTGTCATTTGCCATAATCCATCTGGTTTTTGCAGAAGCTCATATAGGTAAATTAGACGAGGATTTGGTGGGGACAACCACCCCTGTATTCTTAAGTCTCTGAGAGTTGATGCAATCCCTCCTGGGGTATGTTCTGATTCACTATCTTGGCCAGGACAGGGGAGGAATCGTTTCAGGGCCTTCCACTTGGTCCACCATTTCATAATATCTCCACCCGTGTAATGGGGAATCAATTAGGATTCTGCCAGCTGGTAAGGAGCTCCATCCTGGTTATGCACATGAGTACTGGGAAAATAACCTTAAGATGGGTGGGAGGACCCACTGGAAACGTTGTGTTAAGGCTGTGGGCCAGAATTCATATTGTCACCTGATCTGCATAAATTCCACTCCAATAGGGGTGGGATCCCTTGGTGTGCATGTCGGCTCAGATCTCTATCAATCAGCTCTCTAAAGTTCTGGATATTTCCTTTTCTCTAGTGCATGTTATTATGGCAAATGGCCAATGTGGTCTAATTGACTGAAAACCAAATAGGACACAGGAAAAGTTTGTAGAAGAATGTGGAGGAAACTCAAAAATTACAGACCCATAGAAAGAACATGGACTTTGGATCCACACATATCTGGGTGGGCCAAGGCTCAACATCTTCTGTGCAGTGGGATTGTTAATGCCTACATTGCAAAAACATTCCAAATAAATATACAGAGCAGAAGGGCATGACACAGAGCAGGCTGCTGTTAAATAAGTAGCCATTTCTATTAATGTTACCAATGGGATGTCCCACTGGCCATGGTTCATAGTTCATACGGCCCATGAATGTCCATGTGGCACAGTCTTAGCAACTCGGATTTTGAGAGCTTTATGAGAATGGAACGGTTTCACCTGAAACTCTGGGGTAGAAGAATAAGCACCGGCATATAGTAAAGACCATGTGTCTTTGGGGCAGCTCGATTTTACCAAGGAGCAGGAATTTAGCCTGAGACAATATGATAATGAAAACAAGGAGATAGATTTATACACTGCCTTAGTTTGCCTCCTTCAAAAGCAGAGACTGAGTTAGGGACTTGGGTGCTGGTAGTTTATCTGGGAGGTGATTCCAAGGAGGGAAGGGGGAGAACCTTATAGGAGAGAAAAATCCAGTAAATCGTGTGTTGAGATTGTTATTGCTGCAGGCAACCGAGGCTCAGTTCTGCCGGGAAATCATGCAGATTGTACTTCTGCATTGTCTTTTCTAAAGACTAGAAGTTGAGAAATTTATCTTTTAACTCCTATCAGCCACTGCTGGAGGGTTACCCCTGGTTCTAGCCTACTTGGGGGCACCCATGGCTAAGCGAGCTCCCATGGTTCCAAGAACCCTAACAAGGCATGCAGAGCTGTTTGATCGGCCCTTGACACAAGACACTGAAACGTACTTAGGAGAAACCTACCTCAGCTAAAATGAGAGGAGGCTTAGGGCATGTATTTCAGGGTAGAAAAAGGACTCATGCACCCTACAGCTTCAGATTGCTCTATTATTCCTTGGCTAAGCCACTGGGGTGTTTTGTTTTGTTTTTCATTAACTTCAGTTTACCCATCTACAGTGGTCTCGTGGAAGACCATAATGATTTTCATGTGTTATATGGCATTTATTTCTGAGGATGCCGACCTCAGAAGTAGAAGTACAGAAAAGAAATTCCTCAAGCATCTTTTAACATTATGGCCTTTCCTGATGCACAGTCGCTACACGTGGCAGGAAGCATGGGGTAACAGGCCCAACACAAATATCAGAAGCAAAATTTAGTTCTTGGATTTGGAAGAGTGTCTAAAGGACTTGGATTCTACAAGCATAGCATTTTTGGCAGCTTGGGCAGCTATAATCCTTTGTCCATAAATTTCTCTTTATTTTAAGAGGAGCTGTGCCTACTTTCCTGTAGCTGATAAGAAGGTGCCTTGTATTATATGAATATACTCCAAAGCTTATGTGAAAATTCACTTGGCTGTACCTCAGAACTCTTTCCAATTTCCCATTTGGGGCCCATGTACAATGGAAACAGCTTTCTTTCAATAGATGCTGGAGAGAATTATAATCACTCTTTGGCTTGGGCTCACACCTCAAGAGGTGAAGGAGGTGTCTGGGGATTGGCTGTCAGCTTCCTGGTGACCCTACACAATGCCATGAGTCCACACCACTTCCTTGGAAGCCTGGGTCTGTGGGATGACCATGGAAGACTGACGGACAGAAAGGAGGTTGAAGCCTCCATGTCAGCCCAGGTTCCCCATGATCACCTTCTCCCTCAAAAAAAGACAAAAGAGATGGAAATTTTTCTATTGTAAAGTCCCTTTGAAGAAGCCATTAATATTCTGAGCCGTGGTTTGGTACAGACTTTTGTAATTTAAAGGATGCTCTTTTTCTCAGAATGGAATCCACAGCCAATGTCACATGATGAAATACCTCCTTCCTCCTCAGCTCTTCTTCCTCCTCTTTAAAACTTGGAGCTTATTTGTTAGGACTGTTTTGATTGCAAGGGACAGAAACTCAACTGGAACTGGCATAAATACAGAGCGACCCCTGTTCTGAAGGAACAAGGGCCACCATCTAGAGCTGTGAGAGGAATACTCCTGGCTTCAGGAGCAATAGCTCAGTCCCAGGAGACTCTCTGCATCTCCTGGATATGTCCCTCTCCACATCCGCAGCATTCTTCTCTCTATAGATATGGATTTACTTTCTCCGTCTCTCTGGCCCAGGAGGTAAAACTGCACAGCTCTGGATAATTTCCAACTAGTATGTCATAAAACCCAGCCACCAAGAGGAAGACATACACTTCAGCTCCAAAATTCCCAGAGAAAGACTCTAATTGGCTCACTTTGCACCAATCAACTATAGTCAAGATTCCATTCACAAGTAACAGGGCAGATCCCTCTATAACTGCGGTGACTGTAGGGAGAGACCTCAGAAAAAAGATGAGAGATTGCCAAACCATAATTCTCTCTTACCAAAGGCGTTGGACCCAATGATTCCTAAGGGTCTTTCCAGCATTAATAGTCCGGTTTGCATTCTCTGCTTGACTTAAGCAGACTCTCAATTCAAGGGAGTCGATGATTGTGTGTTTCTCAAACAAAGGTGGAAATCTGCTCTAGCCAAGGGCTGAACCTGCTGTCATGGAGATGAAAGCATCCCCAGTTACCAATCCTGCCAGGTCCCTTCTGTCCCTGGGCCTTCCGTTCCGTGAGCCCTTACACATCTCGGCTTGGGCACATTGTGATACCCAAATGAATATCCTGCCAGCTGAAGTCACCTTTGTTCTGAGTCAGAAACCAGTGCCCCCAAGAAGGGAATCATGGGGATCAAGAGTATTTAAAACTCCAAGTCACCACTGCAGAATTATCCTCTTTACCTTCTTATTATTATAAAATCAACAATTTTTAGCAAATATTGGATCCATTTATTTATTCTTTCTAAAAGTCTATATTACATCCCTACTATGGGCAAGGCACCATATAGATTGAAGTGGTACAAAACTGAATACTATGTCATTTCTGCATTCATGGAACTCAGTTGTCTGTTTACATCTTGTCTCAGTCAGTTCAGGCTGCTGTGACAAAAATATTCTAGACTCGGGAGCTTAAACAATGAATGTTTATTTCTCACAGTTCTGGAGGCTAGAAGTTTGAGAAGAGGATGCCAGCAAAGTCAGGTTCTGGTGAGAGCCCTCTTCCTGGATTCTTCTCACGTTGGAGAGAGAGGGAGATAGAGAGAGAGCACGCTCTCCCATGTCTCTTCTTAAAAGAGTACTAATTCCATCACGCAGAATCCACCTTCATGACCTTGTTACCTCCCAAGGACCCCTTCTCCAAATACTACCACATTGGGGATTAGGGTTTTAACATACACATTTTGGGGAGACACATTCAATCCATAGCACGTCTGTTAGAGAAACAGATGTAGGCAAGTATTTGTAATAGTATATTAAAGATGCAAAAACAGAGTGATGAGCAATAATTTTAAAAATGAAGAGAATTATTAACTATACTGAAAAAAGGAAGGAGGCGCCTCAGAGAAGAATTCATGAGGGAGGTGATACTTGAAACAGTTCTATAGGAATAAGGAGTTTCCCAGGGTAACACAGAAGAAGAGGTACATCAAAACAGATCATATTACTGGGGTTTCCCAAAAATCAGAGGCATCTCACCAAGGACATCATCAAACCAGCTGCCTGATGAGGAATCCTGCTGCAAGGAATCATGCGTTTCTCATGTCAGATTTTAATTATCCTTGCAACTTTCCTTACTGTATTAGTTAGGGTAAGTCAAACTACTATAACACACACACTCCAAAGATGTATATTAGGACTGAAATGCAATAGGAAACTATTTCTTATTCATGTGGCGGTTGGCTGACACCTCCACTCCATGCCATAGAAACCAAGGAACCAAGGCCTCCAGTTCCTTCCACCTGTGGCCCCCATCATCTCCTAAGTCCTCAGCTGTTTTTACTAAGTCGACAGCCAGAGAGAGAGAGCACGGTGGGAGCAGCCCCCTCTCTTAACAGCCTTAGCAGGGAAGTTGCACACGTCACCTCCACCCACATTCCATTGATGAAGCCAGTCACATGCTCACACTCGTTTGCAAGGAAAACTGGGAAACATAGTCCCTTCCTGGGCAGCCACTTCCCAACTACAACAAAATCTTATGGGCAGAAAGTATTGATTTTGGTCAACAGCTAGCTACCTCTACCACACTTACAAAGGATATAAACCACCTATAAAACATACATACCCTTCAAATTATTGACACATAAACAGGCCACAATGAGAATGGAAACAGAGAGGAGAAAAAAAAACCCTCAAACTTTTAAGTTCTTGTTTAAAAACACTTAAGAAGGCAGTTTGAGGATACGGGGAGGGGGAAGGGTAAGCTGGGAGGAAGTGAGAGAGTGGCATGGACATATATACACTACCAAACGTAAAATAGATCGCTAGTGGGAAGCAGCCGCATAGCACAGGGAGATCAGCTCGGTGCTTTGTGACCACCTAGAGGGGTGGGATGCAGAGGGTGGGAGGGAGGGAGATGCAAGAGGGAAGAGATATGGGGACATATGTATATGTATAACTGATTCACTTTGTTATAAAGCAGAAACTAACACACCATTGTAAAGCAATTATACTCCAATAAAGATATTTTTTAAAAAAAGAAAAAAAATTTAAAATTAAAAAAATTTTTAAATCCTAAAATTTTAAAACATTAAAAATTTAAGACGTTAAAACATTTTTAAAAAAAGGCAGTTTCATTTACTTTCAAATATGCATTTTTTTACAAATTTTTAAATAAAATGTTAGCCATTTTAAAGTGATCTTGAGTGATAGGATAGCTTTAAATATTCTCTAAAAGCATGAAAAGCAAGTCATTTTTCTAAAGTAATGTCTCAGCCGTGTGTCAGCAGCAGCACTAACCTCATATTCTGGTTTCCTATTTGCATCTTGTCAGAGGGGACGGGGAATTTCTGTTCCTGTTATTCTGCTTCCCTCTATTATCTCTGGGAGGGAAAATGGGCTGGATTTGTTTTTATTTTTCATTATTCACACACTGAGGCTGATCAATATTTCATACCTGTATGCAACGCTGGTTTATGAAACTGTTGTTTTAAAAAGCACCTACTGGCATATTCCAGGGAAAGACATGGAGTGTTCTAGTTCTCGAGGCCACACTGCAGACCATGTCTTGACGGCTGCCTTGGGCTGCCTTCTCCCAGAAGCAGATCCTGAGACGGGGAGCCAGGTGCAAGCAGATGACCCCTTGGCAGGGGCCCCCAGGAACCCCAGCAGCGGAGGGGGCGGGGACACAGGGAAGGGGTGCAGCCCATGGGCAGTCAAGGCAGTTACCGCTGAGGACCCCTGGAACTTCCGGGGGACAGGCCGTCAGACGCAGTCACCGTGGGTTGAGCACATGCTGTACTCAGCCCAGCAAGCCCCACCCCAGGCTGAGGGTCAGCACAACCTTGCCCCCCTTTCCCTCTACCTGCTGCTCGTCCCCCATCTGGGATTGGTTTCCCCCAGAAGTAAACCCCGAGACAAGGAAAGCGCAGGGGGCTATGTGGGAGGTGATGCCAGGCAGTCCTGGGGGTGAGGCAGGCCAGGGCCTGGGGGGGACCCTCGGGTGTGTTCAGCCCCCCTGACTTGCTGTGGAAGGCAGATGTCAACTCCGTCAGCCCTTTCGGGGCCGGCGCGATGTTGGACGGCGGTGGTGGGCTCCACAGCGTCCTCTTCTACCTTATTCCTAAGGAAGGTGACTCAGGAAAACGAACATCAGACTCTACTGGACGCCACCTGCCCGCAGTGGGCGCACCGGGCTCAGCCAAAGTCAGGCTCTCCCTGGCTGCAGAGTGCTGAGCAGGGATGGCTTTTGGCCAAGGGGGGGACTTGTGAGAACTTGTCCGCATCTGCCTCTGAAGCCACAGTGGATTCCGGAAGCTCGGGAGAGCACAGCCAGGCTCAGGAGGGCTCAGGTGTGTGACGAGGGTGCGGCCCCGCATTATGTTGGATGGAAGATGAGGTGCGTTCTCCTCCCAGAGATATTTAAGCAATATCCAGAATGTCTGGGGCCTCAAATCTTCCTCCCCACGTTTCTCCTTCCTCCTTCGCGAAACAAGATAGGAAAGTGCCTGGCCCGGTCCTCCCATTCATCTCCTTTGGTGAACTTGGATCAGATTCTGTAACTCAGGATGGGGGCAAGTGGGTGCCTGCATTCTCCTGAGTCAGACACCGCTCCGCGCTGGGGGATTCTCAGAGCATGCACTCAGCCCTGCCCGCTGGTACGGGTGGTTTCCTAAACCATCTTCTGTATGTTTAATCTCCAGGGCACGATGAAGGAACAGACAGAGACAGAGACAGAGATCGCTGGAGAGAGCAATTTAAGGCTTTTTTATTTAAGGGGGTAAGGGAGGAAAAACAGACTTGAAAATTTATCAACATCTAATCCTGCTAAGATTTTCTCCACCATATGCCAGCACAACAGTACACTGGAAATGCGTACTAATTACCCCTGATGTATCGTGTGTGTACGCTTTATACGCAGCCCCTGACCTTTTTATTAATAACTTTGCGTTATATTCATTGACCTGAAACAAATTGAATTCAGTGGCACTCACTCAAGAATTGAATTACATAGTCTTCTTAATTGGTCTCTTATTTATTTAAATGTGAAAAAGTAATGGCTTGCCACCTGTAATATTTTTCCAACAAAATAAAATTAGAATTCGAATATTTTCCCCCAACCTAGATGATGTTTTCAATCATCTAGTTATGAATACATATTTAGCTATGAAACTCTAGTTCTGGTGTTATCTCCAAAAAGAATCTCTTAATTTTCCCTTTCATTGCCAAAGCCCTGAAAAATGCTGATATAGAAACGTGTTAATTAGAGGAGATTTATGGAAATCAGCAGGGGTAGGAAGGCTCTTCTGGGAAGTGGCCCTCAGAATAGGCGGTACTGCATGTCGTCACCAATAGTTATACCGTCTCTCCCCCTCCCCGCCGGCCCCAGCTCTTCGGAGCCTCCTTATGTGATTTAATATAGCTCTGGATGGCAAAATCAGGAGCGTTAAGATGGGAGTTTGTTAAACATGGGAAGATATTTTCCACTGTATTTGTTAGTTTTTAAGTCCTTGAGCTGCATTGTCTGTTGACTGGAGTGGGGGGACAGATATCTAATTTCAAGGGTTTAGTGATGTGCTCATATCCACGGTTTCACGGGCAACAGATACCACTGGTAACCTTGTTCTCAACGCCGTTCACTCATCGCTTTACTTGGAGGATTCCTGCAAGCGATGGAAGAGATAGAAGCCACTGGAAATTTTTGGCTTTGCTTTCTAATTCCAGTGTGAAATTAATTGTCCCAACTGCAAAGAACTACTTTACTCCTTTACTTACTATATTTAACTTAAAAATGCAAATGCTATTAGTGGACTGATGGCTGATAAAGGTGCCTTTGTGCCCGGCTTTAACCTCTATTAGTGAGGATTATGAGGACGTAGGCACACTGGCATTTTCTAAGTGTCACTGTGACAGCACTTGCTGCACAAATGCCTGGCTGTCACCGTGAGTTTTATCACTCGGTTTTTCCCTCCGAATGTAGACTAATAAGCCCAGAAATTACAATTGCCTCCCTGCCGAATCTGTGATAGGCGGAAATAATGATATCAGTGCCCTGCTAATCTTCTTGCCTCTGCGCTTGGCACTGTCCTATTGAGTCACCTGTCACACTCCGCTTTGATGAGACGAATTCAATCTCCCTGCTATAATGACAATGGGGCCATTTTAATGTTTGGAAATGATTATGTGGAGGCTTCGCCGTACTCTGTCTTGGCAAGCAAGCCGGGGCACAGAGCACACCAGGAGAGCAGGCTCTGGCTTTCGGGCAGGTAGTGGAGATGCTGAGTTATTGGTAGAGAGGCGTAGCCATTGGCTTCCTGGAGAGCCTTTTGGGCTGGCCTTGTAGGAGGGAAGGACGGGGAGGGGAAGAGGTGGGGCCACTCTGGCAGAAGCATAGCCATTGGGTAGTCTCTCAGTTATCCGCACAAATTTGCCTCTAGAAGGATTTTCCAGGACCCTCTGTGGTGTTCAAGGAAGCAGGGAGGGCTGGAGCTTAGAAATCATCACGGTCACACTACCAGCACCATTGGCTGGGCCGGAGCAGGGCAGCCAGAGATGGGTTGTTGAGTACTTCTCCAGGACATTAACCAAATCAAATTATCCTTACCCCAGGCCTTGTTCTTTGAGAGCAAAGATCCTTGCTCTTTGAGAGTAATTCTGCTGCAGAGCCAAAATATATAATTTGGAAAATACCAGGTGTTAATGAAATCTAGAGCAACCAGGATCCTTAACCACTGCTGGTGTCAATTTCTAAAACCACTTTGGAAAACCAGACATGTACACACCAGCAATTTTACCCCTAGGTAGATTCTTAACAGACGTGCACATATGTGTTTAACAAAAGACGTGAATTAGAACATTCATAACATCATCCTTTCTGAATGGCACCCAGCTGAAAATCATCAAATACCCATCAACAGTAGAATGGATAAAGCGGTTGGGAATTGGTTTACAGTGGAATAGTATACAGCCATCAGAACGACTGAACCACAACTACGCAGATGAATCTCACAAACAGGATTCTGAATGAAAGAAGCCAAATTTCAAGGGTCAGTACAAAAAGGGTTCCATTTTTAAGCATTCGGAGGCAGGAAAAATTGCTCTACGGTATGAGAAGTTGAGATCGTGGTCGCCTGGGTGGCAGCAATAACTGGAAGAGGACACCAGGGGGAGCTCCAGAGGGCTGGTCGTGTTCTGATCCTCAATCTGGGTGCTACTTAACACTAGTGTGTTTGCCTTCTGAAAATTCATTCATTTGTGTACACCTCTGTATGTACAGTACGATTTTAATGTGTCATTTTAATTTAACATTTTTAAGGTAACGTAGGAGGCACCTGTGCATTCTCTCTGCCTCTATAGCATAAGGGGAACAAGGACAGAAACACTACTTTGTAGCTTGCCCCCAGCCTCCCTCACCAAACACCTGCTCTGCATGGATGGGATCTGGGAAGGGGGCTTACTGATGAGAAGCAAGAGTAGTCTTGTCTCAAAGGCTGGTTACTGAAAACTGGAGGGGGAAAGTGCTGAGCCATCTTGCCAAAGTGGTCCCCTGTGGATCCCTTGTCTTTGGTCAAGAGCACGGAGAAGGTACTGGAAGCCACAGGACGTGTGTCTGCTACACTCTTCAGGAGGCGGGACAGGAGGCAGTCCATAGGGTGTAGAATCAATCAGGCGTACAGGGCTGCTTCCTAGCTACATCCCCTACAAACTCTTCCTGCCCTACTTCAAATCATAGCCTTTCTGACGCAGCCACCAACTACAAGTCATGTAAACGAAAAGTGCTTCCTTTTGGAACCACTGCTTATACGTGGCTTCCCTATTTGGACAATAAAGCTCAAGGAAAGCATTTTTATCTCTGGTAATCACATCCCAGAGGGGTAGCAGCGCATGGAACAGACATAACCCACAGTCTCTGATCCTTCTAGAAGGGCAGCTCCCAAGCTCCCTGTTAAAGTGAAAAAAAAAAAAAAGGTTTGCAAGAAGGAGCCATAATTCAGTAATTCAGTCAGCAAAATCACGTGCTATTGGACAGGGCTTTGTAATGTAAATTGCTTGGCTTGTTTCCAGAGTGAAATGGAGGTGCCCCTGGCCAATTAAATAGTCTCCACATTCACTCTCTACCTTCATTTGTTTCTCCTGGCAGTCTGTTTTGTTCATCTCCTCTGTCCAGATGCAGGGTTCATTTAAGTTGCTGGTCACTGGTTGATAGTTGCAATAAAAGTAAACTGCATACACATTTTAATCTTATTACACAAGACTCTTAGCAGGCTCTTGGTCTTTCTTAAACTTGGAACTAGAACAGTGGTTTTTTAATAATACCGATAACCATAATAATAGCAATGAATCCACCCAGTTTTAAATTATTTTCAAGAAAATAGGGTTTTCTCTACCACCTGCTAGCAGTGTGACACCTTGGGAAAGTTCTTTATCCTCTCTGAACTTCAGTTTCCTCACCTGTACAGTAAGGATAAGAAAAGCACCTGCCCCTCAGGGTTATGATGAGGATCAAATGAGATAATGCATGTAGGTAATGCACGTAGATAATGCATGTAGATAATGCATGTAGCATGGTGCCCACTGCATTGGACGGTCTGGATAAATGGCGGCCTCTGTAACGATGACAATTAAGATGCTATTTCCTTGAGCGAAGCTCATCAACAGGCTTCCATTGCCTGGAAGACAAAACCTACAGTTGACTATGGCACCCAAGCCCTTCATGGCCCGACTCTAACCTGCTGCTCAGTCCTGACGTCTCTAAAGATTGGATCCCTCCCCATTTCCCAAACCTGCTCTGTGCTTCCTTTATTTTTTCTTCAACTGAGATGTAATTGACATATAACATTATTAGTTTCAGGTGTACAACATAATTCAATATTTAAATATATTTTGCAATAAGGTCACCACAATAAGCCTAGTTAACATCCATCATCACATATTGTCACAATTTTGTTTTTCTTGTGATGAGGACTTTTAAGATTTACTGTAAGCAGACTTACAGACATCGAAAACAAACTTATGGTTACCAAAGGGGAAATGTAGGGAGAAGGAATAAATCAGGAGCTTGAGGTGAGCATACAGACACTACTATATATAAGATAGATAACCAACAAGGACCTACTCTATAGCACAGGGAACTCTAGTCAATATTCTGTGATAACCTATGTGAGAAAAGAATCTAAAAAAGAATGAATATATGTATATGTATAACTGAATCACTTTGCTATACACCTAAAACTAACACAACATTGCAAATCAACTATACTCCAATAAAATAAAAATAAATAAACTTTTAAAAATAAATTAATTTTTTAAAAAGATCTACTGTTGGCAAATTTCAAGTCTACAATACAGTATTGTTAACGATAGTCACCGTGCTGTATATTCCATCCCCAGGATTCCTCTGTCTTATTACTGGAAGTCTGTACCTGCTGCGGCTCTATTCTTTCTTTCCAACCCTTTCCCCACAAGCATCTGTGATAGAATTTCTTCCTTTCTCTTCATTTATTTTTTCCACTTTAGAACCTACTGTTTCTTCAAGGCACAGACAAGAAGCACTTTCCTTCTTTAATCTTTTGCTCCCTTAAGGAGAATCTTAGGTACTCTGGTGGGGCCTGGAGGCAGACAACATAGCAGGACCTCGCAGGTTTTAGTTTTGGGGCAGAGCAGTTCCCGCTCTGCTGTTATCCATGCAATCCCTGTCACTGTCCAGCCTCCCTCCCAGCGTACCTTGTTCTGACAATGAAGTGGGAATGGAAGTGAGGGTGACACTTCCAGGAAGAGCTCAGCTCTCAAGTCCTTCCCTCCTCCCACCACAGCAACCTCAGAAGCCACATGATCCAGAAGAGGCAGCTACAGAAAAGAGGCAATTCCAGCAGCCCGGCCCCTGCGTGAGTGAGGACAGCCCGCCAGGACCCAGGATGGGATACCCAGACCTTTGTTGTGTGAACCGCTGAACTGCGGTAGGTAGTTTGCTGCTGTGTCTTCCTCCTCTGTGCTCTTAGATCCTCAGAATCTATATCTTAACAGGCATTGTATGGTACTGGGTGTGTGTGTGTGTGTGTGTGTACACACACATATACACACATGAAATTTCTTCCTGGAAGGCTGTGCCCTCCTAGAATTCAGAGGTCAAGTCAGCTTCATCTTTGACTTTCCTATGGTGCCTACCAGGTGCTGGAACATAGAACACGTTCAGAAATATTTGTTGAATTCATCATGCTTCCCTTTATTTCTGAATTAAGACAAAGTCCAAACGGGTCAAGGCACAGCTTTAAGTGAGGACATTTTCCCCTAAACATAGTAGTAAATGATCATTCTCCCACTTGGGGGGACATCTTCCTTTTCAATAAAAGAACTGCCCTTAAGAGAGTTCCAAGCCATTTGGATGTGAAGCATCATCACAGTTCCACGAGGTACCAGTCTCCTCCTTCTCGTCAGAGACTGTTCCCAGCCTCACTGGTTGAGCTGTAAGTCACCAAGGACAATGATTTGTGGCATGTTTGTGAATTTGAATAGGCAAATGGCGGCGTGTTTCTCTGAAAGCAGCCCTCCCTGGAATAGCTGTGTGTGTGTGTGTGTGTGTGTGTGTGTGTATAATTCCCTTCGTTAGTGAATCAACATGTATGCTGGTTAAATGTGTACAGATGGTGGATTTCTATCAGAGCCAAGCCCATAGCATCATGGCACCCTGACGTTGGGGCCATGGAGCTACCACCTCCTTGTGCAGATGGTTCAAAGAAAGGAAGGGAAATTCCTGCAACACAGGAGACACTTGTGTACCTTTGCTTTATTTAAGTCTGTTCTTTAGCGCTCGCAACTACTAACCTCTTTATACATAAAATAATCACCTGTAATGATAATCAGGCTTTCACTTAAATTTCAAAACAATCCAGTGAGAATGTTTCAGAGTCTTTAGACAGCCCTACTCTAGTCTGATAATTTTGTCTCACTTGACAAAGGAAAAAATGAAAAATAGAAAAGAAAAGGCCCTAGTTTGACTGAATTGATGGTAAGTTTATTTATTTTGTGGACAAACTGTGGATCCAGTCAAAATCTTGGTCTAAGAAACTCCTAAAGAAAACAAAGCATTAATTTGACAAAATTCGAAGAGATTTAGTTTGAACAAGACACTAAAGAAAGGTCTTGGGAAAGGTCTTAGGGAAAAAAAGAGATGAGACAAACATAAAAGGATGCTGGGCCTGGGAACTTAAATTTCCAGATATCACTGAAGCAATCAACACAGAAGAAACAAGCGTTCGTGAAGATTTCGTGCATTCTGATATTTACTATGAAAGGTGGGACAGGGGATTCGAGAGGGTGGGGAGAATAGTGCAGGGTCAATTCTGAGGGAGGAGAAAGGGGTTTACCAGGAGGTTTGCATAGAGGGGTTTCCACAGCAGGGCTGAATAAAAGCCTGTTTTTTCCAGGTTTCTCCACACCTTTGCAGAGAAGAGCTGCGTTGGGAATAAATGATGTCAAGGTGTCAGGCAGCCACTCCTGCATAGGCATGCATTCCAGACGAACGTGCCTCACTGCTGGGGGAAGTTCCCCAGTCTGGGGTTGTAAATGGGTCCCAAAGGAAGTTCCCAAGAGTCCATGGAGAAAATATGGCTCCCAGGACAAACCACAAGATTAAGAGATACACACCACAAAGTCCACAGTGGTCACTGCAAGAGTGGGACTCGTGTCTTTGCAGACTAGAAATGGCTGTAAACCAACCATGGGCCAAGGCAGCAGGTCAGTCTGGCGGCTGGTGAATGGGGTGTCTATGAGGTTGCTGCTCCTTAAACAGCTCACAAATGATTCAGGATCATGATAGAAACACTAGAAATTGCAGGTATCTGAAGAAGGAAGAGAGCTCAGTTCTACTCCGTTCTTGAGCTAATGAGGATGTCTTCTGAGCCTTACCTTGTGCCTCACTTGGATGAGAAGCTGGAATCTCAGTATCAACATGTGCCACATAATCAAGGCTCGTCCATCGTCAACCAAATGCATGGCTATTTTCAGAGGAAGTTGTTTTGACTTCTTCACATTTCCAGAGACTTGGGAACAGCCAAGAACTCCTAGAGAAAGGTTTGAAGTGAGCTTAATAGTTCCTTATGGCAGAGTGGGTTCAACACATGCCCTTCAAAAGCCAGTGCCCCCGGACATGTCCTCGGCATACGATGTCGGGCTCTCCGACCCTCTAAGTTCTCAGGGTCGTGGGAGCCCAAACAAAGCAGAGGAGAAAGGGTGGTTTAACAGAAAAATTAATGTATAGCACATTTTCTGTTATTTGGGCACCCTTTTTCCTTTTATTTATTTTATTGAAGTTTAATTGATTTACAATGTTGTGTTAATTACTGCTGTACAGCAAAGTGATTCAGTTATACATATATATATATACATTCTTTTTTTATATATACTTTTCCATTATGGTTTATCATGGGATATTGTATATAGTTCTCTGTGCTATACAGTAGGACCTTGCTGTTTATCCATTCTCTATATAAAAGCTTATATCTGCTAACCCCAACCTCCCAGTCGATCCCTCCCCCAACCCCCTCCCCCTTGGCAACTACCAGTCTGTTCTCTATGTTCATGGTTCTGTTTCTGTTTCATAGATAGGTTCATTTGTGTCATATTTTAGATTCCACATATAAGTGATATCGTATGGTATTTGTCTTTCTTTGTCTGACTTACTCCGCTTAGTATGATAATCTCTAGTTGCAACCATGTTTCTGCAAATGGCATTATGTCATTCTTTTTTATGACTGAGTAATATTCCATTGTGTATATGTACCACATCTTCTTTATCCATTCATCTGTTGATGGACATTTAGGTTGTTTCCATGTCTTGGCTATAGTAAATAGTGCTGCTATGAACATAGTGGTGTATGTATCTTTTTGAATTATAGTTTTGTCTGGATATATGTTGGGTAAACTTTTTAGTATTTTATCATACGGCTATGTCTATTTTAAATGTTTCTTTATTGATTTTAAAATCTTGAGTAATATTAAGAGGAAACTCTTATTCTTTTTCAGAGGGAGTTTGCAAGCATGGGCGTAGCTTCAAAATTGAGGATATCATCAACTCTAGTAACCCCAGCTCTCAGGCAGGTCCCCAGAAGCAGACCCTGGGACGAGGATTCTGAAGCACATGTTTTCTTAAGCAGGTGCTCTCAGGGGAAACAGAGAAGGGCTCGGAGAGCTGGAAAAGGAAGCAAGGACGCCAAGCCCAGGTGTGGTCGCAGGCAGAGGCCCGCAGAGGACAGCAGGGGCCGACCTCGCAGGATGCTCAGGAACACAGGTTATCCCAGCCTGGGGCAGGTGTTCAGAGCACCCAAGCCTGGGGAAGCCCACACGGAAAAGGTAAAAAGGCATCTAAGGGGTATAGTTATCGGAAAATGGGAGAAAGTGGGAGTGGGAAAAAAACAATTAGATGTTCTCTTCACAAATCAGAACAGAAACTCAGAACGGCACAGTTTATGAAGTGTGGTTGTGTAGATGGATGCGGAGGGCATTACGCTGAGTGAAATAAGTCAGAGAAAGACAAACACTGTATGATATCACTTATATGTGCAATCTAAAAAATACAACACTAGTGACTGTAACAAAAAAGAAGCAGACTCACAGATCTAGAGAACAAACTAGTGGTTACCAGTGGGGAGAGGGAAGGGGGGAGGGGCAATACAGGCATAGGTGATTAAGAGGTACGAACTATTAGGTATAAAATAAGCTACAAGAGGATTCCCTGGCGGTCCAGTGGTTAGGACTCAGTGCTTTCACTGCCGGTGGCCCGGTTCGATTCCTGGTCGGGGAACTAAGATCCTGCAAGCAGCGAGGCATGGCCAAAAATAAAATAAAATAAATAAAATAAGCTACAAGGATATATTGTACAACATGGGGAATATAGCAAATATTTTATAATAAGTATAAAAGGAGTATAACCTTTAAAAATTGTGAATCGCTATACTGTACACATGTAATTTATATAATATTGTACTTCAACTATACTTCAATTTAAAAAAAAAGAAACATGGTTGTCAGCTTCCAAAGTGGCCCCCAAAGAGCCTCCCCTCCTAGTTTTCAAGCCCTGGTGCACACTGGATCATGGCTGGTCCATGTGACCAATAGAATACAGAGAAGTGATGGTATGTCACTCCACTAGGCTATACAAGACACACTGGTTCTCTCTTGGGCCACCTGCTCTGTGGGAAGGCAGCTGCCACGCAGAGGAACTCAGGAGCCCTGTGGAGAAGCCACGAGATGAAGCCTCCACACCAAACCAAGAGGAGAGTCCAGAACTGGGCCAGGGTAAAAACACAGTGGTCCGCATGGATGGCAGTGACAACAAAGCCGCTCTGAGGGGACTAGGAGCATCTCCCACGCTGGTTACAAATTGCTGCTCCAAATTTAGAATCAGTGCCTCGAATGAGGACAAGAGCCAGTTCCCAGTAAAGGCGCCAGAAGGAAATGTATCACAGGAATATGTTAGAATGATTTTCGTCATGATTAAAATAAAATAAAACTTTTCCATCCAGCAAGGAAACTTCACTTCTGTGGAAACTCATTTTCAGAGAAGACTTTTGGTTGTCTACTCTGCGGCCACCTCAACCCTCTTTTCCATGGTGGCCCTGGAAGAGCCACTCAGAGGCTACAGTGATGAGACATGCACTTTCCCAGCCTCCCTGGCAGCTGGGTCTCAGCCTATGGGACCCAAGGCATTCTGCAGAAGAGATTTTTGGAAAGATCTTCCATAAAAAGAAAGACACACAGGGCAAAAATGCCCCTTCCTGCCCACCTTTAGATCTTGTGTGAGAATTTGCTACTTGGACCTGCAGCCACAGTATTGCTGTCTTGAGGAGAAAGCCAAAATGTTCACAAAGAAACTCATTCAGATCCCTGACCTCACTGAGCAGCTGCAGGAACAGACCCCAGAACCAACTACCTCCACACTTCATGTCAGTGAGAAAACGAGGCTCAGGGTTTTAGCTGGGTATTCTGTTACGTGCCACAAATTCAATCTGCTGCTATGTAGCAAAGACATCCACAAATTGTGACTTAAAAGAAAAACAAGGATTTGGCTCACGAATCCGGTGGGTTTGTTGGGGGCTGAGGCTGGGGTCGTTCTGAAGGTATTTTTACTTCTATGATGTCTGGCCCCTGGGCTGAAAGACTCAACAGCTGGGGGTTAGAGGAGCTGGGGCTCCCCAGGCATCACCTCTCCTCTCTCTCTCTCTCTCTCTCTTTCTATCCCTCTCTCTCTCCCCCTTTCTCTCTCTCTCTCTCTCTTTCTCTCTATCTGGTGGCCTCAGGATAGTCAGGTCTCTTACATGGTAGCCCAAGGCCCGTGGAGAATGTTCCAAGAGAAACCAAGAGGAAAGTAAAGCCTTTTCTAACCCAGCCTCGCAGCTCACACATTCTACTTGTTTTCATCACATTCTACTCATCACAGAGTCACAACGGCGGGTCCTTAATTCAAGGGGAGGAGACACTGACTCCACCTCCTGATGGGAGAAGCTTCAGATAACTTTCAGATGTGTTTTCAAACTGCCAAAACTACCCTAACTGGTACATCTGGGTTCCACTGATGACTCCAGAGAAATACAGTATCTCTGTTCATCCTTCTGTGGGACCACCTGGGAGGGAGCCTCCCAAGACTTCTCACACCATCCTTGTTGGGAAAACTGGTCCCTCAGAACCCTTATCAACCATTCTATCCTTAACAACCCTTATTAAGCTCCCCCAGAGCCAAGATGGGCCCTGACCCTGGGGTGACTCACTCCAGGTAGCGGGATACGTCTTCCTAGACAGTTACCTGGAGGAGGAACGAACAGTCCCTATAATGGTGATGAATTGAAAAGGCAGAATATTTTACTTGGCTCTGTTGAAGAGTAGGGTTTGTGTTTTTCTTAACCTTAATTGCTAAGAAGCTAAAATTTATATTTAAAATTTATATTGAATATGTCGACTGAAAAAAATGCACAACTTAAAAGTTGAGAGTTGCATTTTATTCGGCAAACATTCTGAGGACTTCAAGCCCGGGAGACAGGACTTTCAAATGCTCTGAGGGACCGCTCCAAAGAGGCAAGGGGGGATGGGAGGAAGCCAGGATACATAGGAGTTTTTGCAATAAAGACCAGGCAGTCAAAACATCAAAAGATTACTCTTAATTAAAGAAAACCAGACATCTCAAGTTAAGGAATTTAGCACTTTTCTGTATAAGGGAAGATTCAAGAGTCTGGGCTCACCAAAATCATTCCTTTGATATGCACCTCAGCTATCTGGGGCCAGTATCCTGAGTTTCCTTCAGGGTGCACCATCGGGGAGGCTGTAATGTGATGGGCTGATGGCTTTGTTTCCTGATGGCACACAATATTTTTCATTCACAAATACTGGTTGTGGTAACTCTATTGAATTTGGGTTCCCCCTCCAGAAAGCATACAATGAAATGAGGAACTGGGTGCAGTTGCCCTATTTGTGATCACCAGGAAGCCTTGTGAGGGAGCAGGGAAGGGAGACAGGGAAGAGAGAAAAGCCAGCAGGAAATGTGGCAATGAACGGTTTCCACCGAGGGCAGCTGAGGGCCCCCAAGGGACCGTGTAGAGCCATGACTAGCTGCCCTACTAAGGGTCAAGGAACTTGGGTCTTGGTCCACCATCTCCTGTCCCTCATGGGTTGGAGGTGACTCCTGGGGACGCTGACTGCCTAACCTGTGGGCTGCCCACCCTGGAGAGACACAGAAAGCCACAGGCCGGTCCAGGCACTGTGCAGAGGAACCCTCCATGGTAGGCAGGGGAACGCAGGCCCCCGGCAGCCCAACAACCAGCTCCTGTTATAAACATAGCAGACTTTTCACTGCATCAAATTCTCTTTTAGAAGTAGGCAGAGTACACGTTATTTTTCAAACACGAGATTCATGAATTAGGGTCGGTCACCTATTATTCTGGAGTGTAGGGACCACGCGAGCTTTGGACGCGCATCGCTGGGGAGCCACAGCGTGGCCTGGCTGATTACGATTCACGCTGATCAAAAGAGCACGGAGAGAAAAGTGCTCACCTACACAGACCCCTGGGGCGGCCGACTCGTTACCAGAAGCTGATTACCCAGATCACCGACTCCCCCGTTCCCCAGCCACCTGCCTTGTTCCCTTTCAGGGCTCATTAGCGTCTGGTGGCAGAGGAGCCTTGGGTGAGATCAGAACCACAGGAGGCCTCCTTTTTTTCCCCTTGATTCAGGCCAAAATGAAGAACAAAGTTGAACCTAGGAAAAGATGCTATCATTTTTTTTCTTTTTTTTTTATTGTAGTAAAATATACATCACATAAACTTTCCCCTTCAACCATTTTTTTTTTTCAATACTCCTATTTATTGTATTCATATTATTTTGGTGAATAACAAATTACCACAGTGGCGTAAAACAACAACCATTTTTATCTCACAGTGTCTGTAGGTCAAGAGTCTGGGAACGAATTAGCTGTGTCCTCTGCTAAGGATCATCAGTCTGTGATCAAAATGTTGGTTGAGGCTATAATTTCATCTCAGATTTGAGATCTTCCAAGCTCACTAAATGTTGGTAGAATTTTTTTTTTTTTTTAGTTTTGCTATTGAAGTCCCTATAGTCTTGTGAGATGTTGGCAAAGGACCACCCTCTCTTTGCCACATGCCCCCTCCCCATAGGTCTTCTAGTAACATCTTAGCTTACATCTGCAAGCCCAGCAAGATAACTTTTTCTAACTCTGCTATGATAGAGTCTTATATATCATAACATAATTATAGAAGTGTCTGTCCCATCAACTTTGTCAAATAATGTAACTTAATTAAGGGAGTGAATATACCTATAAATTCACAGGGCCACCCAAACTCCAGGAGAAGTGGTAATACAGAGCAGATACACCAGGAGACAGGAATTTTGAGGGAGTATCTTAGACTTCCACCTACCAAATCTATATTTTTATTTCTCAAAACTTGTAACTTTATATACAAGTTTAGGGCATTCCTTACCGTCACTAAAGTTGTCATTATGTCTCTCACAATATGGATGATCCCCATACTACTCTTCTTGCTTGAGCTATAAAGTTGTTCTTCATTCCTTGATTTGTCCAAAGTTTCTTCATCCTGTTTAGAATGCCAAACACAACTAGACCTACATGCTATATGTCATCTAAACTGGTACAAACTCCAAAAAATGCTTTCAATCTGATTTTAACTGCAGCACTTGAAGTACTATTTCAAATATGTACATTTAGACTGTCAGGTTCTCCCAGGGTTAAAAAAAATTGTGGGAGAGTTATAAAGAAAAGAGTGAGATATTTAGTGTCATTACTTTCTATCCTCTCCCTGATAATATAAAGGTTTTTTAATTGTTATGAAGTAAAACAAATATGTGTGAGTACATAAGCCACATGTATGGGACTAAATCAGTCTTCACAAAGTGAACACATATATATAACCACCAACAACATCAAGAATATAATCCAGAATAGGTACCTTGGAAACTTCTTTTGAGACCCATCCTATTACTATATTATCCAGTGGTAGACATTATTCTGAATTCAAAACTCTATTTATTTTTATACTTTATAAAAATGAAATAATTATATGCTCCTTCATGCCTGGTTTCTTATGTTCAACATTATGTTTGTGAGATTCTTCCATGAAGTTGTGTGCTCTTCTATTTGTCATTGTTATAAAAGAAAGTGTTTCTTTGAATGAATACATTACAATTTGTTTATTAGTAAACATTTTTTCTCTGGCTGCTTTTGAAGATTTTCTTTTTGTTTATGATTTTTGGCAGTTTTACTGATAAATGACTTTCTTTCCTCCTTTATTCCTTTTTTACTCCTTTTCTTGATTTCCTTCTCTCTCTCTCTCCCTCTCTCCATTTGGAAGTTTCATAATTTGAACCTCTGGGCCAATGCCACCCTTTATTACATTTTGAAAGTCATTAACTCTATTTCTTCATACATTGTTTCCCTCCCTTCAACCATTTTTAAGAGTACAGCTCAGTAGCATTAAGTACATTCACGTGGTTATGCAACCATCACCACCATCTATCTCCAGAACTTTTTCAACACATGGTAGACTTCGGGATTGTCTGTGAATTGGGGACATGATAGGTCATGTCCCTATCCCCCGTTTATTCAGATATGCAAGAGTTGGCTGGATTAAGTAAAACGTCACTTCTGGGGAGATAAAAAGAAGTCTATTTTTTTGGTATTTTTTATCTCAAATATTATGAAAGATGGATATTTTTATACAATAAACTGTCCCATAATATAATGGCTTAAAACAACCATCATTTATTTATTTAGTCATGATTCTAAAGAATGGTAGCTGGGACTGGGCTCAGCTGGGTGACTCTGCCTCTCTGGACTGGATGCACTTGACATTGGCTGGGCACGCTCACGTGTCCGCTGTCCGCTGCCGGGTCTGCTGGGGTCTGCCTGGTGCGAGGTGGCTCAGCTGCAGGCGCTCATCTCGGCCCCACGTGGTCTCTCAACCTCCAGCTTATTCAACATGGCAGCTTGGCAGGACCTCAGGAGCAGAACATGGACCAGAGTTCAAGCGCCTTTCCTGTCTCTACTTACATCACATTTGCTACTGTCCCATCGGCCAAAGCAAGTTACACAACCAAGCCTAGAGTCAGTGTGATAAAAACTACGAAAAGGCATGTAATAGGGAAGCAGGAAAAAACTGGGACAATTACCGTAATTAATCCACCATTGCTACTATCCTTTCCAGGGCTAGAATTCTATCTGAGGATAGCTATGCTTCTGAGATCGCCTTCATTTATGTTAAAAGTATCCCAGCCCTTCTGTGATGACCAAACATTCTCAAGAGATGAATTTATCAGCTGACATAATTGAGCCATATGATCATCTTTATGATCCAACAAAATCACTGAATCGAAACCATATTTTCTCTCGGAGGTCTGTTTGGCCAGTGTGGGTAGTGTTGATGGTCATCGTGCATCATATCTTCTTATTTCAAAAAAAATCAGAGGGTTGGAAGAGGTTCATACCACGGGAGAGGGATAACTAAAGGAGAGAGGCAGGTGTATGCAGAGTTGGCTTCCTCCTTCCGTTTTAACCATCTGTTCCCATCGTCAGTAAAGTGGGATGCGTTTTGGTTAAATGAGCCTTCTTGCTTAAAATATTCTCAAAAGAGTAAATATACTTCATTTCTCACATCAGAATTTTTTTATCACTATCGCCTTTATGCAATGAGCCAAATTATGTTGTGATGCACTATCCATTTTGCATATCACTAGATTTGATTTTCTAATATTTTGTTTAGTGTTTTTGCACCTATGTTCATGAGAGTGAGATTGGCCTGCAATTTTCATCTCTTGTAATGCTCTTTTAAGATTCATTGGGAAATGTTTCTCCTGTTATTTTTATTTTATTTTATTATATTTTTAACATCTTTATTGGAGTATAATTGCTTTACGATTGTGTGTTAGTTTCTACTGTATAACGAAGTGAATCAGCTATATGTACACATATATCCCCATATCCCCTCCCTCTTGCATCTGCCTCACACCCTCCTTATCCCACCCCTCTAGGTGGTCGCAAAGCACCAAGCTGATCTCCCTGTGCTATGTAGTTGCTTCCCACTAGTTATCTATTTTACATTTGGTGGTGTATATATGTCCATGCCACTCTCTCACTTCGTCCCAGCTTACCTTTCCCCCTCCCCCCTCCCTGTGTCCTCAAGTCCATTCTCTACGTCTGCATCTTTATTCCTGTCCTGCCCCTAGGTTCTTCAGAACCATTTTCTTTTATTTTAGATTCCATATATATGTGTTAGCATACGGTATTTGTTTTTCTCTTTCTGACTTACTTCACTCTGTATGACAGACGCTAGGTCCATCCACCTCACTATAAATAACTCAATTTCGTTTCTTTTTATGGCTGAGTAATATTCCATTGTATATATGTGCCACAGCTTCTTTATCCATTCATCCGATGATGGACACTTAGGTTGTTCCATGTCCTGGGTATTGTAAATAGTGCTATAATGAACATTGTGGTACATGACACTTTTTGAATTATGGTTTTCTCAGGGTATGTGCCCAGTAGTGGGATTGCCGGGTCATACGGTAGTTCTACTTTTAGTTTTTTAAGGCATCTCCATACTGTTCTCCATAGAGGCTGTATCAATTTACATTCCCACCAACAATGCAAGAGGGTTCCCTTTTCTCCACACCCTCTCCAGCATTTATTGTTTGTAGATTTATTGATGATAGCCATTCTGACCGGTGTGAGGTGATACCTCATTGTAGTTTTGATTTGCATTTCTCTAATGATTAATGATGTTGACCATCCTTTCATGTGTTTGTTGGCAATCTGTATATCTTCTTTGGAGAAATGTCTATTTAGGTCTTCTGCCCATTTTTGGATTGGGTTGTTTGTTTTTTTCATATTGAGCTGCATGAGCTGCTTATATATTTTGGAGATTAATCCTTTGTCAGGTGCTTCATTTGCAAATATTTTTTCCCATTCTGAGGGTTGTCTTTTCATCTTGTTTGTAGTTTCCTTTGCTGTGCAAAATCTTTTAAGTTTCATTAGGTCCCATTTGTTTATTTTTGTTTTTAGTTCCATTTCTCTAGGAGGTGGGTCAAAAAAGATCTTGCTGTGATTTATGTCATAGAGTGTTCTGCCTATGTTTTCCTCTAAGAGTTTGATAGTGTCTGGCCTTACATTTAGGTCTTTAATCCATTTTGAGTTTATTTTTATATACAGTGTTAGGGAGTGTTGTAATTTCATTCTTTTACATGTAGCTGTCCTGTTTTCCCAGCACCACTTATTGAAGAGGCTGTCTTTTCTCCATTGTATATGCTTGCCTCCTTTATCAAAGATAAGTTGACCATATGTGTGTGGGTTTATCTCTGGGCTTTCTATCCTGTTCCATTGATCTATATTTCTGTTTTTGTGCCAGTACCATACTGTCTTGATTACTGTAGCTTTGTAGTATAGTCTGAAGTCAGGGAGCCTGATTCCTCCATCACATCCAAATTTGATGAAATGAAAAATCTGACTCAAATTGTTTAATATTTGGATCCAGACTCTGTTATAAATTGGGAAACCTGCAACCAGAGTAAACACTCCAAGTATATTTCCTTTTCCTTTTTATTATTTTTATTTTACATAAGTAGTACCCGCCTTTGGAAGTAAATTTCCTATCCTTCTACCTCAGACCTCTAGTCCCCAGTCACCTACCCAGGATACATCCTCTGTTACTAGGTTCCTATGCATTATATGTTTATACTAACAAACGTGTGTGTGTGCTTGTGTGTGTTACAAGTTGCCACTGTTGAAACATTTTTGACCTACAAAAAATTGGATTGTCATATCATTCAATCTAATACATCTTTTGTAACATAAATGAGAGCATAAAAATACACTGGTCTGGGGCTTCCCTGGTGGCGCAGTGGTTGAGAATCTGCCTGCCAATGCAGGGGACACGGGTTCGAGCCCTGGTCTGGGAAGATCCCACATGCCACGGAGCAACTGGGCCCGTGAGCCACAATTACTGAGCCTGCACGTCTGGAGCCTGTGCTCCGCAACAAGAGAGGCCGCGATGGTGAGAGGCCCGCGCACCGCGATGAAGAGTGGTCCCCACTTGCCGCAACTAGAGAAAACCCTTGCACAGAAACGAAGACTCAACACAGTCATAAATAAATAAATAAATAAAAGAACGTGAATTTCTTTAAAAAAAAAAAAATTTGCTCTACATTCCTAGGTGTTTGAAAAGGATGTAAACAAAGAAATTATTTAAAAAAAAAAATACACTGGTCTGCATCTTGGTCTTATATTTACCTCTGTGTCCTGGGGATCATTCTACATCAGCACACAGGGCTTGATATCATTCTTTTCCATGACTGCATAGGTATGGCTGTAGTTTATTTAACTGTTCCCTCTCTGACGCACACTTAGGTTTGTTTCCAGTTTTTATTATTACAAATACTGCCTGAGTATCCACTCAGCGTGTGAATCTGGGCATCTGCAGAAAGACAGATGGGGATATGCCATGCCAACCCCCGACTTCCTGTCTCATGGTCCTCTGGCTCCCAGCAAACTGGTTCAAGCCATGATGAAACCCCTCAGTCATTGGCTCCTGTGTCACAAGACGTGTCTACTGATATTTATAAGCGATCCTGGAAACACCAACCAAAGTCCTTGTTCTTCCCACTCCTTGTAGCTCTTATATTGGTTGGACTCATAAAATTAGGATATGAATGCGAGCAAACTCTTACCTCTGTGAGCAGGAGTCTTCCTTGTTCAGAAACCCTTCAGTGAGAAGAGATTCTAGTTTCCCAGACAGACCTGGTTTCGGTTCTTGACTCTGCCACTCAGTAGCTGTGTGCCCTTGGGCAATGTACTTGCCTTCTCTGAACTTCAGTTTCCTCAAATAAAATGGTATATCCAGGCCATAGGGTTCTGATGAGGATTAAACGAAATGATGTACCTGTCATATAGCAGGCGCTCAACAAATTGGCCATTTGCTCCTTACACCAAGTTTCCACAGACAAAACATTTAGTGTTTTCCTAGCACATTTAGGACAGTGATTTTTTAAGGAAATATGAAAGCCCTTCTTGCTGGCTGGCATGAGGTAAGTAGTATTTGTTTTCTGATTTCAGAGATACACTGGATTGTGATTGTTAGTCCCTGAATGCTAGCCCCATCCTTGGCACAGAGAACTTGGCCTAAAAGGTCTTATTCCAAAAGAATTAAAAGTCGGGAGAGCAGGAAGAGAGCCTATTCTTCCCAGGATCCTCACAACACCACCAGATGACCTGTCTCATCTCCTAGCCTCCAGTTCAGTCCAGACGGTCTATAGACGTGTAAATTATCCACCATCCAGACTGAGCCACCTTGAGGAGCTGAGGAGCATCCATAAGGAGCAGAGGAGGAAAAGCAGGTTAGGGATGGAAGGTCAACTGGCCCCATCACTATGCTTCTGTTTATTAATTTTAGAATAAATTTTTGGGGGTTCTTTTTGGACACACCACGCAGCTTGCAGGATCTTAGTTCCTGGACCAGGGATTGAACCTGGGCCACGGCAGTGAAAGCGTCGAGTCCTAACCATTGGACTTCCAGGGAATTCCCTAGAATAAGGTTTTTATTTAGACTTTTTAAGCACATGCTCATTTTCAAGTGATCTATAATAATACAAAGGAAAAAGCAAACTTTTCTGCCTAGAAATCACAGTTTTCAACATTTGGTGAACACCATCCTGGACATCTCTCCAAATATTTATGCAACTCAAACATTCAAAGTAGGAGAGGTACTGAGCCCATGTGCCACAACTACTGAAGCCCACGCGTCTACAGCCTGTGCTCCACAACAAAAGAAGACACCGCAATGAAAAGCCCAAGCACTGCAACGAAGAGGAGCTCCCGCTCGCCGCAACTAGAGAAAGCACTCGTGCAGCAGTGAAGACCCAACACAGCCAAAAATAAATAAATGAATTTATTAAAAAAATAAAGTCTACATTTTCAGGAAGAGCAGTTAAGGTAATGATATACAAAGAAACGATGTATGCAAAAGTGGAAGACTGTGGTCTCAGATGTTCCTTTATTATAAAATTTTATAAATTGTGAAAAAAATAGGAGAGGTGGTCTATTGGGGGGGAGATTATATGGAATATTCTATTTGTTTACATATGTATTTTCTGTTTTCCAACCCTCCCACCCCACAGCCTAAACTGGAAAAGTCCATGAGGGCAGGAACTTTGATTATCTTGTTCACCACGGAATCCTCAAAATACAGTGTCTGGCACAAAATTTATGTTGAAATATTGAAACATTGAAATATTTCTACATGGATGTCTTTATGATTCTTTCACCTTGGAGGTCAGTGGCTTCCCCAGCATGTGTCTTAGGTTGATCATTGCACATCCTTTATTCTGGGACATTTTGTTCTATTAACACTTTTTGTTGTTGTTGTTGTTGTGTTGGGTCTTCGTTGCTGTGCGCGGGCTTTCTCTAGTTGCAGCAAACGGGGGCTACTCCGTTGCGGTGCGCGGGCTTCTCATTGTGGTGGCTTCTCTTGTTGTGGAACATGGGCTCTAGACGCTTGGGCTTCAGTACTTGCAGCACATGGGCTTAGTTGCTCCGCGGCATGTGGGATCTTCCTGGACCAGGGATCGAACCCCTGTCCTGTGCATTGGCAGGCAGATTCTTAACCACTGTGCCACCAGGGAAGTCCCAACATTTTCTTATCTTAATAAAGTTTTCTTCTATTACATTCTTGAGTCTATTGTTCCATTTTCCTATTTTCTTCTTCAGAAACAGTAATTATGGATATGTAGGTCTCTTTTGTCTCCATGTCTATCATCTTATTTGTAATCATTATTTATAGTTGACTTTTCCATTTCATTTTGTGCAGTGATCTCAAGCCTACATACCATCTCTCTATTTTCTAGTGTTTTTTCCCTGTACTTTTGATTTCCTTGTCTTAAGGGCACATCTTTCCTCAAGTCTTATGTTCCTGGGCTGGCATCACTCATGGCAAGCTCATTAGGGCATCCGCCCTCTGGATTGTGATCAGGTTCTGGCTGTCCACTTCCCACCCCTCCCCTAACTCTCTCTCTGGGGGGTTTCCTTGGGTAGAAGGCCAGGTCACAGGCAACAGAAACAGACTACCATCATACCAATATCTTTTTAGCTACCCCTTCACCCCTGACCTCACTGTGAGCAGTGGATGCCTTCTGGTAGAGATAAAGACATTCCCTACCTGGGCTGCCCATGAAACTGTACCTCAACTCTCTAAGAATCCTTGGGTGTGTTCTTCTTGGTGTTAACAGATACTTTTGAAGAAATACAGACCCTTATGAGAGTTTGAGGCCGCATGTGTCAGCTGTCGGCTTACTCCCTGATCTCAATCTAGATTTCCCGGCATTTGCCAGGAGTTTCATAGTTTGTGGTGTGATGTGGTTACAGGTTCCTACTTCATCGACGATGGATTGTGTTCCTTCTATCTTTTTTCCCTTTTGCTAATTTAGATGGAGTTCAAACGAGGGAGAGAGCAAAGATGCTACCATTTTTATGCCACTGCTAAGTTGATCAGAGAGGTCACAGTTGCACCAGGTGAAAGATTTTTGCAACTGGGAATCATGGGTCCAAAGCCAGTTGAATGCCTACGAGGCTCTCAGCTCTCAAGCTTGCCCTCCCAGGCATCTATCTCTATGGTGAAGACACTGCTTAATGCACACACCACGTGCCTCACTAATGATGTTTTCCCTGGCCATGCTGCAACCTTCTTTCTGTTATAGTAAATGCTATGTGGCCCTCAGTGCCCGGGCCATGCACCCATTAATATTTATGCTTCCTGAGAGTGATGGGGTGTTCTGGTGATTTACAGGCATGAGCAGGTGCCCCTAATGGATGACTAAGTAGGAGTCTTTTCTTGGGGGACAACAGCTTTCAGTCTTCCTGTAATAGAAAAGAAGAATTTGGGTTGGTAAAGGAAATAGCCACAGCCTTCCTGTAGTAATCTCCAACTATCCAATTGGCTAACTTGGGCTACTCTTGTGGAAAAGGTTGGAGAAATGGTGGAGAGGTAGCTGATGCTCCCAATGGAGAGAAGAGAGTTCCTTTTTCTTTCCCCAGCTGGAAGTTTCCCTATTGCTGTGAGGTCAGAGACAGAAGTTCTCCCAGTGACTAGTTGCACAAACCCCAGGTCTTCTGATGTGGCCTCCTTGCACACCCAGATTCCATTCTCTGCCCCTGGTGTGTTGTCTCCTACTCATAAACTTTTCTTCAATGCATAAAACCTTAGTGAAAATATCATTAGTCATCATCCCTATTGGCTATAAAATGCTACATCTACTTCAATCTTTGATTTAATTATCACTGTATGACAGCAGAGATCAACAACCAATCCCCTGGGGTGGGATCAGAGTACTTCCAACCTCTGCCTGGCTAAATTTCCTGTGGCCCTTTAGTACAAGCATCACATGGGGATGCACTTTTACAACAGGGCAGGGTAGGGTTACCACTCTTCAATGAAAGGACGTTGCTAAGACTTTTGTGCTTTCTGTAGTTGGTATTAGCTTTAAGTATCTGACAATGTCCAGTTCAATGAATTCTGCTGATCACATACAGTGAGGTCCCCATGCACACAGAGTGTGTCATTTCTACAAATGTTACTCATGTGAATACAACAGGACAAATTCAGAGTCCAAGCTGGTGTGACTCAGTCTGCTGAAGCCCTTGTTCAAACAAGGATGTTGATTGGTTTGCCTGATGTCGTGATTTAAAATATGTCTGCAAATGTTTTCACTCTCATCTCACCAAAAGGTAGGGGGTCTAGTTCCCCTCCTGTGGAATATGATATGGGCTTTATGACTCACTTCTAATGGACAGGATGCAGCAGACGTGTCTCTGAGTGACTTGTGACCTAAGTCATAAAAGGAGTAGCTTCCACCTGGCTGGTTACACACTCAGAACTCAAACACCATGTCGTGAGGAAGCCCAGGCAGGCAGGGAGGCCGCGTGGAGGTGTCACAGCCCCAGGCCCAGCTGAGGTCCAGCCAAAAACCAGCATCAACCATCAGATATATGAGTGAGGAGCCTTGGGGTGAATCCAGCCCCCAGCCTTCAAGATGCCCAGTCAACACCATGTAGAGCATGGATGGGTGAGCCCTACACTATTAGTCTGCAAGGGCAGTCAGAACAAAGTACCACAGACCAAACAACAGAGATTTATTTTCTCAAAGTTCCGGAGGCTGGAGGTCCACGATCAAGGCGTCCGCAGGGTTGGTTCTTTCTGAGGGCTGGAAGGAAGGATGTGTACCAGGCCTCTCTCCCTGACTTGAAAGAGTGTCTTCTCCCTGCTGGGCCTTCCCATCACCTCTCCTCTGTCCATGTCTGCAACCAAATTTCCTCTTCTTATAAGGACACCAGTCATATGGAATAAGGGCGCACCCTAATGACCTTGTTTTAACTTCATCACTAAAAAGACCCTCAGTCATATTCTGAGCTACTGGGGGTAAGATTCCAACATGAATTTATTTGGGGGAACACTGTGCAGCCCATAACACCTGCCAAACCTGCTCAAAGTACAGATTCTTGAGCAAAACAAATGTCACTGTTTTGAGCCGCTAAGGCTTGCAATGGTTTGATCTGCAGCAGAAGATAACCAGCCTACCCAAGGTAAATGAGTGACTGGGTTCCTGGTGACTGTCTCAGAATGTATCCAGCAAATGCCTTTCGACAGCGGGACAACACCATCTGGGGATGGTGCCCACAGGGTAAAGGCCAGACCGTAGGCAAAGAGCTGGAAGACGGTTGCGGACCTCATATTCAGTGCATCTCTGGTTTTTGTTTCACTTTTGCTCTTTGATTACAAGGAACGGGACCCAGTGAGGCTGTCTCCAATTAGAGAGATGCAGAGGGCAACTTCCTGTTAGAATAAGCACGGAGCAGCAGAGGGATACAGTCAAATGGAACTCTAAGGCTCGGCGTGGAAATGGCGCTGGGCCTCCGTGCACACACTTAGAGGGTGTCATTTTTGCAACCTGTAATCATGTGAATACAACAGGACAAATTCAGAGTCCAAGCTGGTGTGACTCAGTCTGCTGAGGCCCTTGTTCAAAAAACGTTGTTGACTGGGACCTGTTCTGAGTGCAGTGAGTCCTGGGGCCCTCAGCCGAGGTGAATCAGCACTAACAACAGATTTCCCTGAACTCATAGATGGGTTCAACCCTGGCTGCATCTGGTACTAGCTGTGTCATCCTGGGCAAGTGACTTAATCTCTCCATGCTTCTGCTTCTAATCTGTTAAAATAGATAATACTAGTACCTACTACATGAGGTTGTAATCTCAGGTCACTGTCTTAAACCGTCAAGTACAAGAGCTGTCCACGGTGTCCGGAGCTGCAGAGAAAAGCAGGCTGCAGGTGGAGAGGCGTGGCCATTGGGAGATGGACTACTTATAAACGGGATGCCTGGTCACCATTCTTAAATGTTTCATTCTTCCATTTTTAATCTCACTCATTATTGAATCATTAATAATGATTTATACCACATTGACTTTTTTTCAGAAATCTTGACTAACTCTTTGACAAGAGATTAATAAAGAGTGAGACTTCAGATGTCAAGTTTTTCTGAGCAAAAGTGTCCGAGGCCGTCTCTGTCTCTAGATGGGTATTCTTTGCTGCATTCACCACACTCTCCAGAGACTGAAAAGCAATTGTTTAGCTGGGCAGACAGAGCAGAGCTGAATTAAATTGACCTGCATGATACAGAAAGCACTGAGCACATTTAAGGAAGGGGTCTTTGAAAGAAATCTATTTTTTTTTTTTTAGTTGAGTGCTGAAATTATTTTAAGGAAGTGATGATCAGCCTAATTCTTTAAATCACATGAATGATGTCAGCATCTAAAATTCAGACAGAGTGAGAGAACCACACGCTTGGTCTTAAATAAAAGGCTAAATTCATCTTTATTTCTTTCTGAGGGTTTTTTTTTCTTTTCACAAACATGAATTTGACTGCTTTCAAAAGCCAGTTCTTATGCCTACATCCTGAAAAGAGAGAAGACACTTCCATTTCTAGTAGAATACCAGCACCTCACTTAATCCAGAGACACACACATGTACATAAAAGCACTTTTCTTTCCAATATAATTATTACTCTGTGGGAAAATCTGGTGCAAATCTCTCAGTCTGGTGGAGTTTTAAGCCTATCTTTAATTTCAAATAAATTTATCAGTGATGGGAGTGGACACAGTAGGAAAACTTAGTTTTCATGATAAGAAAAGCCAGGGCATGCTGAAATTCTTTCAAGGCAGGCTTCTGGCTGGAGTTATTAACTCCAATGCTAAGTTTGAGCCCTTTTGCCACGCAGGCAGTGACTGAACAAACGTGTGTTTACAAACCCTCTGCAGCCTTTAAGGTCTGCCCTTGAGCACACGTGTGACCGTCAGAGCACCGTGGTCACGGTCAAAGCAAAGCCAAGCCCTCCCGTGGAAAGGCTTCCTCTCTTGGGCTTCTCCCAAATTTGCTAGAAAGGCAGCAATTTTTTTCCTCTTCAAAGAGACCTTTATGTACTAACTCACTCCCACCTACTGTGCATGTAAATTATTCCTCAGTGATACGGCCTCTGTTTATGACTTTGATCCTTTCCTTCCCCTGGATGCCACAAGGAGCATGATAAGGCCCATGAGTTATGGGGAGGCGGAGGGCTTTGATCTGCTTGCAAATGACATTTTGTGGTGGAACATCTCAGCCCCCTCCGTAGCCGCAGTGTGGATGGAAAGAGAGCAGAGTTTGGGGGTTCTTTCCATCTCCTGGCATCAAACCGTCTTTAAGACACAATGGAGCGGGGACCGAAACGGGCACACTTCTCCCCCAAACCAGGGACTGTTCACGCACAATGATTAACAGGTACCCAGAACTGCTCTCCCAGCAGGCAGGGCAGCGTGATGATGATTCAAATGTATAATTCTCCAGAACTCATTGCAGAGGAATGACACAGTCCAGGTCATGTGTCTGTACACAGAATTTCAGGATAAATCATAGTCATTTGGGGGAGAAAACGATGGATGAATGAGGGACAGACCCCATCCCCCCCAAAATTGTTTTCTCCTTCTCACAAGGTAAAATGGAGTGAAATGTAGGGCAGAGAAAATGCTGGAAAGAAGAAGGAAAAGCTCTGCATTTCTCACAGCTCTGAGATGATTCCTCCCTGCAGTTTGTCATCGAACTCTTCGTGACGGCCTCCGTGCCTCCTGCCTCCGTGTCTGGCATTGAATCTTCAGAGTGGTCACAGTTTAGAGACCAAGGACGTGGGCCCCCTTTCATAATGGCGGTGTAAACCACTTTGCATTAAGTAAGAATAATAACCTTTTTAAAAAGAATGTGCCAAAATAATTACATTTCTTGTTGCTTTCCTTTCTTCCACATCACATGAGCAAACACATCAGCCTCACTTGAATGGATGAAAGGAGGACTCTTTTTTTTCAGAGAGGGCTGTTCTGACAGCAAAACATACCCAAGCAAGGAAGCCTTCCTCCCATCAGGGCTGCCTGGGATTCCAGACACGGCACGAGTTGATTCTACCCAATGTTTGGGATTTGCTTGTGCGTCTTCTTTCTTGGTTGATTGGGAAGCCATGCTGGCAGGAATATTTACCCCACAAATGTCCTGTTTGATGTCTGAGATCTGAATATCTCCAGCGTTCTCTCCACTCATTTCTTTTGCTTTTTATGCAACTGAAGGTAACGTCCATTGCAACGTTAATTCTTTAACTGGGAAGCTAAACTTTAAAAAGGGATTTAGTAGTAGCTCCAATATAGATTTCATCATTCTGCAAAGAAGTCTTTTCCAATGCATCTGAAATCCATTTTTAGAATTTCACAATAAAGCCTGTTGATGCTTTTCAATGGTCCGTTAAAAATTCAACAGCAACATATCCTCAGCGTGGTCTGTTTTGAGTCAGGTTACCTGGTTGGCTGGGTTTAAAATTGATATCATGAGTGGCTTGAAGTGCATTTCACCGAATGTTTATATCTAATGAGATATTTAGGGGACAGATCATTTTTTATATCTTGACTGGCCTGATGCACAAATCACTTCATTTCTATAAAGCAGAGGGAACCATTTTAATCTGGTAGAGTGGGAACAGATTATTGGAATCTTTTCACGTTTTTCTGATCGTATGTCAAAATTAAAGTCCCAGAAAGCCCAAAATCACTGAGCTACCACACGCACAAACAAACTCACATATACCTCAGCCTCTCCCTTGCTTCCCCATGTGGGAGAATGATGAGATGTCCCCCGACTGTGAGCATAGTAAGTAAAATAATGAGTTTGTGATGCACTGGTGACTATTACCCCTCCTTTCTCCTTTTGCCCACCGTGGTCCCTGATTATGGAAAGGTTCCGTCTGGTGGGGGGGTACATGCCTCCCAGATGTGCGCCGTGCCCACATTCCAGCCCCACGTCATCCCTCTGCCATCCCGGGCAGCCTAATGCTACATGATCAGGGCCGGTTTTCATTTGAAAGCTCTGACTGATGGGATTGGACAATTAAGACCTTGGTTCCTAAAGAGCTAAGTGTTTGCTTGGGATGTTTGGATTATGCGCTGGGGTAGCAGGCCCTGGAATGAGAGAAATACAGTGGTCCACAGTCCCCAGCCTCCTCCCAACCTCCAAAAATGCTTCCAAGGGCCAGCTCGCACAGGGCCACGACGCCTGAGCTCTCCAGCTGTTTGCCTTATCAGAGCTGGAGGGGGCTGGAGGGGACCAGATGAGTGGGACTGAGGTCGCCCTGGCGAGGCTGCTGCAGGGGGGGTTGGGCCTCTGGACCCCAGCCCTGGACTCGCAGACCCCACGGGGCCGCTTTGGAAGCACAGCCGCCCTAGCGTGGGCGCGCACAGCGGGCAGAGCTTTGTGCTCGGGCCTCCCGGGAGGAGGCTGCAAACCTTCAGATCCCCGCACAGACCCGCCGGCTTCCCTTTGCCCGCAGAGTTCTCCTAATTAAGCCAGTCCATCTAATTACGGGGCGTTCCATCAAATATTTCTCCAGATGCTTACTTTGCAGCCTGTGGGCGCTGGTCAAAGCTGACGAGGCTTCTGATCAGGGATGATGGCCCCGCGGCGCGGGCGCGCGCTCCCGACAAGCCTGGACCCGCCTGGCTCGGAGGACCGTGATCCGCCCTTGCTCATTCGCTGGGCGCCCGGTGAAGGCACAGAGCGTAATTACCAAAGTTAAGAAAACATCCATGTAATTAGCCAGGCAACTCTAAGCACAAGACATGGAAATTAGTCACCGCATCATAAATTAGTCTGTGCATACATTACATTCCGGGATAGCCCTGGGGGCCCGACGTTTGCAGTGTTTGGCCAACAGCGCCCAGTGTCTGCGTAAAGCGTTCCTCCCCAGCGAGCTTGGCGCAGCAAAGGGAGTTTTGCTTGAATTACAAATTTTTGAATTCTTTTGTAGATGGCAACCAGAATAAAGTCAATTTTCGAGCCGAGGAAAGGGAGACAAGAAAACAGTGATTTTCCTGTTGATTTTATTTCCATCTGTGGGCATCTGTGCACCTGGGGCCATCAAGATGTCTCCAGACGGCGGCTCATCAATTGTCTTGTTTCACTCATTAGGAGCAGTAGTTATAAACTCTTTAAATAACCCTGATTTTGAACTATTCTCGCAGGCACTCCCCTTCCTGGCAAAAACCAGGAAATTGGACCCAGGCACACACAACAGGCATTTGCATCAAAATAATACGACGGGCAGCAGCAAGCCACAATCACATCACTCAGAAGGAAGGAATAGAATACAAATTAAAGGAAGAATGTAAATTTTTTGCCATTAAGCTTCAATGACCATTTGAAATGGTGCAAGGCACAAAGGTTCTTGATGAGCGTCATCTAGTCTGATTATTCATACTTGTGTTTCTGCTTGAATTAAAGCAGGAGTGCTAGAGCCTGTTACGGGGAGAATATTTGAATTGATAGTGAACTCTCACCTTGCCGTGCAGCCATTTACTTTTCAAATGAATACCAGATAAGTTAGTGCATTTTCTAATCGGCCTGTTTTCCAGTGAGTGCTGTCATTACATCCCTATTTTTTTCAGAAGTGCTTGCTAAGAAACATTAACTACTTACAAATAAGGAGCTGTCTGTCACGGGCTGCAGTCTACGCCAGCATTTCTGCTAGGACAGCTGAGGGCGATCTGGTCCACATTCCCCACCCACACCCGCCCCTCCCCCGGCCTGTCATTGCTTCAGCTCTTTCCCGACTTCCAAGTGAGGCCTTCAGTATAGATAGGGCTCCCATGTCGGGCCATCTTTCCAGAACCAGGTGGAGTCCTGCTCCAGGCAGAGCCAAACTGGGATAAGTGTGTCACTGTGTACAGGTGGCCGGGGTCCACCCCACCCCGTGATCCTAACTGCTGAGGTTGGGCAGCCTGAATCGGTTCTGACCCAGGCTGGCTGAGGTTACCGCCCGGGTGTCAACCCTTCCTGGACACAGGTTCCACCGATGGCAGGTGACTCAGTTCAACACAGAGAAACAAAATGGAAACAGGTAGATTCTGAGGGTTTGGGGTGGGGGGGAAGGGGGTATCTCATTTTAAAACTGTATGCTCCGGTTTGGGACTAGGACAACTAGGTAGAAACGGTTGCTCCCAGCATGAAGAAGGTACCAGAACATTGCTAGACCCCAAGAGGAGGCTTGAAAAATATTCGTGCTAAATCAGGGAGAAATGAAGGAAGATCGCTATTACTCGGGGTCTGCATTTGGCATCATAAAGAGCTTTTGGGAGGGCGGGGTCACTTTTCTATTGAATGTTGCCGGTCACACATTTGTTGAAATGTGCAGATTATTTTTTGATCAAAAAAATTTAGAAGTAATCAGGGGAATTACAGGGGACACCCAAGAGAGTGAAGCAACGTTCCCAAATGCTGATGACCTTGCTTCCCAACGGTTTTGTTTTGCAGCCTGTGGTTCGTTCATTGACAGAACAAGAAGCACACAGATTTGCCACAAACGATGAGCAAAGCTCATGAAAGGTGAGCACTTCACACATCCCCAGGCAAGGAAGAGAGAAAGGAAATGCCTCGCCAAGGAGCGCCCTGAGTGGAGAATGGGGGGACCAGATGCCAGGTGAGAAAAGGGTCCTTAATGCAGTTGGTATCCGAATATTAACAACATCATTTTTTTTAATATAACTAAATAAACAAATAAATTCCTCAAATCAGTTAATCCCATAACTGAATCAAAAGTCAAATGGAAAAGTGGAGAAAGGTTGCTGAATATGGGCCATGACCACCTATATTAAGGGAGGTTATAAAGCCCTTATGAAGTTATGAATTTATTCTCACCAGAGGCTCACATGCACACGTGCACACACACACACGTACACACAGAGGAGTATTGAAAAGGGATTTCCAGTGTCTTAGCTAATTGTTATCCTTTTTAGAAATGTATAAACACTGATGTGTCTAGGAAGGCTCTAATGTCCAAAGCCATTTTTAAATCTGCCCTTTTAACCTACATATTCACCTGCATTTAGGTCTCAAAATCCTGACAATCTATTTATGGATTTACAATTTTAAAATAGCATGTATATTTCAAGGTTCCAAATAAATAATTTTACCTAAAGGGATGTAGGCTTTTCCCTTTTTTCTATTTCTTGAAAATTTGGTAAGTTTTCTGAGAAACTATGTGTAAGTACAAGCACCCACAAAATATGACCAAAATAGGTGGCACATTCTTCCCCTCCCTCCACCCACACTTGGCCTTTGATAGTGTCCTCCGAACCTGATTCTGAGATTGTCCATTGCTTTGATTGACTTGCTTTAGCCAATGAACATCAATAAATGTGACATACACAGAAACTTGAAAAACATTCAGCACCCACCCTCTTGCTGCACTTGGAGACCACGTGAAGAAGCCTGAGCTATCCTGTTGGAGGAAGAGACACACACGGAGAAGACCCAACATCTGCCAACCATCTGACCTGTGCATGAGGCCATCTTCCATCATCCAGTGGCCAGAGAGCCACAGACCTATGCAAGAGTCCAACAGGGGTCAGCCGAGCCAGCCCAGCCCAGAAGAGCCACCCACCAACCTGCAAAATCACCAGGTAAACATGATACATGATATATGTGCAGAGTATGTGACCTACACCCATTTTCAAGAACCATCCAAATTGTAGTAAGCACACTGTTATGGGTGCCACTGAGTCTTGATGGCATATTTATGACTCTCTTGGTGTTCCTGTCACCAATTACAGCAGATCATCTGACAAAGCTGGCCCCTAACCATATATGCGGCTGTATTAGAAATGACCCTTTTTAATATTTTGAAGAGGGAATGACAGTGTGTGGGGATAGCAGATGCTGTCGGTGCTCCGCCCGGGTCCCCTACAATTCCTTGTCATTTTTATGCAATCGCCCCCCCATGTGCATTCACTCCCAACACCATCTCCTGCATCTGTTTGCTGGGAAATGGCACTTGAGCTGCTAGAGCCGGCTTTGCTTGAGACCACAGAGAACAGGAGGTGACTGAGGGGCTTACATCCCATCCCGTGAACAGGGCAACTCTGCGGTGTAACCCTGACCCCTGAGCTCCTGGAGGACTGAGCTGAAGTTATCCTACATGAGGTTCTGCTGGATACCAAGTCTTTGCTCAGCCTTTCTGGCCCTACTTCCCCACTCCTGGACTGAATTTTCCTGGAATCACTTTTTAATGAATCTCTTATATTTTGCTTCAGAGACTGCTTCCAGAAAACCAATCTAACTTAGCTGCTTTCTCCTCCAGGCCAAAATTATCCCCCTCCAGTCCCTGAGAGAAGCTTCTAGCTGGCCTGGAAACTCCATGGGTGTTGAGGGTGTTCTCTGCTTGGACAAGATGTCCTGACACCCACGCTCTCCTGCCCATGTCCAATCCTGGCGCATTACTAACCAAAAGTATGGACTCCTCAGCCCAGGTCTGTTGGGAGAGAATTGACAACACTCTCTCTCTCTCTCATTTTCCCTGTATCCATCCTTCCTTCTGCAGGCAGATTCCCTTCTTTAGGAGAAACTGTTCCTCACCCAACCCAAGCATGGAGTGCTCATGGACTGACAGTCTTAGCTACCTTTATCCCAGCCACAGTTGACTGGTCCATCCATAGGCAGTGACCCATCAGACCAGTTGGAAGCTTATCCTGGAATTTTTCAACCTGGAGCTGAAGAAAGACAGGTGGTTAGACCAGGAACCTCTCACCATCTGTGTTTCCTTCCAGTCTGATATTCAAAGAGAAAAGACACCAATAGACAATGTGTCATGGGGTGTCCCTACATGAGACACCAATGTGTCCTTTTACCCCATGTCAGTTTGAGGTGTGTTTCTGTCACTTGCAACCAACATACAGCATATCTCGAGCTTCCCATCACCCACGGTCCTGGGTGAAATCCAGTGGCAGAACCCACCCAAGAGAGCCACACGCTGGCTGATCCTTCTTGGTCACATCTTGGGTGTGGTGTTTCCTCTCGGGGGTTCTCAAAGTCTGTTCTTTGTTTGCTGGTGGAGTGTGATCCAGAGAAGAACAAAACGAGGAAATTCACTGCACCGTGGAGGACGGCTTCCGCCTCATCCCCAGCCAGAGCGCTCACGTTGTTAGACTTTGCTTCCCTCTTCTTTCCTCATGCTCCTCAGCCACTGGTGATCAGCCTTAACCTCCTTGAGTTTATCTAAAGGTAAAGGAGGAAGGGAGCTAGGTCATTCATGAGCCACAATAAAATCACAATGACTCTATTTGACATAGAGAGAAATTGGACAACTTGGGGGAGTTCTAGACTTTTCCTTGGATCATTCAAATGAACGTGGGCAGGTTTAATTAAGTTGACAGAGGTTAAGCTCTTGCCGTGTAACAGAGTGGGTTCCAAGCCTGACTTGCTTCAGAAACACCTGTGATGCTTCTATAACCTACGGACACCTGGGTCCCTTCCAGACCTCTCTGATCATTGTCTTTGAAAGAGGGTTAAAAACAAGAAGTCTCCAAAGAACCCAATCAAAAATGGCCAAGGACCTGAATAGACATTTCTCCGAAGAAGATATATGAATGGTCAACAAGTACATGAAAAGATACTTAACATCACTAACCATTAGGGAAGAGCCAATCACCATGAGATACCACCTCGTATCCTTTAAGATGGCCTCTATCAAAAAAAAAAAAAAAATCAAGGGAAGAAAAGAAAAGAACAAGTGTTGGGGAGGACGTGGAGAAACTGGAACCCTTGTGCACTGTTGGGAATGTAAAATGTGCAAACGCAGTGGAAACCAGTATGGCAGTAACACAAAAAAAATTAAAAATAGAATTACCGTATTATCCAGCAATTCCACTTCTGGGTAAATAACCAAAAGAATTGAAAGCAGAGTCTCGAAGAGATATTTGTACACCCATGTTTATAGTAGGTTTATTCATAACAGCCAAAAGGTGGAAGCAACCCAAGTGTTCATTGGCAGATGAATGGATAAACAAAATGTGGTGTATACATACAATGAAATATTATTCAGCCTTTAAAAGGAAGGAAATTCTGACACATGCTACAATATGGATAAACTTGAGGTCATTATGCTAAATGAAATAAGCCAGTCACAATGAGACAGATACTGTAAGATCCCACTTATATGTGGTCCCTAGAACAGTCAAATTCATAGAGAGAGAAAGTACATGGTGGGTGCCAGGGGCTGGGGGTGGGGTGGGGAGTACCACAGGAAAATAACTGGTTTAGAGATTATATATCTACCCCTAATCTGCACCCATGAGTCCCCTCTTAGCCTCTCAGATCCAGTCCACCAATTTGGTCTGTGACAGAGTCTCTCAAACATGAAGAAGCATCAGAATTCCCTGGGGATCTTGTTAACACACAGATTTCTGGGCCCCACCACTAAAATTTCTGATTCAGTAAGTAGATTTGTATTTCTAGCAAGTTCCCAGGAGCTGCTAATGCTGGGAACACTCTTTGAGAATCATTGACCTATTGATCTTCAGTCTAAACTCTGCCTAGAATTAGACCTCTTCTTTTCTTTCTCCTGCCATCAGACTCCCACCTGTCCTACCTGACTCCCCTCTCCCTGCACCTCCTCAATCCGTCCCACCATCTCTGCCAGGTTACTGTTCTAAAGCACACCACTGTACTGCTCCACCTAAAAATAACCGTGGCCAAGCATTTGAGATCCTCCGTGAGTGGCTTTAGCCTTCTCTGGTGCAATGAAATGAGTTCAGGCTTTGAAATCACAGAGGCCTGGACTCAAATGCTCCGGTGCTTGTACTGAACTAGCCGTGTGGTCTTGAGTAAGCTACCTCCTCTTTACATACTGAATGTGTTCACCAGTAAAGAGGTGATACTGATACCGATCTTGTAGGGTGGTTTTAGGACCAAAGGAGGTAAGATGTGTAAAGATGCTTGGCACGCGGTAGGTCTGCCCCACAGACCCCCAGCGTTGCTGGTTCCCTCTCCCTTTCCATCCTTATTGTCAGCTATTCACCCACAGAGAAACTTATGCCCCCGTTTCCCCAACCCTGCCATCCCTGGAAGCTTCTGCTCACCTTTTCTTCCATGTACACATTGTCTGATGAACATTTTTTAAGTTACAGAAACCCACTCTTTTTGGATCGGGGGATCCCTGTTTGGTAACATAAGGACATACAGTACAAAAGCCCCAACCCTGAGCATTGGGACACGCCCTCAGTTACAGGAGCTGAACTCCCAGCCTGAGTGTTCACCCTGGGAAGTGTCTCCCTCCCATGAATGCCCTCCTATTTCCAGCCCCTGGTCTCCACCTGATGAAATCCCTCTTACCTTCCCAAGCCTCACTGAACTGCCACCTCCTCCTTGAAGCCTGCCCTGGTCCTTCACTACATGTGACCTGTCCCTTCTCCACCAGCAGTGCATTCAACACATGGGTCTCCAACAGTCCCTGCCACAGCCTGCCTAGCGATTTGTGGACATGTATCTACATATCCGACCTCTGCCACCTGCTGACTCTGTACCTTTGGGCAAGGCCCCTCTCTAGGCCTCATTTTCCCCATCTCAGAAATGGGATCAGTAACAGTGCCTGCCTCAGAGGCTTACTGTGAGAATCAACTGAATTAAAACAAATAAAGTGGTGCAAACCACATTCCACATACGAATGGTCGATAATCGTTCTGGATGATGACAATGATGGATTTTCTATTCTTACTTACAAGCCCCAACCATCAAGACCATGTTTTAATCTGGTATCACATGGTACCTTATGCCACATGGTGAGCCCTCAGAAAAGCAAACAAATGAATAATAAATAAGTTGTATTTCTTGCCATGGCCTTTCAATGATAGTTACATGTCTAAAGGCAGGAGTGTTCTCCTTCAGATAGAGGGAGACCCTCACCTGCACCCCACGCTAGTTTAGTGGGTAGCCAAGTTTTTCTCCCAATTAAATCTTCCTCCCAAGTCACCTTATCCTATTTCATGAAATGTTTGGCACATCAGCTTAGTTCTAAGGATGCTCCTTTAACGATTCTTTTAGTCGATGTGTTTGTTCACACTAGTATGTGAGACTCTTTGTGGCTTAGAATTTTTTAATAAGGACCCAAAGCTACCAATCTGACATTTCAGACACAGAAGAACCAACATCCAACATGTTCGCAGAAATGATGTTTTAAAAGTGCCACCGGCTAAGCCTTTCCCCCTATAATTGGGCAAACTTCAGCAGGGGGTGAAGATGTCTTTTCCCACTGTTCAGCCGCTTCCCTGGCTTTCAGTGTGGTGGTGTCTCTAACCACCTTTGAATACTTTTCCCTTTTCATCCTTTAAACACAGGCCATGAAGTTACCCGCATAAACTTGAGCCGCCACCATGGCAGGCACGAAGCCAGGAGGCTGCTTACGACCACTCCCCCCCCACAGTGTTTTTTTCCACATCTTTCCACCCCACGGGCCGGGGGGAGGGTGGTGTAGAAAAAGTACCCGGGCAGATACTATTCTGTAATAGTTGGGAACTTTGTAACCATGTCGTACCTGCTGTGCGATTTATTCTAAGGTGCCTGGTGGACAATTGTTAGTCACCAAAGCAGAAAATCGAGCTTGCCTTTTCAAAAGTGGGGAAACTCCCCCACTCCTGAGCCATCTGGGGTCCCCAGGAGTCTTGGGTGGCCCAGCGGGAGCCTTTGGGGACCACCAGGCAGTTCTGCAAAGCAGCCTCCTGGGCCACAAAGGGGACGCTGCCTTTCTCACGATGGAAGGGTGGTCATTATAATTAAGTGGAAATCCTGGGGTTTAAACAGAGATACACGCCCAAGTAGCTCACAGTTTGTTTTCTTGTGATTTCAGGGCAGACACAGAGAGCAATATGTGTTCACACTCAGATGTTTACACGCATGATGCGTGTAAAAAACATCTGGGAGTAAAAAACACCAACTGGTTTTTGGCCAGTTCACCTACGTCTGTTAAATCAAGGGAGGAAAGCGCCCCTTCTGGAGAGTAAAATGTAAAATGAACTTGAAAATGTAACGATGGATGGTGACTACATGATTAAAATTACTAGATCTGAAAACCCTCACTCAATCATTTGTCCTCTTATTTGTCTTCCTGATTATCTTTTTAATTTGCACGGACAGATTTTTTTGGAGTCACTTGAGTATGCCAGCTGCCCAGGGCTGTGTTGTGAACATTGGGAAGGGTGTTTAATGATGTCAAGCTTAAATTTCACTTTCGAAACAAGAAAAAAATACAACTGGGAGTGGGGTATGCGTGTGACTTGGGTTCAAGAAAGGTTAATGAGAAAGCAGCAAAATCCCACATCACAGTCTGAAGTTCCATAAAGAACTCTGTCCTCTCTCTCCCCACCCCCACTACTTCCAGTTTAATCTTTGGAAGGGGGAGGGAAGGGGGAGATGTTAAAAATTAACTCATTACGCTCTCAAGAACTCCACGTGCAAATTAAATGTGTTTGTTTTCCAAAATCTGCTGGTTTTCTGCCTTCCCCGAAGCCATCTCTCAATAACTAAATTTCCTCTGCCATTGGATCTGAGAATTAGAATTTGGGAGGGGAGGGAAGCCGTGGGGTTAGCCAGTCTCTATATGCTTCTCCACCCTGTGACCCAAATGTGGCATTAACAAGGACATATGGCCTGATCCTGCTGAGAAGGCCTTTGGGGTCAGCCCTGGAGGTCAGGCTGGCCCTTCTCCCTGGTGGTCCCCGTTGTGTAGCCTCAGAGCCCAAGGAGATTACCAAGCCCTGACTCTCAGGCGATGGTGCATCTGACCTTGTGCGGCAGCCTGTGGAGCGTGGTGGGCCAATGGGGGAGAAGTCAAAACCCTGACAGGTTGGAAGGCCGGCCACCTCTGCGGGACACCAAAGCCAGCCAGCCTGGGCTCTGGGTGACCAGCTGCCCCTGCAGTGCCATGGCAGCCGGGCAGGCCTCAGGAAGCCTCCCAGGGCAGCTGCAGGCCCCGGGTTTCCTGTTGATTTTCTGGACTGAGAACCCCTAACCACACCCCCAAGAAGACAGGCTTCATTCCACTGCTGCCTGAGAGACAAATGGACCACGTAGGCCTGGAGGAGGGAGGGGGGAAAGGAGTCTTTCCCTGATTCTTTCTCTTGGTTGCTTCTTTTGGCAATCTGGATTTCTCCAAAGGGATGCTGGGGCCCTGGGCAAATCACACTCATCCCTCACCTCACTTCCTTCATAGGAGAAACTCCTCATATGTGTAAGAGGCGTCCTGGTTTATACAATGCATTCACATCCGTGAACTTACTCGTGCTGTCAGCAATGTGCCCATTTCTCTCTCTCACGGACGAGAGAATGGAAATTCAGAGTCCACGTGGTTTGTCAATCATCCCACAGCTTCTACGTGGTGGAACTGGGTCTGGTACTCAGATGTGGTAGTCCAGACCCCCTCCTGCTCTTCCTAGCTCCATTCTGCTCTCAACTTAACAAATAAGGCAGCCTGCATCCTGCCAAGTGAAGGGACTTAGGCAGCCAGCCCCACCCTACGCTGGCCCCAGCTGGCAGGGCACAACCTCCCGTCATGACCTTATTGCCCCTCTGAGGTCCTGATCGCATCCACAACACAGGGTGGTTTCTCCCCGAAGAACCCCCGCTGGAGTACCCTGAGGCTGCCTGCAACAACAAACATTGAGTGAAGGTGAAGGGTGACTCTTTCCAAGTCCAAGGGCATCAGAATAACAGGAAAACAACTTCTGCTTCCCACCACGATGGAGTACCCAGTTCCAGACTCATCCTCCCCCTATAAACCACTGTGAAACTGGAAAAAACTGTTTTCGGACACTGGAAGGCAGCACAAGACTGTGGCTCTGGAGAAAAGGGAAACACACAAGGCAAGACCCACGATGGCTCTGGCTGTCTACCTGGGGGCACTTTCCAGACCACACTGTAGAGAACTGGAGACCAACAGACCACAGTGACCTCATGGAGGTGAGGGGTCAAAGATCAGACTTTGGGTCTGCTGGGGTGGCTGGAGCATAGAGGCAGGATACCAAAGAGGATTGGCTTGTGCAGAGAAAGAGGTCCAAAAATCTACATAAAGGTCTCCTTGAACTTTGGCTAAACACTAAGCTGCACATGTGCCGAGCAAGAATGTGCAAGGCCTGGGAGCATGCAGTCACTGGGGGGCTGTGAGCTAAGTGGGGATTCTGGAGTTTGCATAGTAGGATGGGGAGGCATTGGAGTCCTAAGGGCCAGAGTGGAAAACATAACTGAAGGTTCCAGGCAGTGGGTCAAGACCCCTGCAAAGCCACCCCCTTGGGAATAGAGCCAAACTAGCTCTGAAGTAAAGGCTACCCTAGACCCACCTAATAAAGCTTACAAACAAACTTCCAACAGATCAAACTGAGTTGCAAGTCATTGCCTGCCTGCCTGCACACTTAGCACTCAACAGAACCCAGAACTCAACAGCATACAATCAAAAAATTAGGAAACATGACCCGTAACCAGAAGAAAAACCAATCAATAGAAACAGACCCAAAGATGACAGCATTGTTAGAATCAGCAGGCAAGGACTTTAAAGCAGCTATTTCAAATGCTGTAGGTCATAGGTCTAAAGAAAAACACACCATAATTAGAAACACATGGAGACCCTCAGTAAGGAAATGGAAGCTATTTTTTAAAAAGCCGTTCCAGCTCTGTGACCCTCCATGTGTCCCAACACTTACCTTCTTCCACCTTTCCAGACCACACGATCAACCTCAGTTCCCTCTCTGATCCCCACCTGTCTTTCCAAATTCCCAACGCCCCCCTCCCATTCCCGCATCTGTTCATGCCCACAGCTGACGGTTCTTCCAAAGGGCAAAATAAAGGACAGGTAAATCTCTTAAGTGTGCCAAGACTGGAGGCAAGAAGATTTAAGAAAGACCTTGGTCACCTCCTCCCTTGTGTTTCACTGTTTATGGCTGGCTTGGCAATGCAGTCAGTTCACAGACTCTGCCTGGGGCATCCTGACTCCACTGCCTGGTTACTTGCAGTCTCTGGGAATGAGGGAGAGTGTGTGACACCAGCTGCTATTACAGAGACCCACATCTCAGCATCTTAGCACAGTAAGAGTCGATTTCTTGCTCACACAAAATCCCAAGTGGATGTTTCTGGTCGGGAGGTACCGTCCACATCATCATTCAGGAATCCAGTTTCCTTCCAGCTTGTGGCTCCACCATCCTCTGGGGCCTCCGAGTCCTCTGCTGGGACCTCAGTGCTCAGCTGCCAGATAGGGGAAAAGAGCACAGAGGATCATGTAGGAGATTTTCATGGCCTCTTCCACACACAACCTATTGGTCAGAGCTCATTCACATGGTCACACTGCAGGGGCAACTGAGAAACATATTCTAGCTAGATGCTTAGGAGGAAGAAAAAGGGGGTTTTGGTGACTCCACACCAGTGTCTGCCTCACTGTGACACCTTGGGGGAGTTTCTTACCCCTGAGCCTCAGTTTGTTTGTCTGTAAACAGGCACAGGAATAATGCCTTCTTCATGGGGTCATTGTGAGAGTTAAAGGGGAAAGGCCACGGGAAGCGGTAGCCGCAGACCTAGAACACAGTGAGCATTTGAGAAGTGTTGCCTGTTACAATTACTACAACATCTGCATTTAATTCATCCTTGTGTGCCCCATAGGGTAGCTTCTAACCTTGTGGGCTGAGCCTGGGGATGCTTTCACTTTTTCTCATTATGTTGTTTTTCAGTTAAGAAATAGTTTAAAAAAAGGAATTATGATGGTTACCAAAGGGGAAAGGTGGGGAGGGTAGAGATAAAATAGGAGTTTGGAATTAACATATACACACTATTATATATAAAATAGGTAATCAGGACTTCCCTGGTGGCGCAGTGGTTAAGAATCCGCCTGCCAATGCAGGGGACACGGGTTCGAGCCCTGGTCCGGGAAGATCCCACACGCCATGGAGCAACTAAGCCCGTGCGCCACAACTACTGAGCCTGCACTCTAGAGCCCGCGAGCCACAACTACTGAAGCCTGCCCGCCTGGAGCCCATGCTCTGCAACAAGAGAAGCCACCACAGTAAGAAGCCCACGCAGCACAACGAAGAGTAGCCCCCACTCTCTGCAACTAGAGAAAGCCCGCGCACAGCAACAAAGACCCAATGCAGCCAAAAAATAAATAAATAATAAATAAATAAATAAATAAATAAAATTAAATAGACGATCAACAAGGACCTACTGTATGGCACAGGGAACTCTACTCAATATTCTGTAGTAACCTATATGGAAAAAGAATCTGAAAAAGAAGGGATATATGTATATGCATAACTGAATCACTATGCTGCACACCTGAAACTAACACAACGTTGCAAATCAACTATACTTCAATTTAAAAAAATAAAAGGGAAAAAAGTTTAAAAAAATATGTTATGGACCAACTCCATAATTCTTTTTTTTAAATTTAATTTTTGTTTTATATTGGAGTATAGTTGATTTACAATGTTGTGTTAGTTTCAGGTGTACAGCAAAGTGATTCAGTTATACATATATATATTTTTTCAGATTCTTTTCCCTTATAGGTTATTACAAGATATTGAATATAGTTCCCTGTGCTATACAGTAGGTCCTTCTTGGTTACGTAACATATTCTCATACAAAAGAGATGCCTTTACCTAAAAAGTGTGAGCACCACTTCCCTACAGGACCTGAAATGCTCTTTGGCACATAGCGGATGGTAGAAGACGATTAATATCTTGAATAAATGGGCTTCCTTCCCACCTCTTTTTTGTCTTCCCTTACTTCTGCTTCCTGGTCTTCTCTACTTGCTTACTCGTCTCTGCCACTCCCCAAGACTTCCACTTTCACCAGCAGTCGTCACGCACACATGCGAACACACGCACATCTCACACACACAGACACGCTAGCAACAATTCAACCTCCCTGTCTTGGCTTGAGACCCCTACGGTCACATGTGGCATCCACCCAGCGGCCCTGTCCTGGCAGGTCCCACAGCTCCTCACAGGTACCAACCTCCTGGTCCTGCTTCGGCTGCGGGCTCTCAAAAAACCCCGGCTCCCTTTCTGTGTTTCTGTGAGGCTCTGGGAAAACGAGTTCATTAAACTAATTCATACTAGGTAGGGAATGACTTGCTACAGCCATCATCTTTTCACAGAGAGATACGTGTTGGCTAAAATGAATTTTTAATCAGTAGTATCTCAAGCCATGGAAGGAAGGAGTCTGTGTACACTGGCAATAATCTCTCCACAATTCACAACACTCAGCTTCCTTTGCTATTTGCAATTGGTCTGAATAGGAAGGGTTCACCACCAAAAACACACATACACACACACACACACACACACTTATTTCCCCAACAAACTCTTTCCCCTACTGAATAGATGAGGCAGCCACTCAATAGCTTTTAGTCTTAACTGCCCTGTGTGATCCCCCTTCCTCCATGAGCAGAAACATCTTCCAGGACAAATAGTTGCACCAACTACATAATATGAAACTCAATATCCACGTAAATTGTTCCCATGACCTACCCTGGGCCTGATACCCACCTAGCCCGGGGATGATGATAATGCATTTCATTAACTGTGAAGATCGACTTGGATGTAAGTTGTATTTGATTCCGACACGAGGATTCCAGTTTTCTGCGGCTCTGCATTTTCCAAGGGCGAGGTCAGCTGCCATTGACACCACTAAAATTCTGGAGCCAATACAGAGAGGACCTACCATCCTGGCTCTGTGGGGATGGGCAAGGATTAAGTGGCACCGTATATAAGAAAGTTCACAGCATCATTAATTAGAGATAAGACGTGCTTGCATCTTCCCGTACACTGCACTTACACAGCTTCCAAAACTAGCAGACCACCCCCACACCTCATGCTGGCTGTTACGTCCCATCTTCTCCTTCAGCCATTTCTCCAGCATCACTAACGGGAAAGTGATCTGATGGGCGTTTCCCTCTCCTTTTCGTCTCTGGCCCCACTCAGCAATGCAGTGATGCTGGCCACTGCCCAGTACTATGTGTGACTCCCTGGGCTGTAATCCTCCTTCACCTGCGCGAGACTAGGATGCCCTTGTCCAGGCTGCAGAGGTGGGGACGGAGGCTCAGATGCACATGACCCTAAGGGGTCCATCCGGCTTGAAATCAACATTTGTTTCTCCAAAGGCGTTGGGCCAAAACACTCTGCAATGCTACCAGGTAGCAAAAGAGGAAGGAGGATAGGAAAAGTAGAGTTTGGTCTGTCTGCGTAAGCCCCAACCCCTGCCTCACTGTCCTAGCTAGACGGACCCTCGTTAAAAGAATAGACAGACGTCAGCTTGCTTAGGTTGAAATCTCAGCGTCATTTCTCCTGTGAAACTTTCACTGCTCTCATCAACGTATCACCAAGGAGCAACAGCTGAATCCTCATGAAATATGGAAGTCAGTTAGAAATTCCCTTAAGTTTGCTTCGAGCCTTTTCTTTATAATGATGTGCGATGGGGGAGAGAATGTTTTAGAATAGCTGAAAACCAAATGATAGAAGAAGCAACATATGCTGGAGATAACCAAGAAGGTAAAAACAGCTGCTCAGGTTTGCCCGTGAAGGAAAGAAATCACATTGCTAACAAAATTGGTGCATGAACAAGCATACCTTAGAACAGGAGAGGGCTGTTTGGATCCTCCCATGAAGAAATAACAACTTCTTCTTACATTTGCATCTGCCCATTAAATTCCTCTGAAAAATGCAGACAGCTTCCTGCATTGGTATACCTGGCATCATCACAGAATAAAATAGGGAGACATTTGATTTAGGCAGAAAGCCCAGGTCCCCTTGCACAATCCGAGGGGCAGTTTTGAAGTAGGAAGGAAAATAACGTGTTTCAGGCACAGTACCAGGAGCATCCACATGGGAGATTAAATTAAATTCTCACACCAGCCCTGCAAGGCAAGTGTAATTATCCCGTTTAGACAGAATGCAACTGAGCCTTGGAAAAGTTAGATAAGGCATTGGGACCCACATCTATGTGATTCCAAGACCGTATTCCTACTACAGCACCCTGTGATCAAATAACCACTTGAGCCATCAGGTAGATACCAGGTACCATCAACAAATTTCTCAAGAAATCCGTTGTAAGGTTGGTGGTTGCCAGAAGCAGGGGATAGGAGGTAGGAGAACTGGGTGAAGGTGGTCAAAAGGCACAAACTTCTAATTATAAGGCAAATAAGTCCTGGGGATGTACTATAGAACACAATGACTGTAGTTAACAGTCCTATATTGTATATTTGAAAGTTGCTGAGAGCGTAGATCCTAAAAGTTCTCATCACAAGAAAAGTAAATATGTGTAACCATGAGAGGCAATGGATGTTAACCTACTGTGGTGATCATTTTGCAATATATACATATATCAAATCAGTATGTTGAACACCTTAAACTTACGCAATGTTATATGTCAAATATACTGCCATATAACTGGGGCTTAAAAAAGAAATTAACTGTATCCATTGTTCCCTAATGGCTACAAGTGTGCTCATGGCTGTGAGTTACTATCATACGGATAGTTTAAAAAACAAACAAAAAAACTATTAAAAATCTTTCTAAATATCCTGGGCTTTTGAAGTTCAAGATGGTGAATTGAGCACGTGCTTTTTGCCTCTACGTCCATCTGAGATCCTGTTAAAATCGTAATAATGGATTAAAAAGATAAAACCCAGTAAGAGCAAAACAAATGGAATAAAGGAGGCATTCGCAGCCAGGGAGACTTCAACACATTTCCAGAAGACAGGAAAAGGTGGGAGAGGGTTAGTGAAAGAAAGGAAGCAGGCAAAAACCCTGCAGGTGGGGTTGAGGTGGAGGGCACCCCCGCCCCTGGCTGGCAAACAAGGCTGGGACGGGAGATGGCGGGCCTGGCAGGGCAGGGGTGAGAAGTGGGTGAGCAGGGATGATGGAAGCTGTGGTTCTCAGCCCGGCCTACATGGTGGGGTGATTAGTGTCTGCCAAATGAAGCTGCTTAAGGAGTAATTGTTGAGTGAACAGAAAAATGAATAAATTAATGAATGTATGAAAACCAAAGGAAAACACTGGAAGAACTAGCATGCAATGCCTATTCTGAGTTGCTCGTTGTATTAGTCAGGGTTTTCTCCAGAGAAACAAAACCAATAGAACGTGTATATTGCCATCCCTCAGTATCTGCAGGGCATTGGTTCCAGGACCCCTGCCCACCCCACACCACCCCCCCGGGGGATATCAAAATCCACAGATGTTCAAGTCTCATATAGCATAGTGAAATATTTGCACGTAAGCTACACACATCCTCCCATAAACTTTAAATCGTCTCTAGATTGCTAATAGTACCTAATACAATGTAAATGCTGTGTATGCACAGCAAATTCAAGTTTTGCCTTTGGGAAATTTCTGGGATTTTTTTTCCGAATATTTTTAATGCGCAGTTAGTTGAGTCTGCGGATGCAAAACCTGCAGGTAGGGAAGGCCGACTCTATACACAGGCATAGCTCGTTTTATTGCGCTTTGCTTTACTGTGCTTTGCAGATATTGTGTCTTTTACAAATTGAAGGTTTGTAGCAACCCTGCATCAAGCAAATATATCAGTGCCATTTTTCCAACAGCATTCGCTTGTTTCATGTCTCTGTATCATATTTTGGTATTTCTTACAATATTTCAAACTTTTCCATTATTATTATGTTTGTTATGGTGATCTGTGATCAGAGATCTTTGATGTTACTATCAGGACTTGCTGAAGGCTTTTTGTTGGCAATAAAGTGTTTTTTTAATAATTTTTATTGGAGTATAGTTGATTTATAACATTGTGTTAGTTTCAGGTATACAGCAAAGTGAATCAGTTATACATATACTTGTATCCACTCTTTTTTAGATTCTTTTCCCATATAGGCCATTATAGATTATTGAGTTGAGTTCCCTGTGCTATACAGTAGGTCTGATGAGGTCTTATTTTATATATAGTAGTGTATATATATCAATCCCAATCTCCTAATTTATCCCTCCGCCACTTCCCCCCTGGTGACCATAAGTTTGCTTTCTACGTCTGTGACTCTATTTCTATTTTGTGAATAAGTTCATTTGTACCAACAATAAAGTATTTTTTACTTAAGGTATGTACTTGTTTCTTTAGACATAATGCTATTGCACAATTAATAGACTGCAGTATAGAATAAACATAATTTAAATGCATTGGGAAACCAAAAAAACATGACTCACTTTATTATATTTGCTTTATTATGGTAGTCTGGAACTAAACCCACAATATCTCCGAGGTATGTCTGTATAAAGAGATTTATTATAAGGAACTGGCTCACACACGATTATGGAGGCTGGCAAGTCCCAAGGTCTGCAGGTGAGTCAGGAAGCTGGAGGCCCAGGAGAGCCAATGGTTTGGTTTCCGTCTGAGTCCAAAGGCCTTAGAACCAGGAGACCCAACGATGTAGTTCCAGCCCAAAGGCCCGCAGTCTCAAGACTCAGGAAAAGCCAATGTTTTCAGTTCCAGTCCAAAGGCAGGAAAAAGCTGATGTCCCAGTTCAAAGGCCATTGGGCAGGAAGAATTCTCTCTTACTCAGAGGAGGGTCAGCCTTTTTGTTCTATTCAAGCCTTCAGCAGATTGCATGAGGCCCACCCACTCTGGGGGAGGGCCATCTGCAGTCTACTGACTTCCATGTTAATCTCATCAAGAAACACCCTCACAGAAACTCTTAGAATAATTTTTGCCAAATATCTGGGACCCTGTGGCCCAGTCAAGTTGACACAAAAAACTAACCATCACACTGGTTTTGGGCGGCTCATCAACCTGCTTTAAATGTACTCACTTCATGTGGCAAGTCCCCAGAGCAGAGATGGCTCACCCACCATCCATCGTTTCCCAGAACAGCTCTAGCAATGGATGAACACAAAACCTAAGCGTGAACACAAAACCTAAGCGTGAACTGTTCTAGAGCGTGGCATCTTTGCCCTGCGCCTGCCAGGCAGGGTCCACTGTCATCCGGAAACAAGGGGTCGGGGGGAGGGGGTGCTGAAGGCTGGGGAGGAGGGGGAATGCTGCACAACACCAGCCCTGAATTCCAGAAACGTCTCACACAGGGTTTGTTAGAGGCTGGCTTCTCCATCATGTATTTTGATGGGTTTGAAATTGGCCTGATATGGGCCAACAATAAGGGAGAGTTGAGCTCACAGAGCAGAAAATCTATGCTCTCTAGACACCTGCTTACTGCAGGAGAATCCAGGGTATTGATCTTCAGTTCAAGGCTGAGATAAGAGGCGCTAATCTCTCCACCCTACCAGGCCCTTCCAGGCTGACACCCATCTCTGCAGCCACCGCTTTGTGAGTCACTAAAGGGGCCTTTGTCGACTCAAGCTGGGTTACACTCCCAGGACGGAGTGGAAGTCTCTACCAAACGTGTCCAAATTCCTCCTCCTCACCTCTGCAGTGATGCCTGAAATTCCTTTAACAGAGGCTCAGAAATACAAATAATCATGTGAAAGGGAATTCAGGAATTTATATCCATTGAGCTCTCCAAAGATGGGGATTTTTCACCCCAATCCCTCCTGGCTCTACATCTTCTTCCCCCAAAAGGGGGACCCCACTAAAATTGGTCAGTTTCCAAGACATCAATTAGGACATGTTTATTCGTGGGGTCCCCTTCCAGCCAGAAGCCGGCCCAAGGCCTTGCCCACAAGGAGGAGGCCTGATCCTTGCTTCATCTTGCTGGTCTGTCTCTGTCTCTCTGTCCATCTCTCTCTCCATCTCCTTCTCTGCTTCCTCCTTCCACAGAGCCAGCATGGGAAAGGGCCAAGGTTTTTTTCACATTTGGGAGGAGGCATGAACGTCTTGCGTTCCATCCTTTTCTCCCTAAGGCATTCTGGTGTCCTTCTGTGGGTCCCTGGCCCTCCGGGGGGCTCACCAGTGTGTGAAGCATTTCAAGGCCAGGGGTCTGCTCTGGGGGGTCAGTGCTGGGCGGGGCCATCTCTCCAGCTCAGCTCCCAGAGCCCTGGGCTCTGCACGTTGGCAGCTCAACATGACTGACAGCCATCCCGGTCTCTACCTCTACTGGAATCCTTGAGGGGAAACAGCTGTAGCCCAGGGTCGGATTGAGAAATGCCTGCTCTGCGGGCCCCTAGGCCCATCCTAAAAACGCTCCGACCCCATCATTCTGCCTAACAGCATTAGGGTGTCACCAACCCATCACAGAGTCTCCCTGAACTTTGGGGGCCGAGAGGGGGCCAAAATGGAACAAACAACAAGGAAGAGATCAACCACCTGAAAGGGTGAGGTGGCATTGAAGGCCACATCCAGACAGAGACTGCTGGCAAAGCCTCGGGCCGCTGCACATTTCATGTGCCACCCACCTCGTGTGATCACAGACGACAGGAACGCTCCCTCCAGCCTTGCACACTCTGTCCTGTGATGAGATCACCAGAGAGTCCCCTTTCTCAGGGGAGGCTAGAAATCGCTCATTAAAGAATTCTCACTGATGGAAGCTTCCACGTTGAAACCTATGTTAAGAGGCCCGAGATATTTGGTGGGCAGGAGAGGAAAGGGTTGAGGAAGGAGAAGTTTCTTAGGAAGAAAGACAGAGGAGGTTAGAAATGTTCGGCTGGGGAGGACACAGAGGGGTTCCCCAGATAATTCTGCTTTTCATTTTTATACAGTTGCTTGTCTGGGTCATGGTAAAAATCAATGTAGTCAATTTTCCACCCAAAGATGCAGTACCTTGTCACTTTCTGGAACAGCTGCCGTGAACTGTGTTAGATGAGAACATAATTTGGAGGTAGAAGGGAGAAAAGTTGTAGCTGAAGAAGATTTTTAAGTTAAAATACCTTTTCAATGGGTAGTTTTTCCAAACTATACTCCCACCAAATCGTAAACACAATTAGAAACATTCCAGGAGATGAAGTTGCAATGAGGGAGAGAAAATCTAGAGAGGTTGTCAGATGAAGCTTTCTCCTTTCAAGATACAGTAAACAGCTTGTCACTATACAATTTAGCATCTGCAAATGCCAAGCTCCAGAATTCAGGCATTTTATGCCATAGAAATGTCTTGAATCAAAATTCATGACCAATTTGGATTCTTTGTTTCATATCTACCTTAACACAGAGCCAAAGAAATAGATAGCAAACTTCTAAATTACATGCAGAAGTGCATTCTAGGAAGTAAGTTAGACCTAATAGTAACAATAACAGTGGTAGCGATAATAATAGTCATGATAGTTAACATTTATTAAGCCCTTTCTGTGTACTGGGCACTGTACTAATCCCTTGATGAACATTTTCTCATCCGTTCCATACAACAACCCACTGATGTAAGAACTAGTTTGATCTCCAGTCTCAGGTGAGGAAGCTGGGACCAGAGAGGGTAAGTAACTCGGGCAGGGTTACCCAGCAGTAGGTGGCTGGGGCTGGATCAAGCACACGATGATCTCACTTCAGAGTATAGACTCTTGGCACACGGAGGAACCAGGTGGGTCCAGTGTATGGTGGGGAGTGAGAGACCAGGAATTGCACGGCCAACCCTAGTCAGTGCCACGTGGACCAGCCTCACCTGTGTTCAATGGAAGCATCTAATATTAGACTTCACTGCCCTGGCCGATGGAATTACGCTGGGAGCCCCCCAAAACAGACCCTGAGACAAGAATCTGGGGACAAGTAGGGAGGTGATTCCAGGAAGGATGGTGGGGGGATGGGGAAGTGAGAGAGGGAAGCCAATCTGAGGTGAGTGTGTCACCACGGTGGGCAGCTGGGACCCGATCCCACTGGGGACATCTGGGTGACTATGTGGAACTTCCCCATAGTTGTCCCACCCAGGGGCCAAGGAGGCTGGGCTCTGTGTCCACCAACTCCTAACTGTCATTGGTTGAGGGCTCCTCCCGAAGCATCCATTTCTGGCACTTTGGTCTGTTCTTTGTCTGAGCTGTGCAGGTTCCCAGCCTGACCCAGGCATTGGCATGGACAGAGTGGTGAGGGCCAGGGGACGGGGATGTGGGTGGGCACCGACAGTGTTGGCTTCATGTATGTTTCTCCAGCCAAGGATATTCTTGGCTGAAACTTACAATCACTTCTTCTCACAGGGGCATGATTCTAAGAAAACTGTTCTGGCCCAGGGCTTGGAATTATGACCGCTGAGGATAGAATTTTCTTTTCCTAGACCCTTCCAGGTTTTCACTGTGAGAGAGGGAGGATATTAGCCACCACCCCCCAAGCATGAGACATTATCTGGCACCAAAGAATATGCTGGAGAATTTCCGAAGCACTGACTTCTGCCTACCTCTCCCATCCGTGGTCCAAACGTTCCGAGGGGCTGAGGCTTTGAGTAGAACAAACCAGGGAAACTGTTAAACACCCAAATGCCTTTTGCCTAAGGGAGAATGGATTTTAAAATTGGTAGTGAAAGAGTAAAAGTGATAAACAGTATAGGCAAGGACAGTTAAGCCTTGGAAATCAGATGTGAGACACTGTGAATATTTTTGCTACATTGATTTGGTCCACTTTCAAGCATCTACAAGGAAAAGATGACTGACCTTGCTAATGTACCATATTCTACCTGACCATGTGTGTGAAGGGGGGTGTGCGTGTATGGTGTGTATTATCTGGAAAGATTCGAGAGTTTACAAGGAACAAAAGGACAGGCTTGAAATATGTCACAGACAGATTGAAAGCATGATATTACCAAACACATTGAAAGCCAAATTTATATTGGAGCCAAACCTGAGTTCTGCTTTTGTCCTTTTTAACTGAAATTAAAACTTTTCAACAAGGAAAGCTTTGATGGAATTTCCATATAAAGAACGTATATGGAACCATATATAATTTGGGATTTTCTTTTAAAATCTAAATTGGGCACTATATTGCAAAGATGTGTTCTACAAAATAGTATTTGAATGCCAAGTCACCCAAGAATATGGGAGAAAGATGATCTTCTAAAGGTTTGGGTTTTGGGGTTTTTTTTTTTTAAGTATTTTTAAAATTTATTTATTTTACTTATTTTCTTTTTGGCTGTGTTGGGTCTTCGTTGCTGCACACGGGCTTTCTCTAGTTGCAGCGAGCGGGGGCTTCTCTTGTTGCAGAGCACAGGCTCTAGGTGTGCGAGCTTCAGTAGTTGCAGCACGCAGGCTCAGCAGTTGTGGCTCGTGGGCTCAGTAGTTGTGGTTCGCAGGCTCTAGAGTGCAGGCTCAGTAGTTGTGGCGCACGGGCTTAGCTGCGCTGCGGCATATGGGATCTTCCCAGACCAGGGCTCGAACCCATGTTCCCTGCATTGGCAGGCGGATTCTTAACCACTGCGCCACCAGGGAAGCCCAGGTTTGGGTTTTTATTTCCTCCTGGAGCACTTCGTCTAGACAAGGTTGATTTCTGCTTTCGATGACTATGATTTAAAATAAGCCTTTTCTGAACTTTGTAACCTTATTTTAAAGGAAAGCATTTTAAGAGCAAGGGATAAAATTCAATTAACTGAGATGACAGAAAATAATCTACTAAGTGAATATATCAGGCAATTGGAAGCTTTCATACCTTTCAAAAAGGAAATAACCTATTTCTTGCCTTGTTATCTAATGACACAGGAGTTTATTTCTCTTGAAGCTGTTACAAATCTACCTAATGAGGCCTAAAAACTGTTGCCAAGCAATTAGAGTTTTTATTGTGTCACTGATTTCCTTCATTTCTGCAGTTGCTGATAATCATTAGCCAATACCGCCTCATCTAAGAATGCACATGCATGTACACAAACACACACACACACACACTCCAGCTGGCTCAGAAACATAACAGCTCCACTGACACCTCGGGGCAGTGGCTTCACATGGGCAGCCTCAGACATGCACCAAACTTGGACAGCTCTGCATAGCTCATTAGTCAAGGAATTTGTGCTGACCCAGGCTCATTTGCTGTTCTCTTGGTACTATTTATTTCATAGGTGTTGAAAGATGGCAGCTTTTACTAACACACACACACACACACACACACACACACACACACCACACACACACATACAGAGCAAGCTGTATTCTCCAAATGGCCACTTCACTATTACCTGTCCTACATGCTGTTCCAGAACCTTGCCATTCCCCAATCAGGAAGTGGGGTCTCATCCACTTGCCCTTGAACCTGAGCTGCCTTGTAACACGCCTGTACCCACAGAGTCCAGCGGAAGTGACGTCCAAGGAGAGGTCATAGAAAGGCATGCATCTTCCACTGTGAGAGCTGGAGCTCATAGACTTCAGCAGCCCAGTGGCCCAGAGGCTGCCATGCTGTGAGGAAACCCCAACAAGCCCATGCAGATAGACCACATGGGAAGAGAAGGCGATTCCACCCATCTCTAGCTGCTCTAGACGTCCATCTGCTCTGCCGGCTCCAGCCACTGACTGAGGGCAACTGAATGAAAGATGTGTCCAGCTTCCTGAATTCCTGACCGCAGAAACAGTAGTTGGAGATTAAGCCAGTAATTTCAGTATGTTACACAGCAGTAGTAACCAGAACACTGCATCCTAAGGGCATGAGTGCAGTTAGAATATTTCTGTGTATACACTCTTTTCCTTAACAGATAGAGCAGACACTGTTTGTGCTGTGTCCACACCAGCTGTCGACTTCTCACTGAAAGCCACTGCCACTCTCTGCCTGGGGACTTTCCTGGCTGCAGCCCCCATGGCCCGTAAGGAGCAGACCAGAAGCACCAGGAAGTAATTACCTCCAGGGAAGCCCTTAATTAATGGAAAATGGAAGTTTCTGGAAAAATAGCCTAACTCTTTGCCCTTCGGATGGGAAAACGCCGATGCACGCTCTACCCCACCCTCCCAGGTGCTCACAGCGGCAGTGGACTTGATATTACTCTTCTGGCTGCCTTCACCCACCTACCTCACTCCCCCGCACCCAACACACTCGTGCTTCATGGCGTCACACCAAACCCTTGTCCACAAAGCCTCATCTCAGAGTCTGCTTCTGTGGGAACTCAGCCGAAGATGACGGGGAATCAGGCTTAAGGGCAGCGGGGGTTGGTGTCAACTGAGACCCCAGCTCTTCAGCTGCTGCTTCAGATCCCATGAAGCACCTGAGGAGCCTGAGGCTGTGCCCGACCTGGGAGTAGGTCAGAAAGGGAAAGAGATCATCCACGTTCATGCCCTCTGTTAAGCACCCAACAGATGTGCACGTGAACATCCTCACAAATTTATAAATAAGGCATGTGTCCTGAATGGGTAATTTCATCAAATACAGCCCCTTCTTGCTCTGAATTTGGAAAAATATTTAAGTTGATAAGAATGTATTGCATATTAACTGTATACCCAGTGCTCTGATAGACAATGCAACACAGACAAGAGAAAAGGCACTCCCAAAGTCACAGCACTTGGAATGTGGCCGGAGAAGCGACCCATACGCACGGCAAAAAAAAAAAGGCGCAGTGCACGCTGACTCAAGAGGCTTGTGGGGAAGGAAACTCCACGCCAGGTAGTGACATCAGGGTAGTGATGTCACCCGCCCTTCGATTCCTAAGGAGTCCCTCTAGGCTAGTGGAAGAGGAATCGGGCACAGCCAAGTTCATGGGAACCCAAGTGGTTTGCTAGGTACCTGACTGAAGACCACACCTCCATAGTAATTGCCATTCATCAAGTGTCTCTTCCACATCAGACAGCCTTCAAGGGCTTTGTATCCGCAAGGTGATGGCACTTCATGCACTGAAGCAATTGCATGATGCAAAGCCTGCATAATTCAACACTAATTCCCCCCAAAAGGAGGTGAATATTTCTGATTACCAGCCACCTGGCAACAGCCTAAACCAGTGTACAATCCCTCAAACCTGTCAGCTTTGAAATGACACCATTCTGGATTAATTTTTATTTCAGGGAGATGCGTTATTTCAAATTTGGGGCAAATACACAAAACAAGTAACATTTTATATTATACTAAATTCAACTCATAAAAATGTGTTCTCACTACTTGTCATCCTCTTCATTTTATGCTAATAATTAATTTATATTAATAGTAATATAGTAGTTCTATAATACTTATAAAGAGCTTCCTGTTTATTAAGTGCTTACCATAGATAAGTGTTTAGCATAGATGTTAACTCATTTAATTTACTGCAAAGTAGATGTTACTGTTTTCCCAGTTCATAGATGGAAAAAACTGAGGCACAAAGAGGTCAAGAAGCTTGCGCACAGTCACACAACTAATAGATGGCAGTTATATAACTGTGTACAGCCAAGCAGTCTGGCCCTAGAACCTACTACAGTCTCAACCACCAGGCTCTGCTTCCTCATTTAATCCCCATAAAGACCCTGTGATGGAGGCATTGCTTTCCCATTTTACTGATGAGAAAACCGAGGCTCAGGTGAGTTAGCCAGAATTCCAACCCACTTCTCTCCAGCCCTAAAACCCACACTGCTTGCCTAAAGCTGGGCTGCATCCTAGCTGCCTTCTGTCTCCCAGCCATATCAGCGCTGAGACAGACTTGGTCCAGCCCTCACCGAGGCTGCCAGACACTTTTAATTCAACCTAGACATGGACAAATGAAAAGGTCCATCTTTACTTTGAAATTTGATGAGACGCAGGAAAGCTAGTGGTTGGGTGACCTTACGCCAATAATAGCAAACATGTATTAAGTCCCTGCACAGACCAGGCACTGTGCTGGGTACCTTCCACCTGTCAGCTCCTTGAAGCCTCCTAACGCCCAATGAGGTGGCCACTGCCCTTCCTCCCGTTGGACAGCTGTCTCAAAGAGGCCAACAGGTGGGATAGGGGTGGGGCTGCTCCTCGGTCGGAGAGCCGGGGACAGACCCGGGGACAGGCCCTCCCGGGACTCCCTCGGAGCTGCAGGTGCGCTCGGATGCGCGGCGTGGGAAGGAAACCCAGGCAGGGGAGGCAGGTCGCTCAGAGGAGAGCAGCAGCGACCCGGAGATGCCCAGAGGTGAAAAAGCAGGGTGAAGTCTTCCTTCACTCTTCCGCAGAAGAGCTGGGGTCCCAGGTCAGAGACGCCTGTGGGCTTCCTTCCCGGAGGACCCGCGGGGCAAATGCAGGGCGCCTGGCCGAGCGGCCTCTAGAGGGCGGCAGTGAGCGAGGCCGGGAGCGAGGAGGCGCACGGCTGGCTGGAAGAAGGGGTGGGATGCGGGCTCACCGGGAGGGGACTGGAGGTGAGACAAACCGCACTGTCCTGGCGACGTGAGAGGGTCTCCAGTGACCTCATGTGACTTCGGGAACTGGTTTTTATGCAGCTTGGAAACACTGGCTCATGAAGGGCCGTTAGTTACTATGATACGCCTAATGGTGCATCACGTCTTAAGCGCTGATTTGGCCGCGGCTTAACTGAGACCTACTCTAATACATCTTCATCAGAGTATTTGGAAATGGGATGGGCGGGGCAGCCTCACCGAATATATAGCAAAGGTGTGGATTGAAAATTGATAATCCACATATATCATAAAGAGAAAGAACCTATAATTCCAGTAAAGTGATATTCTATACGTGCGCATATGCTCGCTAAGGTAATATTTTGTACATGTGTAATTCTATACATTATATGCACGCCGCTGATGCCCTGCCCAGCTCCCCTTAACCAGGCCATGTACCTGCCCCCCAGCTGCTGGGAGTGGTGGCCGCCAGCGGCTCTCATCTGCCTCCTCTGGAGCACAGCCCTTGGCCAAAAGGGAAGCTACCTGGGGGTGGGGGGTGGCTAGGGGCGGGCGAGGGGGTATGAGCCCACTCCACGGGCAGCCAGTGTCCAGTGACTGTTTCTTAAGGGTTCACATGTGCCTGTAGGGATGTAAACTCCGTGGTGCAATTTACCCTCCAGAGCACCCCATGGGGTCAGGCTGAGACTAGACCCCAGGCAAGGATCAGAGGAAGCTCTTAACTGGTGAGATAGAAATGACATTTCCGGCTACCAATCAGAGTGGCATTTTCAAGGCTGATTAGTTCCTACTGGCCAAGACTTCAGAAATTATCCAGCTTATTTTCATTCGAGGGTGGAGTCCTATGTGAGACAGCAAAAACCCAGAAACCATCTAATGAGTTACGTAAAGCATGGTACACGATTATTCTAAAATAGAAAATAGAAATCAGGATATAGCGATATACCTACCGACACAGAAAGTGTAAATTCAGGTTATAGAATGGTGTTATGGCATGGAGCCTTTATTTGAAATATATATACATTCACACACACACACACACAGGTCATAGTGTATGTGGTTCCCCCCAGATCGGCCTGAGACAAGGGCTCACCAGTGGGCAGTTTATTGTGGAAAGTGATCCCAGGCACAGGAGGGGAGGGCTGGAGGAGAGTGACACAGGAAGACCAGCCCAGGGGCAGTTGTTGAGCCTATCACCCTGTGCTCAGTCCTGTTTGGGACCCTCTGAGAAGATGTGTAGACAGCCTCGGAATTGTCCTCTTGTGGAACAGGTGAGAGATGTTTTTATCCGCCAGATCCGGGCCCCATGGGTCAGGGGTTGCCCCGTGGGGTCTTTGCTCCCTTCTGCTTCCAGTGAGCCCCTGAACCAGGATGGGCACAAGAGCTCCACCTGCAGGGCGGTGGGGTTCCACCTGCACAGCTGGGGGCCGTGGCAACAGCTGGAGTTAAAAGCTGGGCGGTGGGCTTTGAGGAGGGCACAGGGGTGTGCAATCCATGTAGAGAAGTGTCAGAAAGAATATTTACCTAATTGTTCATGGCAGTCATCCCCGGGAGGCAAGATTCTTTATTCTTCTTCTTTATGCCTCCTGTATTGTTTAGCTTTGTTTGTAACAACTACACAATTTTTTGCAAAACACACTAAAGCTATGTCAAAAGAAGAAATCATCTCATTTGACTGCTTTATTTCACGGATGAGCAAATGAGGCCCGGGGCAGCGCTCGTGGGCTGTGGCTCAGAGGCGCTTCTGCAGTGTGACAGCAGGTTCATGGGCCACCCAGCCCTGGGGGTGTAAAGGTTGTCACCTACTCACTGGGCTCAGAGCAGACGAAAGACACACCAGGCGACAGAGCACCAATGAGGGGCAAAGAAGAGGAGCCTGGCGTTCAGGTCCTTTGACTTATTTCTGCGTGTGCAAGAACAAGGATTTCCATGGTTTTGAAATGAAGAACTATCAGGCTGAACATGTGTTTTGTAGACATATCCAATCATTTCTCTTGAATCAATGGCTGGGAGTGAAATTGCTGGTATGCATATGTTTAGTTTCACTAGCAACTGCCCAATAGTTTATACGAGTTATTTCTTTTTAGTAACCTGTGAATATGTGTTTACACAAAGCAATTTAATGAAAATCAAATGAACAGCAGTACTGTATTGTAATGGTTTTTATGGTATGATGGTGGGAGACGACCTTAGTCCCAGAGTTTCCCTTGGAGGTGGTGACCTCTGCGAGGCAGGGTTCTCCTGGAACAGGGCCTCCGGTTGCCCTGGGACCTCGCCCTGGGCAGCACAGAGCATCTTCCTCAGGAAGATGGGGACCAGATAAAAGACCACAGTTGGCAACCCAATTTGTGATCCTCCACTGGCCAGGGCTGCTAGACTTAAAGACTCTTTGGGCAAATTAGAAAAGCCACCCCTATGGCGAGATGACTGGTGTCCCCACTGGTTGCACCAGCTAGCAAAAGGCCCCCTTTCTCTGCTGCCCCAGCCCCTTGCCAAGGCTCAGGGCTGGTGGGCAGAGCCGGGCAGGCCTGGATCTCAGCCTCCACTGGCCCCTCTCCTGAGTGGGAGCCCTGTGCCCCACGGCACTCGGGAACCCTGCCGGACACCGTCCTGCTCTGACTGTGGTGTTTGTCATCGAGGGGCAAGAACCAACTTCAAATGGGACGGGACGTGGTAAACAACTCCCAGCACCTGGGCGGCTGCTACAGGCAAGGCTGGCTCTCCCGCCACTGCTTCCCTGGCCCGCCCGTGGCAGCCGCAGCCAGTGGTCCAGGCTGCCTGACTTAGTTTGCGATCCCCCCAAAGCAGAGCCTGAGATGAGGACTTGAATTCAGAAGGTTTGTTTGGGAGCTAATGTCAGCAGCCCTGTGAGGCAGTGCTGACAGTTAGGCACGAGGGAACCCGATATGCATTAGTGAGGGTGTCACCACGGTGTCACCCAGGGCTCCATTCTCCAGGACCCTCTGAGGGTCCAGGACGCTGGAATGTTTTTCCGCTAATTCCCGCCCCTCATTGGTTGAGGGTCACTCCTGGTGCGTTAGCTCCCTGGCACTCCATGGTCTGCCTGGCGGAAGGAAGCTCAATGAGTGAGGGAAGAGCCCACAGGCCACCCCTGGGGTCGGCTGAGGGAGGATGGGCAGGACCCCGACAGCATCTGCTGCGCTCCCGAAACTCAGAACTCAGCTCTACTCCTGCTCCTCATGGGCCTAGTGGCGAAACCATTCAGACTATAACAGAGCAGCAAGTGGGACCCTGACTCTAGTTTATCTTCCCTCTTCCATCACCCCAGAGATGGAGGGAGGGATGGACAGAGTGGGAAAATGCTGGTGCAAAAATCCAGAAGACCTCAGCTTGGAGCAGGAAGCTGTGCTTGAATGAATTGCTTGTTCTCAAATGGAGAAGGACCTTTATTTGAACTGTTCATTCTCACAGGTTGCAACAGCCAAAGATCACCCGGCAAAGAATATTCTTTGCCCAGAGTGTTGCAGACGGGGGAAGTCTTCACGTGCCTCTTTCCTTTTAAACACCAGATCCTATGGCCAGGCCAAGATATTTGAAAGCAAACTGTGAGCCCGTCTGCCAGCTGGGAGCCTGCTGAGACAAATGGAAGATGCTTGCTGGCCAGGAGACCCTTAATCCAGTCAGAGTGACTTTAACACATTCGTTTCCACGCTGCCTGGACCCTTCTCCATCCTTGAAGATGCTACTCCAAAAAGATCTTTTCTGCTTGCTATCAGCTTAGTCACAGTTTTAGACTGAGCTGTAGCTCATAGGTTGTATAAATCTAGGCCAGCTGAGGGGAAGATCTCCACAGGATTCCGTCTAAGTTATAAATAAATAGGTGATGCAGCTGGAAGGGTCGTGAAATGGAGCCCTCTGTGACTCTGTGGGGCGGCTTCACACGGGATCTCTTCCAGAAAACAGAGAGAACGGAGGGTACAAGAGGGCATAGATGCCAGAAAGCAATCTTTGAGGTCAGAGGTCACATTGAAAGGAGCCCCTTAGAAACTTTTGCTATCCATAAAACTTCTTTTTTTAAAATTGAAATATAGTTGGTTTACAATAGTATGTTTCAGATGTACAGCATAGTGATTCAGTAATTTTGCAGATTATATTCCATTATAAATTATTCCAAGATTATATTCCATTATAAATTATTCCAAGATAAAGTCTATTTTATCTGATATGCAAACTGCTACTCCAGCTTTCTTCTGATTTCTATTTGCATGGAACATCTTTTTTCATCCCCTCACTTTCAGTCTGTATGTGTCCCTAGGTCTGAAGTGGGTCTCTTGCAGACAGCATATGTACAGGTCTTGTTTTTGTATCCATTCAGCCAGTCTACGTCTTTTGGTTGGAGCATTTAATTCATTTACATTTAAGGTAATTATCAATATGTAAGTTCCTATTCCCATTTTCTTAATTGTTTTGGGTTTGTTTTTATAGGTCTTTTCCTTCTCTTGTGTTTCCTGCCTAGAGAAGTTCCTTTAGCATTTGTTGTAAAGCTGGTTTGGTGGTGCTGAATTCTCTTAACTTTTGCTTATCTGTAAAGGTTTTAATTTCTCCATCGAATCTGAATGAGATCCTTACTGGGTAGAGTAATCTCAGTTGTAGGTTTTTCCCTTTCATCACTTTAAATATGTCTTGCCACTCCCTTCTGGCTTGCAGAGTTTCTGCTGATAGATCAGCTGTTAACCTTATGGGGATTCCCTTGTATGTTACTTGTTGCTTTCCCTTGCTGTTTTTAATATTTTTTCTTTGTATTTAATTTTTGATAGTTTGATTAATGGGTGTCTTGGTGTGTTTCTCTTTGGGTTTATCCTATATGGTGCTCTCTGTGCTTCCTGGACTTGACTGACTATTTCCTTTGCCATGTTAGGGAAGTTTTTGACTATAATCTCCTCAAATATTTTCTCAGACCCTTTCTTCTTCTCTTTTTTTCTGGGACCCGTATAATTCGAATGTTGGTGCATTTAATGTTGACCCAGAGGTCTCTGAGACTGTCCTCAATTCTTTTCATTCTTTTTTCCTTATTCTGCTCTCTGGCAGTTATTTCCACCATTTTATCTTCCAGCTCACTTATCCGTTCTTCTGCCTCAGTTATTCTGTTACTGATTCCTTCTAGAGTATTTTTAATTTCAGTAATTGTGTTGTTCATCACTGTTTGTTTGCTCTTTAGTTCTTCTAGATCCTTGTTAAATGCCTCTTGTATTTTCTCCATTCTGTTTCTGAGATTTTGGATCATCTTTACTATCATTACTCTGAATTCTTCTTCAGGTAGGTTGCCTATTTCGTCTTCATTTATTTGTAGGTTTTTACCTTGCTCCTTCGTCTGTAACATATTTTTTTGTCGTTTCTTTCTTTCTTTTTCTTTTTTTTTTGATGGGTGGTGCTGTATTCCTGTCTTACTGGTTGCTTGGCCCGAGACGTCCAGCACTGGAGTTTGCAGGCAGTTGGATAGAGCCAGATCTTGGTGCTGAGATGAGGACCTCCGGGAGGCCTCACTCCAATTGATATTTCCTTGGGGTCTGAGGTTCTCTGTTAGTCCAGCGGTTTGGACTCCTGGCTCCCACCACAGGAGCTCAGGCCTGACCTCTGGGCTGGTAACCAAGATCCTGCAAACTTCATGGCGTGGTTAAAAAAAAAAAGGAAGAAAGAAAGAAAAAAAGGAGCAGTACAATATCAAAGAATAAAAAACAAAATAAAATTAGAAAGATAAAAAATATATTAGGAATAATAAAACTATACTTGAAACAACTGCAGCAAGGTAAAATAAAACCACAACAGAAAAAAGGAAAAAAAAAATGAGTGGGAGGTAGCAAACCAAAAGGAGAGAACAATAACAAAGTATAAAGAATAAAATAAAATTAGAAAAATAAAAGATTTATTAGGAAAAATAAAAATATAAAAGAATCAACAGCAATGAATCAACAAGGTAAAACAGAACCCCAATCTAAAAGAGGAAAAAGAAAAAGACTTGGCTCTGGGGGCGGAGTTTAGGCAGGTGTGGCACTTAGACGGGGGCAGGGTTTTGGGTGGGGTGGGACCTAGGCGGGTGTGGGGGTGACGTTTGAGCGTGGGGCGGGGCCTCTGCTTAGAACCTGCGTGGAAGGGGAGAGGTCAAAAGGCAGGCCTCTGGAGTGTGGAGTTCCAGAGTTTGGCTGTAGGGCCTTGAGTGAGGGTGTGTGGGTGGGTTTAGGCCCAGCGCAGTTGGAGGGGGTCTCAGAGGGGGTCTCCGGGTGTAGAGGTAGCGCCCTGGGTGGGGGTGTAGGGGCAGGGATTGGGTTCTGCGTGGCAGGAGGGAGGCTCCGAGGGCAGAAGATTAGGCCCAGGAGCCCAGCAGGCTCCCCAGTGCCTAAGTGGACAGAGAAGGCACTGGCCACGTTCCCTTCCGTTCCTTTGTGCCCCTCCCCCACCATCTCCCCCAGGGTCTCCCCCATTGCTGCTGGACCCCTAACCGTGGGTGGGTCCCTCTGGGTGTAGGAACTCATCCCCTCCTCCAGCCACCCCTCAGGGGTCCCCTCCCAGAGGTCTGGCCTTTACTTTTGCTCCCCCTTCCCTCCCTCCCACCCCCTCAGGACCCGCGTGGCTGGAGGGGGCCTCGGTGAGCAGAGGATCAGGCCCGGGATCTCAGCAGGTTCCTGGGGGCCCAAGTGGGCAGGGGAAACCTGGCCACGCTCCCTTTTGATCCTCTGCCCTCCCAATGGCTCCCCAATTTCCCCCTTTGGGCGTGGGATCCCTTCCCCTCCCCCAGCTGCCCCTCAGGGGCACCAGTCCCATCCCACCTCCACTTCTCCTCCCCCTTCACTGCCCCCCACGCCTCACATCCTACCCGGTCTCTGGGGGTTCCTCCCGTCCCCTTAGGTGTCTGTGGTCCCCCACCAGTGCCTGGTAGGTGCCCTAGTTGTGAGGAGATGGGAATTCCACGTCCTCCTCGTTCGCCATCTTGACTCTGCCAGGAAGGGATATTTCTGATTGAGAGAATGTTTCTTGAATGCTTGAGACACTCTCAGCCAGGAGGTCTGCACACAGCAGTTCTCACTGGGTACATCTTTCACACCACCTTTCTGTATTACCATCCTCAGGATATTGGTTCTCAGGCCTTAGAGTTCCAGGTCTCAAGATGGCTGCCACAGTTTCTGGCATTTCTTCCCTTCATAGCTATATCTTTTCTCTTGAAGTCTGAGACAGCTGAATGTTCTTTGTTGACATGAAGCAAACAGACTGTCAGATATTTCTCCAGGAAAGATAGGTTTATTCAGGATCAGAAGAGAATTGCAATTCGGGGTCTGCAACCATGGCGAGCCACGTGCAAGTCCCTGGAGGGCACGAGAAGGTAAAGGAAAACGTTTCTGTTTTGCACATACATTCATTTACATTATTTTTTAGATCCCACATATAAGTGATATCGTACAGTATGCCTTTCTCTGTCTGATGTTTTCACTAAGCATAATATTCTCTAGGTCCATCTGCATTGCTGCAAATGGCAGTATTTCATTCTTTTTATGGCTGAGTCATATTCCGTTGTATAAAACTTCCTGAGTTAGTGTCAAGCAATCAAGCCAACTCAATTTAGCAGAAAGTCACGAGACTGAGATCAGCAGTGTCTCATCTGACAGGTAGAAAACTTTAGGAATGAGCCAATGACACCAGGTTTTCATGTAACGAAAGGAAAGTGAGCTGAGCCCCAGTGTAGAAAAGGTTGAGGATATTTTTGCAGATCGTCTCAGAAACACAGTTGAAAGTCCACTTAAAGTCCTAAATAAATACCCTTAGAAAAATACTCAGATTTCTCAATAGTTAACCTTTTGCTCATCTCTGTGCATTAAATGCATATCCTAAGGCTGAGATTTAATTTATCCAAGATGCACAGTTGGTGCTTCAGCTGGTGTTGTGATCACCTATTTGGAAACTGCTAAGTCATGAGGGGAAGACTTCCTCACGACAGCATTAGTTAAATTAACCAAATATCAAGAAAGATACTGGCATTTTCAAGGTTATATAGAGTTTTTTGTAACTGAGAAAAAGTTTTAAAAGATGCTTATAAAAGAGACCCAGTAAAAGACAAAAGTTACCATATACTCTGGACAGTCTTCTGTTACTGTTCTTGTGATTCATTTATTCATTCATTCGTTGACTCAACAAAGTAAAATTGGCCATTCATTCATTCAACAAAGAGATGCATGACTCTCTGCCAGATGCTCTTGTAGACACTAATGATATAACAGTGCTGAAGATGTCTGGGTTCCTGCCCCTTGAGCTTACCATCTTGGACACACGTGAAAAGTCTCATATTCTATATTGTTCATGGAAGCCCATTATTTTTTAAAGTATTACTTAAAAACCAAAAGAATTTTAATAGACAAAAATTACAAGGATCAAGAGCAAAGATGTTGTTAGGGCTGGATTCTAAAGGAGGAGTGAGCAAGCTTGTGTTTTTCCAGGTACTAAAGCCATAGCAGGTCTCCAGATGAACCAAGGAAATACCTAACCTCTCTCACCTATGCAACAAGTAAGTAACGATAACTCACTCATAAGGTTGCTGCAGGGTATATGCGTGAAGGGCTTAGCCTGGTGTTACGCCTGATAAATACTCAGTCCATGTGACCTGCTGTGATATTACCAAGTAGCTCACTGAGTACAGGGCTCTTGGTCCTAGAAAACCATCTATATGTATTGATTCATTTGTCTTGCTTCATAGACACACATACACACACACACAAAACCTTAAGCCAGGGTCTCCAAAGTGTGGTATGTATGACAATCCACTGGGTGAAGAGAAGAAATATTAGGACTTCTATTTGTAAGTTTTTATATAAAAATGGCAAAGTGATTAAGCATTATTGAAATAGAAAGATTGACAGTCGTGCCCTTCCTTGGTCTGTGTGTCAGAGTCTCACATGACTGGTGTATGGGGTCACCCTGAGGGAACGTGGGAACCCCCTCAGTGCAAAGGACTGAGGGTTACACTCTCCCAGTGGCTTCCCAGCTACTATGATAAAAGGCACTTTTGTGAGCTCCACTAAGTGAATGTACAGATTATATAAATCTAGGTTTAACTAAACTAACTCTCTCAATTTGGGAAAGTGGCTTTAAAATATTCTAGCCAAGAAATCGCAGATTGAAGATTATTTTAATATCCAAGCACAGAGGAACAACAACAATAAAAACAAAGGCAGAGTCGACCCTTCCATTCCCATTACCCCTCCTGAGCCTTATTACAAGGTAAAAACTATAACGATCCAATTAGTATGACAAGAATTCAGTCAAAAAATACTGGAAATGAGGATATACAATCATTATCATTGACAATGAACCTAACCCTATGTGTATGTTGTGGTTTGAAAACATCAGCAGATGGTAGCATGAAGCCATGGTGATAATCAGGATGTGGATACAGCCAGCACCCAGGGTGTAAAAGCAGACATCTATGGTTTTTTTCAGCAGTGTTTGAAGTTTTGAGATTCTCAACCCGGTAAGTTATCAGTTTCACTCAGCTTAAGAAAAATATTGAAGTTTTTCAATAAAGAAAAACCAAAAGCTACCAACAATTGCAAAAGCTACCAACAAAGCAAGCCCTTTTCTTTACACCAAGTAGAGGTGGCTACAGTAACAGGGAGAGAACATGAAGGTGAAACGCCTCCCTTTATGAGTGACACGACTGCAAATGCACAGCCAACAATGCCGAAGATTTAAAGATATATGCATTAGAACAAATTATGCTTTACAGAGCTTTGCCATTGAGCTGAATGAAAGTACGGATATTTCCTACTTGTTTCACTCTGTTGTTTGCTAGATTCAATTTGAATAACAAAATACACCAAGGGCCATTTTTTATGAGCCACTAAACCATTATATTCCTAATAATAAATGACTAACAAAAATTGATTCTGAAATTCATGTGGAAATGAAAAGGGCCAAGAATAGCCAAGGCAATATTGAAGAAGAAAAAAGATTTTTCCTTTGGGGATGTTCAGATTTCCAGGAATGGAGTCTTCTGGTCTTGTATCTGGATGGAAGAGATTTGAATTCTAGCTTTCTGGGAAGCTCCAAAAAAGGAGTGAGAATTTCAGCAGTAGCGTTTGTCTAGGCATTTGGTCAGTTAGTCCCTCTGTTTTCATTATTGTGTTATTGTATTAATTCTACCTGGTGTCCTCCAGCCAATGACCCCATTATACACTTTCAAACAATGTCTTTATGTTAAAAGGAATGAATTTTCGATCAAGTATAATTATTTCTGCAACTTTTGGTATAAAACTTTTATCAACTAAAAGATGTTCCCTTCTGTTCTTGATTTGCTAAATTGGTCATGAATAGGTATTGAACCATATCAAATACTTTTTCTGTGTTAATTAAGAAAATCCCATGACTTTCTCCTTCATTTAATTATTATGGAGGATGTACCATCCTTACTTTCCTGGGATAAATCCTACTTGAACCTGAAATATTTCTATATGCTGTTGGATTCAGTTAACTGATATTTTATATGGGGTTTCTGTATTTATGTTCATTAATGAAATGGACCTAAGATCTTCTTTCTTTGTATTCTCATCAAGTCTTAGACCCAAGATGATGCCATAAAAGGGTTCAAGCAGACATTTTTTCCACTATCTTCTGGAACACCTTGTTTAAGACAAGAATTAGCTGCTCCTTCAAAACCTTTTTAATAATTTATCTTAACCATCTAGGCATGTGAGGTTTGGGGAAAAATAGGTCTTTGACCATAATTTCAATTTATTTAATATTTATTAGTTATTCAAGTTATTTATTATTTGTATACAAATTTGGGGATGTTATATCATTTTCTAGGAATTTAACCATTTCATGTAGGATTTTTAATCATTTGCATACATATATAATAATATTCTTTTACTTTAAGTTTCTGGTGTGTCTGTAGTTGTTTACCCTTTGTCATTATTTGCAGAGGTCAGAAGTCAGACTATCTTTTCCATCTTTTCAAAGAACGCATTTTTGGTTTCAGAACTCATTTATTTTTTCTCTCTTTCATGAATGTCTGCTCTTTATTCCTTTCTTCTTTTGTACTTACCTTGTTATGCTTTTTCCAGATTTTTTTTGTTGAATATTTATTATTAATATTTCAGGTTTCCTAATTAATATTTCAAGGTGAAAAAATTCCTTGTAAGTGCTGTATTTAGCTATGAACAATAAATTTTGAAAAGGAGGGCTTAATTATCATTCAGTTCTAAATATTCCTTTGTTCCTTATTTATTTCATTTTTAGCTCAGGGGTTAATTAGTAATATATTTTTTAATTTATAAATATATCAGGTTTTTAGCTATAATTTCTAAAAATGGTATTCATTTCTAATTGATCCCATTATGTCAGAGAAAATAGCCAAATAGAGAAAATATAATATTTGGTTATTTGGAATGTACTGAGGTTTACTTTTTGGCCTAGTACAACATTTTTTTTCAAAAATGTTCCTTGGTGGGGACTTCCCTGGTGGCGCAGTGGTTAAGAATCTGTGTCCAGGAAGATCCCACATGCCGCGGAGCAACTAAGCCCGTGCACCACAACTACTGAGCCTGCGTGCCACAGCTACTGAGCCCACGTGCCACAACTACTGAGCCCTCATGCCACAACTACTGAAGCCCACGTACCTAGAGCCCATGGTCCACAACAAGAGAAGCTACCGCAATGAGAAGCCCACGCACCGCAACAAAGAGTAGCCCCCACTCACCGCAACTAGAGAAAGCCTTTGCACAGCAAGGAAGACCCGACCCAACACAGCCATAAATAAATAAATAAATTTATTTAAATTAAAAAGTTCCTTGGTGATCAAGAAAAATCAATCTCTCTGTTTCTCAATATAGAGCTCTATATATGTCTGAGCTCAAGCTATACTGTACTATTCTGGTTTTTATATCTTATTTTTAATCTACTTGGTCTAATAGTTTCTGAAAGGGCTATATTAAAGCCTCAAAAATAGCTAATGCTTTATCCAATTCTCCCTGCTGTTCTATCAGCTGTTGCTTGGTATAGAAGGGCTATATGTAGTTAGGATGGATATATATTTTTTGTCTTACTTTTCCTCTGCAGTTAAATAACATTTCATTATTAACGATATTTTGCCTTGAATTTTATTTTGTTGAATGTTAAAATTGTTACACCAGCTTTACTTTGATTTGTATTTTCCTGGTATAGCATTTTCCTTCCATTAGTTTCAAATTTTCTTTACCTTTCCAGTTTAAGAGTGTCTCTTGCATATATCATTGGATTTTAAAATTCAGTCTGGGGACTTTCCTGGTGGTGCAGTGGTTAAGACTCCACACTCCCAGTGCAGGGGACCTGTGTTTAATCCCTGGTCAGGGAACTAGATCCCACATGCCTGCCACAACTAAGAGTTTACATGCCACAACAAAGGAGCCCACCGGCCACAACTAAGGAGCCTGCCTGATGCAATTAAGACCCAGTGCAACCAAATAAATAAAAAATAAATATAAAAAAATAAAATAAAATACAGTCTGATAGTCTGTTTTTAAGCCACATATATTTATTACAATTAGTAATATACTAGATGTTATTCTACCTTCTTATTTTACATTTTCTGTTCAGTGCATTTTTTTTTTCCTCCTAGTCAGTAGATTGAATTTACTCCTGCTAATTTAAAATGAAGTCTCTTCATTCTTTTTTATGGTTGCATATTATGCCATTGTATGAATGTGCTGTAATTTATTCAATTCATCCATTATTGATAGACATTCAAATCTTTTCCAACTATATTTCAATCATATTTTATTTCAAATAATGAAAAACCTTGTTCATGCTTCCCAATTCAAGTTGGTCTTGCAGGTTTACCTTCCTGGGTGATGTTGGCTCCTAGAACTGATAGACTCTTTCTTAAGTTCTGTCTTAGACTGGGTTCTACAGAAATGGTCCCTGAGATGAGCATTCCTGTGAAATGGCTTACTGAGTCCTGAGCCCAGGAAAAACCCGTGGGAGAGTGGGGAAGAAGAACAGGAAAGGAGGCCAGGCCAGGTGCAGCATCTAGCAAATCAGCTGGGAAATGACTTTGGTTTGATCTAACAGAGGAGTTATGGGGACAGTACAGGCCCCTCCTGTACATGTCCTGACCAAGGCAAGATGCTGCTCCCATCTAACATTGTATGGGCCATTCAAAGAGACATAAATCCGTAACGTCTCTTCCCAAGGAGCCATAAATCCCAGCACCCCTGCTGCCCATCAGAGTAGAAGAGCCCTAAGGGCAGTTTTCTAATCTCAAAATTAATGACGGCCTTTAAGGCAAGGAGTGCCTAGGCTGACTCTTGCCTGCTCCCCTTAGAGGTCATGTGGCCTTAGGCAAGACATCTGGAAACACCCTCACAGATCACACAGAAGTAATGTTTAATCTGGGCACCACATGGCCAGCGCAGTTGACACATAAAATTAACCATCACGGGAGGTGACCCCAGGAAACACAGGGAGGGAGTCAGGAAGTGAGGCAGGGGAAGGAGAACAGTACTTAACGAGCAGGATATCACTATAGACTCCATGGTGCTGGAAACCCTCTGAGAAACCCTGTGGAACACATCCTCAGAGTGGGGAGCTGGGGTATTGATCCACCAACTCCCAGCCCCCTTTTGTTGAGACTTACCCCAGAGTTGTTGAATCCTCGACACTTACAGGTTGTCTTACCTGTAAGACCTTGGTCAAGTGGGTTGACCAAGTTCACGGGGTGCTGAAGAAAGCCTTTGAGAAGAAAAACAAGGTGATAAAGATGCTTGGGGTGGGAAGTTTACAGTATACATGAGAGCTGTCCAATGCAGCTGCAGGTGAACTCGTTGACCGAAGAACACGGGGTCGGACACCAAGAGCCCCTGCTACAAATGCCTTGAAAATCCATCTTGACTTCAGGACACAGTGAAATGTAATATCTCATGAACCCAATTTTAACTTATTACAGGAAGCAAAATATCACTCTAATGTTATTGCTTCTAAAGTTTTGTTCCGTAAAACGAACTTTCAAAAGTGTGCTCTGAGAGGGCCATTATAACTAGTCATCTTTCCTCTTATAAAGAACTATTTCTTAATCCTGTTCTCCTAGCCACATTACAAAAACTATTATAACTTCAGCAGATAATACACCCTGAGTCAATATCAGATGTGTCATAAATTAATGCCAGCACCAGTACAACGTTTCGGTCACCATATCTGTTACAGAAAAATCTAAATGTGTTAATATCATCCAATCACTCTGCCCTCAAGTTTTCCAGGCCATTTAATTATTAAATTTCTCTTTGGAAAGGGATCCCTATGGTAAGCAATCCAGACCTTGGTGGATGGCAGGGTTTTCTCCGAGGTCACCAGAGCTTTTAACCGCTGCCTAAAGTGCATCCCGTGTTGATTAAGATACCCCAGATTAACTAGATTTAGCCGCGGCAATCACACTCCATTCGGCAGGGCTCATCTCTGGTGAATCGTGGACATTAATGACAGTTGCAAGAGCTCAAATATTATGTAATCACTAATTACATTCTGCTCAATTAGTGGAGGCTTATCAGTGTGAATCACTAATGGCTGATCACTCTGTTCTCTCTGGGAAGGAAGAGATGGGTTGCCTCGTTTCCTGATTGAATTAGCATAGACACAGACGCTGTTAACGAACGTGGGTGACGATGAAGAGGCTCCACGTCTGTGATGGACAAAGGCAAGAGGATGGCCACCAACACTTCATTTTGAACCTCAAAGCCGCGTGTCTGTGGTTTGTCAGTGTGACTCATTCACTTCCCACCTTCCAAATGGAAAACACACGCAACATCCTGGCCAAACAGCCACTAAAAAGCTTGTGCACAAAGCCAGCTAAAGACACACACACACCCTTGGACGTGTGTGTTTCTTAAATTGATTTTCAGAGATCCAAGCTCTAAGGATTTGTGGGACATTCAAGTACGAAGCCTGTGACAAAACGGGAAGAGCACATCTGAAATGGTGAAGCCCTTGCCAGATTTTTCTTAACCCTCTGTGTGTTGGGCCTTATTAGCTGCTTGGGCTCCCGTAACAAAATACCACAGACTGGGCAGCTTCAGAATCTCCTAACACGAGTGGATTTATTATTTAAATCTAGTGGGAAAAAGTTGTACTTCCTGGGGGGATTAGTAGATGTGAAGAATAGGCATTCATTTTTAAGTTACTGAAAATATGTGCAATGTTCTAAATAATAGCAAATATTAGTGGAGGTAATTTATTTTCTCACTTCTGGAGGCTGGAAGTCCAAGATCAAGGTGTTGGTAGGGTTGGTTTTTCTGAAGCCCATCTCCCTCGTTTGCAGACGGCCACCTTCTCGCTGTGTCCTCACGTGGCCTTGCCTCTGTGTGCGTGCTGGTATCATGTCTCTCCTTGTGCCCAAATTCCCTCCCCTCCCCTTATAAGGACACCAGTTAGGGCCCACCTTAGTGACCTCATTGTAATGTGATTACCTCGGAGTTAGGGCTTCAACGCATGAATTTGGGGGCACACAATTCAGCCCATAAAGCCAGGATGTGCACAAACTATGTCTATTCTAACCTAATAAGTTCTTGCTGGAAGATTGGCAGCAGGCTTGGACTGCATGAACATCCCAAGGGCCCCCTTGGGTGAGAGCTGTCCAGTCCATGACAGCAGGCCACAACCACGTGTGACTGCTGAGCGCTTGAAATAGGGCTACTGCCACTGAGGAATTGAGTCCTTAATTTTGTTTCATTTTAATTAATTTAAGTCTTCAAACTAAAGGAGAGTAAATATGTTTTCCCGTGAAACACAACTTTATTGTTTGAGTAGAGATACATTTCACTTGAACTATTTTTTTTTTTTTTTGGACAGGAAAGTAGAATTTATTGGTGGGTGTGTGTAAAGAAAGGACAACACCAAGGCTCTCATGAGTGCAGGGAACTGCACTGTCCACCATCTGTCCAGGGAACACGATTAGGGATGTATTTGACCCCAGAGCTATCCACGATGACTCGCTCTTCTGCCACCATGTCTTCAAATTCATCTGCATTAAGCTTAGTAAATCCGCACTTCTTGGAGATGTGGATCTTCTGACTGCCAGGGAACTTGATCTTGGCCCTGTGGAGGGCCTCAATCACATGCTCCTTGTTCTGCAGCTTGCTGCGGATGGACATTATGACTTGGCCAATGTGGACCCTGGCCACTGTGCCCTGGGGCTTTCCAAAGGCATCGTGCATACCTGTCTGGAGCCTAGACTGGGGACAGCATGCCAGTCATGATGTCCACTGGCAAGGGCTGTCTCCAAGGCCCCTTAGGGCAACCCACACAGGCAACAAGCTGCATACACTACCGAGGAGGCTGCTGTTTGCAGCCATTGCACACTGGGCCCCCATGGGGAAAAGAGCGCGGTCAGCTTAATTGTCTGCAAATCACTTGAACTAAGAAAAATGTTGTGTCTCAACTGTGATGGCCTATCAGTGTGAAAAATACACTGACATTCAAAATTTAGAATGAAAAATATGTACACTATCTCTTTAATAATTTTTATGTTGATTATGTTTGAACATTTAAAATACATTAGATTAAATGAAATACATTATTAAAATTAAGTTTCCTGTTTCAGAAACAGAGTTATAGATACAGAGAAGGGGGGAGGACTCGGGGGGAGGAAAGAAATGGGTGAGGGAGATTAAGAGGTACAAACTTGCAGTTGCAAAATAAATGTCACCGGTATGACGTGTACAGTGTGGGGAATACAGTCAATAACTATGTAATGTCTTTACACTGACGTATTGTAACTAGATTTATCCTGGTGATCCTTTTGAAATGTATAGAAATATCAAATCACTGTCTTGTGTAATGGGAACTAACAGTGTTGTAAGTCAATTATACTTCAAAAACAAACAAACAGAATAAGAGATCGAATTTGTGGTTAGTGAAGGTGGGTGTAGGTATGGGGAATCAGAAGAAGGTGGTCAAAAGTACAAATTTTCAGTTATAAGATAAATAAGTACTAGAGATGTAATGTACAACATGACACATATAGTTAACACTGCTGTATGTTATATATGAAAGTTGTTCAGAGAATAAGTCCTGAGAGTTCTCATCACAAGGAAAAGTATTTTTTTCTATTTCTTTAATTTTGTATGTATATGAGATGATGGATGTCTACTAAACTCACTGTGATAATCATTTCATGATGTATGTAAATCTAATCATTATGCTGTGCACCTTAAACTATACAGCACTGTATATATATTAAGGTATATGTCAATTATACCTCAATAAAGCTGGAAGAAAAAAATAAAAATTAAAAATTAAAAAAATTAATTTCACCTGTTTCTTTTTACTTTTTATAATGTGGGTACAAGAAAATTTTAAATTACGTGTCTGGTTGGCACTATATTTCTATCAGACAACATCAGGTTAAAATTTTCATCCTCCAGTATCCCATTGCTCACCAAAGTCACGTCACCAGGTAAACAAAAAGTTTAATTCCTTTTGCCAAAATGATTAAAGTTCCAGGTCCTTTGTGTCTTCTTTTACAAAGATTAAGATAAGCAAAATCAACCATTTCTTCTTGGATAATATATTATTAAATCTGCATTACTAGCCATATTTGTAATATTTTCAACATTAAAATCTTGTTAACACATAGGTACCTACATTTAAGAGTCAGGAATAATTTTCTTCATAATGAAAAGGTGCTTCCTTATGAGTTCATCCTGCTCTCCTCGTGCCTCTGGGTTTTTCCCAGGACACCCTGACTGCATTCATCCCCCGATTCTTCTCACCCTTTTTTTCTGTCCTCCTCCCTCAGTCGCCAGGAAATTCTTAGATAAGACATTCTTTCCTTATTTCTATTTAACACACGCTGAAAACCCACTCTCATTTCTTCATCTGAAATATGGAAGAGACATACTGCATTTCACAGCATGAAAAGTGGAAGAATTACAAGTTAAAAATTCAAACAAAATAAATGTTTGATAGTATGTCAATGTAAGTGGGTTGGTTGTCTCTAACCCATCTTAAGCAGCTTAATCCCCAAATGTTGTAAAGAACAACTAACAGGCAGCAGACGGAACTTCTGGACACCCAACTCCATGGCTCAGTTTGGTCTTACCCAGCCACCAGCACGTCTCACCCCCAAGAAAGACTGTCTACAATTCCCCAAATGATCACAGAATTCATCCAATATCACATTCTCATCCTGAAATACAGGACAGGGGGCAGTAAAAGAGATGGTTTTTGCCTTATCCTTTTGTTCTCTCTGGCTCAATCAGCCTTTAGAAATAACGAAATCAATGCAAACATTTGTTGGAAGGATGCCCACTTTGAGGATCATTTGCTACCTAACTGCCTTGGTCGTTTATATGGATCCCAGGGAGGATTTCAGAGTCTCTCACCCTTGTTGCTCAGATAAAAGGAAGAGTCAGGTGTTGAGTTTGGTTGTGTGTGTGTTTGTGTGTGTGTGTGTGGTTTAACATTTGATGAAGTTTCCATTTCACACACACAAGGATTCCCATGTGAGTTTTATTTTCCTGTCCTTTAATTGAAGTGATGCAGATTGAATCAAAGACAAAAATGCATTCAGATCCAAAAGGGAGAAAATATTTACAGCCAGAAAAGTGACATAAAAGTGTCTGGCCGCATGTACATTAAAAAAACATCTTTTTGTGTACGTAGTAGCAGCAATACATGGTAGAGTGGCTTAAATTAGAAACTACAAGGAAAAGAATGGTTGGTAAAGACAATCAGCAGACAAGTACAAAAGATCTACCTACCAAAACTAAGGCGGGCAAGATAGAAAAAGATATACATCAATCAAATCCTCATGTGATGTAATAGAAGTTCAGTAGAAAATATGGGGAGATAAAAAATCAAGAACATTGGGAGGCCATGTTAATTAGAGTTATAGAGGCAATTACTGGAAGACAGAAAATTGTTTTAAAATTCTTTGACCCATTGGTTATTCAGGAGTATGTTGTTTAGTACCCCCATATTTGAGAATTTTACAGTTTTCCTCCTGTTATTGATTTATAGGTTCATACCATTGTGATCAGAAAAGATACTTGGTATAATTTTAATCTTTTTAAATTTGCTGAGACTTCTTTTGTGACCTAACATACAATCTATCCTGGAGAATGTTCCATGTGCACATAAAAAGAATATGTAGTCTACTGTTGGTGGATGGAATGTTCTATGTATGTCTGTTAGATTCTTTTGGTCTAAAGTATCATTTAAGTTCAATGTTTCCTTATTGATTTTCTATCTGGATGATCTATTCATTGTTGAAAGTGCAGCATTGAAGCTGCCTACTATTATTTTATTGTCTACTTCTCCCTTCAGATCTATTAGTATTTGCTTAACATATTTAGGTGCTCCAATGTTGGGTGCGTATATATTTACAATTATATATCCTCTCAATGAATTGACCCCTTTATCATTATATAATGTCCTTCTTTGTCTCTTTTTTACTTAAAGTCTATTTTGCTGATATAAATATAGCTACCTCTGCTCTCTTTCGGTTTCCATTTGCTTGGAATATCTTTTTCCATCCTTACACTTTGAAGGTATATGTGTCCTTCAAACTGAAGTGAGTCTCTTGTAGGCAGCATATAGTTGGGTCTTGTTTGTTTGTTATTCATTCAGCCACTCTTATGTCTTTTGTTTGGAGCATTTAATCCATTCGCACTTAAAGCAATTATTGATAGGTAAGGACTTACTATTTTCATCCCATTCATTCCTTTCTGGTTGTTTTGTTGTTGTTTTGTTCCTTTCTTCCTCTCTTACTCTCTTCCTTTGTGAACTGATGATTTTTCATAGTGGTATACTTTGATTCCTTTTCTTAATCTTGTGCGTATCTATTATAGGTTTTGATTTTGTAGTTGTCCTGAGGCTTATTTGAAACATCTTATAGATATACCAGTCTATTTTAAGCTGATAACAACTTAAGTTTGATCACACAAAAAATCTACCCTTTTATTCCCCCCGCAACATACACATTTTATGTTTTGATGTCACACTTTACATCTTTTTATGTTGTGTATTTATTAACAAATTATTATAGTGATAGCTATTTTTAATTCTTTTGTCTTTCAACTTTTATACTAAAGTTAAATGGTTAACACTTCACCATATTGCAGTATTGCAGTATTCTGAATCTGACTGCACACTTGCCTTTACCAGTGTGTTGTTTATTTTTATATGTTTTTATGTTACTGGTTAGGATCCTTTCATTTTCAACTCGAAAAACTTCTTTCAGCGTTTCTTGTAAAGCAAGTCTAGCAGTGATGAACTCCCTCAGCTTTTGTTTGTCTGGGAAAATCTTTATCTCCTTAATTTTTGAAGTACAGATTTGCTGGGTAAATTGTTCTTGGTTAGCAGTTCCTTTCTCTCAGCATTTTGAATATAGCACCCCAGGAAATCTATTTTTAAAAATGAACTTTGATCCCTACCTCATACCAGTCACAAAATGGTAATGTAAAATAATGGTAATAGTAAATTTCCACTTTGGATATCAATCTGGCAATTTCTGGAAAAGTTAACATAGAATTACTATATGACCATCAATTCTACTCCTAGGTATATATCCAAGAGAAATGAAAATATATGTCCATACAAAATATCTGCACACAAATGTCCATAGCAGCATTATTCATAATTCAAAAAGTGAAAATAACCCAAATGTCCACCAACTGATGAATGGCTAAACAAAATGTGATATATCCATACACTAGAATACTATCTGGCCATAAAAAGGCTGTAACATGATGAATCCTGAAAACATTATGGTAAGTGAAAAAAGTCAGACACAGAAGGCCACATATTGTATTCCATGTCCAGAAAAGGAAAATCCACAGAGACAGAAAGTAGATTAGTTGCTACCAGAGACTGGGGAAGGGAAGAATGGAGAGCGACTGCTAATGGTGGAGGGTTTCTTTTGGGGGTGATGAAAATGTTCTGGAATTAAATAGCACTAATGGTTGCACACTCTGTGAATATACATGATGACTATAGTTAACCCTGCTCTATGATATATAGGAAAGTTAAGAGAGAAGATCCTAAGAATTCTCATCACAAGAAAAATATTTTTCTTTCTCTTTTTATTGTATCTGTATAAGGTGATGGATGCTAACTAAATTTATTGCAGTAATCATTTCACAATATATGTAAGTCAAACCATTATGCTGTACACCTTAAAGTTATACAGGATATATGTCAGTTATATCTCAATAAAAATGAAAAAAGAAATAATTACATAGCAAAAAATCTAGAAATAATGCAAATGTCCATAACCAATAGAACAGATCTATAAATTATGGTTTATTGACACCACAACTATTATGATGAACTACAAATACCTGTAATAATATGGATGAATCTTATAAACATAATGTTGCAAGAAAGAATCCAGACACAAAAAGGTACATATCATATGTTTCAATTTATGTAAAGTTCAAAAACAGGCAAAACTAATCTGTGTTGTTAGATAGACGTGCGTTACCTTTGGGAGGGTATTGACTGACGGGGGCATGAAGGAGTTTCTGTGATGCTGGTAATGTTCTTTTTCCAGATCTGGTGTCAGTTACACATGTGAATCTACTTTGTGAAAATTTATCAAACTGTGCACTTATGATATGCGTGCTTTTCAATACTTAACGTTACATTTATGAGAACTCTGAAGGGGCTGAGATTTTAGCCTGCCTTGATCTCATGGATGCCAGCAGAAGACATGAGACTCCAGGGTCAGAGACAAAGGACTTTATTATTCACAGGAACCATGAGGTTCATGTTTACATCAGCTCCCTTTGACCCCCAAGTATCATGGGGTGACATGGAGTGGGGCCCAGGTGGGTGCTGTACACACACTGGGTTGGCATCAGACCCAAGGAACACTGAGCTTAGGAAATCTCAGTCTTTGAAAGGAGCTGCAAGCAAACACTGCTCAAATCTTGTCCCAGAGGCAACCATCATCTTTATTATACTGGGCAGCAAACAAACCTGCCCTGGCCTCAGAGGGAAACCCTCTCTCTGTCTTCCAAGGCTATTTGCTATACAAACATCCTTGAACAGATAGTCTGGAACAAAAGACGTCAGTGCCTCTGCTCGTAAGACATGCAGTATCAATATGAGAGACCCACAGAGAACTGCCTCCCCACAATATGGCAATAAAAATGTACATTTATAAAATCATTAAATAAATCATTACAGAAGCCAAAGATAAAGTTCCTTTGACAGTTCTTCTGCTCTGAGTGATCATTATTTGTTGCGTGCATTCCTTTCCAGACCATCAGCTGTACAATTACAAATATATATATAGAGAGAGAGAGACAGAGAGACAGAGAGAAACAGAGAGAGACACAGAGGACAGAAACAGAGAGAGACAGAGAAAGTGATCTGGAGTACAGTATACAACATCATACCCTAACAAAGAGCTACAAACACAAGGTAGAGCCACCTCCTGCAAAGCTCCTTGGAAGGACATACTAATAGGGCCCTTTGCCTTGCCCTCCTCCTTTCTTCCTCTTTCAGATGCGATGGCTGCAGCTGTGCAGTATGAGCATGAGACATCCTTGAGATGGAAACAATCTTCTAAAAACGGTGGAGTAGAAAGACAAAAGGAACCTGGAACACTGATAGCATCATGGGGCCCATTCACTTCCTCCCTAGACTACCTACTTCTGCAATTCCCGTTACATGTTTGAAAAACAACCCACTCTGCTTTTCTGTGATTACTGAGACCGTGATGGAGCCAGGATTTGAACCAAAGCCAAACCCATGTATTTGACCCTCAAACAATGCTGAATCACTCTTACCCACACAAAAGGGATGCTATTACTATAGCAGTCACCAACAGTGGCCAGGAATGACTGGAAAAACCCTGCTCTTGCTATTCTCCCTCGGAGCAGTTGGAGTTGCCCATCCCCCTTCCAAGTCACAACAATTTCAACTTCATAACACCAACCGAAGATATGGTGCTTGTGAGAGATAAAAGTAGAAATAGCCTAATACTGCATAACTTTCTTTATTGAGGATACCTACACAGGCGAGCGCAGATTTATAGACAAGAACAAAGCAAATGTTTAAAACAGAAAACTCCGAATCTAGCTTCACCACTGGATTTGCTGTGTGACCTTAGAAAAATCACATCATTTCTCTCACTTCCCTTTTCTTACATGTTAGTAAAATGGACTTTAGTGCCATGGGCTTGCAATGAGAGTCCAGTGAGGAAATACACATAAAAGCTTTTCAAAAAACCAACACTGCTCTGGACACAGAGGAATCACCGTATAAATATTGAATTCCCAGCGTACATGTACACCGAGCACGGAGAGCTTTGTGGTTATCGGCATTGCATTGCAGTGACCCCAATTTTCTCCCTGTCTTTTAGCCATTATGTCGTGGGAGACCCCACGAGACACAGAAATAATGACAGAATGGGGTGACATTGTCACAGTGAGGGGTGTGTGTGCCTGCGTGTGTGTGCGCGTGCATGTGTGTGTTAAAGATTTATCCCTTTTCTCCTTCATACATTTCGTGCAAAGGATTGCTGAATATTCATTGATCTATCCAGGATCCACAAGTACGCTATTAGAAATGCATTGCTTATCTATATTTTTGAAATGTTGAAGTAATTCATTGTTGATCCTTTGCGAGATAGGTTTGCTACCTTTAAACTGAAGTGACAATAACACCCCAGCTGTCTTCGGTTTCTCTCGAGTTGTGCTGATATCCTTGATGTCGCTAACAAACCAGAGACTGCCTGTGAGAATCCTGCACGTCACCTTTAAATTGAAAAAGGCCCGAAATAGCGAACTCTCACTTCTGGTAGGAAAGAGAAACGAGAGAAGGGCAAAGTGATGGTTATTCATGAATCACTCGGGCCTGCCATGATAAATACCACTGGCCTTGTTCTCTTCTTCTCCAGGCTCATAATTCTCTCCCTGAAGGTGTTTCACCTGCCCAGGAAGAACTGGGCTGGGGGGGATGTCTAGTAAACCTGATTTTTAAAGCCTCTTAAACCGCAGAAGTCTGTGTATGGGTTACACGACCTTCTTTTTGCGTACATCAACACGGGGTCCAAATCATCTCAGCAGATTGGGGAGAGGACACCAACACAGTATGTCATGTTTGGTCCCAGGTTCTGTGACAACCTAGTAATGTAAAAGAAGGTGAAATAAACATGCAATGACTGAACTTCTTTTAGAAGACTACAAGCGAATGGGTCCAGATTTGGCCTTCTGTTGCAACATTAAATATGCAGATCATTCTCCGAGCAGAGATCCTGCATATAAGGGAGGGAACGTTCGTGCCATTTCCGTATAAAAGGCTAGCATGGTATATTATTTGCAAAGAAATACAGCAGTGCAAAAATAAACATGAAAAGTGTGGCTTCCGGGTGTTTTATTGCAGACTTCTGAATGTCCTTTCATTGTTTGAACAGGGAGTTGCCATTTTTGCTGGCGCTGATAGGCAATGCTATGTGACAGGTTGGCAAACAATTTGACTGTTTTCCTCTCTCTCCTTACAAATGATATTTATAGACTAAGAATCGCATTTGGTTCCGCTTTCCGACACAGTTATCTTCTTGGGCGTGGATTAAATGTAGATCTGGGTGTTGAAAGACATTTACAAAAGTGCTGTTTGTGAACCAGGAGGCCAGTTCTATTATCTCCAGAACATTTAAATCTTAATGATTGGCATTGTTGTCTAAAAGACGGTGTTTTTCCTGCTGAGAAACTGCATTAGATTCAAGAAACGGAGCTCATTTCCATTCTCTCAGCAGTCTCTCTAGAAATGACATGCAGTGCTTGAAACTGTTTATTTCCAAATTCCGGCTTCCCTCGCATCACTCATCAGCTTCAATTACCAGTTTTCCGGAGCTGAGCCATCAGGCAGTCTGACACCGGGGTCCGGCCTAATTCCCACCTTCTCCAGAGTCAAGAGCATAATGTGCGGATGAAAAGGTGCAAAATAGCCTGGACTTCATTAGCATGCAGGGCCCGGCTGTTCATTTGCTGGCTGCGAATGGAAGTTCTGACACTCGGAGCCGGCTGCAAAATGAGAAAAGTCCTCTTCAGGGGAGCTGGGGTCCTCGGTGGTGAGGAAAGGTCATCAAAAAGACAGCCACTGCCCTTGCTCCCTGCTCTCCAGGACTGCTTATTGATTCCAGGGACACCTCATTACACGCCGGATCAACATATTATTGCCATGTTCTGCGACTGAATTGTTTACAAGTGTCTTTATCGCCGGCAAAGGCCGGCCCGGTGATGCGTGACTACACTCATTTGGCTGTGACCCGCCAATTATGTGTTATCCGATACGTTGCGGGGTATCTTGATCTTTGCCCGGGTCTTCTCCCGGCATCAACACAGTCCCATTTACTACTTCTTTCTAACCACTCTTTGGGAAAGTAGCCATTAGCCTGTCAGTGTATAAGAGTGTGTGTGTGTGTGTGTGTGTGTGTGTGCGCGCGCGCGCACTCTGCTATAGGAAATCTGAGTGTCATTTCTCCGATGCTTGCTATGCATGAGGTTCATAATTAGTTGGGAGAAAGAAATTCTCTCCCTCTCTCTCTCTGTCTAACACACACACACACCTTTTTCTTATGGCATCTAGGATAACCCACACAATTTGCAATCAGCATGCACAACAGAGAGCATAATGCAGCTTGTTACGGAGCTCCTCTGCTTGTACATATAGGCCCTATGAGAGACCTGTCATATTTTATTTGGGCATAGCCACTGCAAACCACCATTGTTATCTTTCATTACAGACACTTCTATGGCTCCATAAAAGAAAGAGTGGAATAGCGACTCGATTAAAAACTCCATAAGAAGATTGTGCAAACTCCCTCCGCCCCAAAAAGTGGAGACGAAGCCCTAGTTTGGAAGGGAGTGTATTCTATGATGCAAACTTGATTTCCCTTTCCCTCCGATGGTGACTACTGTCTTCCCTTTAATGATGCCGTGTATTGACAACTTTGGTTTACCGCTATGCATATTGCTTGGGGAAGTTTTAATGACTGCCAAACATTTGGGCTGTCTCAACCAAATACTAAAGTGAGCAGGGAGGGCATTTCATTTACATCTCCAGTTGCCATCAGGAATGGCTCCTTAATGAGTTTTCTAGTCCGGGGAATATAGCAAAACAAATGCCAAGAAATTTGCCTTCACGTTTCCTGGAAGAATAAATCCTTGGCAATGGGCACAGACTACAATGAGTGAAATGAAACTCAAGAATCCAACTGCCTTCAGAAAGGTGACATCTGTAAATCCATTCATTTCCAGCAGTTTCCCAGATTTGTCTGGTATTTGTCTTCAAATTAATTTCCTACATTTTTTCCCTCTTTCAAATCTGTGGAAAGGATTTTGGTAACGTTATCAAGTTCTTTGTATTCTTTCTGAAACCTCTGGGTCCTGGCTTCCTGACAAAGAGTAACTGAAAAGGCTGAACAAAGCCCCCTGGTCAGGGTGCTTTAGCTCAAAGAGTCAATGGAGAGATGTTTGCTCCACCAAGTGTTTAAGGACACTGCAAATTCTGTAGCGTCATCAACCAACAAATAGCCTTTGGAAGAGAAGAAGATGATGGGAAGGATTACTCTGGATTTATTTTTGGAGACATGATTGCATGTGGAGGAGTTTGGTGAAGGGATAAAGGTAGAACAAGCAGGGCTGTTTACCAAGGTTCCCATCTGAAGAGCAAACCTCAATGTGGTTGGGATTCAGAGAATGCCGGAAAGGATGGCTCTCAATAACCAGGGGTTATCTACAAGGAAAGGGTTTCTTTGCTCACTTAGATGAGGTTGTAACAATGAAGCAGTGTGAGTGCCCAGTCAATGGGCAATTGGGGGTTGAATGTTCTTAGACAGATGGAACAGCTCCATCCAGGGGCTTCTGCCAGTTTTTATAATCAGCTCATTTCTTATTTCCACCATAAAAAAGAATTCCTTCCTGTTACAGTTTTAACCCCTCATCATCTTTATGAATCCCTCAAATGGGCATCAAAAGGTTCTCTTCAGTTAACAGGATGGCCAGTAATCCTAGATCCTCTGAATTTTTCCCCCATCTTTAGGAATCACACATGCTTACATAAATTTTCTGATGGTTAATAGAAAATGCAGACACAGGCTGCAAGCACAGTGGCGTGGTGAAATGATCAGATGGTAAGTGACAAAAAAGAACCTTGTTTTAAAGTCATTTATTAAATATAACTTTGTGGCAGGGAAAGTTCTAGAAACTTAGTGTACATTTACTTATTTCTCGCAACAATCCCGTGACTTGGGTATTGCTATTCCCACTTTCCAGATGAGGAACCCTTTTCCCACATCAGAGTTTTCAAATGTCCCAAGGTCACCAGGCTAGTGACAGAGGCAGAATTGAAACTCAGGTGTGACCTGAGTCCATGCTGTATTCTGCCTCTCCCAGAGCCAGTATCCATCACAAAGTCCCCAGGCCCAGGAAAGTACATTTTCTGCATGCCAGCCAACATTAACACACAAAAAGTTGCCAGTCATGATAATGTGCAGAAACCATCACCTTTTACACATCTGATATCCTTAGCCATAAGGTGGGCTGCAAGCCTTCTTTAATTGACAGAACAAAGAAAGTTTTGATCCACAAAGGCAATTCAGGGCATTTAATTAAAGAGCAGGGTGGGGCTTGCATATTCAGGGAACTCTGGAAGTGCCCCCACCAGTTACTAGGAGCAACCGTGGAAGTCTCGTCAATTGTTAGCACTGATGCTCATCCCAGTGGTCTGCTGATCTTCCCTTAGTGGTTCTACTAAAGGTCCAACTATAAAACAAGAACAATATTTATTCCACTCCCTGCGGACACCATGGGTCAGTTTTCCCACAGGCTTCCTCTGCCTTTGGAAACCTAGTGACTAAGTGTCCAGTCACAACATAGAAGATTGGATCCCAGAGACTGGAGGGATGTTCATCCACTGGCTGCAACCCACACAAACGTGCTCATAGGTTCTGGAATCTTCCTTTCACTCATGTTCCCATTTTTCTCTGTTGTGCGTGAGAACGCTGGCCACTTTCGAATGCCCAGGACCATGCACTATTCAGAATGTCTCTGGGACACCTGGCCTGGTTGACATGAGGGAGGCCACTTGTCCGCGGGGGCCCTCCTTCCTCAGTTCTCCTTCCTTCAGCATCAGTGGCCTCCAATCTTCCAGCACATTCATGCTGCCCCAGCTTCTTCTGTGAGAGAAAAAGAAACACTCTTCTTATCAAGTAATTTACACTAAGACATCAGAGATTCAAATTTCCACCCCTCTTCCCACCACTTCCCATCCATCTCCAAAGGGTTGGGTCATACTTGTATTTTAAAAGAGGGCAACGCTGGACACAGGAAATAGTGCATCGCGGAGCAGAGGAAGCCTTCCAGGCACTTTCCACGTGATCCAGCCCAGTTACACCTGGCCATTCCTGCCTGTAGGTGTGTGTGTGTCATCAAAGTCTCATGTAGGCTGGGAGGAGTTCAGAATTATTTGGTTTTCAGAATAAGCAGCTGACGACTCTACATAAATCAACTAGAAATGAGCTCCACTGATCCAGATCTTAGCCCAAGGGCACATGTCACTGCCTCCACCCAGCCCTTACTTCTTAGTCCTCCCTTTGTCTTTGCACAGATGCACATTGAGATCCCATTGAGTGCTCCAAACTGTACAAAGTGTTCTCTAACCTGCATTCTCTGTCCTCAAAGAGCCAACAGTAAACAGCAACAAAAAGTCCCACAAGACAGTAAACAACTAAGGACAAAATAAGTGTGTCTAGGGGCTTCCCTGGTGGCTCAGGGGTTGAGAATCTGCCTGCCAATGCAGGGGACACAGGTTCGAGCCCTAGTCTGGGAAGATCCCACATGCCGCGGAGCAACTAGGCCCGTGAGCCACAACTACTGAGCCTGCGCGTCTGGAGCCTGTGCTCCGCAACAGGAGAGGCCGCGACAGGGAGAGGCCCGCGCACCGCGATGAAGAGTGGCCCCCGCTCGCCGCAACTAGAGAAAGCCCTCGCACAGAAACGAAGACCCAACACAGCCATAAATAAATAAATAAATAAATAAATAAATAAATTTTTAAAAAAAATAAATAAATAAGTGTGTCTAACAAAGGGTGCCCTAGTTATTCAGATGGGGCTAGAAGACGCAGGCAGACTAACGTGATGGGAAAGGTTTCCTGAAGTCAGGAGTCTGATCTGGGGATCTGAATATGTGGAAAGGGGTGAAGGGGCACGATAGACAGTATATCCAAATGCGGCCATGTCAGCTCCTCCCATTCCCTTACACACATGCAGCTCCTCCCGCCAAGAGGAGGAGCCTATCTCCCACCTTCTTGAATCTGTGCAGACCATGTGACCTGCTTTAACCAATAGAGTGAGACGGGAGTGACATCCGGAGACTTGCAGTGCACAGGTCTCACAAGGACTAGCAGCTTGCGCCTCCTCCCCTGGGAGCTCAGCCACCTGCTGTGCAGAAGTCCAGCACTGAACGATTCCAGACCACGTGAAGAGAGTCCTGGAAGACAACAGGCTGCCTGGATCATTCCATATGAATAAGCCCAGCTGACACTCCACGGAGAAGTGCCCAGCAAGTCCTGCCTGAATTCCTGACACAGAGTTGTGGAGAAGAATAAATTGTTGTGTTAAGCCACTAAGTTTGGGGTGGTTGGTTAAGCAGCCATAAATAACGGATACCGTGGGGATAAAGAGGTGGACACAGTGCTGAGCTGCTTGCCACATAAGAGGATGGCACGAATAGAATGAGAATGAATGCACAGAGTATTTGGGGGTGCCCTAAATTGAGTAAACCAATCTGGCTAGAGCAGCCATTTCAGATTAGCAATTAGAAGAATGTAGATCGATAAACTGGGCCCAGGTAACTTTAACGTGGGAGGGGGAACTTCAAGACCCTTCATCAATGCCGTCTGTAGTGGATGCTGTCAGTGCCCTGTCAGCAGACCCCGGCCCTTATGCTTCAGTGGGCACCAGCTCAACATCCAACCACCAGCACTGGCATTTCATTGCCTGAGTGCTTTTTTGTTGTTTGGCCCGCCTACCTATGCAAATAGGACAGAAATGCTGGGGGAAAGAATGCCTGTGAGACTAATGACTGATGGGAGTTGGTGCATAAACATCCCAGCTCAGGTGGACTCACTCTAAGGCAGGTGTTCTACACTGGGTCCCAGAGTTTCCTTGGTAGAATTAAATCCCAGTCGCCCACAATAGTAACTTGGTTCATAATGCACTTTAATGGCTGCGTTCCCTTCCCTGTTATTCAACCCTGATTCCTACTGGTATTTCCTTTCTACTGGAGGTCCTGAGATCACCTCCCAATAAATTGCTTGCCTTTGGAGAAACCCAAATGAAGAGACTCTCATTTTAGAGTTAGGAAAAATAAAGCCAGGATGCAGATTCCTTTGGGTGAGTGCTTTAACAAAGTGAACTAAAATATGCAGTTTTTCAAACCAAATAGAAATAAATAGAAATTTATTTCTCTCCAAGTAACAGTTCAGGGTGAGAGGGCTCACTCTGCTCCAGGAAGTCATCTTGCAAACCCAGGCCATTGGGGGAGCTTGGTCATCCTCAATATGTGTCTTCCATTCACATCATTCCCAGCCAGCAGGAAGGAAGAGGAAGGGGCAAGTATGAGATGATGATTATGCCCATCACTTTCACTTGCCTTCCATTGGTGAGAACTTAGTCACATGGGCCAAATGCAGCTGCAAGGGAGGCTGGGAAATGTAGTCCAGATGGACAGCCATAAGCCCAGCAAGAAGACAATAAATTGGTGAGAAGTGGCAGACGGGAGTCTCTGACACAGGGGGGATTGGGCGATTGCCCAAGGGCCTGCAGCTAGTTAGTGGACAACTAGAACTATAAGCCTTTTGCCCACCATTTTTTTTTCCTTCTGCCCCCAAACTGATTCCAGCCTGACTGTGGTCTCGAATGCTTAAGAGTCTGACATTCTGCAGGGTCCACCCCCCCCACATCACAGAGTCAGCAAAGCAGAATAAGCCCTTGGAATCCCTCTCATTTTCAGTCCATACTAGGCTGCTAGATTGGACTTTCTGGCCAAATCAAATGGCATAGCGGCCCATAGTCTCTACTGCCGTGACCCTCCCTTTTAAGCAGAGGCAGCTAGCCTCACTGTTAGCCCATATTGCCCCTTAATACAAATTTTTAAAATTAATTTTTATTGGAGTATAGTTGATTTACAATGCTGTGTTACTTTTAGGTGTACCGCAAAGTGAATCAGTTATACATGTACATATATCCACTTTAGATGCTTTTCCCGTATAGGTCATTACAGAGTATTGAGTAGAGTTCCCTGTGCTATTCAGCAGGCCCTTGTTAGTTATCTATTTTATACATAGTAGTGTGTATAGGTCAATCCCAATCTCCCAATTTATCCCCCCCAAATTTTTAAAAATAATAATAATGGACCTCCCTCTTGCTCAAGGAAATTTACTGCCATTCAGCACAACAGTGTCTTAAAAACCATACAAGTCTACAATGGCAATGATGTGAAGGGCACCCCTGGAGTTTGGTGAGGTTTTCAACCTGTCCGTTGTAATCATGAGTCCTGGGCTGGGGAGGGAGAGGAAAGAACCATGGAGCTGGCTGACATCTGTGACGATCAGGGACATTTTACAGTCATCTCTGAAGAACTTGGACTTGTTCTTGGTTTGCAATTATCCACACACAGGCTAAGTGCTGAAGCTCTTTCCTTTTGAGCACAATATCAGGGATGAGATGCACACCCAGCATCAGCACCCAGCATAGCTCATTAAAATATTAAAATAGAGGAAAATGAGAGTAGACAGGGCTGTCTAAGTGACCACTGTTCACAACTTTTACAAATTCAGTTTTTGACTGGAATTGGGTCGTATGTGTAAAACTTGTCTTTTTTTTTAAGGGCAATGGAAACAAATGCCTTGAAAGAAATTGTCTAATGGCTCCACACTGTTCTTATCTCTCAAATTTAAAAAAACAATCCCTTTATCCGTGATAGAGATAGCACTGAGTTTTTAAATCATTATCCTACCCCTTAGCCATTCTTTAATTTTTCCCAAGATAGAAGGTATATTTCCTTTACAGTTAGGTTGGAAATAACCAGGGTATGTGCTGTTTAAGTTATTGACCATCACTTGTTACTGTATGTGCAATATTTTCAGTGCAAGTGTACATGAGTGCAGTTACCTCTGAATTGAACTCTACAAAGTAAGGTGGCACTCTGGATTTTTTCCCCAACAATTTCCCATTATGCTCGACAAAACTCCATCCAAATGCAAACCTCAGTCTCATTTGTACTGAAAATATGTGTCTAATCACCAAGAAGCCAAGCATTTATCAGGATAATCCTTCCAAACTCATCAACTTTAATGGTATCCAGACGACTTTTCTGGAGAGGGCTCATTAGTTTAAAAAAAAAAAAAATTCTCAAAATGTCAATGTTCTGTGGCTTTACTTAGAGAGTTAAAAACATAATCAGAGTTCCCTGCCTTCCTGTTTAATAGCCATTTTCTGCCTATATACTGCTTTGAAAAATAGTCAAGCAAATGTAAAGAAGATAAATACCAGGCATAAACGAAATACCACCAAAGGGGATAGGTTGTATGCATAAAAATGACTAACACCAGAGCTGCAGATTAAGAAACTGAATATCTTGGTGTTTAAAATTAGAATGGTTCCCCAAAGAATTGATAATGTTCCATTTAAGAAAAGAAATGTTTTCAAATCACTCCGCTGGCTAGAGAAGTCTGAATCAAAGTCAGAAATTAATAAAAAGATGCAGACAGAGACCCCCACCCCAGTCATAAATAACAGAGCCGATTTGTATGCTTATAAAAAGCCTGCAAGGCCTGGCGGTGTCTATAGTTCTAAGGGAAAAAAATTTAATAAGATGCAAGAAGAAAATAGAAAAAATAGAAATGAATGTACTTGGTGGAAATGCTATTGTATTCTTGTGACACAATGACTTGTTTTCTGGAAAAGTAATTCTTCCATTGAGCCCAGGCAAGCACTGTGTTCATTGTAAAGTTGTATATTTAGACCTGTAGTCTGAAGGGTTTGCCTGTGTTTAAAGCTCAGTGCTACCCCAGGCTCATTAGAGTACAAGGACAAAGCTCTATCATATTACTGCTTCAACACCACTTAGAACTTTGGGGTAGTTTTCAGTGGTTTCAAGTACTTAGATTGTCAGCAGTGCAGGAAATAGAAAGTAGAATATTGAATGGGTGAGGTGTATACATCAAATGTGTAGGAATGTATAGATGGAGATAAGGATCCTAGTCGAACACCCTGTTACAGTGAAGTCGGCGCAGAACAGTTCCAGGGTAAAGACAGATGTGGAGTAAATTGAGCTGCAATGCACTGCTTGCAAAAATTAGAGCAGTCTGGGTCTCACTCAAGATCAAAGGGTTCCTTTCTAGACTCTGTATCAGGAACAGGGCTCTGCTATGGGTGGCAGAAAGATAAGGGAACGTAATCACAGCCATAAAATCTTTAGTGTAGAGACAGGGATAGCAGAGGAAAAGCGTCAATTCAGGTCTGTTTCGACAACAAGATGGCATCATTCTACAAGTGGTTTTATTGTTGTTGTTTTGTTTTGTTTTAAAAATTCTGGGCCAACTCAATATTTTGACTGACATGCTTGTTCTTTGTGGGAAGCTGCTTATCAGGATGGGGACAGCGTTGGCTGGGGGTGAAGGTAGGAAGGAGAGAGTGTGGTCAGGAGGAGAAGTGGGAAGAAGTCGGGTAAGGACTATGTCCAGTCAAAACAACTCACTCCTGCTGTGATAACTCCATTTGTTTCTTATGTATTTATTTTGGGAATAAATAATACCCATCGATAAGGAGAACACTGAAAGGTACAAGAAGCAATATGGTGAAAACTCGGTCCCCCTCCGGCCCACCTACCCAGGTTCCTCTTCCAGTGGGAACCACCATGACTCTCCCTTGCCTTGCAGATATTTCAATGCACAAGTCCAAACTCTGTTTCGATATTAAAGAAAAACAGCCTGCACCCCCTCAGTCCCCCTCCCCAGGACGTCTGTCTATCTCAGAGTCTTCAACAGATGAACTGCGGACACCCTGACGACCCAGGCGTTTTGTTTTGTTTTGTTTTGTTTTGTTTTGTTTTGTTTTAAGGGGCAGGATTATTACTTAATGATAATCACATATTTTACACATTGTCGTCTGCTGATGTTTAAAAGATAAGAAGAAATTTGTCTAGGCTGACGCCTGAGGCCCTCGGAGGACACCGGGAGACCCTGCCAAAACGCTTCCAAACTGAATAGTCGTTGGGCTGCCAGATAATTCAGAGACTATTTGTATGAGCTGTTTATCAAATTATTAACCGCACAGATGTTGTTTGGCTGAGGAGCAGCTGAATCCCCTTTCTGGCAGCCGCGGAGACAAAGGTCTCCAGGAATAATTGGAGATGTGCGTGGAATATTAAATTAATTTACTGCTCTTAATTCTTATGCAAATTCTGACCTCCGATGGCGCCTATCAATTACCCCGCGCGCAGTGAAAGCTGAGGCGACAGTTTCTTTTCTTCTCTTTGCTTTTTTTTTTTTTTAAGAACTCGAAAAAGGAAATATTTGCAATAAGCAGGCGGTAGGAGCACCGCGTAACTGGAATTATTTAATTGAACCTCCAAGTTTTCAGGGTTGTCGGTAGGGGATAAAACCCCAGGACTCGGGGGAGAGGGCGGGAGGGGTGCGGAGGGCGCAGGAATTTGTGGGTTTGACTGCACACCTGCGGACCGCGGGAAATGCGGCAATGAGCAGAGACGAGTGGTGGGAAACGAACCATCGGCCTGCAGGCGGACGCTGGCCTTCGCGACTCTGCGAGTTCAGCATCAATGCGCGATTCCGTGTCAGGCCCGCGCGCTTCGCAAACCCGGGTCAGGCTTGGAAGCGCCTTTGCGCCGCTCTCCTGGACCGCTGCCTGCAAGGTCTCCATCTGAGCTCTGGCTTCCTTTTACTTATCTTTAAAGGGTTTTAACCCGTCTCTAACCCCCAACCAAAAAAACCAAAACAAGCCAACCAACCAAAAACAAACCAAACCAGATTTTATTCCTTGCTTGAAAAACCAAACCACCACGATGCGCGCGCACGTCCAGCTCCTACTGAAATCCCGGGTGGGCCGAAATGCATTTAATTGTCTCCTGCGTGGCGAAGTGACACCTACTCTTCTCTCTGAATTGAGCAAACGCCCGGGCTTTGTCTGCGCTTGTGGCTTCGGCTCTGTGCGGCTTCTGCGCCTCGGTGGTGGGCTGTAAAACTGGGGTCTCTGAGTGTTTCATCATCTTTCTAATAAGGAAAACCAAATCGGGCGCATAATGTCTTCGGCCCCAGCTCGACCTCGCCGGGACCTCGGCAGCCCGATGATGTCGCCAGCGGCCCCCGGCGCAGTCACGACGCGCCGCCTTTCAGCTCCTTGCGGCCCCCACAAAAGCCAGACAACAATATCAATTAATCATGCAGCCGGCAAACAAGGAGATTTATCCCGCGACAAACAGCCCCACCGAGAGCCGCTGAATGGGCGTGATTAGCATGTGAAAAGGCGAGCAAAACTCCGCGGTTCAACAGCTAAAGAGCAATTTGATGGGGCTGGGATGGGGAAATTACTTGATTAGCGTCCTTCGGAGGAGAGCACAGTTCCAGCCCCTCGGCCCGGAATCCGAAGGGAAACAAAACGCGCTGGTAAACGCGGCGACCTGGAGGGAGAGCGCGCGAGGGAGGGGAGCGCGGGGGCCGGCACTGCGGCTGTGAACCCGGGTGCGGCGGGAGGGGCGAGAAGGAGATGATCCGCTGGCCACGGCCAACGCCCGAGGCCGGAGCCAACACGAGCCGCGACAACTGCTTCTCACTGCCCTCACCTCGGGCTCCCAGGCCGGGACAGGGCGGACTCAGACATTCCCCACCCGGGGCTGGAGCTCGACTTTTCCGCGCTGCCCCTGCTCGGGTCCGAAAGAGTTGCATGCGGAGGGAAAGGCCCACCCACGGCGTCCCACGAGTCCCCTGCGGGGGCCCCAGGGGCGCAGCCCGCCCAGCAGCAGCCTCCGCCAGCTCTAGGGCTCCGGACCCCGGGTCGGAGTCGCGAAGACGGCGATGCGGCCGTTCCACCCGCAGCTCTGCGGTTCCATACCCGCGGGCAGAGAAGATTGGAGCTAGTCAAGACTGTTTTCCGGCTGCTTCGAGTTTAATCACCTTGTTGCTGCCTGATCGAAAGGCTGTCGCGTTTGGGCGTGATTTCTGATGGGAAAATCGTTCCTTGGCTGCATCCCCTCGGGGAGGAGGTGGGGAGCTGCGGCAGAGTGCCACGCGGAGTGAGGACGCTAGGGCCTAGGTGGAGGGACCCGGATGGAGCAGGCCCCGGGGCTCTCCCTGGGTTCGGGTGGGCAGCCCCGGGCCTGCCCTGGATCCGCACACGCAGGGCCAGAGCTGGTGGCGTGGGACGCTGCGTGTCGCGGCCTCCTCCCAGAGGAGGCCCGGGGTTTGGCTTGGGTACACTCGGACCTTTGGGGCAGCGCTTTTATTTTCTGGGGAGATGGGTGACTGGGTGAACCGCTAAGGTGCAAGGGCGGCTCAGGGTTCGCCGGACTCAGGCCCCCAGTACGCCGTCTAGGGTGGGCGCCCACGCTTACCCCTCAACCCCCCGCTCGGCTCAGGAGCTAAAGTCTGCGCCAACCCCAGCCTTGGGAACTTAGTTTACGCTCTCTGGGCGCCCGTAACCTTCCCTCTGGACGCATGCCCACAAGCCCCTGCTCCCCAGCTCCTCCCAGCGCCAGGGAAGGGAAAAGCCACCCCCCCCAACCCCATCCCCAGTCCCCAGTCCCCAAAAGCCCAGACTAACTCCCTCTCCGTCTCAGGACCTAAAAGGGTCCTTCCATCTCACGCCCCAGATCTCAGTATACAGGTGTTTCCGGGATGCGGCCTTCAGTTCTCCTGGGGGCGGGAGAATCTAATTCGGCCTTCGTGAAGTACACTAACACAAAGATAATAAAGACTTCAACAGGCAGTTTCGCCAAGGCCCCGGCTGTCTTAAATTCACCCTGCCCCTTGGCACAAATGAACCAAGCATCAAGCAGTCAAATCTTGTTTTATATAAAGGGGGGGGGGCGGATCGCCCCCATCAAGCTGAACAACTGTCACCCAGTTGAACAGGGTGTCAAGCCGCAGCTCGTGGCCAACTTGAAAAAGCTCAATTCTTTCTGAAAAGTCTCCGGCGGTGGGCGTGCAGCGAACTGCAGCTCGCCCCCTCCTCCCTCTCTCCTTCTCCCTCTCCCTCTCTCTCTCTCTCGACTCCGCGCTGAAGCTACAGTGAGGCCCCTTCCTCTTTCTGTGCCCAGTCGGACCCCGCGAGCCACGGCTTATGGCTGAGGTCAGAGAGGGGCGCTGCGGCCCGCACGCCTGGAGGGCGCAAGAGGGAGCAGGGCGCGGCGGCAGTGGCAGCTCCAGCGAGGAACCCAGGACCCGCGAAGCTGAGGGCTCACACCGGACGCGGAGCCCCAGACGCCCGACGGTCTCCAAGCACGTCTGCCGGACAGGCAGCGCGGCGGGACACGCGGAAATCTGTGCCTTGCGCCCCCGCCCATCTTTTTCCGCTCGACTCTAACGCGCCGCGTGGCCCGAAGCGCTTTCTCTGGGCGGCTAGGGCGGTGCATTTTAATTCCAAAGCCAAGAGGTTGAACCGTCTCTAAGTTGGCGGGCGGAGGGGGCGGTAGCTTGAAACCGGGTGGCTGAATGCCTTTGCCTGCGGGGTGGCAGAGCTGTTCCCACCAATAGCGACGGCTTCGGGCTGGCTTTGTAGTTATTTTTGCGACTTCTGCCCGGTGCCCATCATATTGCCCTGAAAAGCAAAAGAGGCCGCTGCAATTTATTCCGATGGGCGGTTTTTAAGAAGCTGGCAATTTGAACCGGCTGGGTGTTATTTAGTGCAATATGAAATCAAATGATCCTATTTCTCAAATAACAGTGTCTGTGAGAAGTGAATCCTCTGAAAGGGTAATTGTCTGCTGATAGTGTTTCCCATTATACCCAATCTTGGCCTAAATGGTGTTCGACAGCGGAGCTGAGAGCGAGGGGTGAAATGAACGCGCGAGCTCGCCCTCGGGAGGCAGCGAAGCGGCCGCTCGGCTCGCGTCCTGGCACGTTGGGCCGACAATGCCACCCGATGCTCCATCGACTTCGACGTCATTTTGCAGGTGGCCGACATCATTAGACACGAGTGATCTTGTGGATGAAAGAATAAAAGTAACTCTTCCTTCTCTCGCAACTTTGGGAGTCGTTAGAAATTGGAGACTGCCCTCTTCACAGCGTCCTGGCGTCGTTTAGTCAGACAACAGATTGACGATAATCTGCGAAATAAAACCTAGCTTAGCCCCCCTCATCCTCCCGTGTTAATATTGAGAACGCGGAGTCTTTCCTTCCAAGGACACACTTGTGCCTAGGATCTTCCCAGTCCTGTTTTCAGAACTCAAATTTAATTCCCGGGGAAAATACTGGGTCCAGGAGTTGCCTGTTATTCCCGCGGCATCTGACACATTTGGGAGGAAAAAGTTGGCCCCGAGCTTTTAAATTGTCTTCCGTAGGCCCAGCTGCTGTTTTTAGTGACAGCCAGATATAGGGGTTCAGCTTATGTTTGAGAGAAGCACAGACGAGGAGCAAATTTAAGGAATGATTTTATGAACAGCGTAAAATCTTATGAAAGCGGCAGTCCGCAGCCTCCGCGTCCGGCCTCGGGGCGTGTGGGTGCCCGGGGTGGAGCGCCAGGGCGCACACTGGTGATACCTGGGGCCACCTCTCTGCGGAATCACTCCCGGTGGCAGAGGCGCGCAAGCAGCAGCCTTGCCCATAAATCCTTTTTACTTATTATGCAGGCCCCACGAGGGGAGCGGCCTCCTCTGTAGAGCCTGGACAGAGAGGCTTCGTCCGGACCAACCTCATCCGGGAGAAAGGCAGCTCCAGGGCCACACTCGGGCCAACGACGAGATAAGGCTTCTGGTCGATTCCTCCACACACACCCCCCTTCAAACTTTTTTCTTTAGGAGGATTTTTTGTGTTCCGAATATCCTGGAATTGTAGGTACAGCATGCACTGTGCTAATTGAGGCATTTCAGGCTGAGTCTACTAGAACCAATTCGTGGCTTGTTTCTGCTGTAGCAAGGCAGTTTTATTTTGTTTTTTAATATTCTCTTGGAGTGTTTTGAGACAAAATATTTTCTTTTTTCCCCCATCCTATGACGTCTGTTTACAAGTCGATTTGGTTGTTCGTGATTTCCCCTCTTTCTTGGCGCTGCTTCCAAGTAATCTAGAGAAGCCGAGGAAGGATGGTAATTCCCGCAAGTCGGAGGAACCACACCGAGGACGCTTCTATCCCTTTCTCGGAGGCACGTTCTGCCACCGCACCTGGAGTCCAAGGCACCGGACACTAGGCGGCCGCCCCTGGAGCAATCTGGGGCCTCTCTGGCTGAAGGAAAGCGGGTAGCCTGGGTTTAGCCCGCGGCGTCCCCGCCAGGATTCGTCGCCTGGCTGAACATCCAGCCAGCATCGGTCCTCCTGCCAGGCCCGGGGCACGGCCTGGACGCCCGGCCCTCCAGAGCCCGGTGGTGGTGCTTATTCCTCACGCTCGTGCTCGGCGTCTGTACCGCCCGGTATGCAGTTCCCGAGGGGCTTCTGGGGACATCTCGCCTCTCGAGGCCCTCCTCCGGCTAAACTTTAAGCCCCGCGAGACGATCAGGAAGTGAGAGACCACGCTTCCTCTGCCCTCGAGTGGCCTCTCGGGGTCCCCGCGCAGCCCCGCCGCTCTGCCCTGCAGCACAAGCAGCCGCCGGCCTGGCTCGGGGCAGCCGGGGCGGCGGCAACAACGCGAGGACAGGGGGCCCCTTCCCCCGCGCAGGCCAACGCGGGGCGATCGCCTCCAAACCTGCGCTCCCACTTCTCCCGGAGGAAGGGGTGGCCACGCCCGAGCCTGTCCACGGGCCTTTAAGGAGAAGGGAGTGACAGTGAGGAGTCCCCCAGTAACCTCGAAAGGGCCTAGATCACATTCCCTCACCTCCTCCCCAGTAAATGAAGCTGGGAACCCCGGAGACGGGCCACGCGTTCTTGTCAACCTCGCTGCGCTCTCCCGGGGCTGCAGGCTCCTGCGCGGCTTGAGAGTCCCTCTCTCCTTCTGGACATGCCTGGACCCAGGGGGCGCGGACCCCGCCCCGCCCCGGACGAGGCTGGGGGCCTCGGTTGGGGGAGAGAGGGGACTTGGATGGCTCAACCCTGCCGCCACCTCCCCGCCTTCAGGGAAACCCTCTCAAAGTCCAGGCCCGGGGGGCGGGGGGCGGCGAGGGAGGAAACCCCGCGGGGCCAGGCCTCACTCCCCTTTTTCCCAGGGGTCCCGGGGTCCCAGGGACTCCCTAGGGCCCTGCGGCCGAGAGGCGGAGAGTGAAGAAAGATATCTCCCCTTGCCGGGGACCAGCTCCCGGCCCCTCCGCGCCTTTGCCGGGGAAGAGCCGGCCGCTTGCCCAGCTCTTCGGCTCAGACCCGAGCGGTCCGGAGCGCACACTCCCCTCCCCTCCGCGAGCGAGCCACCCTTCCCCCAACCCCGCCTCGCCCCGCCCCGCCGCGCTCCCCTCCGAGACCCACTAACCTTGCGAAGGCGCGGAGCCGCCTCTCGCCAGACCTCGCCGGGCGCTGCGCGGCAGAGGAGCGCGGCTTTGCGCACAGCCGAGACCCGCTGGCTCCGCGGCGTAGGCCCAGACTCCCCTCCCCCACGCCTTATAATTAATCACACGCGATATTAAATTATCAAGCCGCTCATTAACAATCGTGCGAGTTACTGGGACTCAGCACGCCTCCGCGAGTTTCGACAGCCCAGACCAGTTCGCGGGGTCGGAGTGTGTCTGGGTTTGGGGGACGAGGGGGAGTGTCGAACCACTCGAGAAATACTACGAGCCCCACGCGGGCTGTCGGGGCCTCTTGCCTGGAAAAAGGTTTGGAAAAGCGCGGGCTGGGCTTCTGAGTTTGGTCTAGGGTTTGTTAAAAGCCCAGACGCATTCCTCCCAGGCCCCTTTCACGAAGATCTGGATTTTGATCACGACAATTAAGACAGCCAGCGGCGTATCAATCAACAGCATCTTAATTTGCAGTTTTTCCGGAGGGTGAATTTGACCTGAATTTGTGTATCTTCATTACCTACTTTGGACGGTATGAAATTAATGCGTTTGAAATACAGATGAAATCGTGTCACTGAAGTCATTTCAAAGAACAACTTTTTCCCAACTCAAACGGGGCTCTCTTGCCTTTTGCATACTACAGATGCGAAGAGAGGGAAATAAAGGATTGTTTTTATTAAATCCTTAATTTGAGGTTTTCTTTTTAAAAATAATCCATGTTTTTCACTCTAAAGTTTCTACAAACTGGTTTTATTTTCTAGTTTTCCTCCCCTTTCCCTATTTCTAGTAGATGGATGTTTTAAAAGAATAAACCAATTAAATGAGAGTTCATATGATTTGATTCCATACAATGAAGAAAAAAAGTGCTCATTAAAAGTTGTCCTAGTGGCACAAAAGAGGGTAATTAGTTCTTAGTGTTCAGGATCTAACACACCAGGAGAATAATAAACAAAAGAGCAATAAAACAATAAACAAAAAAATAAACACCCCCCTCTAGAGGGGGTGATGTAGGTAAGACTCTGTCAACCAACATTCTTTAAATATCCAGTTTGAAATTAGTCTTGAAAGAAATGTAATTCCCAAATGAAGTCCTTCCCCACGTTAGCATAAGCTAAAGCAAGTGTGTATCAAGAGAAGGCCAGCTCCTGTAGGAAATGGCTGTGAATTTAGTTAAGTTGGCAAAGTTTTCTAAACAAATCTTAGATAAATGAAATTACTTCCCTTTTAAAAATACAAAAACAAATGTCAAACCCAGGGCACGGTCAAAATCCTTAGCAGGTAAATTGCGTTTCACCTTTTCCACCAGAAAGTGTGATCAATTTAGTAAGCAAATAAGTACATACATCTTGACCCTGTGGTCAAGATGCTTTACCACAGAATAGTATCAATATTATTAAATGTGTCCAAGACCTTTTTTGAGATATTTTCTCTCCTATTAATATGTTGTCTGCATTTTTCTACCCTACCAACACAAAGAGATAGGTATCAAAAACTCAACACACACATACACACACACTGCTAGGTGAAATACATAAATCCTAAAGAAGCTAGAAAAGGGGAAAAAATACCATAATATGGTGTGATTTCTTTAAAATAAACCAACAGAGGAAAAAACTGTCTTGACTACCTTTATCCAGGCAGTTCATGCCTACCTATGTTCTGCAATAATAGGGACAATTGTTGTACAGACTGAGAGATGGCTTTCTGCCCCAGGAGCTCTGTCTAGTTAGAGTGGGCCATTGGCAACTGCCTGCTGAAAATCAAATCTGAAGATTTGATTTTAAAACTGGAGACTTCAGTATAACCTGAAATGATCCCAACAGCGTGGACTGGTGGCCTGGCCAATTGACTACTTCTGAAATGCAGAAGGACGATCAAGAGTACATGGGAGCTTGCAAAAAAAAGAAAAATTAAAACACAAACGTTTTCTTGAATGGACCCACCAGAAATAAGAAAAATGAATTCCTTCCATTCATTTGACTATTTTTCTTCATGAAACTGCTTTTGCAGACATCGTCCCATTTGACTCTTTCAGGAATGCTGGAGGTGCGATTGCCTGGATGAGACCGGTTCATGCCCAATGCCACCCATTGTCCAGCTTCTGTGCATCCCCCAAGTTCTTCAATCCGAATCATGCAGGGCAGTTGAACAGTTTCCTGCTGAGCAGAGTAGTGGATTGTTATATCCCCGTAATAAGTCTTGAAATCAGTCTTACTTCTCCAACTTTCTTTTTTAGAGTTATTTGGGCTATTCTAGGTCCTTTGCATTACCATATGAATTTTAGACTCAGCTTGTCAATTTCTACAAAAAAAAAAACCTATTGGGATTGTGATTGGGATTCCACTGACTCTATAGATCAATTTGGGGAGAATTGACATCTTAACAACGTTGAGCTTCCTGACCCATATTTCTCTTCATTTATTTAGATCTTCTTTAATGTCTCTCAGCAATATACACAGTCTTCAGTGTATAGAACTTTCACATCTTTTGTCAGATATTTCCCTAAGTATTTCATATTTTTATTATAAAAGGTATTTTTTTTTAAATTTCGATTTCCTATTGTTTGTTGCTGGCATATAAAAATACAGTCGTTTTTGTATATTGATCTTTTATCCTACAGCTTTAATAAAGCTCACTTATTAGTTCTCCACAAGGCAGTAGAAACCAGAGGTCAGACACAGCCTTAGCCAGATGAGAGGACATTTGTCATGTAGATAACCATGGGTGGATCTCTATTTCTCTGTCTGCTGTAGGACCTTGAACAGGAGAATCAACCTCTCTAAGCCTCAGGATAATAATGCTTAACTTGCCACACTATCTTAGGATTGATGGTCTCATGTGTGTTAAAGGGCACACATTCAGTGCCTGCCTCAGGTTCTAGGCTCTTTATGGAAACTCCTTTCGTGCCCCCAAATCCTAAGCACCCTTTAGGCCCAGAGTAAGTGCTCAAAAAGTCCTTACTTATTCACCTATCAGGAAGTACTTTCCATTAAGGGGCCAAAGGCTAGGTTCTTAGCTAACGTATATGCTGTTTCTAAACATAGCAGAGTCTGTCAGAGTCCATTTCCCCTTGGTTCAGCTTGGAAGATACCTTCATGGTTTCTCTCCAGCCAAAGACATCCTGCATCTCTCTGCCTGAGGGCGTTCTCTGGTCCATGGAAGATTGGAAACACTAGGCAGCTAACATCCCAGGGGCAACTCTCCATCCTGCCATCAGGATGATTTCGTTCTATTCTATACAGTCCCTTAGAGGCGTCATTGAATTGAGCCACACTTGCCCACAGTGATAACATGCTGATTAAAGTACCTGTATCTGCCTCCTTCCCTCCCCTGTGTCACATCCTCTCTTTCTCAACCACTTCCTGGGGTCACCTCCTAAATAAACTACTTGTGCCCCCAAACCTTGTCTTGAGATCTGCTTTTGGGAATGGAACCAAGACAGGTCATTTGACAAATGATGAAGCTAGCTAGAAGCAGAACTAGAGTTAGAACCCAGGTCTTCTGGCTCTAGAGTACATCCTCTAGTTCTACTGGATATAGAGTAATACACTTGAAACAGTGATGACCCGATGTCAAGCAGTGTATACCTGGACACCGACAGAGCAGCACTGACTCCGCCATGCCTGTCTCCTAAGGCTGGTATTACCAAGTATGGGTCTGATTGTGTGTGGTTTCAAGCAGCAATATAAACAGCTAACGATTGAAGGAAGGGTTCAGGTTCAGGTCACTGAAGCCGAGGAGGGAAATTTTCTCTAAGATAATGGAATAGTAGTGGTATGGGGTATTAAAAAATCTAATGAAAACTGGGGAGAGGGGGCTTAAAGAGGTGGAGCACATCTGGACGTATGACTTAATGATACAAGTTTTTTTTTTTTTTTAATTTATTTAATTTATTTATTTATTTTATTTTTGGCTGTGTTAGGTCTTCGTTTCTGTGCGAAGGCTTTCTCTAGTTGCGGCAAGTGGGGGCCACTCTTCATCGCGGTGCGTGGGCCTCTCACTACCGCAGCCTCTCTTGTTGCGGAGCACAGGCTCCAGACGCGCAGGCTCAGTAATTGTGGCTCACGGGCCCAGTTGCTCCGCAGCATGTGGGATCTTCCCAGACCAGGGCTCGAACCCGCGTCCCCTGCATTGGCAGGCAGACTCTCAACCACTGCGCCACCAGGGAAGCCCCAATGATACAAGTTTTTAAAAGCCCAGAGGTAGGGACTTCCTTGGTGGCGCAGTGGTTGAGAATCCGCCTGCCAATGCAGGGGACACGGGTTCGAGCCCTGGTCCGGGAATATCCCACATGCTGTGGAGCAACTAAGCCCGTGTGCCACAACTACTGAGCCCGCAAGCCACAACTACTGAAGCCCACGTGCCTAGAGCCCATGCTCCACAACAAGAGAAGCCACTGCAATGAGAAGCCTGCGCACCGCAACAAAGAGTAGCCAGCCCCCGCTCGCCACAACTAGAGAAAGCCCACACGCAGCAACGAAGACCCAACGCAGCCAAAAATTAATTAAGTAATTATTTTTAAAAAGTTAAAAAAAAAAAAAGTAGAGCTACCATATGATCCAGCAATCCCACTCCTGGGCATATATCTGGAAACGACAAAAACTCTAATTCAAAAAGATACATGCATTCCAATGTTCACAGAAGCACTATTTACAGTAGCCAAGACATGGAAGCACCCTAAATGTCCATTGACAGATGAATGCATAAAGAAGATGTGATACATATACACAATGGAATATTACTTAGCCATAAAAAAGAATGAAAGAATGCCATTTGCAGCAGCACGGATGGACCTAGAGATTATCATACTAAGTGAAGTAAGTCTGACAGAGAAAGACAAATATCATATGATATCACTTATATGTGGAATCTAAAAAAATGATACAGATAAGTTTATTTACAAAGCAAAATAGACTCACAGACATAGAAAACAATCTTATGGTTATCAAAGGGTAATGGGGGGGAAGGGAGGGATTAATTAGGAGTTTGGGATCAACAGATACACACTACTATATATAAAATAAACAACAAGGACCTACTGTATAGCACAGGAAACTATATTTAATATCTTGCAATAACCTATAATAGAAAAGAATCTGATAAAGAATAGATATATATTTATATGTATAACTGAATATAAGGTGTACTTTGCTGTACGCCTGAAACTAATACAGCATTATAAATCAACTATACTTCAATAAAAAAAAATGTAGAGATATTCATATACATATAGACATAGACAAATATATGTGCTCAGAATCACTCAGAAAAGTTACATAAGAAAATGGTAACTGGTTGTGCACCAGAAAAAGAAGCTGGAAGCTGGTGGCAGTGATTAGAGGGATATTTTTACTGTATATCTTTTCCACAGAATTTTGCATGATGTATTGCTTTATAAATAAATAATGAAATATATGAGAGCTTTCTCGGCAGCCAGCTACTGTAGAAAGAAGCAAGACCATTGAATCATGCAGGACCATGTGGACAGAGGTCTAGCCAATTGCTTTACCAAGGCCCAGATATAAGGGTGAAGCCCCCATGGACATTTTTCCGGCCTCAGCTGAGCTCCTGGTTGAATGCAGGCTAATATGTAATCCAGGTCACCTGGCTGAGCCCATCCAGCCCATAGGTTCATGAGAAACAGTAAATCATTTTTGTTTGAAGACACTGAAATACAAGCACAGGCACACACAGACACACACACACACAGGAAAATAGAAAGGAAAGAAATATATGAGAGAAAAAAAGAGAAAGAAATATTAAATGCAGAAGGATGATTTTTCCCAAGCAGAATTCCGAGGTAAGTAGGAGACACATTTTGGGTCACTCCCGTTGCTGCTAACTGCTAGCAAGTAGTTCACTGTGGACCCAATCCAGTCCCGGGTGAGGCTATCCTACAGTAGAGATCCAGGGATGCAGTAGAAAGCACATAGATTTAAATCCTCAACAAGTTCCTTAACCACAAGCCTCAGTGAAACTGTGGTAATAATATACATTTTACAGAGCTCTTGTGAGGCTTGAAGATGACTCCCACAGATGATTCTATGGCTGAAAGACAGTGGGTATATAATAATCACTGACTTCTTCAACAAGTACCATTCTGCCTCAGCTGTATCAGTTATCTAATGCTGCATAACGAATCAGTCCAAACTTAGTGACTTAAAATTAAAAGGACCATTTATTATCTCATGGTTCTGTGGGTCAGAATTCAAGAGCAGCTTGGCCAGCCCGTTCTCTCTGGAGGTCTCTCACGAGGTTGCAGTCACATGTTGGCTAGAGCTGCAGTCATCAGGAGTGGGGACAGGGCTGGAGGATACATTTCCACTCCCTCACATGGTGGGAAGGTGACACTGGCAGTTCGAGGAAGGCCCCAGTTACCCTCCAGTGGCCCTTCTTCAGGACAGCTTGGGCTTTCTCACAATATAGTGACTGGTTTACCTCACAGTGAGCCATCTTTGGATGTCACACACCATCACACACATTAACCCTGATTCAATGGTAAGGGACTGCACATGAGCATGAATTCCTGATGGAAAGGAACACGGGGGGCTGTCATGGGCTGAGTTGTGTCCCCCAAAACTCATATGTTGAAGCCTTAATCCCCGGTACCTCAGAATGTGACTGTATTTGGAGACAGGCCCTTTAAAGAGGTGATTGAGGTAAAATGAGATCACTAGGATGGGTGGGGCTAATCCAAAATGACGGGTGTCCTTATAAAAAAAGAGATTGGAACACAGACGTGCACAGAGGGAAAACCATGCAAAGACACAGGGAGACCGTGGCGTGTCTGCAAGCCAAGGAGACAGGTTTCAGAAGAAACCAGCCCTGCCTAAACCTTTATCTCTTCTAGGCTCCAGAACTGTGAGAAAAGAAATTTCTGTTCTTTAAGCCATCCAGTCTGTGGAACTTTGTTATGAGAGCTGGAGCAGCTAATACAGGGGCCACCATAGAAGTCAGCTTCCACACTGACCATCCTAACATACCGAGAAAATAATGTCTTCTTCAGACACAAGGCTGTATCGTGTAATTGTATTCATTTAAGATTTCCAGAATAGGCAAATCCACAGGGACAGAAAGTAGATTGGTGGTAGCCAGGGACCGGGGGTGCCCATAGGAACGGAGAGTGACTGCTAATGGGTAGAGAGTTTCTTTGGGGGGTGATAAAATGTTCTAGAATTAGATAGTTGTGATGGTTGCACAACTTTGTGGATATACTAAAAACCACGGAACTGTACCATTTAAAAGGGTGAATTTTATGAACTGTGAACTACACCTCAAGTTTCTTGGTTTCTTTGGGTTTCTTTTTATTTTTATTTTTTATTACTATTTTTTTATTGAAGTATAGTTGATTTACAATGTGCCAGTCTCTGTTGTACAGCAAAGTGACTCAGTTATACACCTATATACATTCTTTTTTTATATTCTTTTCCATTATGGTTTATCACAGGATATTGAATATAGTTCCTTGTGCTAATATACCTTAATTTTTTTTAATGGCTACATTGTCCCATCAGCCAGTATTTTGGAGTGGTCCTCTGGGCTGGGTTCTAGCCCCAGAGCTGGGCTGAAGAACGCCAAAGAAATAGATGCCAGTCTTTCTCTCTGTGGAAGACTTACAGTTGAGTTGTGGTAACGAACCATGGCTTTAAAATACTCACGGTGCGTTATTTAAATAGCTGAAAAGATTCCAATTGAGTCCAACCCGAAAAAGTCCACCCTGGGGAGAAGTGGTGTCTGTCAAACCTCCACAGACCCATTCCAACTTCTGCTCCAGCTACAGTGGCCCACCCTGGACAGGACACGGCCTCTCGTCCCTAAGTTTCCCTGCGCCAACAAACACTTGTCATGGTGAGAAGCTGGAGAAGATGGAGGGTGAGAGTTTGGGCTCTGTGTTGTCTGGTGGGGGTTATAACACCACACCTGCTCCTGTGAGCTGTATGGCCTTGGCTGGACTGCTTAACCTTGATGTGCCCCAAACTCCTCATCTGGAAAATGGGGATAATACATGTAAAGAGCTAGGAAGAGCCTCCATTAATATGAACTATTTGATGCTATTTATTGATGCATGTGCACACGCACACCCCCAATAACAAAATGAACCTGTTGCCATTCCCCTTCGGTTACATTGAAAAGTCCTAGGAAATTAGGAGCGTTCCTTGTCCTCAGGGAGATGTGGGAACCACTTGCTCAATGAATGTTTCCTACGGCCAGGCCTGTGCTAAGAGCTTCTCAAATGTTACCTCCTTCATACCTCACAATAACTCCATAAATAAAAATTTGTTACTCTGAGTTTAGAAATGAGCAAAATGAAGCATTTAAGATGTTAAGAAATGTGCTCAGAGCCACACAGCTGGTATAAGGCAGAGTTGGGATTTGAATTCAGGTCTTCTGATTCCCAAGCATGTGGTCTTTGGACAACGTGGTGCTGGGCACTCCCTTCCGTGGCCTGGATTTCTACTCCTGAGGGGTGATGGGCTGGGATCCTTCCTACATCCACGTTGGACACAAAGGAAGGAAACTGAATCTTGGGTTGAGGTTCCCAGCTGAATGTCACCTGCTGAGTCGTCAGCCATGAGTTCAGGTGACTGGACCCCTGTGAGTGGGCTTGTGAGTGCAGAGCCAGCAGGGTTGATAAAGATGGAGAGGAAGCTTGGGAAATGGCTTTGAGAGCTAAAGAGATAGAGACAAATAGTCCGAAGCAGAACGTGGGCCTTTACCTCTGATGACTCTCCCCATCTCCCAAAGGGATATTCTTCTTGCCTTCTAAAAAGTGACACCAGCTTATATTTATTGAGGGCTAACTCTACCAGACACGATTCTACGTGCATCACACAGACTACCACATTTAATCCTCTCAACAAGCCTAAGAGGAAGATACTATTACTATCACCATTTTGCAGATGAGGAATTTGAGGCACAGCAAGGTTAAGTAATCTGCCCAAGGTCACACAGCTTGCAAAGGGAGGTGGTAGTATACCACACAGAGGGGGACCTGAGCCTGAATCCTCAGCCTCTGTATTCTACCTCTTCTCTAGGACACATGGCAAGTGTTTATTGACTCCAGGAGGGTGTTCTGTGTGGCGGTCACCATCCAGGTACCCCAGGGATGACTGAAGCCAAATTTCTACAAAGACACATGCCGTGGATAATTGCAGACGATGTGAAAAGTAGAAGTTCCACATCCGGTGCCCTGTCACCTGATAAACACAAACACACAGCCATCAAATTCAATGGTATTTATTATGCAAAACCCTTTGGTTTCAACCTGCCTGCGAGTTTTAAGAGCGGGTCTAGAGCATCCCTTTGTTTCCAATCCTTGTAGTTAGGAGTACTCGTTGAACCCTGATGAGAAGTTCATGCAAGTGGCAAACAATTATGAAATCCACCAAATGATTTTTGAGGAAAATCTCAGCATTCAAAGATTGTTCACACGTGACGTCAACACCTACAGGGATGCAGGGTTGCTGCTCCTGCACCCAGGTATCTGGGGCATCCCTGGCCAGGCGGTACCAAGCCACCACCCAGTCCTGCAGGGAGAAGAGTATAGGATTTGGTGCTCTAAGTCTATCGCCTCTGAGGATTCCATTCAATAATGGGAGAATCCTGGAGACCTCACGGAAGCACAAGTTCAAGGGCTTCAGGGAAATCATGGGCACATGCAAGCTGTGGGGCAGAGCGAGCCCACCTCCTTTAAGAACCGAGTCTCTAGTAGAGCCATTCAATGACTCTGTTATTCTATTTTTCAGCTGTTATTTAGCTTTCATATATCTCGCATATTTTAGAGATCCACACATTAACTGTTGGTTTACATGATATGAAGTCATATGAGGAAATCTATGTTTTCACTTTATTTATTGGAATTTGCATCCTATTCTTATTGTTTTAAATTAGCTATTACAAATGCCTTAGAGCAAAATGCTCTTCTTAACCTCTTGCCCTCCTGCATTAGTCAGGTTTCTCCAGAGAAACAGAAACAGTATGATAGATAGATAGATAGATAGATAGATAGATAGATAGATAGATAGATATACAGACATACCTCATTGTTCTGTGCTTCACTTTATTGCACTTCACAGATACTGCGTTTTTTGCAAATTGAAGTTTTGTGGCAACCCTGCCCCGAGCAAGTCCATCGGTGCCATTTTTCCAACAGTACTTGCTCACTTCATGTCTCTGTGTCACATTTTGTTAATTCTCTCCATATTTCAAACTTTTAAATTATTATATTTGTTATGGTGATCTGTGATCAGTTTTCTTTCATGTTGCTATTGCAACAAATTATGACGCGCTGAAGGCTCAGATGAGGGTTAGCACTCTTTTTGGCAATAAGATATTTTTAATTAAGTTATGTACTTTTTTTAGACATAATGCTATTGCACACTTGATAGACTACAGTACAGTGTAAACATAACTTTTATATTCACTGGGAAACCAGAAAATTTGCGTGACTCGCCTTACTGCAATATTTGCTTTATTAAGGTTGTCTGGAACGGAGCCCATAATATCTCCAAGGTACACCTAAATCTATATCTGGACAGAGAGAGAGAGAGATTGATTTATTATAAGGAATTGGCCTATGCAGTTGTGGGGACCAGCAAGAGCCAAGTCCATTGGGCAGGCCTGCAGGCTGGACATTTCAGTGAGAGACAATGCTGCTGTCTTGAGTCTGAACACCGGCAGTTTGGAGGCAGAATTCCTTTTTCTTCTGGGGACTTCAGTCTTTTCTCTGAAGACCTTCAACTGATTTGATGAGGCCCACCCACATTATAGAGAGCAATCTGCTTTACTCAAACTCTAGTGATTGAAATCGAAAAAATACCTTCACAGCAACTTCTAGACTGGTATGTGACCAAACAACCGGGCACCATGCCCTAAGCAAGTTGACACGTAAAATGAACAATCACACCTCTCCTCTTGATCACTATTACCTCCCACCAATGATGGCATCTCACCTTCTAGCTCCTACTTTCCACTTCCTGGTGACTTATGACCTCCTCCTCTCCCCCACCATGCTTAACCATCTTTCTACGTTATCTCTAGAGCTTCACTGTTCAACACAGGAGTCACTAGATACATGTCCTCTACAATTTTAATTTTAACAAGTTAAAATAAAATGAAATTTAAAATTCAATTCCAGGGTTGCGGTAGCTACATTAAAGTGCTCAACAGTCACATGTGGCTGGTGGCTACCATATTGGACAGCACAGAGTAGAACATTTCCATCATTGCTGAAGGTTCCAGTGGACAGAGGTGCTCTAGACGTTTCTTCACTGTAGCTTTGCCTTTGCTATCTAGGCCTCTCTCCTCAGACATTGACTCTGAATCTCAGAGTTCCAGGTTTGCAGTCTCCTTGACCATCTGGATAGTCATATATGTCCTCACTGAGAATGTTGCAAAAAGATAGTTTGATGCATTTGTGTAATTCTTGCATGGAATGCTTGTGTATTGCTCAGGATAAGTAATGCTAGCCGCTGAAACAAACAACGCCAAAAGATCAGTGACTCAACACAATAAAGGTTTATAGCTTGCCCAGGTTACAGTCTTGTACTCTTTACAGCCATTCGCTCTTCTTCCAGGGCCTCAGAGTTCTCCACTGGGTCCTCTGCATCCAACTGGCCACCTAATGAAAAGTGGGGAAGAGTGGGGAAGACAGTACAGGATGTTCAGGGGCCAGGTCTGGAAGTGGCTGCATCATTTCTGCTCACATTTTATTGCCCAGCCTGGGTCAAACAGACCCATCTCACTGCTAAAAATGTAGTCTTTCCAAGGGCCAAGGAGGAAAATTAACAGAATGGTGAACACAAAATGCTGTATCACAGCATGTAGAACAAAAGCATTCCTAGGTCAAGGAATACTATTTCCCCAAACAATGAACTATGTATATGTAAAAACCCTTCTGGGTCACACAGTATATATGTTTACACGTCTCATACAAGGAAAATTAAAAATATCAGTAACTATCAAATGATGAGTTTCAAGGCCATATAGAATGGTGGCTAAGAAAGGACGGACTTGGGAATTGGAAAAAGTCTGTTTGAATTCCAACACTACCACTAACTGGCCAAGAACACACTGGCAGTGTGATCTTAGGCCAGTTGCTTAAACTTGCAGGGCCCTCAGAGGACTCTCATGGGGTTTAAATGAGGCAGTAAATGCTTACACTAGTGTAGACGCTCAGTGGCAGGTGGGGCTACATACACATATACATGGGATGTCACGGCCTTTCCCCCACATCCTACTTTTGAGTCAGCTCTACCTACAAACCGCGTAGTAATTGCAAAATGAAATACTTTCCCGTGTTCGTGTCTGTTATAGGTTGAATTGTGTAGCCCCCGCAAATTCCCCCAATTCACATGTTGAAGTCCTAACTCCCAGTACCTCAGAGTGTGACCTTCTTTGGAAGCAGGGTCATTGCAGATCTAATTAGTTAAGATGAGGTCATACTGGAGGAAGGTGGACCCCTAATCCAATACGACTGGTGTCCTTATAAAAGGGGAAATTTGGAGACATACATGCACACAGGGGGAATGCCATGTGAAGATAAAGGCAGGGATTGAGTGAGGCATCTACAAAGCCAAGGAATGCAAAAGATGGCCAGCAAGCCACCAGAAGCTAGAGGAGAGGCATGCAATAGATTCTCCCTCACTGCTCTCAGAAGGAACCAATCCTGCCAACACCTTGATCTCAGACTTTTGACCTCCAGAGCTATGAGACAATAAATTTCTGTTGTTTAAGCCACCCGGTTTGTGGTACTCTATCATGGCAGCCCTAGGAAACTAATATAATATCCAAGCAGTTATTGACTCATATACAGACAATTTAATTTTTAAATTGCAAGGTGTTCACATTTTTGTAAAATGCTAATTTCAACATATTTCCAAAATCAATTTTCCATCCATTAATTCAACTGCTTTAGAGCTACAAAAACAGCAACTTCATAGGGGTCACCCTAAGATCCATATGACTACCGGGATGAAACATTGGCTTTTCTTGGTGTTTCCTTAATGTGGCTATTAGGGACCTATCTTTGGAACCAGGCTCATTAATGTTACACAAATGACTGGTTGTATGACCTTAGCCAAGTCCCTTGTCTGCCCTGAACCCTTTTTCTCCTCTAAAAAATAAGGGAGTGAGGCTACATTCCTTAACTAACTTTCAGCTAAGACATTCTTTGGCTTAAAAGAAACCTTGCCCATCTAGGAAGACTTGATGGCCTGTGGTCCAGGTGAGCTGAAAGCAGAGCTGCTTACAGAAATCAGCTCTGCTAATATAAGGGGATTTAAGAACAATGTTAAAGGAGAGTGCACCAGCAAATTAAGTATTCAAAGTGAAGAACTCTGAATTTATTAAAAGTCTGTCACCATTGAGAATGCATAATTTTAGCATAAATACTCTAGAAATATTCATTTAATTTGCTAGGTGTTACTGTTAATAAATGGATCCTGCATCTAGATTTGCCATATGTCATTAATAAATCAACCAAAGAATGCAGATTATAATTATTTTGAATTATCTATTTACTGTGTAATTATATTTAATTTTAGACTCTCCTAAAATGGCTGAATAAAAATTTGGGATGCTAAATGACTGCCTCGTCTGCTTACTCTGTGTATTTGCTGAAAATAATTAGTTATATTAATTGGGGATTTTTTTCCTTAAAAAACTAATATGAGTAGGGATGGTCCTAAATAAAATATCACCATACATGCATTTTTTTGGCCAGGGTTGTAGTAAAATATTGTTTGCACTAAAATCAGTAAGCAAACCTTTGCTCACTACCACGGGATCAACTTGGTATAATGTGATATAACAACTAAATAAAAGTAACATCAGTACTACCCTTAGATTCAGGCAAGAGGCCCTACCTGGGCTTCTATATGTTACAGAGCCTGTTCTGGACTTTGTCTGGCCATGCCACTCCATACAAGGCAAGGAGGCCCCAGGGCCAGGGGACATGCCTGCCTGGAGGTCTCACACACACACACACACACACACACACACACACACACACACACACACACACGTCCTTCTAGGACACACTCCAGGTGTCCATCACCCTGACATCCCCTGGTCAAAGGGGCCTAAGCACCTTTCCAAGGCCTTTAAAGACCTCTTTCCCGGGTCCTTCTTGCTAGGGTGACCATCACTGGTGTGCTTACCCTTCAGCCTGAGAAGTGGCCAAGAAGAGGCTGAGGTGGGGATGAGGACAGAGCTAGGACTTGTGGACTGGTATGGGGGAGGGGGATACTGGGATGGGGGCCGGTAAGGCTGGGTAAGGAGTCAGAGAACTAAATTCCCCTGTATGAATTCTCCCCTTTTATGAAGGCACATTGGTCAAGGTAGGAGGCACCATACTTTATCTACAATTTGTCATCTTGATTTAAAATTGTTTAGGCTTCCCTGGTGGCGCAGTGGTTGAGAGTCTGCCTGCCGATGCAGGGGACACGGGTTCGAGCCCTGGTCTGGGAAGATCCCACATGCCGCGGAGAGGCTGGGCCCGTGAGCCACAACTACTGAGCCTGCGCGTCTGGAGCCTGTGCTCCGCAGCAAGAGAGCCCGCGACAGTGAGAGGCCCGCGCACCGCGATGAAGAGTGGCCCCCGCTTGCCATGGCTAGGGAAAGCCCTCGCACAGAAACGAAGACCCAACACAGCCATAAACAAATAAACAAATAAATTAAAAAAAAAATTGTTTAATATTTCGACAGATGGCATGAGGGTCTCCATTCATCCTCTTGCCCTGGACCTAGCAAATGTGAAGACAAGGCTGGATAACATCATCATTTTACACTGCAGACCTTTGAATGGCCCATCTCTCTTGCTGATGATCTATTTCCTAGTTTGTCACACAAGTAAGTGAAATTAATGACAGCGAAAAAACAAAAGAAGTGAAGAATAAGGGACTAAAGAAATTCTATAGTTTCTTTTTTCCTGCCCTGTGGGTTTTAGAATACAGTTATGGTTCTTCAGAAAGCTTTTCCCCCAAGTTGGTGATGATGATGATGATAAAAACTGATGCTTCTTCCTATGTGCTGGGACCCCTTCTAAACACTTACACACATTAATGAATCTCATCATTATAGAAACGACATAGGTGGGTCCTGTAGTAACAGCCTCCCAGTTTTACATATGAGGAACCCTGGGGGTAAAGAGGGTGATTTGTACGTGGTCACACATTTGGGCAGTGGAAGAAGGGATTGGAGCTCAGGCAGCGGGCTCCAGAGTCCCTGATGAAGTATTGTACAGGGCGTTTGTCCACCAAGCTCTGTCTGCACAAATGTCAGCTTTGCAAGCAACTTGCTGGCAACTTCCCCCGCTTCACCAGCCAGCAATGTGACCTGCAGCCTTAGCCACAGCCTCAGGGTCAGCACGGGCTTTCAAGTAACGGGGTCTACTATCAGGGTTGAGCATAGCTGCTTAGGACTGAGGATTTTGTCTTTTTTGTGTTTTGTTTTGCTTTTAAGCGCCGGTAGGAAAACAAACAGCACTGTGCCCAGCACTCAGCAAATACTGGGAAGAAGGGAAGGAAGGAGAGAATGCACCTGGTAAAGTTAAAGCAGTTTGATGCCAAAGACAAAAATGATTACGTGATTACTCCCGCCCAGCCCCCATCCTCTAGCCAGGGGGCGGGGATCACGGGGTCGGCTTCAGACCTGGCCCTCAGAGAAGGGCCCAGCCCGAAGGAGGGCCAGGGCCTCTCCCACGAGAACTCCGAACGGTTAGGGTACAGGAAGACACCAGTCTCGAAGCAAAGAGGCCTGAGCACTTAGTCGCAACGCCGCCTCTTCGTCGCCGGCGTGCACCCCGCCCTCTCCCATGGCGCCCCGCCCCTCCTAGCCGTCTGCCCCGCCTCCTCCCCGCCCCTCCATGGCGCCATGACCCCAGGAAGTTGCCCCACCCCTCACGGCGCCGTGCCCCCGCCCCTCCACGGCGCCCCGCCCCTCCATGGCGCCCCGCCCCACCCCGTGCGGCGTCGGGGCGCAGTGTCTACCCGCGGTGCATGGTGGGGCCGTTGCCTCGGACAACCCGGGCTCCGGCCGGCCGCCCGGAGGCTGTGAGGAGTGGTTGCGGCGGCGGAATGCACCGGGCCTCCGCGCCGTCCGCGCCCCTGGCGAGCCCCGACTACTACGAAAGGCTGGGCCGCCTCCAGCACGGGCTGCGGGACAGGTACGGCCTACCCGGGGCGGGGGCGGGGAGTCGGCCGGCCCGAGGGTCCGCCGGAGACCTGCCCCCTGTTCCTTCCCGCTGCCCCCGCCCGCGGTTCCCCTGGGCCCGTGTCCAGTCCTGCGACGCCCCACCTCGAGCTCCCGGAGGGGCCTGGAGGACGTACCAGAGACACCTCCTTATGGGCAGTATCCCGCGGGAGCGTGCGGCCGTGTCACTGAATGTGCCCAGAAGTGAGAGCGGGAGTCTCCTGCCTGTCACTCTCAATCCAGCCCCGTGAATTTCTCTAGTCCCCTTCCACACGCCCCCTCCCGGGCTTTTCACATTGTCATCCCACCCTGACAACTGCGCTGCATCAGTGATGACAGGTCCAGGAGCGCAGGCGGGAGAGTGAGTGTGTGTGTTCGTCAAATATGTGCCCTGTTTAAATGCAGGGGACTTTTTTTGTGGGGCCAGATTTCCAGAGAAGGGATGACATTTACAGCGGGAGAAGTCCAGCTTTCAGAGGGTTCATGATACCTTGATTAAGACATGAAAGATGAGAACCACTGAGAAACAGCTTGATCACATAAAGAGAGAAAATTATAAAGCAATTTACTATAAATAACTACATAAAAGATAGGTTGTTGAAACTATTATTCAGCTGCTAAATTAATTGGAGTTGGAAATCTCATTAGTTGACAAGAAAGGAAATAGATTTTTGGATCTCTTGATAAACAACGTTTAATGAGTGTTAAAAGTTACAAAATCATTTTAGTGAAGAGAGCTGTGTGTGATGATTCTAAAATGGCAATAATTACATGGAAGGTAAAGGCGGAAGTTACTGGTTTTGAAAAGGAATTATATTCAACCTATGCTAGATTTAATTCTTGTTAAATATTTATAGAGCATCTACAAGAGGCCTCCTTAATCATTCTCACTGTATTTACCTCTGAACCCTTCTCTACATCCTGTTTTCTTTCTGACATACCACTACTCACCCACCCACTCACCTCACCTCCAACTTAAAAAAAAAAAATCACTTCCTGCAGTGCCTTCATTAAGAGACAAGACAGTGCTCTGTGCTTTGGTACACTTAAAGTGCTCTGTGTTCTGCTAAAAGAGTGGCTTAGTTACCCCAGGCCTTTAGTTATCTGTATTTCTTAACCCAAGTTCTAATTTTAAAATGTTACTGGTTCAAATGGCGTGTTTTAAAAAAAAAACTAAGTGAATTGTGAGTTATCATTTTTGCTTCCTGTGCTAGGAACACCTGGCTGTTTATAGTCCTTATGGTATAATTTCTGTGTAATGATTATTACTCACGTTATGTCTAACACTTAATGCTTTCGCTGTTAAACAAGGTGAGGCTGTTGAAATTATATAAGGAATTTGAGTCAAATTTTACAGCCTATTGATGGTTCTGCATTTGGAGGTTTGTTTCAGTTTTAAGTCAGTACAAATTTGTTACTGTGTGTATTCATTTTTCATTTTAAAAGTCCATAACTAACTCTAATGCATAGTTAATAAGTACAGAGGCAAATAACTTCGGATACAAAGAAAACTGCAGGACAACTGTGGAAACCTAGGTTCTAGTCCTCCAACAGTTGTGTGACCTTGAGCTGGTCATTCAGCTCCCCTGACCTGCCTTCATCACCAGAAATGAGGGGCCTTGAATATTATGTAAAGTAAGGCCACAGATTTTTATCTCTAGTAGAGCAATGAGCCTTAAAGTAAAAAAAAAGTTGAAAGCTATTAGTTTTGCAAAGCAACAAGCAATGAATATTATTGTCTGTATCCCATCTGAGTGTTTGTATGTACCTGTTTGTTTGTTTGACCAATCCCCGTGACCATAAGGACCTTTTTTTCCTTAAAACTCTAGAGTCATTTTAAAGGCTGCAACCCTGGGTAGTCACAGCTGATTTGTCAGTCTGAAAATGTCCTGGGAATGGTAGAGAAAAACAACTTGCCCTTTCTCAGTCCTCTTAGAGGTGGGGTTATTGCAATGTTAGCTGGTCTAATATCTGGGCCCTCCGCTTGTAAGTGGTGTATTTCTAACCCAAATTGTCTTAGCCATACTCACACATAGATGTAATTTTATATTCTGAATTTTTTCTTTTTTGTATGCAGTGTTTTCTCTGCATCATGGCAAAAGCCAGTCACTGAATCTAAAAGAGCCTGATGGAGTGACTCGTTACAGTGTGTTTAGTGCCACAAGCATGGTAGTAACATGAAAGTGGAATCGACTCTTACAATTATATAAAAACATCCCTTGAAAAGGCCCATTAACCAGCCCCAGTTTTTTCAATGCCAGTATTGATTCAGAGTGAGATATCATAATAGTCCAGAAATTGATGCTGAGATATTAGTTGAGTAAAGTTGAAGATGGTATTGAGACAAAAATAGAATAATAAGCAGCTTACAAGGAGAAAACTAAACGCTGTGGCTGTACTTTAAGGACCACCCAGCTGTGTAAAACTTTGAAAGGTCCAGGTCAGAGGTGCAGGTGATTGAAACCGGGGCCTATGGATACACATCTTAGGGCTGGGTGTTTAAAGATTCTGAAATAGAGATTTAAGATGCAGCAGTTCTAAGATGATCCTCCCAATAAGCCTTTCTCCGGCTTTTTATTGGGGTAAATATCTTATTTTAAGTCTTGAATGTAAAATAGATATGAAAGTCAGTGTTGGGGACACTGCAGCTTGGATGTGTTTAGAAAATGGGCCTGTGAAGAAGAGTTAATGAGATCAGCATCATTTTGCCTGGTATTAGAAGGCCAAGAGGTGTTTGTGATTTTTCAGTGTTTGAAGGGTCGCAGTAGAGAAGTATGACCAGTGGACGTTTGTATGTACTGAAGACAGAGCAGGAACAAGGAAGTTTTACATTCATTATTGAAAAGAACTTTCTGCTTGGGAGGTGATGGATTCCCATAAAGATGGTGGTCCTTTTTCGTTCGAGGTCATGGGCGAATTTTTAAAATTATTTTGAAAAAAGGTCAAGCTTACAGAAAAGTTGCAAGAATAGGACAAAGACCTCGAATATTCCCCTCACCCAGATTCCTCAACTCCTTAACATTTTATCATTTTCTTTTTCCCTTTCTGTCTGTCTCTCTGCCTGTCTATGTAAAAGCATGAGACTTCTTTGAACCATTTGAGAATTGCAGATATGATGTCCCTTACATGATCGCTATGTAACCCTTCTAATCAGGAAACTAACATTGATACACCAGTCCATAGGCCCCAGTCACAGTTCACCAACTCTCCTAACACTTTTTTCTTTTCTGGTCCAGGACCCACCTGTGAACCCGTGTTGCCATGTCTCTCCATTCTCTCCCAGTCTGGAACCATTCCTCCGTCCTACCCTGTCTTTCGTGTTCCTGACAGTTTCATGGAATAAAACTCTCATCCCAGAGGGTGATCCTCAAGCTGGGTCTGTCTGATGGCTCCTCATGACCAGACAATGATCATGTTTTCTTGGCAGGAATACCACAGAAGTGAAGCATGACATCAGGGGCAAGGTCACAACTGCATTTAAGGGTCTTTCTGTCCCCCTAATTTAACGGCAAATTGCTTACACTGTCCGGTCAATCACTCTTCATTATCATATTGATCATGAAACCTTAGAAGGGGAATAAATATTTCTAACAGGGAAGCAGTTATATCACATTTCCTTCACTTCTCTTCCAAGTCCACTCTTCTTAATGAGAAAGTAAAGATCTTTGTGAAGCTACTAATTTAAAAATTTGTGATTCTGTAATTTTTTTCTTGTTTAAACGTAGGCACACCCCAACCAAGGAGTGGATTGTGTTCCCCAAGCAAAGACTAGGTGTTTGGATTTTGGACACCATTTTCCCTGTAAAAGGATTTTGGTTAAATAGTGGTTTCCATTCTAGATTACACTAAGGAGAAAAATTTACTGAACCTATAATATAGCTAACAGTGTAACTTTGGGGTTTTTTTTTAAAGGAAAAAAACGACTGAAGGAAAGCAGAAGCTAATAATTAAGGGCTCCCAAGTGGACATGGCCTCGGCCCTTTCCCTCAGGAGGCCAGCCTGAGCGCCCATCCTCTGCTGGACTCCTTTGATTCACAGTCTTTTTTTTTTTTTTAGCATTTTTATCTTAGACATTATGTGATTTCTCTTTCGGCCTTGGTTAATTAATGTTAACTTAGATTACCAGTTTGACTTCCGTTGAAGCTTGTACTTTGGTGGTCTTTGAGCAGAGCCATCTGTAGTTAAACCTCCAAGGGCTCTTTTTGAGACTGGGATGGCTTCCTGTTCAGCAGTTTTACCCTCTAGCCCCTTGGTTTTGGCTGCTGCCACCTTTTCTGCTGCCCAGTTTCCCCTGCTTCTTGCCCAGGCTGGGTGTGCGGGTGGGCATGTCAGCTCTGTCCTCTAGCTTCCTGCCAGCACTTACCTGAACATCACAAGCTAAGTCTTTACTGGCTGTACCTCCGGGGACTAGCAGTCAGTGACGAATCATGGCGATGTTATCAAGTTATAAAAGGAAATGCCTTCAGTTCCAAGTAGTGGTATCAGGGGACCTGGTCTCCCCCAGATGTGAGTGAGGCCAAGTCTGCTTCTCAGAGATCTCTTCCTAACTCAGCCACGTGGCCCTGCCCAGGCCTGTCTGGTTGGGAGCAGAGCGAGCCCCCAGCCTTCAGTTCAGGATGGATTTATGGAAGCCTTGTGTGTGGAACCCCCATTGTTCTCAGAGATGCTGGCAATGTTGTATTTTGCATATTTATCTTGTTTATTGTCTGCCCTTCCCCCTTGAATGTCACTGCCTGAGGGCAGGGACTTTCGTTGGCTCATTTACCTGGTCAGTCTTCACCTAGAGCAGAGCCTGGCTCACCACTGCACTCAATAAATAATACTTGCTGAATGAATGAACCTGCTTCCCAGCCTTTTCTCACTACGTTTCCCCATTTACTTCGAGAATCTTGTTCTTTTTGCTTCATATTGGTGTCCTTTTTGCTTCCCTAGTGACTGCTAAGGACTTTTGTGTCTTGAGTTTCAAATGCAGCTGACATTTTCTGCTTCTTAGACCAGAGAAGCATTCTCACAAAGGAGATCGTGTTCTAAATCTGCCTGCCTGTTACTGATCAGTGTAATTTATTCATAAAATATTTTCTTTCTGTATTATAGTGAAAAGAAGAGATTGGACCTGGAAGGGAAACTCTATGAATATAATCAATCTGATACATATAGGTAAGATATGACAAAGTTTTAAAACCAATTTGCCTATATTAATCAAAATTTAACCCTAATATCAATGTGTTACAAATACCATAGTTGTAGTCCTGTTGCCGTTCCTTATTTCTAATGTGTAATCGTTTCAAGTAAACACTGCAATTTAATATAATCACTATTAAGTGTAAGAATAAATTTGATCAAAGTATAAGATAAAAATTATTGTATTTTCATTATTTGATATTTGTGTTATTTCAGGAATCTTTTGCTGAAAAAACTTAAGAATAAGACACATTATAGTCTTACTTATCTTTTTGGTCACAATTTAAACACATTGAATCTGTGAATGATTAAGTCATAATTATTATAGCTGACCTTTCAACAAACTGTTGTAGGCAGGGTTACGTGGTGTCTCATTTGTTCATGGGTGTATGACAATGACTGTTAAAATTATTCTGAGCAGTGGATAATATACATATTATCCTTTTTAGGCTACTTACTCTAACATTAAGAGCAAACTTTTAATATTTTTAATTATATTTTAAGGAAACTGAACTTTATCCTGAAGCCAAATATATGGTGTAACCTCCAATATTATTCATAGGAAAGTTTTCTGGCTGTGATAGAGTTAAGTTTGTGACGTATCCATTTCATAGTACGAGTGAGAAATGAAAACATCTCATCCAGAAGAGAGAGAAGCCAAGAATACTTTAAAGCCAAAGCACCCATCAGGTCCATGTTTCCTCATCTTCAAAATTATTCTTTCGCTTTGTTTAGTGTCCATACTTCCAAAGCTACCTCAGAGTAGACAGCCATGTGTTTCTAGCGGCTCCAAAAGAGACAGGAAGAGTCAGCAAGACAGTGGAAGAAATAGCGGTGATGTGGATGCTGTGGCCTCAGAAGTGGGCCCAAGTCTGAGAGGATCGTGGCAGTTGCCATTCTTCTAGCCCCTGACTACAGGGACAGAAGACAGGGCATAGACTCTTCCTACAGCCTGTTCTCGGGTGGCTTCCCGGCATAATGGCGGTAGGCCGGGTGAGATGAGAGACCAATGGGAACCTTCACCAAGCTTCGGCTGGCTGAATTTGTTCCCCTCTCTCAGTCTCTTGTTTCCTGGAAGACAGAGGGTATGGTTTGCTAAAAATACGCTTTCTTTGCCCGTAGGATAAAATCCAAACCATCTAACGTGGCTGCCTCAACCTGGTTCCCCCAGAAGGCAGAGTCTGAGACAAGGGTTAGTGTGTAGGTGGTCGTTTATTTTAGGAAGTGGTCACATAAAGGGCTGGGAAGAATGGAGTAGGAGCTGGTAACTGCTGTGGGCACCTGCGGCTCCATCTCTCTGCTCCTCCCAAGTGTCCACTCAGGAGAAGGAAGAGGGGGCTCTTTACCTATCGGTTCCTGACCCCCGTTGGTCGAGGCCATCCCAGGAGGTGTTAACTCCTCCGTACCTCCAGGCTTTCCCTGCTGCAAATTCAGAAAAGCAGCCCCGGGAAAGCAAGATACCAGGGGCGGCGGATGCAGGTGCTGCCAGGTTGCTGCAGCCATGGCTGCAGGAGGAACAGCTGGGCCAGGAGGAGGTGAGGTGGTGTGGTGGTGTACCAGAGCCTCTATTATCTGCCCCTGTTTAGTTTTCATCATTACCATCTCTTGCCAGCCTCTCCCTAAAATTCTGTGTGGACTGAATCCTCGGTTTCTGGAACGTGACAAGGTTTTGTATAGTGAAGCAGGTAGACTCTCTTGCCAGGTGCCTCTGTTTAGTCTCAGCCCTGCCAGCACTTAGCCAGGCAACCATGGGACAGTAACTTCAGTATTCTGTGCCTCTGTTTCTTCATCTGTCAAATGGGGATGGAGATAGTTATGAGAACTTAATAGAGCCTTAAAGCAGGGTCTGACCCAGAGTAAGAGTCAATAATTTATTGTTTATGACCATTTTTTGTCAGTATCACTGTTATTCTTATTTATTGCCTCTGAGCTTTCCAACATGCTCTCTCCTCTGCCGGAATGTTTTCCCCTCATCTTCTCACTCTTGCTTTCCCCAATTTTGGGTTAACTGTTAATTCATCCTTCATGTCTCAGCTGAAAAATAATTTCCACCGGGAAGGCCTCCTGGGCCCCTTCAGCTAGGTCACATTGCCCAGTCTTTAAGAGTCCCTCGCAGTTTCCCTCATAGCAGCCATCACACTATATTGTGTGTATCTAAGTTTTGTTTCCCTGTTGTCCCAAGCTGCATGGCTTTCGTATGCAGAGTGCTGACTGTATGAATGACTGCATGGAGGGCTAGATAACTTGCTGATGTGGTCAGCTTCGAGGGTTAACGTGAGGGCAGGAGTGAAGCTAGACTTTGGGTGGAGAAGGCGTGGTTCCTATTGTACCCACTCCAGGTGGACTGTGGTCGCAGCCAGCAGCCTCCCCAAGTGCCTGCGTGGGAAAGTATGTCAGGTTCCACCTCTGTTACTGTCACTTGTGTCAGAAACGGCAGGCATGGGCAGCAGTACACCCAATCCTGAGTTTTTTGTTCAGAAGGAAAAATGGGGACAGCCAACCAAGATCAAAGCACAGAATTATTAGCACGATAAAGAGTTTCTTAAAAATTATTGGCTTAGAGGTGGGAGTTTAAGGTCTGTTGTTGATTAATTTTTAACATCTCCAGCGTCTCTGCAAATCTGTTTTTGAGGGTGAACATTTTTATAGTTTTCAACTTATTTTTGCTTGATGAGAGAATGTTGAATAATTAATTGAGCCAACAATGGAAATGCTACATACCAGGTACTCTTATGACTTAAATACTTGTGAAGAAGAAAGAGCTGAGAGGAGCAGTGTTGGTAATGAGGGGAGAGGGGCTGCACAGTTCTAGCCGCCCGCTGTGTCTTTTGATACTGCATTTTGGATGAGAGTCTCCAAAGGTTTCTTCACAATTTGAGTAGAGTGACAATCCATATATTGTTATAAAATATTTTCATAATACAGTATGCTATTGCAGTTTCTAAAAAAAATTTTAAATATCTAAATGAGAACTTTTGGGGCATTTTAAATTTCAGAATTTCTTAATGTTTATGGATTGTGGTGCGTAGTCTGATTCTATTTCTATACGAGCAGGTAGTTTTGAAATTGTCACATGAAAGAATGCCATTGGGCTGTTCATCTGAAAAGGGCCACATAGACACGGCTCTTGACACCACACTTAATTTTGAGAAAGAAATCCATATAAATCTTTATGTGTGAGTGGTGTAATGTGGTCTGGTATCCATTTCTCAGGAGAGTTATGCCTAGAGGTGATACCTCAGTGATGCTGCATTAATTTCCTCTCTAAAAATGCATATGCATCCTGCCCTTTAGGCTGCAGCATTTGGGTAAAATATCTTAGAATACGTTGTCTCATTAACAATTTTGTTAAATTCTCCTCCTTAGAGTTGTTCAAGTCTAACTCCATCATTTAAAAATCTGCTTTTATTCTTCTAGAGTTAAGCTGAAGTATGTAAAACTAAAGAAATACCTGAAGGAAATATGTGAATCAGAAAAGAAGGCTCGTACTCGAAACCAAGAATATTTAAAGCGGTTTGAGCGGGTCCAGGCTCACGTTGGACACTTTACCACAAGTTCAGAGAAGCTGCAAGAACTGAAGGTGACATCTCATTTTGTACTGTTTTCTTTTGTCCTTTTTTGCTAAGATTGGGACTAGTGAGCAGTAAGTTTCTGGTCCGTGGCAGTCCCTGATGTTCAGTCGTTCACCCGTAAGTTAACTGTCAGTTTTCTCTGGGAATTAATTACCATGTGGCCAGATTTTGATCAGAGAACTTGAGATTGCATTTTCTCAGATTTCTACTTTAGTTGAGGAATTACTGGAGCATCTATACTTTGTTACTCTGCACAAGTAGTTAAATGGGCACGGCCTCTGGCCACACCTGACCTGGCGCCTGGCACATGGAATCTCTTGGCCTCAGGACTGAATTCGAGCAACGTCAGGTTCCCTGTGGAGCCTGCTTCCTTCTTCGGAGGTTCTTTTTCTGTGGCCTGAGCCCCTCTGTTCTGGGCAGGCCGGGTGTCGGGGGGAGACTGGGGAGAAGAACTGGCCCAAGGACTTCACCCTCATGCCCGTCGACTCTGCGAGCCAGAACAGCTGTGCCTTCCCTGCCCTCTCCGACCCTGGCCCCCACTCCCTTAGGCTGCCTGGCAACCTTCTGCTCTACAAACTGTGTCAAGCATGGAGGGCTAGGCCTTGTTTCTCACCATTTGTGCTGCTCAGGGCTTTTGCCCAACTTAACCCACCTGCATACTGGTTACCGGAGAAGTTGGCTTCAGCACTTCCCTTTCTTTTTTTTCCTCTCACAGTTTTCCCCTAGCCTTGTATAATACAGATTTTAAGTACACAGGAAAAGAATTATTATAATGAGCATTCATGCTGTGGTCTGAATGTTTGTGTCTCCCTGCCCAAATTCATATGTTGAAATCCTAACCTCCAAAAGTGATGTTATTAGTGGGTGGGGCCTTTGAGAGATGCTTAAGTCATGAGGGTGGGGCTCTCATGAACGGGATTAGTGCCTTGTAACAGAGGCTCCAGGGCGCTCCTGGCCCCTTCCGCCAGGTGAGGAGACAGTGAGAAGGTGGTAGCTCTGAACCAGGAGCGGTCTGTCACCAGAAGGCAGCCATGCTGGCATCTTGATCTTGGACTTCCAGCCTTCACAACTGTGAGCAATACATTCCAGTTGTTTATAAGCCACCCAGCCAGTGCGGTTTTATTACAGCAGCCTAAATGGACTAAGACATCTAACCAGATGCAACAGTTGTAAATATTTTGCTATATTTGCTTTGCCTGTGTGTGTGTGTATGTATATTTTTTCCTGAGCCATTGAAAGTATGCAGCAGAACCCATGATATTTCTCTCCTAAATACTTGAGTGTGGATCCCTTAAGAACAAGGACAGTCTCCTCCATAATCGTACCATTATCACACCTAAGAAAATTACTGATGATTCCATAATATTATTTAATATTCAGCCAGTATTTCAGTTTCCACAGTTCCCTTCAAAAGTCTGTTTTTCCAGACCAGGAGCCAACTAGGGTACACATTACATTTGTGTCTTTTTTAGTCTCTTAATCTAATTTGGTTTCCTACCAGTCTTCCTTGTTTTTTTTTTTAAATGATACTGGCTTTTTGAAGAAGCCAGGCCAGTTGCTTGTAGAATGACTTACATTCTGAATTTGACTCGTTATTTAACTTGTGTAGCATCCCCTGTGTTTCCTGTAAACTGGAAATTTGGTCTAAGCCAGAGCTGCCCAGTAGAACTTTGTGGTGATGGAAACCTTCTGTCTCGGTACTGATGCTGTCTAATACAGTAGCCACTAGCCGTACATGGCTACTGAGCACTTAAAATGTAGCTTGTGACACTGAGGACTGAGTTTTTGTGTTAAATTTAATTAATTTAAATAGTCACAGCTGAGGTTATACATTCTACCGCATCCCGTCAGGAGGCTCATGAGTCATGATGTCAGGTGGTCTTGTTTGAGCCAGGCTGAGTTTGATGCCTTTGTTAACATGGTGACCTCTAGGTCTCTCTATTGTAAGGTACCTTTTTTCCCTTTGTAAATTAGTAAATAATTTTACTTGGCTTGACATCTTGGGAATACCTTGTTCCTCAACAGCCTTTTGCCTAGCGGTTTTAGGATCCATTAGTGATGCCTGAATCAGCTATAGTGGAGGTTGTGAAATGGTGATTTTCTAATTTGATCTCATCTTTTACATTTGTTAGCTGGCATTCTTCTATGAAGAAGAGCTTTCTTTCCTTCTTCTTTTTCTCCCTCTCTCTGTCTAAATGTCACTCTGGGCTTGTGAATCTTTATTTAGTCATTATATTATCAATTACTGTAATTATTCTTTTGTTGCTTACATTCTCCCAAATTTTGCCAGTGAGAGTCTCTTCAAGTTGGCTCCTGTGTCCTTTTGACAAGATGTTCCAGGTTTACCTTATACTTCCCTGCCTCAGACTTGGAATTAGCCTCTTATCCGAGGAGCCGTGGTTCCTTTGGGTGGGAAGGGGTATTTAGAAACCAAGATCTGGAGGCTAGATGTGCTCAAGCAATAGTGAGTCTTAGCTACAGCACTCCAGGTTTTTCCTCCTAGTGTTCAAGTAGAATGCTTAAGGCTCAAAAAGCAATTGTTATCAACATTGTAAACCTCTTTTCTTTTCAGAGAGTTCAAAGAGAAAATAAAAGTGGTGGACAAAGCAGGGAATTTCTTCTTCCCAGTGGAATAAAGGAAATAATAGAAGTCTTCCTCTTATTTTCATATTGATGCTTTACTTAATTGTTGATTTCTCATTATAACCAAATGTGAGAGGGAGGAATTTGAAAGGAAGTATCATCCTTTGTAAATATTTTAATACTGAGAGCATTTGTTGTGTATAGTATGATATGTTAAAAAAAAAAACTTGTCTCATGAGCTACTAAAGAATATCAGCATAGGGGACCATTTTCAAGAAAAGAATGATAAACTGTATTTCTAGGACTATGTAAAGCTTTATTCATAAATATCATTAAAAAATGACACAGCTATTCCTTTTTGAATTTTGGAGAAGGAATGCCTTTTAAAAAATCTGATGATGGCATAAAAGGGCAGGTCAGGTAGCTGCAGTTGGGAAACATACATGTTCCGTGGAAAACTGTACATTGGCTGTGAACCAGCCAGTGATGCCTGTGACACCACCAACTCAGCAAGCTGTGCAGTGAGCAGAGTGTGCAAGCAGAGGGGGTCGTCCTGTTTCTTCCTGCCTCTTCCTTTGTGCCACGGCCAGTTGTGGCCTTAGGAATACCAGAGCCACTTGTCACCCTTAATCCTGCCCCACTCCCGTGTCACATCTTCACCTCACGGAAGTCTTAGGAGAGAGGTGTTCTGGTTGAGCACCTACGTGGTGTATTTGCCACACACCCCAAAATGCCCGGGGCGTTTTTCCTTGAATAGAGTATAGTTAGTGCAAATGAACTTCTAACTGGTGGAAGTCCAGAAAGTGAAACAAGGTGAAGCATTGTGAGAGAAGTGAGGATTTTGCCCAAATTATATTAAGTGAATTTCTCCCTCTTTGTAAGACTAGGCCCACTTAATTGTAGAATGTTAAAATCTTTTAAAATGGGGTAAAAAACTTTTTTTAAAAAGCCATTTCAACTGATTTTATGAATTATACTACTTTATTTGGGGGCCTATAATAATTTTCAGGGCTTTATAAGGATAGTGATGTATCATGTAGTTTTGTAAATACAGTTTTGTGGCCATATTGCTACTTGTCAGATGGATAAAGAGGATGAATAAACTCAGTTCACGAATGTAAATAGGAGAATCACCAGTGCTGTGAAGAGGGTGCCCCTCTCTCCCTCTTCTTGCCCCCTCACCGCCTCTCCCCACCCCGCCCACTTCACCTCTGTTTCCCCTCCCTCCTCACACTCCCCACCTTGGCAGCTTTAGTGGAAGGGCCCAGCTGGCCCTTAGAGCAGTTTTCCTCAGGTGCCCTTTGCTCTTGTCTCAGGTTGGCTTTTCTCTGAAGCTGACCCTGAGACAAGGGTTCGGATGTAAGGGGCTTATTTGGGAAGTGCAAGGATACCGAGAGGCAAGTGGGGAGCTGAGACAGGGAAGGACAAGTGGCCAGAATGGGGGTATTAAGTCAGCTACCACAGTCGGCACCTGGAGCTTAATTCCACAGGGAAACTCCACCAAATGGTTCAGAGCATTTGGGAGACGTGTAGCCGGGCTCCTGAGCATCGCTGACCGAGGACTGCTGGGGGAAGGGCACAGGTGTGGGGAGCTCGTTAACCATGTGCTCCTGTAGGCAGAGCAGCCTCCCCAGGCTCTGAGGGGCCTTAAGCACGGAGACAGGGGTACTGGAACTTAGGAGCACTGAGAAAGGTCCCACGGTCACGTGTGGAGCATTGCCAGCCTCTGCTTTGGCCTGCATTCAAGTGCTGGGCTTGGGGCTGGCATGTCAGGGCTCAGGGAGGGTCCCTGGCCGGGAGCGGGTCATCATCTGGTCATGTCTCCCCTCTGCCTGCAATCCTTGAGTGTGCAGCCTTCTCGGGACAAAGCCCAGGTGCTGATCTCTGCCTGCCAACTACCCATGGCTTCAGCCTTCTGACCACACACAAGTTCTCTTCTCTCTCTGTCCCTCTCACACAGCTCTACAGATGTGCACATTTTCTCTCCCCACCCTGTCCCCTTCCACCCTCTCCCTCCATCCCACCCCTCGCCCCTGTCTCCCCTGCTCCCCTATCCCAGTCTTCCTCCTGCCATCTCCCCTCCCCTCCTCCACACCCCCATCTCTTCCCCTCTCTCTCCCACCCCATGTCTTCCCACCGTGCCTCTACATCTTTATCTCCCACACATGCACGTCTGCACTCTCTCTGCTACACACGTGCTGAACGGTTTGTAATTCCTTGAATGCACCACATTCTCTCCTATGTCCTTCGACTAGGAGGACATAGAGGAGACCTCGCTCCCTCTATGCTGCCGTAGGTCTATGTCATATGATCTACATAAGCACCTCCTTCATGGTACTGTCATTGTTGCGTGTCTGTTTCCCTACCTCACCGTGAGCTCCTTGTCTTACTGTTTCGGTGCTCTCAGTGGCACATAGTAAGTGCTCAGTAAGCACTGACTGAAAAGTAATTCTTCCATATTCTTGTTTTGTTCTCTTATGGACCGTAAACAACTATGTGAGGATGAACGTGTGTGATTGGACCCATGGCAAACCACCCAGGAGCATTTGTGTTTGATAGCAGAGGCATTTTGAAGACATGTCATTATTTAAAGATGTGATCTTGTTGAAAATTCAGTCATCAGGTTACATGTGCCTATAGGGCATAAAATTTGAAGAAAACAAACCTTTTGAGCTCTCATTCAATTCCTGCTAAGCACTGTGACAGCCACTGTGGGCAGAGCATGACCTTCTGGTTCCTGGAATAGAGTATAGTTGGAAGACAAAGTCTGTAGCAAATCCCATTTTTTTGCCTGTTAATATGTCCTAGTTGAATAAATAAATATTCCTCCATATCTTTTGGTAAAAGTTCCACATTTAAGAGGAAGCCCATATACTGGAAAAAAATAGGAGAGGGAAAAACAAAAAGACTGTGAATCTCTCATATTCATCTGAGAGTCACATCAGTTTATTTAACTCTCTGTAGCCATCCTTCAACTGTAATGTGCAGAGGCCAGGCCAGCTGATCTTCAATGTCAATTCAGCTCTGTAACTGAGAATTACTGTACAATTTCAAAGACCAGTGAAAGAAGGAAGCTTATGAAAAAGGTAATAGTGGCACTTTCAGGCAAGTGGTGATGTGACAAGGGAAAGCTGAAGGAATGTAAGAATACAGGAGAAAAGAAGGAAACAGTGAAAACTGGGGTGCGTTGTGAGTATGGAGAGATCCCAGACATGCCAGGACCTCCACCTCCTCTTCCCACGACCCCAGATTACCGTCAGCAGATTTCATTAGTTGAGCTGAAATGAATCAGCTGTGCAGAGTAAGGAAGTGAGTAGGAAAGGCCTCCTAAATTTAGGTGGGCAGCAGCAAGTCCAGTGCTGTGAAGCAGTACAGGACAGAGCAAGTTCCTGATTGGGAGATGAGAGGATTGTCCTTAGAGAGGCTCTAGGCCAGCAGATGCTACTGAGGCGTGAGTCGTTTGGCCTCTGAAGCAGCAACTCTGACTATGAGGAATCTAGGCCACATTGCAAGAAGGGAACAGGGACCTGAGGCTGCACCCAAGAGAAAGGATGCAGTGCAAGCCCTCCTGTATTGTGGAGATAGAAGAGGCCCCTGGGACCTGATTCAGAGAAGAAATGGGGAATAAGACTTGAAAGACTGATGGTCAGAGAACTAGATGTACATGAGGACACATGTTCTACTGCTTCATCAGGCATTTTTAGCTGGAAGGTCTTGGAGAGATTCATCTGTGCAATGTTTCCCAAACTTTAAAAAAAAAAAAAAGCTTTTAAACATAATATAACCCTTTGTTTAAAAGCAGATAAAGGAGGAAGTAGAACTGGGGAGCCCTGTGGGTTGAGAGTCCCTGCTGTCCAGTGTTCAGGAGGTGGATTGGATGTATAATAACCAAGTACTATATATATAAATAAAAGGCAAAGAAGGAGAGCAAAGACAGTTGTAGGTGCAAACCCACAGTCCTAGGTCATGCAGAGTTAACAGTTTGTGTCGATTATCAATTTATCATAGTAACTTGTAAAATTTCAAATACATTGTACAGTGTTCATTTGCATCATTAATTTGGAAGAGTAGCTACAGTTCAGATGTTTCAGATGCATTGAGAACAATCTGCATTGGACTCTTTGTTTTTTTTTATAATTTTTTTTTTTGCAGCACGTGGCTCTTCATTGTGGTGAGTGGGCTTCTCTCTAGCTGTGGCGTGCGGGCTCCAGAGCGTGTGGGCTCATTAGTTACAGCGCGCGGGCTTCAGAGCGCGAGGGCTCAGTAGTTGTGGTGCTCAGGCTTAGTTGCCCCGCGGCATATGGGATCTTAGTTGCCCCACCAGGGATCCAACCAGCGTCCCCTGTATTGCAAGACAGATTCTCAACCACTGGATCACCAGGGAAGTCACCCTGCATTGGACTCTTGACGATACTTTCCTTGCTGTTCTTTATGAAGTCCTGAAGCAGTTAGCACTTTTTTGCTTCGGTAAAATGAATTGAATAATACTCTTATATTTCCATGAGAAAGTGCTCTGTCTTTGGGAGTTGTGGCTCTGAAATGATCCCATAATGAAGAAATCAGGTACAATGCCTGTTGCATGTTTATAACTGATCTCAAAGAGCATAAGAAAACATTTGTAGCCACAGGAACAAAGAATTTTTGCTTAAGGTTTATTATTTAATAAACCTCTGTTTATTTTGTAAATCACCCCTCATCTCTTTTTAAAGGTATTTTCTCTTGGAATTTGTAGAGTGTGCCTGTTTAAAGCTCTTGGGGTTAAAAATTAAATATCTGTTGAGTTCAAAGGAGTAGATATAGAACAGAGAGATGTAAATTGTATTTTCTTAATTGCCTTCTTTCTTTATCTTTTCTTGGCTTGTTTTGTCATTTTTACTGGCCTTATGAAACTTTGATTTAATTAGGGCTCTGTTTATATCATTACTGCCAATCTACTGTGTTAATAGCATTCTGATAGAGAAAAAAGAAATCCCTGCTTAACTGATATTAAAAATGGGGCAGCATATAATACCTTTTAAGATAGTTTGAGGGAGACAAGTCAATTTTGGTTATTATCATCTGTTCACTTTTTGTGTGTCAAAACAAAAGTTCGGGCCTATTTTATGTTCAGACTGAGAACTAAGAAAACAGTTTTCTAATTTGGTTATCTTATAGGTGTGTTTCCAATTGCAGTACATCACTGCCTCATTTAGAAAATGTTCTGATACTTATCTGTGATGGACCACAAGCAGAGACTTTTTAAGGCTTTACTTACTAACATATGAATCAAAGTGCTTTTTATGCGTTGCTTTTAAGAAAAAGTCGTTTTATGATGGAATCACTTTCATCAATTATAGTGTGGTAATGACGCAGACATCTTTATGAGTTATTAGCACCAGAGCAAACTTGATGCCTATGGTGCTGATCATTGACATCTACAGTGTATTTGTATCCGTAAAAAATGGAGTTTGTTTCCAGTTGATGATCTAGCAAATAATATACTCAGTTGCTGTGACAAGTAGGACCATGATATTATGTGGATACCATACAGATAAGAAATCAGTAGGACTGCTTTCTCTTCCTTTTTTTAGGACAGAACTTTTCAGAAGAAGCACCATCAAATGTGTAACTTTCATGATAAAGTAACTGGATTTTTCATGATAGCTTAATATATCAAGGTTTTATTTCCTAGATTGATGGAGGACTAAGTGAAAATCCATCAAATGTTATTTTATTTAAAACATGTAACATTTTATAGAATTCAGCTTTTGATATGTTGTTTGTGAAATTGTCTGTTTTCTAAGATAAATTGAATTTCTCAGCAGTATCAGTTTTTACTTTCTCTTTACTGTTCCTTTTATGCTGTAAAGTCTGAAAAATATAAATAGGTGCTAGTTGTAATAATATCCTCCACAAAATCAAACTTTGTTTATATTTAGATTGAGTATGAGACTCAAATTAAGAAGATGCAGCTACTCACAAAAGATAGCCTGGGAAAAAAAGGTGAACTGAAAGATGAAGACAGAGAAAAGGTAATAAATTAAAATGATAAACTTTCTGTTAACAGAGGATTTTTGGCGTGTTCATCTTTTAGGATACTGTTGTAAATAAAATCGTCTTATTACAAAGATCTTTCTGATTAAACTTTAAGTGATTATTTAAAGACATTTGCTTATAGAGTATTGCTTTAATGTATAATTCAATTAAATTTGCTGAAAGGCAGTCACTGTGGCTGTAAAAGAGATAGATTCCAAAGAAAACCTCAGTGTTGTTAGTAGGTGAAATTTTGTTTTTCTAAATAATGCTTTCGAGCTGCCTTTTTCTTAGTTCCAGAAATGTTTTAAATGAGAAGTAAATGAAATGTGGCATTTTGCTTCTTTTCTTTGTATACATAATTTTGTACATTTTAACCTTTTCATAGATAAAGTGGAAAGAAAGGATTGCATATCTCAGCAACAGACAAAAAAGAATGGCAAGGAATACTTAAATAAATTCTGCTATGTATCTGCCGTAATGCAGGCTTCTAATCCTCCCGCCTATCTCCATATAAATGATTCTGCTCAAGACCATAGATGTTTTCTTCACTAAAAGCAGTAAAGCTCTTTTAGATGAAATGTCTAAAAACATCTTGTAATAACTTGGAGCATGCTGGCAAGAGTAGTCACTTGTGACTGTGTGTGAAACCCCCTCAGCCAGTCGATATTGTAATAAGCAAAAATGGGAGCATCACTCCATTATTCAGAGAAGCCAACAGCGTGCTTCCTCCTTAGGCTGCAGCATTCATTAAGAAAAGCTTACTGGGCTGAAAGCTGGAAACAGATGATAACGGGATATGATTTTCATATTTAATGCTTTCCTTGGAAGAGTATGTGTGCTACAGATTGATAGAAGAATCAACTGCTACTTTACTAAAAGACTTTCAGGTTTGCCCTATAGCTACCGATGGAATCATTCAGCCAAGAAATTAACTTTTTCTCCTTTTACCTGTTTTATATATCTGCTAAGCAGGCTGCCGGGCTGCCAGTAAATGTTATTATGCAGTTAACTGTTTGGTATTTAAGACTCTTATCAGAAAAGAAACAGAGGCCACACTATTTTGTTTTTATAGTAGGAGCAAGGTTTTAGTTTTTCTTTTTTCTGTGCATTAACAGGCATTAATCTGAGTTTATAGGAAGTTTTAGTTTTCCTTCCCAGAGATTAAAAAGTTAAAAAACCTAGAACTTTAGAGCATTCTTTAAACTGTAAGATACAAAACACCAAGCCCCAGCAACCCTGACCTATATAAAAAGGCCTTTAATGATAAATGATTTCTCTGCCATTAGATGTACACCAAATGTGGTATGATGTGATAGACTTCTGAGACATTCAGGCAGTTTTTCTGTTTGACATTTGGTCATGAAATAATTGATGTGTTTTTTAATCTATAATCCCGTTTGTTCTTTCTGTGCTGTTCCTGATAGACACCTTGTTAGTATGGCAGTGTCAATGGTACTTAAGTAAAACGGGAGACTTTTTTTTATATTTGCACTACTGATTCCTTACCTTACATATAGTTATATAGTTTCTTTTAAGTCATATTTAAAATTAGGGCAAGAGACATATAGCTGACAACTCCTTAAAATGTTACATAGAATAATAAGAAGTGTTTCTTTTTTACTGGAATGTGTCATCTCCTTAAAAGCTTTGACTATTGACTGTATGTAAGACTCAATTAGGTAACATTTTGAGACATAGCTTGCCTTTTTCAATTTCCCATTGATGTTCTATCAATTAAAAGGTAAAAATATTTCAACAGAACCCTGAATGAGTTAACACTTACTCTACACTAAACCAGAACAGTTCCTTACCGTATGGGGTATGTTTTATCTTTCAGCAGTCACATGAGTTTGTCTCTGTGCCCGGAGCGCTGGTCTCCAGGGACTGGCCTGCGCCCGGTGGTTGAATTCAGTAGATCGTTGTTGAGTGAGTGCTCTGTTTGAGAAGCTGCAGCGGGTCCCTCTAGGAGTGCCACGATGCTTGCCCTCGAGGTGCTTCCCACAAAGCGATGTTCTCTCTGAGGCCTGGGGTAGTGTGTGCTGAGTCCCAGCTACGTGGAGAAAGAAAGCTTGCTTCCTCTGCAATGAGTCCTCCACGGCCTAGGGGAGAAGGTGGTGTGTGAGCTGGCGGGAAGGGTGGGGAGCGTGCCAGTCGCTGGGTATTTGATAGACATGCTTGGGTCTGAAGATGTTGTGAGTGAAGGAGTGGAAGCAGGAAGCCCGGTGGGGAGCCATCAGTCTGGCTAAAGGCGAACATTCTTGCAGGGAAGTGGGAGAAAATGAGCTTGGAAAGGGGCATCGTGGAACTCAGTCCAAGGCTCAAGGATTGAAAATTGCCCCCTGGAATCAGTGTGTGTGCACGTGCGTGACGGGGCAGCTGAAGCAAGGACTGGGGCTCAGAGCAGTTACATCACAGGCGCAGGAAGGCAGGGCTGGCAGTGCTGTGCAGGACGCCCTGGAGGAAGGAGCTCATGGGGCGAGAGAACCAGGGTTCATTCAGACGCAAGGAATGAACCGAGGGCCTGAGTTGGGGTGGCCATTGAGATGGAGAATGCCAATGAAGGGGAGAGGAGCTGTCAAATTAATGATAATTCTGAGTTATGAAAAGATAGCTTTAAAAAGTGGTTGTGCAACTTTCAACCAGATGCAGCAACTTGGATGCGCTACTAAGAAGAATGATCAGGTAGAAGTTGTCTATTTTTTCAATGTAGAAGTTTAGCTCGGTTTTATAATAGGAGTCCAGTGTTTTCATGCATCCAGCGGCTGCTCTTCAGAGTCATGTGTTCTCTGAAGAGAAGTAATCATTGATCTGTTCATCCCCCAAGCTTGTTTCTAATATTAGTCTACTTAGTAAACGCTTGTTGTTGTTGTTGTTAATAGCCAGAAAATACAAAGTTCCGGTCCCCATTTGACTCCTCACAAATTTTACTATAATATAGTAATCCTTCTCCTCTATTATACCTTGCCATTTTTTATTTTGGGGTGAACCCTCATTCCATTGGTCTCTAGGCATGTCCTTCTTGTTCCCCAGCTTTTTTGTATCAGCAGTGACTAGAGCATACACATAAAGACACATCAAAACATATGCACCCAGGAGAGGTGGAGATGGCATTTGTGAATGAGAGCATAAACCTTGAGGTGGGATTTGTGAAGTTTCTTTGAACTCTTACACTGTGAAATATGTTCTACTAAAAGCAGAAGTGAGCTGGATACTTCACAGAAAGATTATACTCTGCCAGGGCTGGAGAATGTGGAGGACCAGAGAATTCCATCACAGGGCTAAAGGCTGGTTGGGGAGTTCCACTTCCACTGTTGTAAACCTCCCTGCAAGGGTCACGTGGAGAATGACCCTGCAGCTTGTTACTTCTGCTTCTAATCGTAATATTAACAATGGGGAACAGTGACTACACACGTATTTTGTCAGGGGCAGCATTAAGCACTTCATATTCATCAACTCATTTAATCCTGTCAGCAATCCTGGAAGTAGATACTATCGTATCCTCATTTTAGAGGAAGGCTCAAAGAAGTTGGTTAACTTGCCCAAGACTACACTGCTAGGCAGAGCCCAAATTCAAACCCAGACCATGTGGCTTCAGCGTCCATGTTATTAGCCATCTTGCTACACTGCCTTCCAAGGTAGTATGGGTGAAGTGCTCCTCGAAAGTTGGGAGAAATTCCTGGTCAAATAAAAACAGCCTAGCCATATCATGTGAAATATTTCAGTTATTCATTTAGATGCTGCATTTTCAGCTAACCTTGGGAGAGAGTGAAATGGTCTCCCTTGGTGGTATAATAGTTCAGCTGAATCAAGTGAGATCTGATTTTGCACTGGTTGAATTGAGTAAGAAATTAGACATACACTTCAGATTCATTATTGGGGATTTTTTTTTTTTCAAAAAAAACTGTGGTTTAGTAACACAATTTGAGTTTAACTCATTCAGTTTTGAGTATTGCAGCATAAGAGATGGGCACTGGAATCCTCGTATTTGGGTTTGGATCCTGTGACTGAGAGCAAATTGTCCGACCTTGTAAGTCTTGCTGGAGTGAGTATAATAACAATGGTTGATTTGAGGGTTTAAAAAGGTAATGAATAGAAGTCTGCTTGACACCTGGTAAGTGCTTGGCACGTGTTCAGCGATCCTCTTGCCCCTGTGCCCACTGTCACTGTCGTCAGCCATCTTCCTTCTCCACTGGGGTGGCCATATGAGGGTGTCCCTGGCTTTCTACCACTTACCTATGGGAGTGGGGACAGAGAGGCTACCTACCAATTAGGAAACGAGAAGTAAAGCCCTTGGTGGTAGCAACTCATAATAGATGATTTTAGCGTGATTACAATACAGAATAACTTACAGGACATACCTTTGAAGCCTGAATTTAATGGACCCATTTAAAAATGTAGGTAGTTCCAACCTCTATTGGATTTAGTGGCCAGTAACATCTCCTCTTGGCCTCAGTTGTGAAAATTTGGTTGAGTCTCGAATCTATCCCATTGGCAAAATGAAGAGTTAAAAATCACATTGTCATGGTGTCTTAGTCGGCCTGGGCTGCCATAACAAAATAGCACATTCTGGGTAGCTTAAACAACAAATTTATCTTTTCATGCTTCGGGGGGCTGGACGTCTTAAGATCTAGGTGCCAGCTGGGGTGGTTTCTGGTGAGAGCTGTCTTTGGTTTGCAGACCACTGTCCTCTCTCTGGGTCCTCGTGTGTCCTTTTCTCTGTGCACGTGTGTGGAGAGAGGCAGATCTAGGGTTTTTCCTCTTCTAAGGACATCAGTCTGTTGGATTAATAGACCTCACTAACTTTAGTTACCTCCTTCCAAGCCCCATTTCCAAATATAGTCACATTGGGGGAGGGCTTCAACATAAGAATTTGGGGGGGCACAATTCAGTTTATAACACACAATAAAGTAAAATAATTCCTTCAGGATTGTTACATGTAAATTTTTATTAAGGGATTTTTGGAAATCTTCTCAATGTGACTTAAGGACTTGTTTACATAGAAACTAAGAGCAGTAATTGTACTGTGTGAAAAGCTGGAAATTGGGTCTGACAGCTCCATTTTTCCATTCTGCATTTATTTTGATACTTACCAATTCCCTCATCTGTGGGGGAAAAAATAATAAGAAAAAATAAAATTACTGCAGTATTCTGCAAAACATGAAGTATAACATAAATATATTTTTCAAAGTACAATAATGTTCAAGATCCACCTGCTTTGAAAACTGTAAGCAGTTATTATTAACTGAGACACCATTACAGTAGTTCTTAACTTGCTGCTGGCTCCATCAGCATGTCCTCTCCCCTTTCCGCTAGTAAAGATGAACTCCTGATTTTAAAAGTATTTTCAACTGTATTCATTTGCTTTGCTCTCACTTTCCCCAGCTCCCAGTATGTTTTCAATTTATTTAAACTAAAAAAAATTGTACCCATTTCTTTCATCCCCCACCCCCAACCTCTGGCAATCATCAGTCTGTTCTTTGTATCTATGAACCTGGTTTGTGTTTGTTTGTTTTAGATTCCAAATGTAAGAGAGATCATATGGTATTTGTGTGACTTATTTCACTTAGCATAATGCCTCAAAGTCCATCCATGGTGTTGCAGATGGCAGGATTTTCTTTTTCATAGCAGAATAATATGCCATTGTATATTTTTACCACTTCTTTATCCATTCAGCCATCATTGGACACTTAGATTGCTTCCATATCTTGGCTGTTGTAAATAATACTGTAGTGTACATGGGGGTACAGATATCTTTTCAAGATAGTGTTTTCATTTTATTCAGTTAAATACCCAGAAGTGAAATTGCTGGCTGATATGGTAGTTCTATTTTTAATTTTTTGAGGAGTCTCCATACTGTTTTCATAGTGGCTGCACCGGTTTACATTCCCACCAACAGTGCACAAGGGTTCCCTTTTCTCCACATCCTCATCAACACTTGTTATTTCTTGTTTTTTGATAATAGTCATTCTAACGTGTGAGGTGATATGTAATTGTGGTTTTGAGTTGTATTTCCTTGATGATTAGTGAAGTTGAGCATGTTTTCATGTACTTTTTGGCCATCTCTGTCTTCTTTGGAAAAGTGTCTATTCAGATTTTTCTGCCCATTTTTTAATCAGATAATTTTTTGCTCTTGAGTTGTATGAGTTCTTTATATATTTTGGATATTGGCCCCTTATCAGATATATCATTTGCAAATCTTTCCTGCCATTCAGTAGGTTGCCTTTTTGTTGATGGTTTCCTTTTCTGTGCAGAAGCTTTTTAGTTTGATCTGGTCTCACTTGTTTATTTTTGCTCTTGTTGCTTTTGCTTCTGGTATCAGATTCAAAAATCATTGCCAAGGACTTATGTCAAGGAGTTTACCACCTATGCTTTCTTCTAGGAGTTTTATGATTTTGTAAAACATTCAAGTCTTTAATTCATTTTGAGTTAATTTTTGTATATGGTGTTAGATGGTGATCTAGTTTCATTCTTTTGCATGTGGCTGTCTAGTTTTCCCAGCACCATTTATTGAAGAGACTGGTTTTTTTCTACTGTATATTCTTGGCTCCTTTATTGTAAATTAATTGACCATATGTGTGGGTTTATTTCTGTGGTCTCTATTCTGTTCCATTGATCTATGTGTCTGTTTTTATGCCAATACCATACTGTTTTAATTACTGTAGCTTTGTAATATATTTCAAAATAAAAGCGCATGATGCCTCCAGCTGTGCTCTTCTTTCTCAAGATTGCTTTGGTTATTTGGGCCTTTTGCATTTCCATACAAATTTTAAGATTGTTTTGTTTCTGTGAAAAATTTCATTGGAATTTTAATAGGGATTACATTGAATCTGTAGATTGCTTTGAGTAGTATGGACATTTTAACAATATTAATTCTTCTAATCCATGAGCACAGAATCTCTTTCCATTTATTTGTGTCTTCTTCAGTTTTTTTCATTAATGTCTTATAGTTTTTAATATGTAGTCTTTCACTTCCTTGGTTATATTTATTCGTAGGTATTTCTTATGCAGTTATGAATGGGATTGTTAATTTCCCTTTCTGATATTTCATTATTCATGTATAGAAACTCAACATTTTTGCATATTGATTTTGTTTTCTGTAACTTTATTGAATTGGGTTATTAGTTCTAACAGTTTTTTGATTGAGTCTTTAAGGGTTTTCTATATATAATACATATCATATGCAAATAGTGACAGTTTTACTTGTTCCTTTCCAGTGTGGATGGCTTTTATTCCTTTTTCTTGCCTAATTGCACTGGCTAAGACTTTCAATACTATATTGAATAAAAATGGCAAGAGTGGGAATCCTTGTCTTGTTCCTGATCTTAGAGGAAAGACTTTCATTTTCACCGTTGAGTATGATGTTAGCTATGGGCTTGCCCTACATGGCTTTCATTATGTCGAGGTGTGTTCTCTCTATACCTGCTTTATTGATACTTTTATTTTAAATGGATGTTGAATTTTGTCACATATTTTTTCTACATCTATTGAGATGATCATATGATATTTATCCTTCATTTTCTTAATGTGGTGTATCACATTTACAGATTTGCAGATATTGAACCATCCTTGTACCCCTGGAATAAATTCCACTTGATTGTGGTATATGATCCTTTTAATATGTTGTCAGAAATTCCCTGGCGGTCCAGTGGTTAGGACTTGGTGCTTTCACTGCCATGGCCTGGGTTTAAGCCCTAGTCAGGGAACTAAGATTCCACAAGCCGTGTGGCACAGCCAAAAAAAAAAAATATATTGTTGAATTCAGTTTGCTAATATTTTTTAGGAGTTTTGCATCTATGTTGATCAAGCATATTGGCCTGTAATTTTCTTTTCTTGTGGCATCTTTGTCTGGTTTTAGCATCAGGGTAATACTGGCCTCATAAAATGAGTTTGGAAGAGTTACCTCCTTTTCTGTTTTTTTGGAAAAGTTTGAGAAGGATTGGTATGTATGCTTCTTTGAATGTTTGGTAGAATTCACTAGTGAAGCCTTCTGGTCCTGGACTTTTGTTTATTGAGAAGTTTTTGATTACTGATTCTACCTCATTACTAGTAACTGATCTGTTCAGAGTTTTTTGAATTTATCCACTTCTTGTTGGTTGTCCAGTTTGTTGGCATATAGTTGTTTATGGTAGTCTTATGATCCTTTATATTTCTGTGGTATCAGTGGTAACGTCTCCTCTCCAGTATTTTTTAAGAGGTACAGATGGATAACTGTGACAGGAAAAGGAAGAAATGAACTAAAACCTTGGATTACAGATTTACCTTAAATACTTAACTTACTTCCTATTACTAGAAAGTAATAGTAAGGTATAGAAAAGTTCATCATTATGTCAGATCCTTAAACACTGACACATACTCCTTCCTTTGGCAGTAACAGCTGTCTCTCAAAAACTTTTCATTTCCTAATATTATACCACTGTCAATAATAATGTGAAACACAGCATTTTTTTCTTCAGCTTCCCTGGCTCAGAAGCTGCTTTGAGAAGACACAAAATAATATTCAGAATTTTAAGGTTAAAGACCACCCTATTTCCTGTTGCTAAGCAAACAAAATGACAGACTATTTAAAAAAAAAGAGGCAGCTGTCTGAGCCATTTCAAACATAGCATTGCCTTATAGCGAGCAGCAATTAATTTTTGCAGGTTTCTTGTACATTTTTTGTTATGCAAGTTTAAATAATTGCTGGTGGGAATGTAAAATGGTGTAGCCACTTTGGAAAACAGTTCACAGTTCCTCACAATGTTACCATTGTGTACCAGTGTCCTCACAACATAGTTACCATATGACCCAAAAACTCCACACTCAAGAGAGGTGAAGACATATGCCAACACAAAATCCTGTACACAGATGTTCATGGCAGCAGTGTTCTTAACAGCTGAAAAGTGGAAACAACTCAGATGTCCATCATCTGACAAATGGATAAACAAAATATGATATATCCATGCAGTAGAATATTATTCAGCCATTAAAGAGAATGGAATACTTACACCTGATACAACATGGAGACACCGTGAAAATGTTATGCCAAGTGAAAGAAGCCACAAAAAATATTAGAAAACAAACTAATGGTTATCAGTGGGGAGAGGGGAGGGGGGAGGGGCAGTATGCATTACTGTGCCAATTAAATGTGGACTGCAGAATGGAAAATACATCAATGTTAAATTTCCTGATTTTGGTCATTGAACTCTGCTCGTGAAAGAGAATGTCCCTGTGCTTAGGAGGTACACACTGGAGTGTTCAGGGGGAGGGGGCAGGGTGTCTCCAAGTTAGCCTCAGATGGTTCAGGAGAAAATGGTGTGTATGTATATACACATACACATATGCATGTGTGTAGGGGGGGAGAGAATGATAAAACAAATCAGGCAAACCATAAACAATTTATTTATTGGTTTATTACAGACACTAATATGTGATGTTCTCATTAATTAGTGTATTACTAGAGCTTGTTGAGGACCAGAGTTCCGTATTCTAAAAAGTCTGGCAAAATTGGCATTTAACTATTTCCCGTCACAGAGAGCTGTAGCTTCTGTTTTCAGGAAGTACTCTTTGTTAACAGTGCCATCTTGAAGTGGTCACTGTTTTCGCTTTCTGCAGTTCTGTAAGCATTTAAATCGCGGGTACATGCTATTTTTGTTGATTGTGCAGGTTACCATTGAGATTTTGTTGTTTCTCTCCAGTTCTTGGCTCTGGGAATGGGCCTGGAGTCTTTTGCTTCTCTTAGTGGGTCATAGAAGTTAGAGAGGAACTGATTGAAAGGAATAACTCAGGGGCACTTCCTTTGTCCTTCCCCAGGGGGCTTTCTCATTTCTAAGACCTGCCTACCGTTTGACTTCATATCTTGGCCTTAAGCAGACCAACAAAGAGACAGGTACTTAGGGTTGCGGTGTACTCCCTGTTCTGAGTTAGTTCATTAATACTCCCTAAGTCAGTCTTGAAAAATCAAAGGCCTCAAACTCATAAGTCTGATCACTGATTGGCCTCAAGTCTTCACTAAATGACCACTATTGTGTATATACTCGAGTCCCTTTCAGCATACGGCCAGCTGAAGCTCTCCACAGTAACCCATCACTTGGAGCCATCTATTTAAATAACTTTTTGTTTGAGTACAGGAAAAATGAAAGTAGTTGTTAGATTAGGGTAGTGGTAATTGGTGATTTTTGCCTGTTTTAATACTTCTTTGTTACTGATAATAGGTCACATATTATGTCACAAATACTGTTTATACTGATGAATCAGAATGTTGATTAATATAATTTTGATGTTTAAACCATGTGGTATAATGAAAAATTCTTAATAATGACATAATGGCCTCTTTGGACAGTAGTATCCTATAAGGCAGTCTTGACGGAGCGACTTCTAGGAGGCTGTCCTACTCACGTGTGCAGAGAGTCATACACTCAGGGATAATTATTGCACATGGTTTGGAAGGGTAGGTGGTGGGAAGCAAACCAAGGTCCATGAAAACAAGACGGGTTAAATAATTTATGGAACATCTGTAGGAGAGGTTAATACGCAGCTCTTAAAATTACAGTGTAGTCAGTTTCCAGTCCAATGGGTAAGAAACTTGGAAGTCACCACTCCATCCTAACAAGTAAAAAGCTGAACAAACCGAAAATCAACAACTCTTCTTAGATCTGACAGAGAAGTGAGGTCCCAGGGCAATATGCTGTCTCTCTCTGGAGAGACCAAGAGATGACTAGAGAGAGCGACAGCTTCCCAGAGCAGAGCTGATGCCTCTGCAGGACGCAGTGCCGGACGGAGAAACCGGAACTGTGACTGACAAGGCTCAGTGTGGGCACATCCACGAGAGAAACTCCGGGGGACCCAGCCACAGGGGTCCCCCACACTTTTGTGAGTTTTACCCCTAGTTCTACCAGGTCCTCACAGTGACTGTCAGGGAGGGGAAGGGGGAGAGGAGCCAGAACGCTCTGTTATTAACAAGGTCTGCCCTTAGGAGAAGCTGTTTAGCCAGAGCCTCACTGACCTGAGGGAAGGAAAAACCCAGCTCCAGAAGGTGCTAGCCTCCTGCATGGAGGAACAGAAATAACAATTCCAGCCCCTTCTAGCCTTGAACCTAAAACTGCTCTAACAATAATGTCTTTTTAAAAGTCCATTGAGTGTAGATATATGGATTTATTTCTGGACTCTCAGTTCTATTCCATTGATCTGTATGCCTGTCTTTATGCCAGTGCAGTCTAAATTACCCCTGTTTTTGTAGTAAGTTTTGAAATTGGGAAGTGTGCGTCTTCCAGCTTTTCTCTTCTTTAGAAAATTGTTTTGGCTATTCTGGGTTCCTTTATTTCCATATAAATTTTAGTATTAGCTTGCCAATTTCTGCAAAAAAGCCCGCTGGGATTTTGCTAGAGTTTGTATTAACTGTGTAAATCAATTTGGGAGTATTGCCATCTCAACAATTTTAAGTCTCATGTTGCTTGAACACAGAATGCTGGTCTTGTTTGCCTTTCATTTCTTTTTCTTGCCTTACTGCCCTGGCTAGAATCTGTAGTATGGTGTTAAATAGAAGTGTTAAGAGCAGACATTCTTATGTTAACTCTGATCTGAGGGAGAGAAAGCTTTCAGTCTTTTACCATTGACTATGAAGTTAGCTGTGGGTTTTTCATAGATGCACTTTATCAGGTTAGGGAGTTCCCTTCTAGTCCTAGTTTGTGGAGTTTTTTAAAATCATAAACACATGTTGTATTTTGTCTAATGCTTGTTCTGTGTTTATGGAGATAATAATTTGGGTTTTTTATTTGTTCTTTATTCTATCAACATGATGTATTATATCACTTAACTTTCATATGTTAAACTAACTTTGCGTTCCTGGGAAAAGTCCTACTTGGTCATGGGATATAATCCCTTGTATATTATGCTGAATTTGGTTTGCTAACATTTTGTTGAGAATTTTTACAACTATATTCATAAGAAGTGTTGGTCTATAGTTTTCTTTCTTGTGATGTCTTTGTCTGGTTTTGGTATTATGGCTGGCCTCATAGAATGAGTTGTGAAATATTTTTTCCTCACCTGTTTTTGGAAGAGCTTATAAAGGATTGGTATTAATTCTGAAGGATTGGTGTTAATTCTTCTTTAAATGTCTGGTAGAGTTCACCAGTGAAGCCTTCTAGTCCTGGGCTTTTCTTTGTGGGAAGTTTTTTGATTACTAATTCAATTGCTTAACTTGTTTTAGGCCTATTCAGATTTTCTGTTTCTTCTTGGGTGAGTTTTGGTAGCTGTGTCTTTCTAAGAATTTGTCCAATTTGTCTAGGTTGTCTAATTTGTTGGCAAACAATTATTCATAGTATTCCCTTACATTTTTTATATCTGTAAGGTTGGTAACAAAGTACCAATTTCATTTCTGATTTTAGTAATTTGTCTTCTTTCCTTGGTCAGTCTAGCTAAAGGTATGTCAATCTGTGAATCTTTTCAATGAATCAACATTTGGTTTTGTCAGTTGTCTCCAGCTTTTCTATGCTCTAATTCATTTATTTCTGCTCTAATCTTATTATTACCTTCCTTTTGCTTGCTTTGGATTTAATTTGCTCTTCTTTTTCTACTTTCTTAGCATGGAAGGTTAGGTTATTAATTTGAGTTCTTTCTTCTTTCTAATAAGCTTTTCCAGCTCTGAATTTCCTTCTAAATATTTCTTCCCATAGGCTTTAGGATCTTGTGTTTTCCTTTTCATTTATCTCAAACTGTTTTCTAATTTCCCTGGTCATTTCTTCTTTGACCCATTAATTATTTAGGAGTTTCTTATTTAATTTCTACATATTTGTGAATTTGCCAGATTTCCTTCTTTTATTGATTTCTAATTTCATTCTGTTGTCATCAGAGAACTTTCTTTTAATCCATTTAAATTTATTGAGACTTGATTTATGGCCTAACATATGGGTCTATCTTGCAGAATGTTCCATGTACATTTAAGAAGAATATATATTCTGTGTATTCTACTGTTGGTAGGTGGAGTCTTCTTTATATGTCTGTTAGGTCTAGTTGGTTTATAGTTGGTTCAAGTCCTCTGTTTCCTTATTGATCTTCTATTTAGTTACTTTATCCACTATTGAATGTAGAGTATTTAAGTCTCCAACTATTATTGTTGGGTTTTGCTTCAGATAGGACTTTGTTGTTAGATATACTTACATGTTTCTAATTGTTATATCTTTTTCACAGATTGACCCTTTTATCATTGTAAAATGTTCTGTGTCTAGTAACAGTTTTGAGTCTTAAAATCTATTGTGTCTGATTTTAGCATAGCCACTTCTGCTTTCTTTTGGTACTGTTTGCATAGTATATTTTTTTTCCATGGGGCTCTCTTGATATATCTTTTCCCTTCCCTATGCCCCTATGCTTTCAACCTGTTTGTGTCTTTGAATCTAAAATGAGTCTCATTAGACAGCGTATAGTTGGATCATTTTTTTAAATCCATTCTGTCAGTCTCTGGCTTTAATTATAGTACTTAATCCATTTAAAATTAATGTAATTACTAAAAAGGTAGGATTTGCAGCTGCCATTTTGCTCTTTGTTTTCTATATACTGTAAGTTCCCTACATACGAACCTTCAAGTTTTGAACTTTCAAAGATGCAAACGTGTGTTCCATCAGCGTCAGGCATGAGTGAAGTTGCAGCTTGCCCTCCGTCTCCTATTGCTGACGATCCTTCAGCTCTACCATCTCCCACCTCCTCTCCCTCTTCCAGTCAGTAACTCTTCTTGCCTTTTCACTCGATGCCAGCCCCTGTATGCCAGCTGTTGTACTGTACTACTGTACTTTTCAAGGTACTGCACTGTAAGATTAAAAATGTTTTCTTGTTTTCTCCTGTATGATTTAAAAGACAAGACTATAGTTACATGAAAAATATATATTTATGCTTTTATATGTACCAACATAGTTAAATACGTATTTACCAGTGTAGTTACCCTAACTAGTGCTATTTATTTCTTAATGCAGACTTGAGTTACTGTGTAGTGTCCTTTCATTTCAGCCTGAAGGACTCCTTGTAGTATTCCATATAGGGAAGGTATGGTTTTGACAAATTCCGTTTCTGTTTAGTGAGGAGCGCCTTAATTTCACCTTTTTTTTGGCAGTGCTGCACGGCATGTGGGATCTTAGTTCCCCGACCAGTGCCCCCTGCAGTGGAAGTGCAGAGTCTTAACCACTGGACCACCAGGGGAGTTCCTCTCGTTCATTTTTTTTTTTTTAACTTTTTTTTGGGTTTTTTTTTTCAATTTTTACTTATTTATTTATTTATTTTTATGGCTGTGTTGGGTCTTTGTTTCTGTGCGAGGGCTTTCTCTAGTTGCGGCAAGTGGGGGCCACTCTTCATCGCGGTGCGCGGGCCTCTCATTATCGCGGCCTCTCTTGTTGCGGAGCACAGGCTCCAGACGCGCAGGCTCAGTAATTACGGCTCACGGGCCCAGTTGCTCCGCGGCATGTGGGATCTTCCCAGACCAGGGCTCGAACCCGTGTCCCCTGCATTGGCAGGCAGATTCTCAACCACTGCCCCACCAGGGAAGTCCCCTCTCATTCATTTTTGAAGGAACATTTTGGTGGCTATAGAATTCTTGACTGGGGCTTCCCTGGTGGCACAGTGGTTGAGAATCTGCCTGCCAATGCAGGGGACACGGGTTCGAGCCCTGGTCTGGGAAGATCCCACATGCCACGGAGCAACTAGGCCCGTGAGCCACAATTACTGAGCCTGCGCGTCTGGAGCCTGTGCTCGCCAACAAGAGAGGCCGCGATAGTGAGAGGCCCGCGCACCGTGATGAAGAGTGGCCCCCGCTTGCCGCAACTGGAGAAAGCCCTCGCACAGAAACGAAGACCCGACACAGCCATAAATAAATAAATAAATAAATAAAAATTAAAAAAAAAAAAAAGAATTCTTGACTGATAGTCTCTTTCTTTCAGTGCTTTGATTGTGTTATCTTACTGCCTACTGGCCTCCACAGTTTCTGATGATAAGTCACCTGTTACTCTTATTGAGGATCCCTTTTATGTGAGGAGTCACTTCTCTGTTTTTGCTTTCAAGATTCTCTTTTTTTGGCTTTCAGTAGTTGGATTATGATATGTCTAGGTGAGGATCTCTTTGAATTTATTACACTTGGACTTTGTTGAGCTTCTTGGATGTGTAAATTAATGTTTTTCATTACATTTGGGGAGATTTCACTATTATTTCTTCAAAATTATAGTGTCTTTCTTTTTCTTCTTCTGAGACTTTCATTATGCATATGTTGGTATGCTTAGTGGTATCCCACAGGTCTCTGAGGTTCTGTTCATTGCTCTTCATTATTTTTTCTTTCCTTTCCTCAGTCTAGATAATCATAATTGACCTGTATTTAAGTATGTTGATTCTTTCTTCTGCCTGTTCATATCTGCTGCTGAGCCCCTCTAGTGAATTTTTCATTCTGGTGACTATACTTTTCAACTGCAGAATTTCTGTTTGGTTCTGTTTTTTAAATAATTTCTATCTCTTTATTAATCATCTCTATTTGGACATTTTTCCCATACTTTCCCTTAGTTCTTTTAGACATGATTTCCTTTAGTTCTTTGAACATGTTTAAAATAGCTAATTTAAAGCCTTTGTCTAGTAAGTCCAACATTTGGGCTTCCTCAGGGATAATTTCTTTAATTTTTATTTAAAAAAATTTTTTTAGAATTGAAGTATAGTTGATTTACAGTATTGTGTTAATTTCTACTGTACAGCAAAGTGATTCAGTTCTACATATATACATTCTTTTTTATATTCTTTTCCATTATGGTTTATCACAGGATATTGAATATAGTTCCCTGTGCTATAAGTAGGTCCTTGTTGTTTATCCATTCTATATATACTAGTTTGCATCTGCTAATCCCAAACTCCCACTCCATCCCAAACCCACCTTCCCTCCGCCTTTGCAACCACAAGTCTATTCTCTATATCTGTGAGTCTGTTCCTGTTTCATAGGTAGTTTCATTTGTGTCATATTTTAGATTTCACATATAAGTGAGACTGTGGTATTTGTCTTTGTCTGATTTACTTTACTTAGTATGATAATTTCTAGGTTCATCCATGTTGCTACAAATGGCATTATTTTGTTGTTTTTTTACGGCTGAGTAGTATTCCATTGTATATATATACCACATACTCTTTACCCATTCATCTGTCAGTGGACATTTAGATGGTTTGGCTATTGTGAACAGTGCTGCTATGAACACAGGGGTGCATGTGTCGTTTTGAATTATAGTTTTATCTAGATATATGCCCAGGAGTGGGATTGATGGATCATATGGTAATTCTATTTTTAATTTTCTGAGGAACCTCCATACTGTTTTCCATAGTGGCTACACCAACTTACCTTCCCACCAACAGTGTAGGAGGGTTCCCTTTTCTCCACACCCTCTCCAGCATTTGTTATTTGTAGACTTTTTTTTTTTTTTTAAAGCTTTATTTTCTTTTTTTTTTTTTTAATAAATTTATTTATTCATTTATTTATTTATTTATATTTGGCTGTGTTGGGTCTTCGTTTCTGTGCGAGGGCTTTCTCCAGTTGCGGCGAGCGGGGGCCTCTCTTCGTCGCGGTGCGCGGGCCTCTCACTGTCGTGGCCTCTCCCATTGCGGAGCACAAGCTCCAGACACGCAAGCTCAGTAGTTGTGGCTCACGGGCTTGGTTGCTCCGCGGCATGTGGGATCTTCCCAGACCAGGGCTCGAACCCGTGTCCCCTGCATTGGCAGGCAGATTCTTAACCACTGCGCCACCAGGGAAGCCCTATTTGTAGACTTTTTAATGATGGCCATTCTGACTGGTGTGAAGTGGTACCTCACTGTAGTTTTGATTTGCATTTCTCTAATAATTAGCGATATTGAGCATCTTTTCATATGCCTATTGGCCATTGGTATTTCTTCTTTGGAAAAAAGTCTATTTAGGTCTTCTGCCCATTTTTCAATAGGGTTGTTTGGTTTTTTGTTGTTAAGTTGTATGAGCTGTTTGTATATTTTGGAAATTAAGTCCTTGTCAGTCGCATCATTTGCAAATATTTTCTCCCATTCCATAGGTTGTCTTTTCATTTTGTTTATGGTTTCCTTTGCTGTGCAAAAGCTTGTTAGTTTGATTAGGTCCCATTTGTTTATTTTTGTTTTTATTTCTATTGCCTGAGGAGAGTGACCTAAGAAGACATTTGTAGGATTTATGTCAGAGAATGTTTTGCCTATGTTCTCTTCTAGGAGTTTTATGGTGTCATGTCTTATGTTTAAGTCTTTAAGCCATGTTGAGTTTATTTTTGTGTATGGTGTGAGAGTGTGTTCTAACTTCATTGATTTACATGCGGCTGTCCAACTTTTCCAACACCACTTGCTTTTTCCCAGTGTGTATTCTTGCCTCCTGTGTTGAAGATTAATTGACTGTAGGTGTGTGGGTTTATTTCTAGGCTCTCTATTCTGTTAGATTGATCCATGTGTCTGTTTTTGTGCCAATACCAGGCCATTTTGATTACCGTAGCTTTGTAGCATTGTCTGAAGTCTGGGAGGGTTATGTCTCCTGCTTTGTTCTTTTTCCTCAGGATTTCAGGGATAGTTTCTATTGACTGCTTTTTTTCCTCCTGTGTATGGATCATACCTTCTTGTTTCTCTTAACATCTCATAATTTTTTGTTAACTTTTGGACATTTTAAATAATAAAATGAACGTCAGATTTACCCCTTCCTAGAGTTTATTGTTTTTGTTTGCTTGCTTAGTGATTTTCTGAATTGTGTAAAGTCTGTATTTTGCGTCATGTGTGGTCACTGAAGTTTCTGTTCAGTTAGCTTAGTAACCAGCTAATGATTAGACAGAGCTTTCTTCAAATGCCTGAAACCTGTAATTCTCACAGTCTTTGCCAAGGGGCTTTGGCAGTCATCCAGGCAGTTTACAGCTCCACCTTAGCCTTCATGTCAGTGCTCGCCCAGAGCTTACCTTGAAAGGTAAGCCTGAGGTGACAGCTTAGGCCCTTCTCAGGACTTTTCTATTTTTTTTTTTTTTAACATCTTTATTGGAGTATAATTGTTTTACCATGTTGTGTTAGTTTCTGCTGTATAACAAAGTGAATCAGCTATATGTACACATATATCCCCATATCCCCTCCCTCTTGTGTCTCCCTCCCAACCTCCCTATCCCACCCCTCTGGGTGGTCACAAAGCACCGAGCTGATCTCCCTGTGCTATGCAGCTGCTTCCCACTAGCTATCTATTTTACATTTGGTAGTGTATATATGTCCATGCCACTCTCTCACTTCGTCCCAGCTTACCCTTCCCCCTCCCCATGTCCTCAAGTTCATTCTCTACATCTGCATCTTTATTCCTCTCCTGCCCCTAGGTTCATCAGAACCATTTTTTTATTTTTATTTTTTGGATTCCATATATATGTGTTAGCATACGGTATTTGTTTTTCTCTTTCTGACTTACTTCACTCCGTATGACAGACTCTAGGTCCATCCACCTCACTACAAATAACTCAATTTTGTTTCTTTTTATGGCTGAGTAATATTCCATTGTATATATGTACCACATCTTCTTTATCCATTCATCTGTCGATGGACATTTAGGTTGCTTCCATGTCCTGGCTATTGTATATAGTACTGCAATGAACATTGTGGTACATGACTCTTTTTGAATTATGGTTTTCTCAGGGTATATGCCCAGTAGTGGGATTGCTGGGTCATATGGTAGTTCTATTTTTAGTTTCTTAAGGAACCTCCATATTGTTCTCCATAGTGGCTGCATCAATTTACATTCCCACCAACCCTGCAAGAGGGTTCCCTTTTCTCCACGCCCTCTCCAACATTTATTGTTTGTAGATGTTTTGATGATGGCCATTCTGACTGGTGTGAGGTGATACCTCATTGTAGTTTTGATTTGCAGTTCTCTAATGATTAGTGATGTTGAGCATCCTTTCATGTGTTTGTTGGCAATCTGTATATCTTCTTTGGAGAAATGTCTGTTTAGGTCTTCTGCCCATTTTTGGATTGGGTTGTTTGTTTTTTTGATATTGAGCTGCATGAGCTCTTTATATATTTTGGAGATTAATCCTTTGTCCATTGATTCGTTTGCAAATATTTTCTCCCATTCTGAGGGTTGTCATTTCGTCTTGTTTATGGTTTCCTTTGCTGTGCAAAAGCTTTTAAGTTTCATTAGGTCCCATTTGTTTATTTTTGTTTTTATTTCCATTTCTCTAGGAGGTGGCTCAGAAAGGATCTTGCTGTGATTTATGTCATAGAGTGTTCTGCCTATGTTTTCCTCTAAGAGTTTTATAATGTCTAGCCTTGCATTTAGGGCTTTAATCCATTTTGAGTTTATTTTTGTGTATGGTATTAGGGGGTGTTGTAACTTCATTCTTTTACATGTAGCTGTCCTGTTTTCCCAGCACCACTTATTGAAGAGGCTGTCTTTTCTCCATTGTATATTCTGGCCTCCTTTATCAAAGATAAGGTGACCATATGTGCGTGGGTTTATCTCTGGGCTTTCTATCCTGTTCCGTTGATCTATATTTCTGTTTTTGTGCCAGTACCATACGGCCTTGATTACTGTAGCTTTGTAGTATAGTCTGAAGTCAGGGAACCTGAGTGCTCCTGCTCTGTTTTTCTTTCTCAGGATCGCTTTGGCTATTTGTGGTCTTTTGTGTTTCCATACAAATTGTGAAAGTTTTTGTTCTAGTTCTGTGAAAAATGGTAGTTTGATAGGGATTGCCTTGAATCTGTAGATTGCTTTGTGTAGTATAGTCATTTTCACAATGTTGATTCTTCCAATCCATGAACATGGTATATCTGTCTATCTGTTTGTATCATCTTTAATTTCTTTCATCACTGTCTTATAGTGTATACAGGTCTTTTGTGTATACAGGTCTTTTGTCTCCTTAGGTAGGTTTATTCCTAGGTATTTTATTCTTTTTGTTGCAGTGGTAAATGAGAGTGTTTCCTTAATTTCTCTTTCAGATATTTCAGATATCATTTCTGTCAGATATCGTTAGTGTGTAGGAATGCAAGAGATTTCTGTGCATTAATTTTGTATCCTGCTACTTTACCAAATTCATTGATTAGCTCTAGTAGTTTTCTGGTAGCACCTTAGCATCTTTAGGATTCTCTATGTATAGTATCATATCATCTGCAAACAGTGACAGTTTTACTTTTTCTTTTCCAATTTGGATTCCTTTTATTTCTTTTTCTTTGATTGCTGTGGCTAAAACTTCCAAAATTATGTTGAATAATAGTGGTGAATGTGGGCAACCTTGTCTTGTTTCTGATCTTAGTGAAAATGGTTTCAGTTTTTCACCATTGAGAACGATGTTGGCTGTGGGTTTGTCATATATGGCCTTTATTATGTTGAGGTACGTTCCCTCTATGCCTACTTTCTGGAGAGCTTTTATCATAAATGGGTGTTGAATTTTGTTGAAAGCTTTTTCTGCATCTATTGAGATTATCATATGGTTTTTATCCTTCAATTTGTTAATATGGTGTATATACATTGATTGATTTGCATATATTGAAGAATCCTTGCCGTTCCTGGGATAAACCCCACTTGATCATGGTGTATGATCTTTTTAATGTGCTGTTGGATTCTGTTTGCTAGTGTTTTGTTGAGGATTTTTGCATCTGTGTTCATCAGTGATATTGGCCTGTAGTTTTCTTTTTTTGTGACATATTCGTTTGGTTTTGGTATCAGGGAGATGGTGGCCTCATAGAATGAGTTTGGGAGTGTTCCTCCCTCTTCTATATTTTGGAAGAGTTTGAGAAGGATTTAGCTCTTCTCTAAATGTTTGATAGAATTCGCCTGTGAAGCCATCTGGTCCTGGGCTTTTGTTTGTTGGAAGATTTTTAATCACAGTTTCAGTTTCAGTGTTTGTGATTGGTCTGTTTATATTTTCTATTTCTTCCTGGTTCAGTCTCGGAAGGTTGTGCTTTTCTAAGAGTTTGTCCATTTCTTCCAGGTTGTCCATTTTTTTGGTGTATAGTTGCTTGTAGTAATCTCTAATGATCTTTTGTATTTCTTCAGTGTCAGTTGTTACTTCTCCTTTTTCATTTCTAACTGTTGATTTGAGTCTTCTCCCTTTTTTTCTTGATGAGTCTGGCCTATGGTTTATCAATTTTGTTTATCTTCTCAAAGAACCAGCTTTTAGTTTTGTTGATCTTTGCTCTTGTTTCCTTCATTTCCTTTTCATTTATTTCTGATCTGATCTTTATGATTTCTTTCCTTCTGCTAACTTTGGGGGTTTTTTTGGTTCTTCTCTCTCTAACTGCTTTAGGTGTAAGGTTAGGTTGTTTGTTTGAGATGTTTCTTGTTTCTTGAGGTAGGATTGTATTGCTATAAACTTCCCTCTTAGAACTGCTTTTGCTGCATCCCATAGGTTTTGGGTTGTCGTGTTTTCATTGTCATTTGTTTCTAGGTATTTTTTGATTTCCTCTTTGATTTCTTCAGTGAGCTCTTGGTTATTTAGTCGTATATTGTTTAGCCTTCATGTGTTTGTGGGTTTTTTTACAGTTTTTTTCCTGTAATTGATATCTAGTCATAGCATTGTGGTCGGAAAAGATACTTGACACAATTTCAATATTCTTAAATTTACCAAGGCTTGATTTGTGACCCAAGATATGATCTATCCTGGAGAATGTTCCATGAGCATTTGAGAAGAAAGTGTATTCTGTTGTTTTGGGATGGAATGTCCTATAAATATCAATTAAGTCTATCTTGTTTAATGTATCATTTAAAGCTTGTGTTTCCTTATTTATTTTCATTTTGGATGATCTGTCCATTGGTGAAAGTGGGGTGTTAAAGTCCCCTACTATTATTGTGTTACTGTCGATTTCCCCTTTTATGGCTGTTAGCATTTACCTTATGTATTGAGGTGCTCCTATGTTGGGTGCATAAATATTTACAATTGTTATATCTTCTTCTTGGATTGATCCCTTGATTATTATGTAGTGTCCTTCTTTGTCTCTTGTAATAGTCTTTATTTAAAAGTCTGTTTTGTCTGATAAGAGAATTGCTACTGCAGCCTTCTTTTGATTTCCATTTGCATGAAATATCTTTCTCCATCCCCTCACTTTCAGTCTGTATGTGCCCTAGGTCTGAAGTGGGTCTCTTGCAGACAGCATATATATGGGTCTTGTTTCTGTATCCATTCAGCCAGTCTATGTCTTTTGGTTGAAGCATTTAATCCATTTACATTTAAGGTAATTATCGATATGTATGTTCCTATTACCATTTTCTTAATTGTTTTGGGTTTGTTATTGTAGGTTTTTTCCTTCTCTTGTGTTTCCTGCCTAGAGTAGTTCCTTTAGCATTTGTTGTAAAGCTGGTTTGGTGGTGCTGAATTCTCTTAACTTTTGCTTGTCTGTAAAGCTTTTAATTTCTCCATCAAATCTGAATGAGATCCTTGCTGGGTAGAGTAATCTTGGTTGTAGGTTTTTCCCTTTCATCGCTTTATATATGTCCTGCCACTCCCTTCTGGCTTGCAAAGTTTCTGCTGAAAGATCAGCTGTTAACCTTATGGGGATTCCCTTGTGTGTTATTTGTTGCTTTTCCCTTGCTGCTTTTAATATTTTTTCTTTTTACTTAATTTTTGATAGTTTGATTAATATGTGTCTTGGTGTGTTTCTCCTTGGATTTATCCTGTATGGGACTCTATGTGCTTCTTGTAATTGATTGACTATTTCCTTTCCCATATTAGGGAAGTTTTCAACAATAATCTGTTCAAATATTTTCTCATTCCCTTTCTTTTTCTCTTCTTCTTCTGAGACCCCTATAATTTGAATGTTGGTGTGTGTAATGTCCCAGAGGTCTCTGAGACTGTCCTCAATTCTTTTCATTCTTTTTTCTTTATTCTGCTCTGTGGTAGTTATTGCCACTATTTTATCTTCCAGGTCACTTATCCGTTCTTGTGCCTCAGTTATTCTGTTGTTGATTTCTTATAGAGAATTTTTAATTTCATTTATTGTGTTGTTCATCATTGTTTGTTTTCTCTTTCGTTCTTCTGTGTCCTTGTTAAACGTTTCTTGTATTTTCTCCATTGTATTTCCAAGATTTTGGATCATCTTTACTATCATTACTCTGAATCGTTTTTCAGGTAGACTGTCTATTTCCTCTTCATTTGTTTGGTCTGGTGGAGTTTTTACCTTGCTCCTTCATCTGCTGTATACTTCTCTGTCTTCTCATTTTGCTTAACTTACTGTGTTTGGGGTCTCCTTTTCTCAGGCTGCGGGTTCATAGTTCCTGTTGTTTTTGGTGTCTGTCCCCAGTGGCTAAGGTTGGTTCAGTAGGTTGTGTAGGCTTCCTGGTGGAGGAGACTTGTGCCTGTGTTCTGGTGGATGAGGCTGATTCTTATATTTTTGGTGGGCAGGACCGCATCTGATGGTGTGGTTTGGGGTATCTGTGAACTTTTTATGATTTTAGGCAGCCTCTCTGCTAATGGGTGGGGTTGTGTTCCTGTCTTGCTAGTTGTTTGGCATGGGGTGTCCAGCACTGGAGCTTGCTGGTCGTTAAGTGGAGCTGGGTCTTAGCGTTGAGACGGAGATCTCTGGGAGAGCTCTCACCGATTGATACTACGTGGGGCTGGGAAGTCTCTGGTGGTCCAGTGTCCTAAACTTGGCTCTCCCACCTCAGAGGCTCAGGCCTGACACCCGGCTGGAGCACCAAGACCCTGTCAGCCACATGGATGCTGTTCATAAAAAGTTCATTAAGTAAGTCAGACAAAGACAAATATCGTATGATGTCACTTTTATGTGGAATCTCAATGACCTGGATGCCGGAGGCCCATGGTTCTGGAGTCGTCCTCAGGAGTCTCGCACACGCCACGTATCAAGCAAACCTCAATCTTCTTGGACGCCTGACCCCCACAAAACTCCAAGTGACAGTGAGGTGGGGCATCTCGCAGGAGCATGGTCAGGTGGCGGGAAACTGGGTCCGGCGCCGAAGTCGTGCTGGTGCGGAACTGCCACGGCCGGAGCCGGACAGCCCGGGCAGTGAACTGCGCATGCACAGGCCGCAAATCTCTCTCCTTCCAGAACCAACGCCCCCTCAGGACTTCTATTGAGCATGCCCACAGTCTAGGTTTCCAGGAATATGCTGGAGCTTTTCAAAGCCTCCTGTGGACAGCTCATTCACCAGCTTTTCCTTTTAAGTTATCTTAGTTAGCCTATTGTTTGCCCAGCTGTTATCCACTGCCTTAGGCAGCCTTGATGTTAAACATTTTGCCTCTGCTTATTTTTGACAAATAACCTCCGGTGAAAGGCTGTTCGCGCTGTGTGAGCTCCAAGTCAGGTCAAATAAAGACAGTCTTGTGAGGATGGTCTTCCAGGGAGCTACTAGACAGGTCAAATAATGTCAGTTCTCTGGGAATGGAGCTTTGAAAGAGTTCCAATCCTTTTCCACTCCTTTCAGTGTCTATAAGGGTGCTGGTTTACAGGCTGTGATTACAGGCTGCTGATTTTCAAGGTTACTGCAGACTGGAGGAGGGGGAAATGGGAATAGGGCAAGTTAAAACACCGTGAAGTGCTGCTGTTCTTATCAAGATTCAGTTACTTTTCTTGAATAAATGTTCCTCAGATTGCTGCAAGCCTTTAGTTAATTTCCAGAGTTCTGAAAAGTTATTCTGAAGATGTTTTCCACTGTTATTGTTTCTTTAACAGAGCAGAGAATTTTGAGAGGTCCTTATTCCGCCATTTCTCTGACATCCCTTTTCATTTGTTTTTGCTTCAAAGTTGTTTGTTTTATCTTTAGAAATAGAAGAGACAGTATGTTTGAAGAGAAGTAAGACCTAGATTCTGTTTCAGCTATGTGAATGACATTTTCTCTGAAAATTTTGGCCTCAGTTTTTCCATCTGCAGAGGAGGGGTGCAGATGCATCTCCCCATCAACCTATAGTGCTCTGTGGACTAAATGCTATTATGTATGTGGAGATGCTTTGGTCCCTTTGGAAGAAAAACACTTAACTTCTTCAAGGCTTTATGATTGTTACTTCCAGTTCTGCTTCCCATTGTGTGTCCTTGATCAAGCCGCTGAACCAGTTGCTTCTGTTTCTCTTTCCCATCCACCCTCGTCCCCTCCTCTCTCTCTTTTTAAGGAAGAGACAATGCTCATTCTCCCCATAGACATGCCAATGAATTTAAATTGCTTTAAATGTCTTTAAAATTACTTGAAGTTGTTCAGAAAAAAACTGCTATTATTTTCAGTTTGACAGGAAATTAGATTATTTTGCACATATGCAGTATGTTTTAATGCAGTCTTGAATATGTGATTATTGCAAGTTTTTAAATATTACACACACTACTAGAAATAGAGTTTTGAAACCCCCAATAGTCCTTTATATGCCCCCGTTTTTTTTTGTTCAAGTACCTCTTTAGCTTCATCAAATCCACTTCTCTGTGGAAAGTGGTTGGAACTCAAAGTTTATTTTTTTAATTGTGGTAAAGTATACATAACAGAAAATTTACCATTTTAACCATGTTTGAGTGTACAGTTCAGTGGCATTAAATACATTCACATAGCTGTACAATGCAACGTATGTATCTCTTTTTGAAAAATACAGATTCCATAGTTCCCTGACAATATTTGCTTTGTGAACCAGTATTGTTATTACAATTAAATAGTGTGGACTGTACTGTTTTTTGGTCATTCATTTTGTAGGAAGCCATGAGTTTTATAGAACATGGTAGGTGTTGCTTTCATTGGTCCTGCTTCCTGACCTAATTTCATTTCTGAAAACAACCTAAATAATCATTGTTCATATACAGCCTGTTTAATTTTCATGTCTTTTGGTGCTGCAGGTTGTAATGCCAACAGAAATTAACTCAGGGACCGCAGCGTCAAGAGGATTGTATCAACCAGCAACAATCTTTATGGGCCGCCAAATGTCAGCCGTCTCAGGCGTTGGAGATTTCAGTACAGAGCAGAAATCTCCCCAACCCACAAAGAACTCTTCAATTCCCGACCCACATTCACACCAACAGACAGCCCGGAGCAGTAATGTGACAGACAGCTATGTAGTACAAACTCATAGTGACACACAGTGCTTAAATAAGTCTGACAGAATAGATGGAAAGACATCTCTTCAGATGGGTGAGAAAACGCCAGTCACAGCCAGCGCATTGTCTGAGGAGGAACAAACTCATTGCTTGGAGATAGGAAGCAACGCACGTCAGGGCAAGAGTAATTTATCTGAAGGCAGAAAGTCTGCCGAACTCCATTCCCCATTACAGGAGAGATTAAGTCCAGAGAACAGAACCACTGATTTAAAGTGTGACAGTTCCAGCAGATCAGAGGGATCAGAGGGAGAAATATTGACACAGGAGCATATTGAAGTCGAGGAAGAAAGAGCCAGACCTCCAATCTCTCCGCCGTCAGGCTCAGAATACAGTGCATCTGAAAACGAGCGTTCTCAAGAGAAGCATCCTGCCTGGGAAGCTTCCTCAGGTGGGGTGAGAGGCTGAAATGGTTTGCTGATTTTTGTTGGTATTTAGTTTTTTGGGTGGTGATGGTCTTATGTAAGAATACAAAATACTGTCTAATTGTATCTGTCAAAAAACAAAGTAGTGACTTTGCCAACAAATTCCATTCTAATGAGTTCTTAACTATGTACATGGAAATATTTTTGCAAGCAAATTCTCTGATTTTTAAACCCACTGTGATATTTTTAAAATATTTTTCATGGGTCTTAAAATACTGTAGTTCGCTGTGGATTGTTTCTACACGTCTCTAACGGATGAGCAGCTCTGCTCTGGGAGGTAGGACGTCTTACCCCTTGCTGCTGCCTGAAATCAGTGATCAGTAATCTGTTCATGTCCCCGTTACAGATCATCCTCCTCGCCGGGACCCAGAGACACGGGAGCCCTGCAGAAAAATGTGGGAAGAGCAGGAGGTGGAGAGTGAGAGCAGCAGCAGTGACCTCACAGTTTCTGTAAGTGAAGAGGATCTGATTTTAAGGAGTCCAGAACCACAGACAAATCCAGGTGACACGGTGGAGGAAGAAGATGGAATAGAGGCCTTAAATTTAATTCACTCCAAGCAAGAAAGAGATGCCCCGTCCACTGAAAAACATAATTGTATTTTGCAAACCCTAAGCTCTCCAGATTCAAAAAAGGAATC